>NC_134360.1:142682994-143307994 GCF_048569485.1 Anomaloglossus baeobatrachus
ACCCCTAGAACCCTGAAACCCTTTAACCCCTATACAGGGATTAGGAATTGCACAGGGCCCAAGGTGATTAATACCTGTGGAAGGCTGCAGTTCCAGAGAATAGTAGTCAGGCAGGGTCAAAACATTAACTGAGGAACAGGAACAGAATGGGACGGCCAGGACTTAATCAGAAAACAAGCAGAGGTGAAATGCGGATCGGCCAACAAGGTACATAAACAGCAAGCAGGAAAAGTAGTCAGGTAACAAGCACACAAAATCATAAAACTGAACTGGGGGTAAAAGTAACCAGAGGTCATAGCTATGTCTGGCAGTGGTCTGCAGACAGGATGGCCATAAAAAAGGGTGTGGTGTCTTCCCATTGGTTGTAGCTGAATGATGGTATGTCATCTGTGAGATACCCACCAGCTACATTCAGCCAGAGATTCTGCATCTGTCAAGGTAATGCAGCCCAGTGGGTGAGCATAACCTGCGTCCACCTGCGCCGCTGGCATCGACTCCTCTCCCATCATCAGCACTATTCATGAAAGGAACACGTTGTCACCTGGCGACCGGAGTACAAGTTGACGGAGCGGACTCCGTTGGTGACTTAATAGCCGTGTGCGGCAATGATGCAAACCTGGCTGCGGGCCATCGTCAGGGCAATGTGACACACGTGCCTTGTATGGCTCACGTGTTGAAGCTAATTCTCAGCAATTTTTAAAACACCATCACGGCCTACATGGCCTTGTGCAGCGTGCACGCTCGCTATGTGCTCACTTCCATCGTGCGCACACAGCAGCTCAACAACTTTCGTCGCTACAGAAGTCTTTAGGTCTGGTGGTTAAACGCCTGAAATGCGATGTGCCCACACGCAGGAATTTGAATCTGCACATGTTGCAGCGTTTGTGGCAGCACCGCCGAACCCTGCTGCAATACGTTATGACATATAGCCCGGGATAACTTGATCCAGAGGTGGTGCAGATCACGCTGCTGGAGTGGTGTCAGATCAAGGACCTATGCACCCTGCTACACAGTTTAGAAATGTCGACGAAGATGTTTAGCACTGGCAATGTCATTCTCAGCGTGACAATTCTGGTCATCTACATGATGGAGCACACTGTAATTATTATTCGGAGTCAGGTGTTGGGACAAGAGGAAGGGGAGGAAGTACAGGAGGAGTCATATGCGGAAGGGATAACAAGATCTACGAGGTCCAGATGGTCAGCGGCACCTATGCGGCAGTCATGGTGAGGGAGAGGGATTAACAAGGGCGTATAGTATCAGCAAAAAGTGTTGAGGAAGGTGCAGGAGCCCATGAAGAAATGGAGGATGAACTGGCGATGGGCATGGAAGACTCAGCAGATGAGTGAGAGCTTGCTCACATTTCGGTTGTGCGAGGTTGTGGGGAGAGGGCAGAGGAAGGAGGCACGATTCTCACCTCTCTGCCACCAACACACCAAGGACTTGGTCCTCCTGGATTCTCAAGACACATGTGCGCCTTCTTGCTGCACTACCTACAACATGACCCTCGGATTGTACGAATTCAAAGTAATCCAGAATATTGGGTTGCCACACTGTTACATCCCCGGTACAAGACAAAATTTGGCAAAATAATTCCTGCCATAGAAATGGACACACGTATACAGGAGTATCTGCAGAATGTGGTACGCAATCTTAGATCTACTTTTCCACTAAACACCAGTGCTGCACAGAGTGAATCTCAACGCTTTGTCATGGATAGGAGGAAATGGTCTTTTACTTGTCCACATCTGAGGGACCGAGGGCTGGCTGCTGTGCTGAGATGGCATTGAGTACGGTGTCCCTGCACAGTTGCACTTTTGGTCATATACCAAAATGAGTTGAAAAAGGACAGATGCTGGTGGAAAGGGGAACAGGTGTGTTGGAAAGGGGAAAAAAGTTTTGGTCCATGGATTTGGTGGTTAAGCAACAGTAACATTTGCTGAAGAAACACCATCTGTTACAGTGGGACTGGCAGATTTGGATAAAGTGGTATATGCTATGTTACCGCTATATAACGAAAATTAATAAGAAAAGAAAGAGAAAGGTATATATCCCCATCAGCAATCAGTGTCCACCGTGCTCCCAGTTGGAAAAGGAGAGGTTGGCAACTGGAAGGTTTGGTGGAGGATACAGAGCTGTGTGGCTATGAAACTAATAGTAGCCTGAACCGAGTTAGACGCCATTCGGATCTGGAGACTGTGAGCCCTGTTAGCGTCACAGGGTCCACATGCCCACCCAGCCCAGGAACTCCCTGTTAACAACACAGGGGCCATTGAGTACGCTGACCGTGTGCGTAGGGGCACACCTGTGGACAGCAGGCGCATCAGCAGCAGCAGGCCTGTTAATGCCACTGGGCTGCACAAGCAGGACTGGTAGGACAGGAGCTGGTCTTAACCGTTCTGCGTTACCAACTGTGGTGGTGGCCTGCATCGACACCCTATCCTTGCCTACCTCTGGCCTAAAGCCGCAATGGGTTCAACACATGAAGGTGTGCTCTTTCGGAGCATAATAGAAGACTGCGCACCTCCTTGTTGGCTCCAGCCCCTTTTATAACCTGGGTCCGCCCCAAACCAGGGTGAACCACAATGCACCTCCTGGAGACAAAAGTAGAGTGACACGTCATGAGTGGCATAACTAGCGTCCTATTTGGAACCGCAACTTCAATGATGACCTCATGGCTGCCATGACCCAAACACCTCACCAGTCATCGTCTGACCATCAATAATGCGGTGACAAGTCATATGGGGTGGCCCTCTGCAAGCCATTTGGGAGGACACCTGATGCCCTGTGGTCTATATGTGCCCCCCCACATCAGGGGCAGGGCCAAAGAGTTCATTACCGGACCTAGTCTCTGATGCAGTAAGTGCCTGAGCATGCTCAGTAGCATGAAATACAGTCTCTGAAAAAAGACTATCAGCTTTAGCATGGTGTCTAGGCACAAAACAGGACTTAGACCCGGCACGTAATGCAAGCACCTGTGCAAAGAGGCTTTTCACACTTAGTGTGGGAGCATGCGCTGTATCCCGAAATGAAGACTTAGCGTCAGGAATAGCACAGTCAGGCTGAGCATACTCACTAGGCGAAACACTGTAATTAGGCTGCAGCTGGGGTAAATCGGCACACGCATGCGCACTAGCTGCCTCTCCACACTTAGACGTGGAGGGGAAATTGCTCTTGGAGATGCTGTCTATGAACAGAAGGAAAAGCTAAAGGAAGCCTGACTTTCTATCCCTCCGAATTATCAAATGCAGCAATGAATTCCATGAGTTTGCTATAACATTAGCGTAGCAAAATGTGCATGAGGGTGTCATGTAGAGGTGCTATAAATAGCTTGGCACCAGTGGGGCACTAATGGAATACAACAGCCAGTTCTATGATGCCACTAAATGGCAGTATTTTTTGCTATCATTATAGCTTATTAAAAACAGAGCAGGAGGGTGTCATGCAGAGGTGCTACACATAGATCTGCACTAGTGTGACTAGACAAAAGTCCAATAGCCACGTTTAGGATGCCACTAGGTACACTGACTGTTTGCTAGTATAATGGCTTAGTTAAAAAGAGTTGGAGTGTGCAATGCAGGCAGACGTGCTGCAAATATCTTTGCACTACTGTGACTACACAAAAGTCCAATAGCCACGTTTAGGATGCCACTAGGTACACTGACTGTTTGCTAGTATAATGGCTTAGTTAAAAAGAGTTGGAGTGTTCAATGCAGGCAGACGTGCTGCAAATATCTTTGCACTATTGTGACTACACAAAAGTCCAATAGCCACGTTTAGGATGCCACTAGGTACACTGACAGTTTGCTAGTATAATGGCTTAGTTAAAAAGAGTTGGAGTGTGCAATGCAGGCAGACGTGATGCAAATATCTTTGCAATAGTGTGACTAGACAAAAGTACAATAGCCACGTTTAGGATGCCACTAGGTACACTGACTGTTTGCTAGTATAATGGCTTAGTTAAAAAAAGTTTGAGTGTGCAATGCAGGCAGACGTGCTGCAAATATCTTTACAATAGTGTGAATAGACAAAAGTACAATAGCCACGTTTAGGATGCCACTAGGTACACTGACTGTTTGCTAGTATAATGGCTTAGTTAAAAAGAGTTGGAGTGTGCAATGCAGGCAGACGTGCTGCAAATATCTTTGCACTACTGTGACTACACAAAAGTCCAATAGCCACGTTTAGGATGCCACTAGGTACACTGACTGTTTGCTAGCATAATGGCTTAGTTAAAAAGAGTTGGAGTGTGCAATGCAGGCAGACGTGATGCAAATATCTTTGCAATAGTGTGACTAGACAAAAGTACAATAGCCACGTTTAGTATGCCACTAGGTACACTGACTGTTTGCTAGTATAATGGCTTAGTTAAAAAAAGTTTGAGTGTGCAATGCAGGCAGACGTGATGCAAATATCTTTGCAATAGTGTGACTAGACAAAAGTACAATAGCCACGTTTAGGATGCCACTAGGTACACTGACTGTTTGCTAGTATAATGGCTTAGTTAAAAAAAGTTTGAGTGTGCAATGCAGGCAGACGTGCTGCAAATATCTTTACAATAGTGTGAATAGACAAAAGTACAATAGCCACGTTTAGGATGCCACTAGGTACACTGACTGTTTGCTAGTATAATGGCTTAGTTAAAAAAAGTTTGAGTGTGCAATGCAGGCAGACGTGCTGCAAATATCTTTACAATAGTGTGAATAGACAAAAGTACAATAGGCACGTTTAGGTTGCCACTAGGTACACTGACTGTTTGCTAGTATAATGGCTTAGTTAAAAAGAGTTGGAGTGTGCAATGCAGGCAGACGTGCTGCAAATATCTTTGCACTACTGTGACTACACAAAAGTCCAATAGCCACGTTTAGGATGCCACTAGGTACACTGACTGTTTGCTAGCATAATGGCTTAGTTAAAAAGAGTTGGAGTGTGCAATGCAGGCAGACGTGATGCAAATATCTTTGCAATAGTGTGACTAGACAAAAGTACAATAGCCACGTTTAGGATGCCACTAGGTACACTGACTGTTTGCTAGTATAATGGCTTAGTTAAAAAAAGTTTGAGTGTGCAATGCAGGCAGACGTGCTGCAAATATCTTTACAATAGTGTGAATAGACAAAAGTACAATAGCCACGTTTAGGATGCCACTAGGTACAATGACTGTTTGCTAGCATAATGGCTTACTTAAAAAGAGTTGGAGTGTGCAATGCAGGCAGACGTGCTGCAAATATCTTTACAATAGTGTGAATAGTCAAAAGTACAATAGCCACGTTTAGGATGCCACTAGGTACACTGACTGTTAGCTAGTATAATGGCTTAGTTAAAAAGAGTTGGAGTGTGCAATGCAGGCAGACGTGCTGCAAATATCTTTACAATAGTGTGAATAGACAAAAGTACAATAGGCACGTTTAGGATGCCACTAGGTACACTGACTGTTTGCTAGCATAATGGCTTAGTTAAAAAGAGTTGGAGTGTGCAATGCAGGCAGACGTGCTGCAAATATCTTTGCACTACTGTGACTACACAAAAGTCCAATAGCCACGTTTAGGATGCCACTAGGTACACTGACTGTTTGCTAGCATAATGGCTTAGTTAAAAAGAGTTGGAGTGTGCAATGCAGGCAGACGTGCTGCAAATATCTTTACAATAGTGTGAATAGACAAAAGTACAATAGGCACGTTTAGGATGCCACTAGGTACACTGAGTGTTTGCTAGTATAATGGCTTAGTTAAAAAGAGTTGGAGTGTGCAATGCAGGCAGACGTGCTGCAAATATCTTTGCACTACTGTGACTACACAAAAGTCCAATAGCCACGTTTAGGATGCCACTAGGTACACTGACTGTTTGCTAGCATAATGGCTTAGTTAAAAAGAGTTGGAGTGTGCAATGCAGGCAGACGTGGTGCAAATATCTTTGCAATAGTGTGACTAGACAAAAGTACAATAGCCACGTTTAGGATGCCACTAGGTACACTGACTGTTTGCTAGTATAATGGCTTAGTTAAAAAAAGTTTGAGTGTGCAATGCAGGCAGACGTGCTGCAAATATCTTTACAATAGTGTGAATAGACAAAAGTACAATAGCCACGTTTAGGATGCCACTAGGTACACTGACTGTTTGCTAGTATAATGGCTTAGTTAAAAAGAGTTGGAGTGTGCAATGCAGGCAGACGTGCTGCAAATATCTTTGCACTACTGTGACTACACAAAAGTCCAATAGCCACGTTTAGGATGCCACTAGGTACACTGACTGTTTGCTAGCATAATGGCTTAGTTAAAAAGAGTTGGAGTGTGCAATGCAGGCAGACGTGATGCAAATATCTTTGCAATAGTGTGACTAGACAAAAGTACAATAGCCACGTTTAGGATGCCACTAGGTACACTGACTGTTTGCTAGTATAATGGCTTAGTTAAAAAAAGTTTGAGTGTGCAATGCAGGCAGACGTGCTGCAAATATCTTTACAATAGTGTGAATAGACAAAAGTACAATAGCCACGTTTAGGATGCCACTAGGTACACTGACTGTTTGCTAGTATAATGGCTTAGTTAAAAAGAGTTGGAGTGTGCAATGCAGGCAGACGTGCTGCAAATATCTTTGCACTACTGTGACTACACAAAAGTCCAATAGTCACGTTTAGGATGCCACTAGGTACACTGACTGTTTGCTAGCATAATGGCTTAGTTAAAAAGAGTTGGAGTGTGCAATGCAGTCAGACGTGATGCAAATATCTTTGCAATAGTGTGACTAGACAAAAGTACAATAGCCACGTTTAGGATGCCACTAGGTACACTGACTGTTTGCTAGTATAATGGCTTAGTTAAAAAAAGTTTGAGTGTGCAATGCAGGCAGACGTGATGCAAATATCTTTGCAATAGTGTGACTACACAAAAGTCCAATAGTCACGTTTAGGATGCCACTAGGTACACTGACTGTTTGCTAGCATAATGGCTTAGTTAAAAAGATTTGGAGTGTGCAATGCAGGCAGACGTGATGCAAATATCTTTGCAATAGTGTGACTAGACAAACGTACAATAGCCACGTTTAGGATGCCACTAGGTACACTGACTGTTTGCTAGTATAATGGCTTAGTTAAAAAAAGTTTGAGTGTGCAATGCAGGCAGACGTGCTGTAAATATCTTTACAATAGTGTGAATAGACAAAAGTACAATAGCCACGTTTAGGATGCCACTAGGTACACTGACTGTTTGCTAGTATAATGGCTTAGTTAAAAAGAGTTGGAGTGTGCAATGCAGGCAGACGTGCTGCAAATATCTTTACAATAGTGTGAATAGACAAAAGTACAATAGCCACGTTTAGGATGCCACTAGGTACACTGACTGTTTGCTAGCATAATGGCTTAGTTAAAAAGAGTTGGCGTGTGCAATGCAGGCAGACCTGATGCAAATATCTTTGCAATAGTGTGACTAGACAAAAGTACAATAGCCACGTTTAGGATGCCACTAGGTACACTGACTGTTTGCTAGTATAATGGCTTAGTTAAAAAAAGTTTGAGTGTGCAATGCAGGCAGACGTGCTGCAAATATCTTTACAATAGTGTGAATAGACAAAAGTACAATAGGCACGTTTAGGATGCCACTAGGTACACTGACTGTTTGCTAGTATAATGGCTTAGTTAAAAAGAGTTGGAGTGTGCAATGCAGGCAGACGTGCTGCAAATATCTTTACAATAGTGTGAATAGACAAAAGTACAATAGGCACGTTTAGGATGCCACTAGGTACACTGACTGTTTGCTAGTATAATGGCTTAGTTAAAAAGAGTTGGAGTGTGCAATGCAGGCAGACGTGCTGCAAATATCTTTACAATAGTGTGACTAGACAAAAGTACAATAGCCACGTTTAGGATGCCACTAGGTACACTGACTGTTTGCTAGTATAATGGCTTAGTTAAAAAGAGTTGGAGTGTGCAATGCAGGCAGACGTGCTGCAAATATCTTTGCACTACTGTGACTACACAAAAGTCCAATAGCCACGTTTAGGATGCCACTAGGTACACTGACTGTTTGCTAGTATAATGGCTTAGTTAAAAAGAGTTGGAGTGTGCAATACAGGCAGACGTACTGCAAATATCTTTACAATAGTGTGAATAGACAAAAGTACAATAGGCACGTTTAGGATGCCACTAGGTACACTGACTGTTTGCTAGTATAATGGCTTAGTTAAAAAGAGTTGGAGTGTGCAATGCAGGCAGACGTGCTGCAAATATCTTTGCACTACTGTGACTACACAAAAGTCCAATAGCCACGTTTAGGATGCCACTAGGTACACTGACTGTTTGCTAGCATAATGGCTTAGTTAAAAAGAGTTGGAGTGTGCAATGCAGGCAGACGTGCTGCAAATATCTTTGCAATAGTGTGACTAGACAAAAGTACTATAGCCACGTTTAGGATGCCACTAGGTACACTGACTGTTTGCTAGTATAATGGCTTAGTTAAAAAGAGTTGGAGTGTGCAATGCAGGCAGACGTGCTGCAAATATCTTTGCACTACTGTGACTACACAAAAGTCCAATAGCCACGTTTAGGATGCCACTAGGTACACTGACTGTTTGCTAGTATAATGGCTTAGTTAAAAAGAGTTGGAGTGTGCAATGCAGGCAGACGTGATGCAAATATCTTTGCAATAGTGTGACTAGACAAAAGTACAATAGCCACGTTTAGGATGCCACTAGGTACACTGACTGTTTGCTAGTATAATGGCTTAGTTAAAAAGAGTTGGAGTGTGCAGAGGACAGGAGGGTACAGTGCCAGGATTGTGGGGCTCTGGGTAGAGGAATGGAAGCCTGCCTTTCTATTCCCTCCTAATGGGGAAATGCAGCAACGAAATCCCTGACCTTGGCTACACAGATGCTGTCTCTGTTTTCAGGACCTGTCACCTATGGCTCTGACCCTACCGGTTTCAGCCCTTAAAAGGACTGATAGAAAGTGCTATCCCTATGCTGTCTAACGCTGTGTATGGAGCGCATACAGCTGTATCGGCGATAGGACTCAGGAGGACGGAGCTACGACAGTGATGTCTGACACCAAAGACGCAGAAGAGATAATGGCGTCCTGGAGGAAAATGTCCGGTTTTATAATGCAGGGACATGTGACATGGACATCCTATCACACATGCCGTTGCTTCTCTGGCTAAAAGTCCACTTAGCTGTGTGTGTGTCTGGGATTGGCTGACATGCTGGCCCGCCCCACTACATGCGCGCGCTTAGGGAAGGAAGACAAGGAAAAAAAAAAAAAAATGGCGATCGCCATTATAGAAACAGCAGTGATCTGAAGGCGCTGTTCACGCACACTATACACTGAAATGCCATAATAGTGTGATTCACAGAGTGACTTACACTATTACAGCGGAAACCAAGCTAGGAATTAGCTGTTTTTTGCTGCTAGAACCGTTCTCGAACGTTTCTAGAACTATCGAGCTTTTGCAAAAAGCTCGAGTTCTAGTTCGATCTAGAACAGGCCCCAAAATCACTCGAGCCTAGAACTGGAGAACCTCGAACCACGAACCGCGCTCAACTCTAGTCAGGACACCTAATGCCCTGTGGTCTATATGGGACCCCCACATCAGGGGCAGGGCCAAAGAGTTCCTTACCGGACCTAGTCTCTGATGCAGTAAGTGCCTGAGCATGCTCAGTAGCATGAAATACAGTCTCTGAAAAAAGACTATCAGCTTTAGCATGGTGTCTAGGCACAAAACAGGACTTAGACCCAGCACGGAATGCAAGTACCTGTGCAAAGAGGCTTTTCGCACTAAGTGTGGGAGCATGCGCTGTATCCCGAAATGAAGACTTAGCCTTAGCAATGGCACAGTCAGGCAGAGCATACTCACTAGGCGAAACACTGTAGTTAGGCTGCGGCTGGGGTAAATCGGCACACGCATGCGCACTAGCTGCCTCTCCACACTTAGACGTGGAGGAGAAAGTAGCCAGCTGGACAACCCAAGGCACAGCCCTAAATGACAACTGACGCCTGGGCGCAAATGAAACCGCAGCAGGCTTCAGGTTACAGGTTTTGTAACAACAAATACCATCCAAAAGAACAGGTGTACTTCTTCCCATGGATAATCTGATATGATCCTTTTTTTCACACTGACACAACCATCGCTAACAAATGTAGATGAGGCCAAAACAGCAGCTGCTTCAATGGATCTCAAGTGCTCCATAAAGTGGCCTCTCCACCACCCCAATTTCAAGATCCCAAATACTCCATTCCTCTGTGGTGTCAATCCAATCGCACTTGCTTCCTAACAGCTCTCAAGTTTCCACCAGCCCTGCTGAGTATGGGGTAACAGAGATGGTTGAGTTTGCATAGCTGTTCTGTCGCACTATAGCCTGGGAATCAGAGGTCTGCTCCAAAGCTGCAATGAGTACAGACAAGGAAGTTATTATTATTTTTATTATTATTGATTTATAGAGCACCATTGATTCCATGGTGCTGTACATGAGAAGGGGGTTACATACAGAATACATATACAAGTAACTATAGACAGACTGGTACAGAGGGAAGAGGGCCCTGCCCTTGCGGGATTACATTCTAAAGGATTTTTGGGAGGAGACAGTAGGAGTGGTTTAGGTTGAGCATCAAGTTCGTATGGTGGTGGTGTCATTGAAGGTTATAGTCATTTCTGAACAGATGAGTTTTCAGATTCAGTTTGAAGCTTGCGGGTGTAGCAGATAATCTGACGTGTTGAGGTAGCGAGTTCCATGAGACAGGGGAAATGATCTGCGCAGATGGCCAGAAGCTTTGTGAGTGGGATCCAGGCCCCGATGAAGAAGGTGCTGAGCCTAATCTACACCCTCATTTCCAAAAAGTAAATCCTCCTGGTGGAGACAATGGGGAACATGATGAGGAGCACAGATACCTGATTGGAATGACAACTTTACTATTTGGTCAGGGCAGGAAGAGGTTGTCTCGGAGGACTCAGGACGAGGGGAATGAAAACACACAGGGTTATTGATGAGGTTGGAGACCACACTTACTGTCAAACCAAAGTCAGCCAGTCGATGAGGTCAGCAGAGGAGGTGGAGGAGGATGCTACTGATGACGAGGTTACGTTGCGTCTTCCAGGCCAGAGACAAAGTACTGGAAGCACGTTAAAACTGAATCCTAGACCACAACTTTGACTCTGAGCAGAAGTCGTGTTGGCTATGCAGGTCGCATGGGCTGTAAGCCTTGCCTAGCCTGTGAATTTTTGGACATCGCAAAGGATCAGCCAAGTCATGGAATCTGTAAGATTTGTCAACAATCTGTAATTAGAAGGCAAAAACTCACACCTTTGAGTAGTTCCTCCATGAAGTGTCACATGGATATGAATTGATAGCGTGAAGGTGTATTGCTCAGCTTTAGCCACTGTCAATGCAACATGCTAATTTGCCATTGCATGCGTTATTGCAGACTACACACAAGGGGCTGCTGTTATTTTGGATCTGCCTTTGTTTGGTCACTATAGCAATATCAAATTGCTCTTCGGGTGTGGACTTGGAGATGCTGTCTATGAACAGAAGGAAAAGCTAAAGGTTTGTGTTACAGCAAGGAGCCACCGCGGAAACACTTCATTCAATTGTGAGGGGAGTCATGTTGTACTTTGATGATGAGCCCCGTAATGCCAGTGAGCAGCATCCTGTGCCACAGACCAACATTCTTACAGTGCTGTCTATACTGTTTACCGTGAGAGGAGCGTAAAGTCTGTATTTCTGGCAACTGGACATCAGAGTACCCGGGTACGGTAGGCTGTGCCCAGACAATAATGCGGGCACGCAACACTTTGTTTTATTAGCAAAACACATATCTGTTCTGGGTAGGCCGACTATTTATAGACAATAAGACTTGCTGCCTCTGCACTGTTAAATTGTCACATACAGTTTAAATCATAGAGGGACAGCAACACATGTTTGCATTGACTGTTGCTTTTCAAGATTTCCATGACTGTGTTGCAGAGCTGTGTGGTTTGCATTCACACTGTTATCATCTGCATTATCTGTGAGGCTTCAGCTAACAAGGGTATTCAGGGGGGGTAATTTGTTTTGTCTATGTTTAGGTAGGTAACTTGGAAGCTCTTGTGATGTGCCACTGGTAAGTCGTGTTCGCACACACACACACACACGCACGCACAAACACACAATTACTGCTACACAGAGGGATTAGCAGGTATTAGGCAACAGAATAGATTGTTCAATTATTTAAATTGTATGCATGGTTCTTATTGTTTGTTTTGGTAAAGTTAAACAATCATTTATCAACCCAACTGCCTAGAGTCCTTTTCCTGTTGCCTGGTTTTGCTGCATACTAGGGAGCCCACCCTGTACACGACTTAAAATGAAGCATAAGTCGCAATGTGAATTTCACTGTGCTACAATGCAGCCTAGCGTGCCTGTGCAACCACCGCCTGCCCCATCAAGTGCATCTGCGTGCTCTTCATCATCTGTGACTGTGGGGACAGCAGTCACACATGGTTTTTCACACTGAACTTCCACTCCTTTACCTGCAACAGGGAGTGTGATTGGCAGGTCATCACTATTTTTGGAAGTGGAAACAGAAGGTATTGTTGAGCTGTCAGACATCGAGAGAACCATCATTGGATGCAGGCTACATTATATCCACGCCTGCACCTTCGTCACAGATTGGCTGGACTACCTGCAGTTAATAATTGCATTCCAGAAATGGAAAGGAGTGTAGAATGCACATGTTTTGTACCTTGCTTGGCAGCAAAGGAACACTAACTTAGTATTACAGACAATTTTAGGATGGCAGAAAAAGAGTCAGCTCTTTGGGCAAATTAAATAGCGTGGCAAAAGTGGACAGATGGGTACAGGGGCCGTGTTCTGTGGGTACCAGGACAGTAAAAGAAGCCTCACTTTCTATCCCTCCTAATGATCAAATGCAGCAAGGAATTCCCTGAGTTTGCTATAAAATTAGCATAGCTAAATGTGCATGAGGGTAGAATGCAGAGGTGCTTGAGATTGCTTGGCACAAGTGGCACAATAAAGGAGTCCAACAGCCAGTTCTATGATGCCACTAAATGGCAGTATTTTTTGCTATCATTATAGCTTATTAAAAACAGAGCAGGAGGGTGTCCTGCACAGGTTCTAGAAATAGCTTGGCACCAGTGGGGCACTAATGGAATACAACAGCCAGTTCTATGATGCCACTAAATGGCAGTATTTTTTTGCTATCATTATAGCTTATTAAAAACAGAGCAGGAGGGTGTCCTGCACAGGTTCTAGAAATAGCTTGGCACCAGTGGGGCACTAATGGAATACAACAGCCAGTTCTATGATGCCACTAAATGGCAGTATTTTTTGCTATCATTATAGCTTATTAAAAACAGAGCAGGAGGGTGTCCTGCACAGGTGCTAGAAAAAGCTTGGCACCAGTGGGGCACTAATGGAATACAACAGCCAGTTCTATGATGCCACTAAATGGCAGTATTTTTTGCTATCATTATAGCTTATTAAAAACAGAGCAGGAGGGTGTCCTGCACAGGTGCTAGAAATAGCTTGGCACCAGTGGGGCACTAATGGAATACAACAGCCAGTTCTATGATGCCACTAAATGGCAGTATTTTTTGCTATCATTATAGCTTATTAAAAACAGAGCAGGAGGGTGTCCTGCACAGGTGCTAGAAATAGCTTGGCACCAGTGGGGCACTAATGGAATACAACAGCCAGTTCTATGATGCCACTAAATGGCAGTATTTTTTGCTATCATTATAGCTTATTAAAAACAGAGCAGGAGGGTGTCCTGCACAGGTGCTAGAAATAGCTTGGCACCAGTGGGGCACTAATGGAATACAACAGCCAGTTTTATGATGCCACTAAATGGCAGTATTTTTTGCTATCATTATAGCTTATTAAAAACAGAGCAGGAGGGGGTCCTGCACAGGTGCTGCACATAGATTTGTACCAGTGGTGCACTAATGGAGTACAACAGCCACTTCTTGTATGCCACTAAGTTTACTCAATTTTTGGTATTATAATGTCTTAGTAAGTAACAATGAGTTTGAGTGTGCAATGCAGGCAGACGTGCTGCAAAAATCTTTGCACTAGTGTGACTAGACAAAAGTCCAATAGCCACGTTTAGGATGCCACTAGGTACACTGAGTGTTTGCTAGTATAATGGCTTAGTTATAATGAGTTGGAGTGTGCAATGCAGGCAGACGTGCTGCAAATGTCTTTGCACTAGTGGGACTAGACAAAAGTCCAATAGCCACGTTTAGGATGCCAATAGGTACACTGAGTGTTTGCTAGTATAATGGCTTAGTTATGAGTTGGAGTGTGCAATGCAGGCAGACGTGCTGCAAATATCTTTGCACTAGTGGGACTAGACAAAAGTCCAATAGCCACGTTTAGGATGCCACTAGGTACACTGAGTGTTTGCTAGTATAATGGCTTAGTTATAATGAGTTGGAGTGTGCAATACAGGCAGACGTGCTGCAAATGTCTTTGCACTAGTGGGACTAGACAAAAGTCCAATAGCCACTTTTAGGATGCCACTAGGTACACTGAATGTTTGCTAGTATAATGGCTTAGTTATGAGTTGGAGTGTGCAATGCAGGCAGACGTGCTGCAAATGTCTTTGCACTAGTGTGACTAGACAAAAGTCCAAAAGCCACCTTTAGGATGCCACTAGGTACACTGAGTGTTTGCTAGTATAATGGCTTAGTTATAATGAGTTGGAGTGTGCAATGCAGGCAGACGTGCTGCAAATATCTTTGCACTAGTGGGACTAGACAAAAGTCCAATAGCCACGTTTAGGATGCCACTAGGTACACTGAGTGTTTGCTAGTATAATGGCTTAGTTATAATGAGTTGGAGTGTGCAGAGGACAGGAGGGTACAGTGCCAGGGTTGTGGGGCTCTGGGTAGAGGAAAGGAAGCCTGCCTTTCTATTCCCTCCTAATGGGGAAATGCAGCGACGAAATCCCTGACCTTAGCTACACAGACGCTGTCTCTGTTTTCAGGACCTGTCACCTATGGCTCTGACCCTGCCAGTACGAGCCCTTAAAAGGACTTATAGAAAGTGCTATCCCTAAGCTGTCCAGCGCTGTGTATGGAGCGCATACAGCAGTATCGGCGATAGGACAAAGGACGGAGCTGTGCCAGTGATGTCTGACACCAAGGACGCAGAAGGCAGATAATGTCGTGCTGGAGGAAAATGTCCGGTTTTATAATGCAGGGACATGTGACATGGACATCCTATGACACATGCCGTTGCTTCTCTGGCTAAAAGTCCACTTAGCTGTGTGTGTGTCTGGGATTGGCTGACATGCTGGCCCGCCCCACAAGATGTGCGCGCTTAGGGAAGGAAGACAAGGAAAAAAAAAAAAAAATGGCGATCGCCATTATACAAACAGCAGTGATCTGAAGGCGCTGTTCACGCACACTATACACTGAAATTTCATAATAGTGTGAGTCACAGAGTGACTTACACTATTACAGCGGAAAGCCAGCTAGGAATTAGCTGTTTTTTTGCTGCTAAAACCATTATCGAACGTTTCTAGAACTATCGAGCTTTTGCAAAAAGCTCGAGTTCTAGTTTGATCTAGAACAGGCCCCAAAATCACTCGAGCCTAGAACTGGAGAACCTCGAACCCAGAACCGCGCTCAACTCTAGTGCCTAATCACTTTAATAAAACGTAAAGTCAAGCCCTGACCTAAAAAAACCACTTTAGCATCTCTCTCTGTCCGTCAATCTCTCTCTCTTTCGGTTGATTGGTCGGTCTCTCTCTCTGTGTCTATGTCTGTCTGTCTCTCCCTCTCCACCACTCTCTCATACTCATTGATCACTGACTGATCACCGGCGAGGCACTACACGGCTGTCACACTGCTCCGGCGGCTTCTCCTGCTTTTGAAAATGCCGTACACTCATAATTCCATCTTATATTCACTGCTATCCCCGCCCACCGTTGCCTATGATTGGTTGCATTCAGATGAGCCCCCACACTGAGTCACAGCTGTCCCACTGCAACCAATCACAGCCGCCGGTGGGCGGGTCTATGTAGTGCAGTAAAATAAATAAATAATTAAAAAAACGGCGTGCGGTCCCCCCAAAATTTGATACCAGCCAAAGTATAGCCACATGGCTGAAGGCTGGTATTCTAGCTGAAGGCTGGGAAGCCCCCATCCTAAAAATATCAGCCAGCAGCTGCCCGGAATTGCTGCATTCATTAGCTGTGATAGTCCCAGGACTCTACCCGGCTCATCCTGAATTGCCCTGGTGCAGTGGTAATCGGGGTAATAAAGAGATAATGGCAGCCTATAGCTTCCACTAAGTCCTAGGTTAATCATGGCAGGTGTCTATGAGACACCCCTTATGATTAACCTGTAAGTGAAAGTAAATAAACACATACACCCGAAAAAATCCTTTATTTAGAATAAAAGACAAAAAACCCACCCTCTTTCACCACTTTATTAAAATCCCCAAATACCCCTCCAGGTCCGGTGTAATCCACACAGGGTCCCACGACGCATCCAGCTCTGCTACATGAAGCTGACAGGAGCGGCCGTAGAACACCACTGCTCTCTGTCCACGCAGCAACTGAAGTGAGTCGCGCTATCAGCGATGACGTCACTCAGGCTATCCTCGGCCAATGCTCTCAGGTGGAGTACTCCAGCTGGCCGCTGGTAACCTTAGTGATGTCACCGCTGATCGCGTGGCTCATTTCAGTCACTCAGGGGATATGCTGTCACCGGTGAGTCCTTCACCTGTGATCACAAATCAGGCCATGGCACACAGACAGAGCCGCGCGATGACAATGAAGTCGGGTGAATTTCATCTGAGTTCATTCTGATTGCGTGTCTCTGTCTGGCAGCCAGTCATGCTCTATGGGGATGTAGCAGAGCCGTGTGGGACCGCACTATTCAAAAATGCATCCAAAATGTAGCATTTTGGATGCTTTTGGAAATGCACATGCAGTGACAAAAGGCTGCTTTTTATTTGTCACACCAGAACGCAACGTGCTCACATACCCTTTATTAGTTGTATCTATGAACGCTCTCCTGCACACACTACAGTCTAGCTACACTGTCAGCTCCCTATGACTGCATGTTCACAAAATGGCCGCTGGCTTATATAGTCCCTATGATGCTGTGCGGCCAAGCCAATAACAGTAACACCACAACAAAGAAGGCTGCGGCGTTACTGTGAGAGCAAGCAACATCAGATGTGTTCATTGGCTGGAAAACAGGCGTCAGGAAGTCAGAAATGAAACTGAAAGTATAGGAGCGGATACTTTTTTATTCATCGGATAACGAATGGTGCGAATAGCCTGTTATCTGTCGGATACCGAATAGTGGTGAATACATTCGCTCATCCTTAGTTATCATTAATCCCCGATATCCACAGAATAGGTGAATATTTATTAATCAGTGGAATCCAACTGTTTGAAACCACACCTATCGGAAGAATGGGGAATTTGTTCCCCTGACAGGGGACTTTTAATCCCAATGTTAAAATGCAAAGGCAGGTCATATGTCTGACCACAGCTCTATTAATCCTCTTTTCGGCTGCTAGAAAATCCAAGTACGGTGCTTGCAGCCACTAGGGGACTGAATGGATCAGTGGTTAAGTCGAACATGAGCTTCATTCTAATGGGGATAAAAGTTCCCCATACTGCTGATTACTGCAGGTTCCAGCAGTTGGATCCCAAACAATTAAAAATGTATCACTTATCCTGTGAAGAGGTAATTACGTATTTTCACCAAAGAACTCCTGGTAAGTGCATCTTTTCTACTGTGTAGCAGGACATAAAATGACAGGGAGGTGTTAAACTTCCAAGCATTTAATCACTAATGGAAATAAATAATATTCTCCTAATTAATATCAGTGAGTACAAATAACCACCATTCACAACACAATTCACTATACCAAGACCAATATTACCACTTACAAGAGACAAATACCTTCACACCATGACCAGACCATTTATTACCCCAACATAGTGACAAAATAATACCACATCTATGAGAAAAAGACGACCAAGTTGAATGATAACAAATGCAAGAGACAAATACTGCCACACCATGACCAGAACACATTACATCTCAACTTAGTGACTGAATAACAGAATATTAATCATGAATAGAAGCCACAATACTTTTAATACTAATATTACCATCATTATACATAGGAGCTCTGTATATCGTGTATAGTGTACAGGTAATACAGAAATGACCGGTGACATTACACACAGGAGCTCTATATATAATGTATAGTGTACAGGTAATATATTGATCACTATTGACATTATACACTGGAGCTCTGTATGTGGTGTATAGTGTAAGTCTACAAGTAATACATTGACTTACCAGTGACATCTCTAGTAGAAGTAATTCATGCTCGCTTTTCTTCTTCATCCAGGACAGACTACTATCACTTCTTCCAGACAAGGCTCGTCTCTACAGGAAAAAACACCCCGACATCTATAGCTGATCACTTCTAGATCAAATCCCCCACTTTTTCCCAACTTCTAATCTGTTCCAGATAAAGAAAAAAGCAACATAGTGCTAAGGTGCACAGTAAGGAAGTCTAGACTGTGAAAGGGTCTGTGACAGAGCAGGCAGAGAGAGCAGACTGGTGAACAATCCAAATAAAAACTTTATTATGACTTTGAGAATAATCCATGAGCATAGGTGAAAGAGCAAAAGTAACGTATTTTGGGAACATCAAGGAAAATAAACATGTGGCCCTTAAAACAGTTCCTCAAATCCAACAGAGTGGGCAACACTTCACACTACTATGAGGCCATTGATCTCCAGTCTTTTTTCAAATTGTAGCATCAGGATCTGGTCACAGCAGCAGATCATCATCCTTCCATATAATATCATCAACTCCCAACCAAATATTTGACTTATGGTTCTACCTCTCCTGTGATCAGCCTCTTGGATAAGGAGAGGGCATCACATCTCACCCACTTAAAAATGTGTTAGAAGTAAATTGAAGTATGAAGGAGGGCATTGAAGTCCAGTTTCCGGACACTATGTTACAACCCATCCCCTCCAACCCCTTTGTGTATAGACTAGTGACATCAACAGGTTGACATGACTCAGGGTTCATGCATCCTGAACAATTGGCTTTTTTGTGCTAGCTCTATCTTCTATATTTTCTAATGGAATTGTAGGGTGGAAGTGTCAGGCTCAATTTCGTATCATCTTTGACTTAAACTCTGCCTCCTGCACTGTAGGGAGGCCGCTCACAACCCCAAACATGCATTGCTTGACCCCAAAGCCAAAGTTCATTTTTATACTTGCTTTGGAAATATTCCTCCATTTTATTCAAGCCAATTAAATGTTAATCCCCGGTCCTTGCTGTATCGCCTCTGGCTGAATTGCTCAAGAATCAGCTATTCTGAGAAATGCCCTAGATTTACAAAAACAAAGAACTCAAAAACCGTCCAACACAACATCCTGTAAGTGTTTTCTTTGATGATTGGAAGCACTTGTGGTTTTGTCCCACACTCCATAAACCCTTAGTAGTTGAAAATGGTTGTCTGAGTCATTAGGCAACTAAACTTGGAGGGGTGAAATCCCCATTGTAGTTAGCAGTAGATAATTAACTGGTCACTTTGGTGCAGGGTCATTCCTCAATTGACCAGCATGGCAGGCTGGCAGACGAAAAGGCTGCCCACTTCATTAACATCTGCACTGTGTCTCACACCTTCCAATTTGCATTCTGGAGCAGGAGATAATGGAATCTTTGGACTGATATTGATGTGAGGGTGGCAAAGGTCATTGTTGTACTGGAGGATGACTCTTCCACTGATTAACTGGTAATGTGGCCTGCATATGACTGGAATGCCCACAACCATAAATTCTGAGTTCCACTATTCCCCTTCTCGTCGCATTCCAGAAGATGTGGTAGGAGCACAAATGGGCATCAACATAAAATTTTGGTCTAGTGTGACGTTGAACATTGGGGATTGAAGGACAATGGCCCACCAGTGTTGGGTGCTGGTAGTCCTCTCGCCATACACCAGCAGATTCTTAAGACCGCTTTACACGCTGCAATGTATCTTACAATGTGTCGGCGGGGTCACGTCATAAGTGACGCACATCCGGCATTGTAAGTTACATTGCTGTGTGTAACTGCTACGTGCGATTGCGATTGAACGATAAAACGTTCATCGCACGCACGTCGTACATTCCTCATGAATTGTACGTCAGATTGTTCATCGTACCTGGGGTAGCACACATCGCAGTGTGTGACACCCCGGGAACGATGAATAGATCTTATCTACGTCCTGCGGCTCCCGGCCGGTAATGCGGAGGGAAGGAGGTGGGCGGGATGTTTACGTCCCGCTCATCTCCGCCCCTCCGCTTCTATTGGCTGGCTGCCGCGAGACGTCAATGTGACGACGAACGTCCCTCCCACACCAGGAAGTGGACGTTCGCCGCCCACATCGAGGTCGTATGGAAGGTAAGTATGTGTGACGGGGGTTAATCGTTTGTGCGGCACGTTCAACAAATTGAACGTGCCGCACATACGATGGGGGCGTTGCAAATCGCATACACTATTGTATGCGAAATTGCAAAGTGTAAAGCAAGCTTTACACTGAGGCATTGACGTAGGCCACCTGCCAATAAAGGAATAGCCATTTTAACAACTGCAAAACAGTTACCGGTGAGGCCTCTCTACATCCATCTCTGGGATCCACCGAGGACTGGGACTCACTGAAGCATCACCTGGTTTCTCGATGAGCCAGTATGAAGCTGTGCATAATGCATAATATTCAAAGAAATATAGTGAGACAATGAAATAACAACAAGATACAACATCAAATGTGCCAAATATATAGCTCATTTAAGTATATAAAATGTATACTCATGAATATACAGTTATGCTGAAAAGTTTACATACCCCGGCAGATTTTTTGCTTTCTTGGTCTTTTTGCAGAGAATATGAAGGATAAAACAAAAACTTTTTTTACACTCATGGTTAGTGGTCGGGTGAAGCCATTTATTGTCAAACTACTGTGTTTTCTCTTTTTAAATCATAATGACAATCAAAAGAAAAGAAAAATAGGAATAAACAAAAAATATAGGACAATTAATGAAAAGTTATATTTAATCAATTTAAAAAAAATATCAATAATAATACATGAAAAATATTATGCAATTTGTAATAATATCAACTTATATTCATGAGATCTGTATTCAAGTTAAGACCATAAGGAAATCTCATATCTAAACACAAAATCCAATGTGCATCCCATTTTAGCAGGGTTTTAACCCAATCACCACGTCTGATAGGAAGATTAACCATTTACTGTATATGCCAGAAACAACCTGACAAGAAGTATTAGGCCCTGTGCTCACTGGAAAATGGAATTTTCTTAAGAAAATTCTGCAGGGTCTGAAAGATTACCGCAGCAGCGGTAAAAAAACGCAGCAAACCGCACCCGAAAACCGCATGCGGTTTGCGGTGGTTTTACCGCAGTATTGTTCGCGGTATTGCCGCGGTTTTGCCGTGTGCGAGTTGGTACATGTGTTTTAATGCATTCAATGCAATAAAGCACATTGAAAAAAATAAAAAAAGAAAAAAAAAGTAATTTCCTTCTGAGATAGATAGTAGATAGATAAATAGATAAATAGACAGATAGAAGAATAGATAGAGGGATAGATAGAGTCCCTGTGAGCACACGCTGCATTTCTCCAAAGGGGTAATGTGTTGTTCACATTACCGGCCGTGGGAAATGACCTGTGGTTACCTCTGCTGTCTCGTTGCGAGGCTGCATTTAGTAGTGTGTTAGTCGCGGCTGGATGCAAGCATCACAGGACGTGGAATACGCCAGAGCTGTGTTTGGGAGGGGTTAATAAAGGGGTGAAACAGGGGCTTTTTTGTGTTTTATTTAAAATAAAGGATTTTTCGGACTGTGTGTTTTTTTCACTTTACTTACAGGTTGATCTTGTCAGCTGTCACATAGATGCTGCCATGATCAAGCCTGGACTTAGTGCCATTTACTCATTATTACCCTGATTGGCACCGCTTCACGGCAACAGGAAGAGCCGGGGACACTCCGGTACTGCCGCATAATGGATGCGACAGTCCCGGGGCAGCTGCGGGCTGATATTCTCAATTGCGGGAGAGGGGGGACATTAACCCTGCCCCTCGTCCTCCCCAGTCTGAGAATACCGGGCCGCCGCTGTGTGTTTACCTTGGCTGGAAGGTAAAAATATGGCGCAGCCCACGTGTTTTTTTTTTCTATATGTCCGTTTGATTTGTATGTGTATTCTATATGTCTGTGTGTGAGTGCGATGTGTGAGTATTCTATGTTTGTGTCTGTGAAGTGTGTGTGTTTACTCTCTGCTCCGCTTCCTCTTCCTGTCATAATGACATCACTTCCCTGCAAACCTCAGGTAGTGAGGAACATTATGTCTCGAAACCGCGAAATACCGCAGGGAATAACGCAGGAAAACGCAATGAACAGCACAGAATTTGCTGCCGACGTTATTCCCTGCAGGATTTCATGATTACATTGCAGTCAATGAAGTGAAATGCTGCAGCGACATGCGGAAAAGAAGTGACATGCAATTGTTTTTGCTGCGGGAATCCCGCAGCAAAACATGCAGCTGTCAAAATCCGTATAGTGCGCACAGCATTTTTTTTCCCATAGGTTTTCCTGGGGAATCACTGCAGAGATGTTATGAACATAACATGCAGCGAAACATGCAGCAAAATCGCAGGAAATCCGCGTCAAAAACTGGCAAGTGCGCACAGGGCCTCACTATGATGTTTTTCTAAAAAATGAAAAAAAATTTACATTTATATTATGAGATACTGGGTCATATACCGTGTTTTTCGGACTATAAGACGCACTTTTTCCCCCCCAAATGTTGGGGGAAAGTGGGGGGTGCATCTTATAGTCTGAATGTAGGGCACGGCTGCGAGGAATAAGGGTGTTGCTGTGGCGCGGGTCATCGGGGGCACTAGCAGGCTGTAGCAGTGCCTACCGTGACCACGTGGGCCCGCTCATTTATATGCACGCCCATGATCCTGCCCATCATCTCTCAGCACTGAAGATGGCGCTGACAAGTAGGCGGGATGATGGGCGGGGAATGCGAGCATAGTAAATAGCCAGCCCGCATGATAACCCCTGGCAACTACAGCCTCCAGTGATCAAGTGCGGCTATATTCACTGCCCCCGCACATCATCATCAGGACGGGGTACAGTGAATCAGTATACTCACCGACCACGATCCCTGCAGCATCGCGATGTCCTCCTTGCTGCTGGCCGTGGAGCGGTGCGCACAGCGATGACGTCATCGCTGTGCTCACGTGTCCACACAAAGCCGCGGCCGGCACAGACAGGAGGACAAGTGATGCTGCATGGATCGTGGCCGGCTCCACACAGGTCAGCGCTGCTGCTGACCCAGACGGAAGGAGGAGCGATGCTGCAAGGAGTGAGGAAAGGTTAGTATGAACGTTTATTTTTTTATGTGCAACGGGATGCAGGCCATATAGCAGGATGGGGTTATATAGCAGGATGGGGGTATATAGCAGGATGCGGCCATACACCAGGATGGGGTATATTATGAGCAGGATGAGGGCATATAGCAGGATGGGGGTATGTAGCAGGATGGGGGTATTTAACAGGATGGGGGTATATAGCAGGATGATGGTATATAGCAGAATGGGGGTATATAGCAGGATGCGGCCATATATCAGGATGGGGTATTTAGCAGGATGTGGCCATATACCAGGATAGGGATATTATAGCAGGATGGGAGCACATACCAGGAAGGCAGTATATAGCAGGATGGGGGCTATACCAGGATGAGGGACATATATTTATATACAAGGATGGGGATCATATACAAGGCAGGAGGATCATTACCAGGATGGGGTACCTTAGTAGAGAATTTGTGTACATTACCCCCATAACATTGTCAGCAGCAGATCCTCGCCCCATAAAAGTGTGTCATGACCACATTTTTTGTTTAAAATTTCATTTTCCTATTATCCTTCTCTAAAACCAGGGTGCGTCTTATGATCCGGTGCGTCTTATAGTCCGAAAAATACGGTAGTTCATGTTCTAATATTGGTATATTTTCAAATTAATTAATTATCACTTTTATATTTTTACTATATTTAGTTTTTTTGTTTACATTTTTCTTTTCTCTTAAATTATATTATTGTTGAATTAATTAATAATTTCATTGTTTCATTTCGGGTTAATTATTTCCATTGACAATTCAAAGACTTTTTCTCCTTTCCAGGGTCATTTATATAAATTCTCATTTTCTTGAGACATGTCTTCCCAGGCTAAGAGACTTTTAGCTGAAAACAAGAAGACCTGGTGTCTTTCCCTTATCTTTTCTTTCATGATTTAAATTTTTCCTTGGTTTTAATATTTTGTTAACCAGCAAATGAAAAGCAGACATTTGCAGGCTGATATTATTAGGCCACAAAGATCCATAGATATTTGTGCCATCAAAGCCTAAAAATATCAGCTTGCAAGCATCTCGGATAGCTGCATATTAGATGTGACAATTCTGGTGCTTTACCCAGCTCACCTGATTGCCCTGGTGCATTGGCAATTGGGGTAAAACTTTTTGGAGTTGATATAAGCGTTTTAATGCCAGCTGGCATCATGCCCTGGGTTAGTAATGGAGAAGTGTGAATCAGACAGCCACTTTACTAACCTAGTAAGTAAAAAGAAAAAAGACACACATAAGAAAAAATAATATATTTGAATAAAGACTCCACCACATTATCCCTTGTTCACCAATTTTATGTGAGAGCAGAAGATAAAGGTATAATCATATCTCAATAGCAAACACATGCAACTGACCACAGTATTTTTGGGGCATGCGTAAGAGACTAATTGTAAACTAAAGGAGCAATGAAGTAGGCTCTAAAAAAATATTTTAAACAGCATGTATACTTCAGTAGTTGAACACTTTCCAAATTATGGAGATTTATCTTTAAAAATGCAGTAGGGAAAAAAGTATTTAGTCAGCCACCAATTGTGCAAGTTCTCCCACTTAAAAAGAAGACAGAGGACTGTAATTGACATCATAGGTAAACCACAACTATGAGAGACAAAATGACACAATAAATTCAGAAAATCACCTTGTCTGATTTAGAAAGATTTTTTTTGCAAATGATGGTGGTAATTAATTATTTAGTCACCTAAAACATGCAAGATTTCTGGCTCTCACAGACCTGTAATGTTTTCTTTAAGATTCTCCTCTGTCCTCCACTCATTACCTGTAGTAATGGCACCTGTTTGAATTTGTTATCAGTATAAAAGACACCTGTCCACAACCTCAAACAGTCACACCCGAAACTCCACTATGGTGAAGACCAAAGAGCTGTAGAAGGACACCAGATACAAAATTGTAGTCCTGCAACAGGCTGGGAAGACTGAATCTGCAATAGACAAGCTTGGTGTGATGCAATCAACTGTGGGAGCAATAATAAGAAAATGTAAGACATATAGGACCACTGATAATCTCTCTCGATCTGGGCTCCATGCAGGATCTCACCCCGTGGGGTCAAAATGATCAGAACAACATTGAGCAAAAATCCCAGAACCACACGGGAGGACGTAGTGAATGACTTGCATAGAGCTGGGACCACCGTAACAAAGGCTACCATCAGTAACAAACTATGCCTCCAGATCCTGCAGTGCCTGACGTGTTCCCCTGTTTAAGCCAGTACATGTCCTGGCCTGTCTGAAGTTTGATAGAGAGCATTTGGATTATCATATTAGCACAATTGGTGGCTGACTAAATACTTTTTCCCCACTGTAATGGAGGGTCCCAAAACATGGGGATTGTACTTTTGCTTACAAACAGAATTAAGCTTTGAATTCAGAATTTGGATTTAGTTACAAAATTGGCAATGGTTCACTACTACCCTGCTTGCTGGCACTGTGTGAAAAATAATAGTAATAAGAAAGCTGTTTCTGCTGTATATCACGGTTGTATTACTTCACTGAGTGGTGATTATGGGACACTACAACAGTTTACTGTATATCACTTGAATCTTAGAGTTCTATTTATAGGCTGATGCTATCTCTGCCATTTTCCTTCTGTAAATCAGCACAATCACATTACTCATTATTCTATCCCTAGCTGTGTACCCTTAGCACCCCTATATCTATATAGTATAGGCATAAAATTGCATTTCTTTGACCCCTATATTTTAAGCTGCCTACGGTAGCCCTCCTGTGGTACTGCATCCTCCTGTGGTACTGCATGTGATCAGATTAATGTAGCACCCCTGTGGTACCAATTGCCACAAATGTAACCCGTGGAAACTCAAATACCCGGAATATCCGTGCTGGCCAGTACACCAGCACCTTCAGGCCACATACACAACCCCAATACCAGACTGGGAGACTGTATAGCAACAAGTAAAAGGGAAGGGCACTGACTAGATAGTCGCCACCCAATCTGTAGGGAGAGACCGAGCGAGGGGGAGGGGCCAGTGGTCAGTTGGGAAGTTGGCGGGAGGAAATAGTGAGTTGAGTGAGGAGAGAGGAAAGTGTAAGGAGAGAGAGAAGGAGTGAAAAAGTGAAAGTGAAAAGTACAGAAAAAACCTGAAGCAACACCGGAGAGCTGTAAAAGGAGTGAGGGACTGTGGAGTATGGAACCAGGACTCCAGACACCGTGGGTTACCTGTGGTAGTGTAAAACTCCAGGAACCACGGGACGCCTGTGGAAGTCTGGAACCAAGGCTCACAAGACTCCGCACAAGGTGGGGTGTAGACCCTAGGACAGTGTGACACTTTATGGTCAGCTGTTAACTCACACCTGGTGAGAAGATTTCCAGGGTCCATCGCCAACCCAAAAAGTCTGAAGCACCAGCAGCAAAGAGGGGACTGGGGACTGAACCCCTTAAATAGTCCAGGCTGCCTGCATTAGGACCAAGGCTAAAGAGAAGGGACTTCAAAGTAGCTCTAGGTTACAGGAGTCCAAGCACAACAAGTGTGCATGGAGGACAGCCAACCCAGGTTACAGCTGGAATGGAGAACAAGAGGAGCAGGAACACCTGGAACTGGCATCAGCGGGTCCAAGTACTACAAGTAAAAGCAAGGCAAGTTGAAACTGCAATACTGGTGTGGAGTGTTTATTATTGACCCGTGCACTCACACAGACGGTTCCCCACTACAACCCCCATCATTCACTGCTGGAGCCTGTCCCTGCTTGCGGAGAGCACAAACACCTAAGCTGCACCACCCCATCAGACCCAGCAGGACCCTTCAGCGGCAGCTTCTAATAAACTGGCCGCACACCACAAGTGGCGTAGTCGACATACTCTTTTATTTTATTTTTACCCCTTTACTTTTTTTTTATTCTGACAGACCCCCAGGGTCACGGAACCTGGCATCGGCCGCGACCATGACTCCTCCTGAGTGCCACACACTCCCGGGACTGAGTACCCCACAGCCCCTGGGACGTCACAGATTGCTGCAGGAATTATGAGGAAATCTACGCTGCTGTGCCAGATTTCTTTGAATGGCTTGTTCACTGAGTGTGCAGCATGTGTGAAATGGAGCCAATTTTTTTTTTCTTGCCGATCCTCACAAAGTGAATTAAAGATTGTGTAAATACGCATGCAACCCCAGATATCAGGAAATTCTACACAAATTGGATCTTCAATGAATCAATCTGCTCATCTCTACATCAAACCATACTTCACATTAGGTTAGTTACCGGTCAACACCAGAGATACATGTATTTCCATTTCTTTTATTTTAAAACATTTGACTTGTACTCTATTTGTATTTTGACATTTTGACATACATTTAAGATATTTTTTTCTCTTAGATGACGTAGGTGAACTATACCAGTAATAGTGTTATTATATTCAACTAAAGTCTATATGTGTTTTGCAGAGTTGCCAATTTATGATGTAAATCACAGTTTAATCATAAAGAGAGATTGTGTATTACTTATATGACTCGTTGTACTGTGATTTCCATAGGGAGATGGCCTTGATATGACATTTTACTCTAATCCAATTATATTTTAAAAGATTTGTTGATAAGATGCCAGCAACATGTAGTGTCCAGATTTTAGCAACTTATGTTGCAATTCCATATTACTATAAGCAGTAACAAAATCCATGTATGTATTACTTCCTTCACTGCACAATGACTCCAGGGCTGCCCTTGGGCAGCTTCACATTTTCTGCTTTCCTAATACAATAAAAAGTTCTCGTTTACAATCTGTAAGTTCCCGGTCTAGGTGGCTTAAGCATAAGTGAATTACTTAGAATTCTATTTCTGCTCAAATTAAATTGCAAGCTACTGCGTAAATGTTTTCTCTGTAGATTCTGTAGGTTCAACCAGCAAGAAAATGTTACTTTTGCTTGTAAATATTACATTGTATTACTGATCATTGTATCACATTCATACATTACATACTGTATCACATTTCCAAATGAAATATGGACTCTTAAAGGGGTAGTCCGGTCTAAATTCACAAATCTGCAGTCACGTTATGTAACTGCAGACTTGTGAATCTTCTTAACCCCTTAAGCCTCCAGCCTATTTTGACCCTAAAGGGAGATAAGGTATGTACACCAGTGACTATGTAAGGGGAATACATGAAATAGCAGAAACTGCTGTGTGAATACTGACTTTTTTAGGTTTTTGCACCCAGTTCAGACTTAGAATGGTGTTCCAAACGTTATTCCTTATTTATTTTGACCCTAAAGACCAGGACATTTTTTGCAATTTTGACCAATGTCACTTTATGAGGTTATAACTCTGGAACGCTTCAACGGATCCCGGTGATTCTGAGATTGTTTTTTCATGACATATTGGGCTTCATGTGAGTGGTAAATTTAGGCCGATATTTTTTGCGTTTCTTTGTGAAAAAATGGAAATGTCGCAATTTTCAAACTTTTAATTTTTATGCTCTAAAACCAACTAGACATATGACACATAATAATTAATAAATAACATTTCCCACATGTCTACTTTACATCAGAACAATTTTTGGAAAAAAGAAAAAAATTTAAGGAAGTTATAGGGGTTCAAAGTTTATGAGCAATTTCTCATTTTTACAACAAATTTTACAAAGCCACTTTTTTTAGGGACCACATCACATTTGAAGCGATTTTGAAAGGTCTACATGACACAAAACACCCAAAAGTGACACCATTCCAAAAACGGCACCCCTCAGGCTACTCAAAACCACATTCAAGAAGGTTATTAACCCTTTAAAGCAATGTGGAAGGAAAAAATTAACATTTTACTTTTTGCAACAAAAATGTTAATTTAGCCTCAAATATTGCATATTCTCAAGGGTAGCAGGATAAAATGAAGCCCAAAAATTTGTTAAGCAATTTCTTATGAGCACGCAGATACCTCATATGTGGCGAAAAACCACTGTATGGGCGCACGGCAGGACTTGGAAGGGAAGGAGTGTCATTTGACTTTTTGAACAGAAAATTCTGGAATCGTTAGCCGCACCATGTTGCTTCTGGAGAGCCCATAAGGTGCCGAAACAGTGGAGCTTCCCCACATGTGACCCCTTTTTGGAAACTAGACCCCCATGGCATAGAAAAAAAAACAGGGCACACGCACGAATGTTCTGCAAAAAAAGGGGGGGGACTAGGTGGGATGGAAAAAAGAAGTCCTGATCAACCAAACACGTAGCTGATCAGCACTTGGCAGCAAGCAGGTGGGGGAGGAAGGGGGGAGAGGGAGTGGGAGATGCGATTGGGGATAGTTAGAAAAGATACACGAACAATACTTACAGGATGGATCAGAACAGCGGCAGATGGGGGGGGTGGCAGATGGGCGGGCAGCGGCATATAAAGGGAGCATCTGTGAATGTGAGACGGCGGCACCTGGGATAGGGTGGGGGCGGATGGGAGAGGGCGCAGTGGATGCAGGAGCGGCAGAGGATGGGGGGAAGGGGGGATGAAGTGATGGGAGGGAAGGTTAGTGGGAGGTGAGATTGGTGATAGTTACCCTACAGGATGGATATAGGGAGATGAAGGAGGCAGCAGATCAGGGAGGGTGAGAGATAGGAGAGGGAGCGCAGTGCAGATCACGGAGGAGACAGGTGAGCAGAGCACAGATCACAGGGGTGAGAGGTGAGGGAGAGCGGACAGCAGATCACGGGGGTTACAGGTGAGGGAGCACAGATCAAGGTGGTTACAGGTTAGGGAGCACAGATCACGGGGGTGACAGGTGAGGGAGCACAGATCACGGGGGTTACAGGTGAGGGAGCACTGATCACGGGGGTTATAGGTGAGGGAGCACAGATCACGGGGGTAACAGGGGAGGGAGCACACATCATGGGGGTTACAGGTGAGGGAGCACAGATCACGGGGGTGACAGGTGAGGGAGCACAGATCACGGGGATTACAGGTGAGGGAGCACAGATCACGGGGGTGACAGGTGAGGGAGCACAGATCACGGGGGTGACAGGTGAGGGAGCACAGATCCCGGGGGTAACAGGGGAGGGAGCGCACATCACGGGGGTGACAGGGGAGGGGGTGGGTAGCCTATCACGGGGGTGAGAGATGGGGGGAGCGGGCAGCACATCACGGAGGGGAGGGGGCGAGCAGCACATAACGGAGGGGATGAGCAGCACATAACGGAGGAGAGGGGGCGCGCAGCACATAACGGAGGAGAGGGGGCACGCAGCACATAATGGAGGAGAGGGGGCGCGCAGCACATAACAAAGGGGAGGGGGCGGGCAGCACATAACGGAGGAGATGGGGCGTGCAGCACATAAGGGAGGAGAGGGGCCAGGCAGCACATAACAGAGGAGAGGGGGCAGGGCCGGGCAGCACATAACGGAGGAGAGGGGGCACGCAGCACATAATGGAGGAGAGGGGGCGAGGCCGGGCAGCACATAATGGAGGAAAGGGGGCGCGCAGCACATAACGGAGGGGAGGGGGCAGGCCGGGCAGCACATAACAGAGGAGAGGGGGCGGGGCCGGACAGCACATAACGGAGGAGAGGGGGCGGGGCCGGGCAGCACATAAGGGAGGAGAGGGGGCGGGCAGCCGATCACGAGTGGAGGGGGCTGGCAGCACATCATGGAGGTGAGGGGGTGGGCAGCCGATCACGAGGGGGAGGGGCCGGGCAGCAGATCGGGGGAACGGTGGCACTGTGGCAGATGGAGGGCGGCGGCGGATCGGGAGGCTTTTCGCTGGTTTCATACAGTGCAATGGCAGCGCGGCAACTTCCGGGTCCCATGCTCCGGTCACAACAGCATGGGACCGGAGCTTGTCGCCCTGCCATTGCACTGTATACACTCACTGTGCTGGCGTGCTGCAGGGACCAACAAGTGAAACTGATGGGGGCAGTCACCGGCAACAGGTCCACTGTGATTGGAAAGATCGGTCACAAGGCCGATCTCTCCAATCAGAGCTACTGGAGCTGGGGGAGGGTGATCCAGTGAGGTCACCCAGCTCCAGCCAATGGCCAGTGCTATAGCTGCACTGGTCAGGGCTGGATTTCGATGTTTCAGTCACTTTAAATGGCTGGAACATTACAGTGGCTGTGATTGGTTGAGCGACATTCGTCAGCCAATCACAGCCTCCATAGGTCCCGGGAGGAGGCACCACCCCTCCTGAGGTCAGGTACAGGTCCCCTCCACCCCGAATCTGCGGTTTGTGTTAACCAATCGCAGTCACCGGGAACTCCGGTGCCGCGATTCCGCCATGACGGAAAGATCCGTCCTCGGTCTTTAAGGCCCAGGGCACCATGACGGATCTTTCCGTCCATGGTCGTGAAGGGGTTAATGCGTGCACTGTGCTCTGTCAGGATTCTCTGATGTCAGCACCTGGAAGAGCGATCACTTGGCCACTAGTATGCAATAAACAGCACACACTCCTACGCCTCTTTCACACATTCGTGAAAATCCCGCACGTTTTTCACGGACATGTCAAAGGTATTTGCCCTGCGTGAGCCGTGTTTATGGCACACGTGTGTTCTCCGTGTGTTATACGTGATAACACACGGAGAACGGGAACTTTCTGCTCACCTGTCCCTGGCGTCGCTGTCCATGGTGCTAATCTTTGGTCTCCAGTTTTGCCAACTCCCCGCTGCTGCAGATTCCGGCCGCAGTGAAGTGAATATGCAATGAGCATAATGAGCGGCGGTCGGAAGCAAGTGACAGCAGCGGCAGAGACAGGAGGGCTGGAGAAGGTGAGTAAAGTTTTTTTTTTTTCTCAGACACGTGTGTTTTCTCCGGCGCGTGTCACACGGAACACCTCCATGTGGTCCATTTGCGTTCCGTGTGACACCCGTGATGCCGCAGAAAAACGGACATGTCTACGTATGGAGCACATGGGCACACGTATGCTCCACACGTACAAACGGTCCATGTCAGAACATGCACATGAGCGCAGACCCATTGATTTTAATTGGTCTACGTTGCCCTGTCTCCGGTACATGAGGAAAAGGACCAAACACGTACCGGAGACACGGACGTGTGAAAGAGGCCCTAGCCAGAATGAATCAGACAAGAAATTATTTTGGCTCACTCAATGCAAGTGTATTGCCAGAGACCGAAAATAATCAAATGAAATGCTGGCCAGGAGTATGCATATCATACACTTGCAGTCACGTTACACAGTGAGCACCTTGTGAGAATTCATAAGTCTGCAGTAAAAAAGAGTAACTGGATTTTTGCAGAGTATTTTTTACCAGGCGACCCCTATAATTGATAAATCATGTTAGGTGATATAATGTGTGTTTTTCCTTTATCTTTTCCAGCATTAGTATTAAAGCATATCTCTTTATGGACTATTGTTACCATAAAAAGTAAAAAGAAATGAGAAAAGTCATTTGCCATTAAACTATGGTGATCATATTTGACCACACCTTATATATCCATTTTATTTTAGATATATTTTAGAAATATCTATATTTTAAAGGTTTTATTCTGTATAGAACATAAATAATGAGACACCATTTTATTTTTATACTCCAGAAATTATTCAGTTTACAACATTTTAGTTGGCATTTAGGTGCTAATTTAACCCCTTTCACTGTAAAGGTATGAAAGAACACTAAGGTGTAAAAGCGCAACATTGGGTCTTATCTGGTATATATGGAATAAAAGAGAAAGGTACGCTCATCTTTTCAAGTTGTGTGAAGCACATATGCTTAATAATGGAGCAGCGGCTGCAGATACACAAGTGCACAGGACAGAGCAGACAATGCAGAAAAAGAATAGAAGACATGTTTATTCTGCTCTGCTTCTGAAGACTTCTGAAGACTTCCCAGAGGAAGATCTACGACACACCAGTTGACATCAGTGTCTTTATTCAACGCGTTTCAAAGCCATTACAAGCTTCTTCTTCAGGAAACGAACCACATTACTGTCAGAGCCACATACAGATATCTGACATAGGGTTTGGCAGTTGAAAAAAAAGGAGTCACAAAAGCACATGACATGTAATATTTCATCATAATAAATAGTTTAATCATATATTGCTAAAACAGCCTAGTTCAACCTAATTCATCAGGTTCCCACATAGCACACTGACATATACATTCCAATACCATTTTGTTCACATGGTACATGGCTGTTTTTTTTTCTGTTTTTTGTTTTTTTTAAATTTAATGACAATAAACACCACAAGGCACATGTTTCTTAAAAATTTATTCAGAAATACATTATATATTATACAACCCTTTCACGTCAGAGCATGTTTTTCCCTTCATGATAGCGCCATTTATTTTAATTCTGAGCAGTGTCATTTTATGAGGTTATATATCTGGAATGCTTCAACGGATCCCGATGATTCTGAGTTAGTTTTTTTATGACATACTGTATGTCATTTTAATGGTAAATATTGGTTGATGTTATTGATATCTATTTATGAAACAAATACAGTAGCATCAATTGCCCCCCTCCACATAGGGTGTTAAAAGAGCAGGGAAAGACGTTCCATGCAACACACAGACCTGTGGTCCGGCATTAGAAATATAAAAAGTAAGACCTGCTACCATGACCGATGTAGGCCTCTTTGTCACAGAATCCTGGCACTAGCCACAAAACATACGTTTCACATCCATTTTAGAGTCTGGACATTAACCATCCTTCCAGGGACACAGACACAGCAGTATAGTAGCATCAATTGCTCCCCTCCCTATAGGGTGTTAAAAGAGCAGAGAAAGACAGTCCATGCAACACACAGGCCTGTGGGCCAGCATTAGAATTAGAAAAAGGAAGACATGCCACAGTGACTGGTGTAGGCCTCGTGGTCACAGAAGACTGGCACTACTCACAAGACATTAGTTCACACCCATTTTGGAGTCTGGAAGTTTAAAATTCTTCCAGAGACACAACGCTAAAGTAGCATTAATTGCACCCCTCCCCATTAGTTCTAAAACCGCAGGGAGGTACAGTCAATGCAACACACTGCCCTGTGGTCCGGCATTAGAATTAGAAAAAGGAAGCCATGCTACAGTGACTGGTCTAGGCCTCTTAGTCACAGAAGCCTTAGGGTACCGTCACACTTTAGCGATGCAGCAGCGATCCCACCAGCGATCTGACCTGGTCAGGATCGCTGCTGCGTCACTACATGGTCGCTGGTGAACTGTCAAAAAGGCAGATCTCACTAGTGACCAGTGACCAGCCCCCAGCCAGCAGCAACGTGCAAGCGACGCTGCGCTTGCACGGAGCCGGCATCTGGAAGCTGCGGACACTGGTAACTAAGGTAAATATCGGGTATGGTTACCCGATGTTTACCTTAGTTACCAGCGCACACCGCTTAGCTTAGCGTGTGCAGGGAGCAGGAGCCGGCACTGGCAGTGTGAGAGCTGCGGAGGCTGGTAACGAAGGTAAATATCGGGTAGCCACCTTGATTACCCGATGTTTACCTTGGTTACAGCTTACCGCAGGCTGTCAGATGCCGGCTCCTGCTCCCTGCACATTCAGGATTGTTGCTCTCTCTCTGTCACACACAGTGATGTGTGCTTATCAGCGGGAGAGCAACAATAAAAAAACGAACCAGGGCTGTGTGTAACGAGCAGCGATCTCACAGCAGGGGCCAGATCGCTGCTCAGTGTCACACACAGCGGGATCGCTAATGAGGTCACTGCTGCGTCACAGAAACCGTGACTCAGCAGCGATCTCAGGAGCGATCTCGCTGTGTGTGAAGTACCCCTTACACTACCCAAAAGATATGTTTCACACATATTTTGGAGTCTCGACATTAAAAATCCTTCCAGGAACACAGCGGTGCAGTAGCATGAATTGCCCCCCTCCTTATAGGGCAATAAAACTGCAGGGAGGTTTGGTCCATGCAACACACAGGCTGTGGCACAGTATTTTTTTTTTTAAATGTAGACATGTATTTGTTACAGGCATAGGCCTCTCTTTCCAAGAACACTGGCAGTAATCTCTACACAACATTTGGAGACCTATCTTGTAGTGTCTGCCTTCAAAAACAGCAGTACAGTAGCATCAATTGCCCCCATGTCCATAGGGACTTAAATCACCAGGGAGTTATAGTCCATGCAACACACAGGCTGTGGGCTGGCATTTTTTTAAATTTTAAAGTATTGTCCTCTAATGAAGAATGTTGTGTAAAGATCATAGATTTTTGGTAGTCCTAAATTCTTGGCGAAACCTCATTAATGACAACTTTGGGTGGGACACGCAACTACTGCTCATGAGGTGTTGATCACAGGAGAAGGAAGCAGCAGATGTGGTTGATTGTGGCCGGTAGTTGGGTAGGCGTTGTAGTCTGTATTTTAATGCAGTGAGATTACCACTGTGATGCATGTTGTTTGCGCATGTGCCTGTTCATGCATGTAGTAGTCAAATTTATTGAATTTTTATGTAGCACCCATGGGGCAAGGGGTTAACTCCTACTCATCGCCGGGCTCGGTGATGTCGGGTCTCGAGATGTCACGGGTGGCCCTTGCTCGGTTTCTTGGCCCTTAGGTGTACAAAAAAGGAGGATGATAATGGAGGTTTGTCTCGTGACACCACCTGTGGTTTGCGGCCAGGGATTAGTCACCGCTGCTGTTGCTGTCCTCCGGGGCGGATGTTCGTAGCCGCTAAAGTGTTTCTGTTCCAGGCAGGTGGAGCGGGCCCTGGGGAGGATGATGAGGAGAGTAGTAATGGCGGGCGCCAAAGCATGGGACGCCGGCGCTGGCAAAGGCAGGTGGACACAGTCTCTGTGTGTTCAAGGTTTTCTTTACTCACAGTCCTGTTTTTACCCGGAAGATGCCAGTTACCACCGTGATGGGCCCCAGTCGATCTCGAGCAATTCGAGGTCACCGCCGGTGTTCCCACTGCGAGTCCTTTCTGGTCGGGGTCCCTCCAATCCCGGTGTAGGTGTAATATGAAATGGGCTGTGGGTGTTTTGTTTCCTGTGCTCTCCGATACTCTGGAATCCCGTTTGGCTGTAGAGAACCCGGTCCGAGCAGCTTGCTCCAAGGCACGGGTTTTGCAGTGCTCCCGGAATTGGGAAGGAAGAGAGAATATGTGCCTTGACCGAAATCCTGACTGTGCTCCTCACCCCAAGCTGTGCTCGGGACTAACTGCATATGTGTGAAGATGCTCTTCCTTTTCCCCAAGTAGTACCCAACCCCAGATGGTTGTCCCAGTGACCGGGAAAGTCCCATGCTTCGTGATGGCCACCTGCTATCTACCCCAGGCCATCCCCCCGGTGGGAAAGCATCTAATTGTGTTTTGTGTGTGAATGTGAAAAACACCAGCTATTAACCTCTCCTTACCCGGGATGAGTGCTACATCTTAAGGGAGATGCAATACCCTGTGGTAACTGAAGGCTCAGTGGCGCCACATTTGCCTCTACTGAGTCGTTTTTCACAATATTGGCAGATAAGGAAATATTGAGGTGAATGACAGACAGGTGTAGGGCCGGGGCTCTCATACCCATGCCACTACTGACAAGACCCATCTTGGAGACTCATATTGGAGCCTAAAAATTCAAAAATCTTTCAGGCAGAAAGCAGAGGAGTATAGTAGCATCAATTGCCCCCTCCCTTTACGGCATTGAAAAACCAGGGACTTACAGTCCATGCAACACACAGGTTGTGGGCCGGCATTTTAATTTGAAAAAGTGAGCACACAGCCACCATGCCTTCTGCAGCAGCTCATCCAGGACATAAGACTGTCATAGAAATTGATGTACAACCAGGTTGATCCGTGCAGCGCATATGTAATGTCACCCAGATGTAGTGTCACCCAGCTGTAGTGCCACCTTTAGGTTTGCACACTAATCGCGCATTTCCTTCCTTAGCTACAGGTTCTGCGGAGCCAGAAATTTAGCAAACTTGGTCACCAAAGTATCGAGAGAGGAGCAGCTGGAAATTACTGATGACATATTCACTTCTATAGTAGATGTGAAAAGGGAGAAGACAAATACGTGGCTATACCCAGAGCAGTGTTTTTATTTATAAAAAAGGAAATTTTATTTGCCAAGATGCAGTGTGTAGATACTTCACTAAAAAATGTTTAACCCCTTAACGACCCATGACGTACTGGGTACGTCATGGATCATGTGCCGGTAAGCCCGGCAGGCGGCGGCGATCCGCACACATATCAGCTGTTATCAACAGCTGACATGTGTGCCTGTAACTCCTTACATTTCGCTGTCAAAATCTTGGCAGCTATATGTATATGGGCGCCGCCATGACAGTCACTTACCCCGCCCCCACCGGAAGTCTTGTAACATGATCACGTGACTTTCGGCGGTTGCCATGGTAGCACAGGGTCATGTGATGACGCCTGTAGCTAACATGACTCACTTCCTATCAATGCCGGAATACAGCCGGCATTGAAAGTGAAGCAGCAAATCTGCAGTTCTAAGCTTTGTAGCTGAGATCTGCAGATAGTGCAAAGCGATCGGATTGCTGATCGCTATAGCCCCCAAGGGGGACTAGTAAAATAAAAAAAAGTAAAAAAAAGTTTTAAAAAATTAAAAAAAAATAAAAAAACCTAAAAGTTCAAATCACCCCCCTTTCACCCCATTGAAAATTAAAGGGTTAAAAAAATACACACATATTTGGTATTGCCACGTTCAGAAATGCCCGATCTATCAAAATATAAAATCAATGAATCTGATCAGTAAACGGCGTAGCGGCAAAAAAATTCCAAACGCCAAAATTACGTTTTTTGGTCGCCGCAAATTTTGCGCAAAATGCAATAACAGGCGATCAAAACGTAGCATCTGCGCAAATATGGTACCGTTAAAAATGGCAGGTCGAGACGCAAAAAATAAGAGATCACTGAGCCTCAGATCCTGAAAAATGAGAACGCTACGGGTTTTGGAAAATGGCGCAAAACGTGCGCCACGTTTTTTGGACAAGCTTGTGAATTTTTTTTAACCCCTTATATACAAGTAAACCTATACATGTTTGGTGTCTACAAACTCACACCGACCTGAGGCATCACATAGATACCTCAGTTTTACCATATAGTGAACACAGTGAATAAAATATCCCAAAAACTATTGTGCGATCACACATTTTTTGCAATTTTTCCGCACTTGGAATTTTTTTGCCGTTTTACAGTACACTATATGGTAAAACTTATGGTTTAATTTAAAAGTACAACTCGGTCCGCAAAAGACAAGCCCTCATATGGCAAGATTGATGGAAAATTAAAAAAGTTACGCCTCTCGGAAGAAGGGGAGCAAAAAACAAAAGCGCAAAAACGGAAAGTGCCCGGGGGCTGAAGGGGTTAAAGACCACCAGTAATACGTGGTTATACCCAGAGTGGTGTTTCTACATTTTTGTAAAGGCAAGTTAAATTGCAAACATACAATGTTTAGATACTGCACTAATAATTTTTTAGGACCACCAATAATACGTGGTTATACCCAGAGCGGTGTTTTTCAAATTTTCTAAAAGCAATTTCAGTTGCCAATATACAGTGTATATATACTGCAGTAATAATTGTTTTTAAGACTGCTAATAATAAGACCTTTGCTAAGTCTCCATGTACTGGGTCAGTGTGGCACCTGTGTCATCCGGCTTATCACTCATAGCATGACTTCTGGCTTCCAGATGGTGAACCCCAGACAGTATTGCTATAGCAACAGTGCATGTCAGTGGATACAAGTGCCGGAAGCCGCAGAAGTCAGAGGAGACAAAAACTGCGTAGGCACACAAATAGTCAAAGAGATAAACGTGGGAAGGCAAATACAAATTCTCACTAAGTACCTCATGCAGAATAAGGGGAGCAAGTCAGAAACACCAAACCCATATAACCTGTGAGAGGTTGCAGAGGTTGGATCATGTGTACTTTACATGATTGATTATGGTCATGGCAAACATTGAGTCTTTGTATACGCATAGTAAACATACAATTGGGCTTAAATCCATGCCATGGTTCTGATGTCGGGGTCCCGGGTACGCTGTGTCGGTGCATTACCTTCAGGGACTCCGCTGTCAGTCTGGATCTTGTCACTGGTAGGAGATCTTCTATTTGTCGTGACGCCACTCTCAGTATTGCAGTCAGTGGGGACCGCCACTGCAGGTTGAGGGACGCCTGGGGCTGATGGTGAGTGCAGTTAGTTGGAATAGCCTCCTGAGAGTGAGGCAAGCCCCAGGGCCCTGTGTAGGTGCGTAGTACCACAAGGCGCAGAATAACTCCACACACGCAGGATGTCTTTCAGGGGTTTTACTCACTTCAGATGGCAGGGTGAGTAACCCGGGCGTAGCTGGGATGAACCAGGCGGGAACCAGGTATCCTTCAGGCTGACTTCTGATGGTGACTACCAACTCGCCTTCCTTAGCCCTTGGTGGTTTGGGGTAACCCCGACTTTTAGTCCCTATGGGGGTCACCCAGGGAAGTTGCTGAAGCCTCTCTCCCCTTCGTTTGCCGTTTGCTTGTTGCCTGGGCCAGATCACTCCAGCTGCTTGCCTCCTGTGAACTATGGGCCCTAACTGTGGCTACGTGGCTGCGGCTTTTAGGTGTTGTGGTGTGGGCTTTGAGGGCCCCACACCGGCAGGTTTAGCAGGGAAAGGTGGATCTATCCCCGCTCCGGGATCTGCCGCCCGTTTGGGCCTGGTTCTCCCTAGCAGTCTCCTTACTTCCCACTCTGTGCTCTCTCTCTAGCTGGAGATGGGTTTCGGGTAGCCCTCCTAGGTGACCGTTCTCCCCCGTCGGTAGCCACTGCGCGGACGCTGTCAGACTGCAACAGCCCAGGGGAAGGGGTCAGCTCTCCTCGGAGCTCCCTGGACTCTGCACTGAACCGGCTCACTGCTCCACCTCTCCTGTTCTTGCCTACGCCACCTAGCAACCAGGCTCTCTTACCACACCCCTTGAGAGGAGATGGAGGCTTTTGGCCCCCTCCACTATTCCAGTGGAGGTGAAGGCTTTTCCCCCTCCTGGGATCCCCAGGGGTCCTCTCATAGGTACATGTGTGAGACCTGATCACTATGCGCCTGTGTAGTCACACCTCTGTCAGCCTTCTGGATTACCTGTATTGTACTGTCCCCAGCATGGGTGCAGTACTCAGTGGTGCCTGACCAGGTCAGGGGCGCCACATTCCCCCTTAGTTATCACCAGCACGTCCTCGGGCTGCAAGACAACATTTTAAAATGCATAAAACATTAAAACATGTAAAACATTTTTAAAAGCACCAGGTACCATACATCACCACCCTCCACCCACAAGTCCGTTAACCCACCCAAAACCCTCTCACGTTGGCCGCGCCTTCAGCCACTTCTGGCAGGATGTAGAGGCGGCTTTCATGGGCTGGTGGTCTTCAGGGTATACCTGGCCTGGTGGATCCGCGCCTTCAGCCTCTTCTGGCAGGATGCAGAGGCGGCCTCCACAGTTGGTGCTGACCAGGTACCCTCTTTGTGGTGGAGAGCCAGGCCCCATAAACAGGCATGCTCTCTGGTTGCAGGTAAGCCAAGGCCCTATATACGGACGTGCCCCCTGGTTGCAGACGAGCCAAGCCCCTAAACAGGCTGACTCTGGTGGTGGTGGTGCCCTCTGGTGTAACTATTTACACTGCGAGAGTTTGTGGCTATAGCCAGTTCATAGCCTTAAGGTTCATTTCTCACATTAGTTTATGTGGGCACATCTCTTAAACTTGTAAACGTTGCAAAACTTTCAAAACTGGTAACTTGCTGTATTTCTTATGTTATCTACATGGATTCCTCCTCACCAGGGCTTGGGCCTGTAGGGCTGCGGCACCTGTTGCTTCCTTGACCTTTTTCTTCATCTGTGGTAGTCTCGTCAGTAGGTCCTTTGTCTTTTCTTTCTTTATTGCTGTCTTTCCTGTCTTCTTCTTTAGGACATGGTGCTACATCTAGCGCATACCACCCTCTTTCTCCTTGATGCATGGTAAATTGTACGGAGTCTCCCATCTTTAAGTTTCTGCCAGGGTGTCCTCTGGGCAAATGAGCTCTCACATCTCTTCTATTGACGAAGATACCTTCCTTTATACCAGGTGCAACTGATAAGGCCGTAATTTAGGTTGATGCAATCTAATCATGCATCCCTCTTAAACTGTCTGCAGTCCAAATTATGAGTCACTCGTGGTAGCATGCATTACCCTCTCTTTCGCTCACACCAGAGAGACGTACTCAGATATGAATAGAAAGTAAGACTGATTTATTTCCGGAAGTTGTAGAAATATATATAATCTTATTGGCTAGGTGCCAAGAATACGTAACACGTCTCCTATTGGATAAAGTAGAACAGCTTATTCTGTGATATACAATTTACTGTAATGTGCTTGGTTCCTCATTTATATTAAGCAATGTCAGCATGATTCACTGGTCACAAGAATAGCCCAGACTGTCTGTCTGAGTCTTATGCCAAGAGATATGTGGGGTACAGTTCAAACAACATCTTAAATCTTGTTCTTTATGGATATCTCCATGTAACTCCTATATACTCATAATAATGATAATCACATCCCTAACAGTCCCCCCTTTGGAGATAGCCAAAAAGTCTTTCCTTACGTTTCCAGGTCTATTGATCTGTCCTAATGCTGATGGTTACCTCACTCACATACGAGATACCCCATCCCTTGTGGATGAATCTCCCCACCCAACAGACTATGCATAGGAAGCCAGATCCTGACCGTGTTCTCTAGACTGTCCTCATGGCTATGTTCCGCTGGCACACGTTATTCAGGAAGGGGGAACGTGGCACTAGTCCTTTAATTGGCTAATATTTATCAGGGTTGGGTTCACTCAGAGTCTCATGCTCCTCAGTCCTCAGGCGGTAATGGTGGGACATCAAAGGTGGGATGTAGAGTCGTCTTCCAGTCCACATGCTTAGATATCATCATCCTGGCACAAAGTATCGGGTAGAAGAGGGAAGACAGCCATCTCCTGGTCTCAGGCAGGTCCGACATCTCTTTGTAGTGGAATGCATGGATCTTCGTCCGAAAGAAAAAGAGTGAGGGAAGAGAGAGAGAAAGAGAGAGAGAAAGATTGAGAAGAGAGAGAGAGAGAGAGAGAGGAAAAGAGAAAAGAGAGAGGAAAAGAGAGAGGAAAAGAGGAGAGAGAAAAAGAAAAGAGAGAGAAATCTAGATCTGGTTGGATCTGGAGGAGAAAACTTCAAAAACGTGTATTAGGCAAATGTTTAAACAAACAACAAGCTTAGTTGAAGTATCTGGCGCTACTTCTAAACAGGATTTCATAGGGTCTCAACCTAGTGATCCCTGCTGAGGTGTGTCTGACACTGAACAATTCAAGGGGAAGACTCTCATGCCCTTGCCTTCTACACTGCCCCATCCTCCCAACCTTCCCCCTATTCTGTGGCTGGTATGGGGTGTGTAGAGTCAGTTCTGTGTCTAAGGCCTGCCATATCTCTTTGGCTGGCAGTGAAAGCAGGTCACTAGCCACTTTCCATGGTCTCCGGGAGCCCACAGCTGCACCCTATCTCAGTCCTCTTCTTCTGGGACTTGCTCTTGTAGGGTCAGGACAACGTTTTCTCAAGACTTTCCATCTTTCCTTTCTTCTTCACATCTGGGTCATTCGAAAAGCACAGATTGACTGACTGTTTCTCTCGTAAGTGGTCTTGGGGCTTCTTTGGATGTTCTGTCAGTGAGGGCACTTCTTACTGCTTCCCTTGACTCCTCCAATGTAGGCCTCAACCCTGCTCACCGCGACTCTGTCTGGCAATAGCAAAGCTTCCATCCGTTCTTCTATGGCCTCATGGCGGCGTACAGTTCCATTGTCAGTGATCAAGTCTCTTATCCTCCACAGAGTAGATGCTGGCTGCCATCTTGCAGGCTTCAGCGAGAGCACATACATCTGCTTCTTCACAGACAGGCATGCGGGTAGCGACTGCTCTGTCAGCACAGCGTCTTCTGCCACCAGCACCATACCCATGTGGAACCGTCTTCTTGATGCACATCTTGATCCATCCGCAAAGGTGTTAAGTCAGGGTCCAAAGGTGTTAAGTCAGGGTATCGAATCCAGAGTTTCAGCTATGCCAGAGTCGACTACCTCTTCCACCAAGGTGTCAGAGGTGGGACACTCCCCCCTTGGAAGAGGGAGAAGTTCAGCAGGATTAAGGACCGCACACCGGGAGTTGGTGACTTTGTCAGGGAGCAGTGATGTCATACGGGCACTGATCTTCAACTGGTGCTTTAGGTAGGTGTTCAATCTGGCTGAGTAGTGTTCAAAGGACTGCTATCTTCTTCCATGGCAAACATGTAGAATGACTTCTGGGCTGGAGATGACATGATGATACTCTTCAGGTGACTGTAACTGTAACTCAGGTGACTGTGACTGTAGCTCAGATGACTGACTGTAACTTAGGTGTTACCAGCTGTAGTTGTTTGCATATGGGCTCTCGGAGACCTGATACAAAGGACTATACCCAGGTTTGTAAGAAAGAGCAATGGGTGTAACTTTGGGGTCAGGAGAACATTGAAATTCTAAAAACTAAAATCCCCTAAAATCCCGGGGAAAGAGAAAAGAGCACAAGAGGGTTTGGAAACTACCAAGCAGCACCCCCTGACTACATCTACACAACTAGGAAAAGCAGTGGAGCGTATCTACTCTACCTCTCCTGTGCTGACCCTGTAACTGGGGGCCCTGCACTCTCCCTCATCCCGACGGTAGACCTGATGGTGGTCAGGGCCGAGCCTCCAGCGTATCCCTATCTCCTGTCAGACCCTGCAAACTAAGACACAAAGGATTACTGGGTGCTGTCAACGAAAACTCTAATATATACCAACTCCTGAAGATCAATATCCCCTTGGGACCACATGAACCTCCACCCTCTCTATCAGGGAACTCTTGTGCAAGACACCAGGCAGGATAACATACAAGTGAAAATATCTCAAAACTAGGCTAAGTAACAACTGCCATATGCAGAAAAATATTCACTGTCCACCAGGACTAATAGTGAGCAGTCTATATGGTCTACTAAATTGTATAACATACAACAAAAACAAACATGCAAAAGTGAAGGGAAAAGGTTTCCACAGGACTATCAGCAATAACCTCTGCTAAGGTTCATTAGTGGGAAAAACTGCATATATGACCAAAAATGGAAGGTGTGTGTGTTCCAGGTCCCTGTCTCCCCCCTCTGCAGTCCCTGCTATGTCAGCAATAAACAGAGCAGGGACTGTGGCTGCATAAACAAAAATGGGGAACTGGGTGTCGGCTGGACTAAAATGGCGTCTAAAGATGAACTATGTAGTGTCTGAGTTAAAACGTCCACTAAAGATAATTACCGATAAGAAACAGCCGCTAAAAGAGGAAGTAGGTGTTGGCCAAAAATGGCGTCTGAAGAGTCCTGGGAGGGAGTGACAGCTACATTCAGGAGGTATTCAATCTGTCACTGGGAATACGGATTATATAGGGACCCCTTAGCTGACCCTGTAACTAGGGACCCTGTACTCGCCCTCATCTCGACGGTAGACCTGATGGTGGTCAGGGCCGAGCCTCCAGCGTATCCCTATCTCCTGTCAGCCCCTGCAATAACTATCCCCATACCATACCCCACCCAGGGCTGAGTGACAGAAAGAAATCTACATTCAGAACAGGAAATAATGGGGTGGGCTTACGTGGACACAGTGCTCCAGACAGCACACAAGTCCACCCTATATATCAGCTTATGTTTCTTATTTTCACAGACAGGTAAAATACACATAGTGCAGTTGCTAGATTCAGAATTACTCATCAATTCACATCTAGAATTCTCCATTTCAACATACGTGTGTCATTTACAACTAAACTTCACCGAATTTCATTCACAGGACTGAAATGGAAACTAACACTTCCCTGTTTTTTTTTTTTTTTTTTTCCTTTCTTTTCAACTCTCCTACGGTGTTTCACACCAAAAACTGCGTACATTATACATAAAACATCTTCCAGTGTCACTTGGGTGATAAGGTACATACACCCTCACTGCAAACCTGGCTCCATTACTGGCCAGAAAGAATCCCCAGCTTTAATCTGGGTGAAAACATCTTTCAGGGAAAACTATATATGAGATATTATGTCAGAGAGAGAATTCACGATATACATACACCTCCATGAGAACGGTCTATCGACTACTCAATAATTCCGATTAAGACCAAAGTTTAGGGGTCTTCCCCAATGTATTCAATTCTAGGTAAGAATACATTGACATCCACTAAAACAAGACCAGTGAATACGCATACAACGTTCAACTCACTGCTTAGCAGGAAAACCGTACCAGGTAACAGTCTAACAGTCAGGGCTCTTTCACCCACTTTTTCCTTAACACTGCACCTGTACATCAGGTCCAAGGTATCAAACATCAATTATTGATGACACGTAACTCATAGGTGTATATATCTCAGTGTTCCTTCACAAGGACTGCAGCCTCTTGAGGCTTCCATGTCACATATTTAGGGCGTTCTTGTCTGGGACTATCGGAATAATGGTGCGATGCCATGTGTGGCCTGACGTCCTCAAATAGGACAGCACCTGTGGTTTACCTCTACTAGGGACAGTGTTGGTGGTGGGGTGGATCATTGTTAAATCATTGTCATCTTCCTGACACCCCTCGGTGTCTTCTGCTGCTCCATCAACAAATAGGCCAGTGGCCTTGGGACTTAAGATGGCCGGAAAAGGGAACTAGGTGCGGCCCAACCTGAAATGACGTCTGGGCAGGCTAGGGAGGGCGTTTGGTGGGCAGGGGGAGCAACTACACAAGTCCAACCCTCTGGGGACGACTTATAAGGAGGGGGGCGTTGTTTCCTAATGGGCTTGGCCACTTCCTGAGATGCCATTTTCTGATCTGGTGCAATATAGAAATATCTACTATGCCAATTTTCTATCATCTTTTGACGTTCTATACCATGCCTCAGCATCCATAAGGAGATCTTTATCTTTCAAGATCCCTCGCTTATTTAACAAAACTTGACAGGTGTGGACTGATTAGACCCCATGCTTCAACCCAAAACTAACACGTCAATCTGGATGTCTGCTATGCCGTAATCCACTTCCTCTTTTGGACCAGCGACTATACACATCCACAGAATACACAGAATTTCTACCTCAGTCCACACACCACAAAAACAACGGGCTGTCCTACCAGGAAGAGGTGTCACGTGGGTGATCGATACTAAATTCACCCTCACTATCTCTTACTTCATGTACTAGTAACCTCTGTTCACACTATATACACCTTATTCTAACGGTCCGTCCAGAACATCAATAATACTGTTTAAAACCAAAGTCACGGGATTCTGCCAATGTTCCTCCTACCTAGGATCGTAGAGAACATCAAATTCCACCGGATACAGTCAGGGTCTCACCATGACGCTGTACCGGCCAAAACCAATCCCCCTATCGTCTCCTCTCTGTGGAAGACGCACCAGGATTCTGCCAATGTTCCTCCTACCTAGGATCGCGGAGAGAACATCAAATTCCACCAAATACAGTCAGGACCTCACCATGACGCTGTATTGGACAAAACCAATCCCCTTATCGTCTCCTCTCTGTGGAAGACCACCAGGATACAGTCAGGACTCTTACCATGACACCTGTACCTGCCCTTCAGTCTTATCAATTACTGACTATCAACCGGACACGTTACGTTACACACCCGTGTATACTCTATATACTCAAACAGAATACTTCAAAGGTACATTTTTCCTTTTTTTTTTTTCTTCACTCAAAGACAGCTCTCACTACATTACGTGACACTTCCTCTTTTTCCCGTAAACCAGCAAGTACTCCACCTGCTGCAAATAGACAGACATTTCAACAGGTAGACACAGGTCAACACAATGACATAACAATAAGGACACTATATACACCATCCAGGTGGCTGATCTCACCTGCAGATATAACCATATATATTCATATATGCAGCGTATATAACAACTTCCTCATTTTCCCTTGCCGTTAAGTCAGAGAAAAATAAAACACAGAACTTCTGCTTTTCTCCTAGAGCAGACAAAAACCACATTACATTTCATGTGATTTACAATTACATTACATAAATTACAGACAGCTTAAGGTGAACCTGACCACCTTGGTGTGAGATCTCTTAGGACGGCTTATCTCATGCGAGATGGCGGTCATTAGGTGTCTAGACTGGGACAGCCCAACCCCCCCTTCGAAATGCAAGTACACGCATGAGGTTAGCAAGGTGAGATCATACAAATTTTCTCACCTGCGTTTGGAGTGTGCACCTCCACCTCCCGTGTAGTTGCCTATCGACTGAAGGTGTCAGCATGGCTGTCCGCCATCCAGAGCTCCGTCCTAAGGTTCGTTGGGCGCCAAATGATAAGGCCGTAATTTAGGTTGATGCAATCTAATCATGCATCCCTCTTAAACTGTCTGCAGTCCAAATTATGAGTCACTCGTGGTAGCATGCATTACCCTCTCTTTCGCTCACACCAGAGAGACGTACTCAGATATGAATAGAAAGTAAGACTGATTTATTTCCGGAAGTTGTAGAAATATATATAATCTTATTGGCTAGGTGCCAAGAATACGTAACACGTCTCCTATTGGATAAAGTAGAACAGCTTATTCTGTGATATACAATTTACTGTAATGTGCTTGGTTCCTCATTTATATTAAGCAATGTCAGCATGATTCACTGGTCACAAGAATAGCCCAGACTGTCTGTCTGAGTCTTATGCCAAGAGATATGTGGGGTACAGTTCAAACAACATCTTAAATCTTGTTCTTTATGGATATCTCCATGTAACTCCTATATACTCATAATAATGATAATCACATCCCTAACACAACGATGAATCCGTATCCTGACTTCAGGCTAAAGTCTTCCACAATTCCTCTACAAAGGGGTCCTCTGACCTGTGCTTTGGCTCTTCTCAGGAACCGTTTTTCTTCTAGGTCTCTGGCCGTGACTTCTCTCTGCTCTGGGGATGGCGGTGCAGGGAAAGACTGGGTTCTACTACGGCGCCGTGTCTTGCGGACTGGATTCTGCGAGGTACAGCTTACCAGCTCCCAGGTGAGGCTCTTAGGCAAATCTTCTTCAGCAGACGGTGTCAGGTCTTCTTCATCCCAGCGGGAGTATGGCAACATCTCTGGCTCTGGGCATGGATCCACTGCTGGTGGCTCCTGAGTCAGCTCCTCAGCTTCCTGGCCTCCCCTCCCCCTTAGTTCTTCTGAGCACTCCTTTGGTGGCAGTGCTGGGGATGGACTTTCTTCAGCAGGCCCAGGCGGGGGACTCTTTGGCGTGGTTGCTGCAGGGGTTGCCGGAATCCTCTTGGGGGTGTGCGGAGGGAGCATGTACTGATCCACCATCTCCTGTGGGAACTTGGCCTCCATGTCAGCCTTCAGCTGCCAGTATGCAGGGTCCTCCCCCAGCGTGGGCTTCCTAGCAGGGACCTCCTTGGACTGGGGAGCAGTGTCTGCTCTGGCCTTGCAGGCCGGGGAAAATGGTGATGCAATCTTGTCTCGGCGGGCCGCGCCTAACATGGCGGCGGCCTGGTCTTGGCGGGCCGCGCCTGGCATGGCGGCGGCCTGGTCTTGGCGGGCCGCGCCTGGCATGGCGGCGGCCTGGATGGGCGTTTCTGGCGCAGCTTGGATCGACGTCGCAGCTGCGATGGGGTCTTTGCAGGCTGGGCTGGGCGTCGCTGCCTCGATCGGAGCTTGGCGGGCCGCACCTGACGGGGCTGCGGCCTGGTTCAGCACCTCACTTGCGGCGCGGACGAGCGTTGCTGCTGCGGTGGGGTCTCGGCGGGCCGGGCCTAACAAGGCGGCGGCCTGGGTCAGCGTCACACCTGCGGCGTGGATGAGGGTCGCGGTGGCTGCCGGTTCTCTGCGGGCCGGACTGGGCGTTGCTGCAGGGACCGGGTCTTGGTGGGCCGAGCAGGGCATCGCTGAGGCGGCCGGGGCTTGGCGGGCCGCACCTGGCGTGGTTGACGGCCTGGCTCAGCGTCGCCGCGCCGGGCGCCTCTTCAGGGACTGCGGGCGTGGTAGCAGGGGTCGGGGCACTCGCGCCGGCAGGGGCATCACTGGACTCACCCATCGGTGGCAGCATCGGGGTCTGAGTCGTCACCGCCCGGTCTGGCACTCGGCGCGCGGCTCTCCCCTCATAGGCCTGAACCGCCGCGGTCATCCACAGAAACTCCGTCCGTCCCTCTCTAATCAGCCTTCCGACCCTGGCCTCCAGTTGATCGCAGAACTCGGCGAGCTCCCGACACCACCAGGCAGCGGAGCCTGGCTCTGGGTCTCTGCACTCAGACGCCATTTTCTCTAACAAGCTGCTGGCTTCTTTTCCGTTCCGCCGTCTCTGGACGCTTCCGCTCCCTTCACAAGCGAGGTCAGAACTCTGCAGGGGATCTCTGGGTAGCCACACCTCTTCGTGGGCGGTAACTTCTCCCAGCGCGGGCTGCTGTTGTTTTTCAGCGCGCTTTTCATGGTGGCAATATGGCGGCGCTTCCAATTTTTCAAGCGGACCGCCCAGGCACATGGTCACCTGTCTGAACAGGTCTAGTCCTTATCCTGTTCGTGACGCCAGATGTCGGGGTCCCGGGTACGCTGTGTCGGTGCATTACCTTCAGGGACTCCGCTGTCAGTCTGGATCTTGTCACTGGTAGGAGATCTTCTATTTGTCGTGACGCCACTCTCAGTATTGCGGTCAGTGGGGACCGCCACTGCAGGTTGAGGGACGCCTGGGGCTGATGGTGAGTGCAGTTAGTTGGAATAGCCTCCTGAGAGTGAGGCAAGCCCCAGGGCCCTGTGTAGGTGCGTAGTACCACAAGGCGCAGAATAACTCCACACACGCAGGATGTCTTTCAGGGGTTTTACTCACTTCAGATGGCAGGGTGAGTAACCCGGGCGTAGCTGGGATGAACCAGGCGGGAACCAGGTATCCTTCAGGCTGACTTCTGATGGTGACTACCAACTCGCCTTCCTTAGCCCTTGGTGGTTTGGGGTAACCCCGACTTTTAGTCCCTATGGGGGTCACCCAGGGAAGTTGCTGAAGCCTCTCTCCCCTTCGTTTGCCGTTTGCTTGTTGCCTGGGCCAGATCACTCCAGCTGCTTGCCTCCTGTGAACTATGGGCCCTAACTGTGGCTACGTGGCTGCGGCTTTTAGGTGTTGTGGTGTGGGCTTTGAGGGCCCCACACCGGCAGGTTTAGCAGGGAAAGGTGGATCTATCCCCGCTCCGGGATCTGCCGCCCGTTTGGGCCTGGTTCTCCCTAGCAGTCTCCTTACTTCCCACTCTGTGCTCTCTCTCTAGCTGGAGATGGGTTTCGGGTAGCCCTCCTTGGTGACCGTTCTCCCCCGTCGGTAGCCACTGCGCGGACGCTGTCAGACTTAAACAGCCCAGGGGAAGGGGTCAGCTCTCCTCGGAGCTCCCTGGACTCTGCACTGAACCGGCTCACTGCTCCTCCTCTCCTGTTCTTGCCTACGCCACCTAGCAACCAGGCTCTCTTACCACACCCCTTGAGAGGAGATGGAGGCTTTTGGCCCCCTCCACTATTCCAGTGGAGGTGAAGGCTTTTCCCCCTCCTGGGATCCCCAGGGGTCCTCTCATAGGTACATGTGTGAGACCTGATCACTATGCGCCTGTGTAGTCACACCTCGGTCAGCCTTCTGGATTACCTGTATTGTACTGTCCCCAGCATGGGTGCAGTACTCAGTGGTGCCTGACCAGGTCAGGGGCGCCACACTTACGCTCTAGTAACATTGAACCACAAATAGTAATTAGTAGTCACAGAGACAAGCAAGAGGGCAACAAAGTTTTGAACTTTTGAATTTTAGACTCCATATTTATCCATCCATTTTATCCTTTATCATGAAACTACCTTCATTTTATAGACAATTATCTTGGCTATCTCATACATAAATTTGACTTACAACTATTTAATATCCGTTATTTAGCTTCTGTTTTGCGGTGCATGAGTTCTGTCTGTTTTAGGTCGGCTTCAAATGAGAAATTAAAAACTTGACAGAGTAAATTTTATTCAGCTTTTTATCCAATTTCCATCCTATGTATATCCCTGTGCCATCCATGTACAGTATTTGTTTGATAAGGGTGAATTTCACTATTTTGACATCAGTTAGCAAATAATATTTTACATACGATTTTAAAGAGACAAGCCCACTTTCAGCTACAAACATAAAATCACTTTCTTGACTGCAAACATACACACTTATCCTGCTACCCATCACTCAACATTATATGTTGCTTAGTTATGGAGATTCTTGTCATGTTGCTGCATTGTTTCTATTTATGCTCCTGGTGTTTGATTTTTTTTTCTTTCTGTATACTATAAATGAAAAGCTTTTCAAATATTTCCTAATAGCTTAGAGTTTTATTAGGTTGATTCCCAAGCAAAAGGGCATTGGTTTAAAGCATGGCGCAGCCATGAAGATGATTTCCCAAGAAAAGAGAAACCGCATCATCCAGTTCATCGATAGAGGTCTATCCAAACAGAATATTGCCAAACTGCATCATGAGAGAGCCGTGACAGTTGCAAATAATATGAAAGGAAATCCATCCATCCATTCAAATGCCAAGAGATGGATGTCAATACATAATTTGGTAGTCATCAAATTGGCTCAACACAAGGTTTTTCAGTTCTGGCATGACAAACCCACCAGTGGAGTTGGCTTGCATGCTTCATAAGACTGAGCTCACACACATCCTTGCAAGTAACATGACATGCATGTTAATCAAATCTAGAATGGTGGCCTGAAAAAAAGGTGAAGAAGCCTTGACTTCAAAATCATTATAAGAAGAGTCGGGTCAGGTTTGCAACGTACTACAAAATATGGACAGTAAAAGATTGGAAACAGGTGATTTTGATCTATGAGAAAAAAGTCCATAGACTAGGCTCTGATAGATGAAAATGAGTCTGGAAAAAACAAGGGATAAAGGGGCTAATGGAACAAGAAATTGAAGAAACTGTCACATTTGGTGAAGGAAGCCTGATGATATTGGGTTGTTTCACACTCTAAGGCAGGCTTTGCATGTTGCGACATCGCAATCCGATGCTGCGATGTCGCACGCGATAGTCCCCGCCCCCGTCACAGCAGCGATATCCTTGTGATAGCTGCCGTAGCGAACATTATCGCTACGGCAGCTTCACATGGGCTCAACTGTCCTGCGACCGTCGCTCTGGCCGGCGACTCGCCTCCTTATTAAGGGGGCGGGTCGTGCGACATCACTGCGATGTCACACAGCAGGTGGCCAATAGGAGCGGAGGGACGGAGATGAGCGGGATGTAAACATCCCGCCCACCTCTTTCTTCCGCATATCCTACGGAAGCCGCGGTGACGCCGGTAGGAGATGTTCCTCGCTCCTGCGACTTCACACACAGCGATGTGTGCTGCCGCAGGAGCGAGGAACAACATCGGACCGTCGCGTCAGCGTAATTATGGATTACTCCGACGCTGCACCGATGATACGATTATGACGCTTTTGCGCTCGTTAATCGTATCATCGAGCCTTTACACACTACAATGTCGCATGCGATGCCGGAAGTACGTCATTTTCAATTTGACCCCACCGACATCGCACCTGCGATGTCGTAGTGTGCAAAGCCCGCCTCAGGCATTACATACTTGATCAGGATTATTGGTGGTGTCAATGCTGAGCTCTATCTGAGCATCCTACAAGATAAGTTGCTTTGCACACTTGGGAACTATGGGTGTGAACAGAATGATATAGTGTTGAAGCAGGACAACGACCCAAAGCATACGTCAATATTGGCAAATAATGGTTCAATTATGTACATTGAAGTAGAGGTGTTGGATTAGCCCCCACACTCCCCAGATCTCAACCCAATTTTACACTTTGTATAGTTGAAGAAAAATCTCTATACATACCTAAGTAAGTCGATCAGTATGCACCAAAATTGGGATTGTGTAGAAGAGAACTGGGATAATATTTCAGTGGATACTTGCTTGAACTTGATTACAGCATGGCCAGAAGGATTCAGGCAGTATTAAAAGCCAAAAATGGATTTACAATATACTAACAAAATAATACAATTTATAATTTAGATTTTTAGGTGTAAAACAGTAACATTGTAGTTATATGGCTAGAATCTGTATAACTAATCACATTCTAAATAGTTGCAATTCAAATGTATGCATGATATAGGATAGATGTGCTATGGGGGGACTGGCAGATGATGATAAGGTGGTTAATATCCCAATCGCCAGTTGGGGCCCACCGTGCTCCAGATGACAAAGGAGCTGCTGGCAACCCGAAGGTTAGGCAGAGAATACAGAGCTAGGTGGCTCTGAAATAATAGAGGCCTGATCCAAGTTAAGTAACACTTAGATTAGGAAACTGTGAACCCTGTTAGCATCACAGGGTCCACTCACCCAGCCCAGGAATTCCCTGTTGACTGCAAAGGAGACCTGGGAACCGGTCACGTCAGACCGGATGACAACCATTTAGCGTTTTGGTGTGCCTGTGGTTCCGACACCAACCACGTGTGCAGGGAACACGTCAGGCCGAGTGGTGCCCAGGTAGCATTGACCGTAAGACTGCCATGAAGCACCCTGTCGGCCACGTACAGAGGACATGTCAGGCAGAGCGGTCTCATGATTAGCGTTTCTGGATACCAAGGCTCTGAACTGGCCATGTGTGTACAGGACACATCAGGCCAGGTGGTCACACCGGTAGTGTTGACTGGGAAGCCGATTCGAAGAGGACAGGTGATGCAGTAGCCGCAGTCCAGTTAACTCCACTGGGCTGCATTAGAAGGACTGGACAGTAGGAGGGAAGCACAGTGCCTGACCCTATCATGCCCAGCCATGGGTGTCTTGACGTGGCTGGCACCGGACACCTATCCCTACACTTACTGCTTCCACTCTAGCAGGCTGAAGCCGTAATGGGCTCTATACATGGAGGTGTGCTCACAACAAGCATATGAGAAGACTGCGCACCTCCATGTCGTCTCCAGCCCCTTTAATAATTTTGATCCGCCCCAACCCCAGGGTGGACCACAATGGCACCTCCAGGGTCCAATAGCAGAGTGCAACGTCATCAGCGACATCACCAGCGGCCTATCTGGAACCGATACTTCACTGATGGCTGCCACACCCCAAATACCTCACCAGTCATCATCTGATGACCATTGGTGAGGTGCCGTGTCATAGGGGTGGGCCTCTGCGAGCCAGTACGGAGTAGCCACATCATAAGGACACCTCATGTGTGTCGGCCTATCAGAGCCTGCCACCTCACGGACATGCCCAGTGAGGTCCTTACCGGACCTAGACTCTGATGCATTAAGTGCCTGAGCATGCTCAGTAGCCTGAGCAACAGTCTAAGAAAGCAGACACAACACAGGACTTAGACATGGCACGATGTCCAAATACCTATGCAAAGAGGCTTTTCGCACTAATTGTGGGAGCATGCTCAGTGGCCTAAACTGAGGACTCAGCCTCAGGAATGGCACAGTCAGGCTGAGCATGCTAACTAAGGGAAACACTGGACTTTGGCTCTGGCTGGGGTAAATGGACACGCACAAGCGCACTAGCCGCATCTCCACACTAAAGCGGGCTTTACACGCAACTACATCGCTAATGAGATGTCATTGGGGTCACGGAATTCGTGACGCACCTCCGGCCTCGTTAGCAACGTCATTGCGTGTGAAACGCAGGAACGATCGGTAATGATCAAAATTATTTACCTAATCATTGATCGTTGACACGTCATTCCTTTCCCGAATATCATTGCTGTTGCAGGACGCAGGTTGATCGTCGTTCCTGCGGCAGTACACATCGCTATGTGTGACACCGCAGGAATGAGGAACAACATCGTACTTGCGTCCGCCCGCAATGAAGAAGGAAGGAGGTGGGCGGGATGTTCAGCCCGCTCATCTCCGCCCTCCACTTCTATTGGGCAGCCGCTTAGTGACGCTGCTGTGACGCCGAATGAACCGCCCCCTTAGAAAGTAGGCGGTTCACCGGCCACAGCGACATTGCTAGGCAGGTAAGTATGTGTGACGGGTGTTAGCGATGTTGTGCACCATGGACAGCAATTTGCCCGTGACGCACAACCGACGTGGGCGGGTGCTTTCACCAGTGACATCGCTAGTGATGTCGCTGTGTCTAAAGCCCGCTTTAGATGTGAAGGAAGAAGCAGCCAGCTGGATGACCTGAGGCACGGAAAAAGTGGGGGCCGGCGCCTGGGCGCAACTGGAACTGCAGCAGGCTGCTTGCGGCTATGGCGGCGCCGATTCGTAACAGATGTTTTTACATAACATTATAGTAGTCTCTTCTCAAAGCTGTAGTGGAGGGTGAGATATGGAGTCTGAAATTCAAAAGTTCAAAACATTGTTATCCTTTTCCTTGACAAAGTTTGACATCTGCTCCTTGAATTTATATTGATGTGCAATTGCTTCCTTTTCAAAAAACAAATCTTTGCAATTGCACAGTACTGCAATGGGTGCATATTGTGCACCCTCATATGTTAATCTATTCTTGAGAGTTTGAGAATAGGGAAATATATACCTGTGACTCGATACCTGGTAAAGAATGTATACAACAGTGAATGCACTACATAGGTAATAACTTGTTTGTTTGGGAAGGAACTGTTACACAATTTAATCTACTGCTGGTGAGACTGAATCAAAATGATCACAATATAAAACTGAAATATAAACTTCTTGGATATTATGATACAAACGTTGCCAAATGGAAAGAGCTACTAATTCCCGAATAAGTACAGAATCATCCCACTTACCATACACTATTTAGGGCATAACTATAGGAGAGTTTCTAAGGATTAAAAGGATATGCCCCAATAAACAAGCATTTGAAACTCACTGTCAAGATCTTCAAAGAAAATTATTTGGAAGAGGATGAAGTTGGAAACAAGATGAATGGGGATTTTTGAGAGCTAAAGAGACCTCCAGAAACAATGTATTATACAAAAAGGAGATGTAAATCATAAAGAGAATGTGAATGAGATATGACTCATATAAACTTACAACAAACAGAGGAAGGAGTTTCTTGATATTATTAGGAAACATTGGTGAACACTTCACAGTGATCCGGTTCTAAATTAATATCTGGCCAGAACTTTAAAGAGATTTTAAGAGATCTGCTGGAGCTGAGCCATTTTGATACCTCTAAAAGCAATGAAACTGGAAATTGGCTGAAATTGGGTTCCATCCATGCAGTCAGTGTAAGGCTATGTGCGCACGTTGCATATTTGCATGCAGTTACGCTGCGATCTGCACCGCAGCGTAACTGCATGCGACCTGCGTCCCAAGCATAATCTATGAAGATTATGCAGGAGCCTTGCGCACGTGGCATATTAGAGCGCAGCGCTTCAGCTGCTGCCCGAAACGCGCGTTCTAAGAAGTGACATGTCACTTCTTTCCTGCGCTCTGTATGCAGTCCCCGCTCTGTCTATAGGAGCGGCTGCACTCAGAGCGCATGAAAACAGCTTTTTTTTTTTTCATTATGGACTCTTTCTGCAGCGATTTGAAGCGCACGTGTGCTGTTCTAATCGCTGCAGAAATAGCGCACATAGCCTAAGGCCTGTCCAAACATGCTGAAAAGCAAAACCTTTAACAAATTCAAAGGGGATAGGATATATACCATCAAACATCAAATCCCCTGTACTTCAAAAGGGGTTATTTATTATACACACTGCCTATATAAGAATATTTACGTAGGATTGATAATCAGAAAACTAAGGGTTAGGACAAAAGAACATGTTTGAGATATTGAGAATAAAGAATGGCAGATGACCCCACACAACTGAAGACACTTTTCAGACATCTCAAGATTAAATGAATTGCTCTTATATGTTATAGAGGGGTGTCTTGGTAGAGTGCTGGCTCAACTTAAGAGCAAATGGATTTGCAAATTCTGAAGTCTTACATCAAATGGGCTTAAGGAAAAGTTTGGATTTAATGCATTTCTATAACTAGGAGGTTAGAAGTATCTGAGTGCATGTATGAAGGGGGGGGTGTTTTTATATTTTTTTTATTGTTTTTAATAATAGTTTTTCATTTCTAATAGTTTAGTTAATGGTTGATTTCATCTGACTGGACATCCTTTGGTTTGTGCTATGATTATGCAGAACATGCAGTGCTTCACTGTTGTAAATGACAGAAACATTTCTAATGAAAACATCAGAAGGAAATGGGATGAGAAATGCTAATGAAAGCATTAAAGCAAAATAAGATTTGAAGAGAGAACATTATATTCAAGATTCAACAAGCATAATGCATTTACAGTTTTTACGTATATACAGTGTGTATATATATATATATATATATATATTTATATAAAAGAAGGTGGCCCAATTCTAACGTATCTGGTAGTCTAGAATGTGTATGTAGGTTAGCAGATTGAATAATAATTTAATGAATGGACTGGATGGGTTAGGTTTGATTTAGTATTCTTATAATTGTTTATTAGTTTTAAAATGACAAACAACAGAAGAACAGTTTTAATAGAAGACTCTAATGCTTAATGATGTCCATCGCCTGTTCCATTAAGAAGATCGGGTGGAGGGATCTGGCTGCATTCGGGGACGGTCCCCAGACAGAGGGAAGAAAGACATTTCCCCATAAAGTGACACCGAGGTCCAGAGTGGCTGCTAGCGCCCAGGGCCACATCCTGCCGTAGATCCCCTGGGAAGAGGGCAAGATTCCAGTCAGGCAAGCCCCCTTGACCAGATTCTATGGTGGAGGCCAAGACAAGTTCATCTATAAAAGTCAAGGCTGTGAAGTCAGTCGAGGAAAGAGACATAAAAGTGGTGAACCGGTATTGACCCTAAGAATTACCTGGGATCAGCGGAGGTCCCTGACAGTGGCCTCCCTTTTGTTCTACACCTCACCACCATTGCATAGACTCTCATAAGCACCAACGATTGCCCTGGGGTACCGCTCCACCTGTGGGGAGCAGAACCATCCCAGCTGCCATTACATCAGCCCCGGAGGCCCTATCCAGCAGCGGCGGCTCCATAGCCGCAATCCACAGGTGGCGTCACTAATATATTTCCACAAACTTTATTATTAATCACCATCCCCACAGCCGCCATATTAATTGACCCCGCCAGGGTCACGGAGCCGGGCCCTGCCACCGCTGACTACCCCGGACTAGTCTGGCCCGGCACCGGGTGTCCCAGAGCCCTGGGGTGGGCGAGTCATATGGCCCTCATCCTGGTATGTGGGTTGATGCTGCGATGTGGCCCAATGCTGGTATGTGCCCCCATCGAGGTGCAGCCACCACCTTGACATGTGCCCCCATCCTGCGGGGTAATGTGTGTGGAGTGCGGGTGGGGTGGAGTCGAGCGGGGCCATGGCGCTGAGGACGTCAGTGCTGGACAGTGCATGGCTGGGGACAGGTGACTATTCATGTGTGTGTGTTCAGTGTATACTTGCAAAGGGCGGAGTGCAGGGGGGCGGAGCTGAGCGGGTTAATGTGTGCAGGTGGCAGAGTGAAGGAGTGGTGGAGCCAAGCGGGGCCATGGCGCTGAGGACGTAAGTGCTGGGTACTGCATGGCTTGGGACAGGTGACTATTCATGTGTGTGTGTGTTCAATGTATACATGCGGAGGGTGGGGGGGTGGAGGCGAGTGGTGGGCATGTGTTGGCTGGGTTGCTGGTGTGGGCTCCCGGAGGTGCAGTGTTCACCGGAGAGTCGGGGCTCCGTGTGGGTGAAGGGAAAAACGTCGGTCGTCGTCCTCTCGGCCCGTAGTTCGGGCTGTTCAGTTAGCTGAGCCGTTGGTCGCAGGCTCTCTAGCGCGCGCGGTGTGGTGACTGTAAATATATATACAGTATATATATATATATACACACACCGTGTTTCCCCGAAAATTAGACACTGACTTACATCATGTTTTGCCCCCAAAAATCCGCTAGAGATTATTTTCGAGGTATAGTTTTTTCTTGGAGAAAATCAGAACCCCCTTCCATAGATGCATTGTACCGCAGGTCCTCCATATGTTTGACCGCAGCTCCTTGCACTCCACTGCCAGCTAGAAGCTATTCGTATTGCCAGGTGTGGTGAGTGTGTGCGATCTGATGTGTGCGTGACCTGATGTGTGTGGGTGTGCGATCTGGTGTGTGGGTGTGCGATCCACCACAGGTTCTTGATGAGTTTAACTGTAGGTCCTCTAGCTGCATGGACACTTCATTATTTAACCACAACTAGGTCTTATTTTCAGGGTAGGGCTTACATTTAAGCAATTCATCAAAAATGCTGAATATTACTGCTAGGGCTTTTTTTACAGGTAGGGGCTGATTTCCGGAGAAACCAGAAACACATGTATATATATACAGTATATATATATATATGTATATATATATATACACACACCCCGTATTTTTCGCTTTATAAGACTCACCTGATTATAAGACGCACCCCCAAATTTGGTGAAGGAAAAGAGAATTTTTTTTTTAATGTTAAATGGGGTCCGTCTTATAATGCCAGTATCCATCTAACAAATCATATAGGGTATATGTCCCATCCCTCATAGCCCCCATCCTAAAATTAGCCCCTTTAATCTGAATATGGCCCCCTTATATTGAATATAGCCCCCTTGTGCTGGCACACGTCCCCCAGTGAAGCCACATGTCCCCCAGTGATGCCACATGTCCCCCATTGATGTAACACATCCCTATTTCTGGCACACGTTCACTATTGCTGGCACATGTCTCCTAATCATGGAACACGTCTCCTATTTATGGCACACATCCCCCTGTGCTGGAACACGTCCCCTATTGCTGGCACATATCCCCTACAGCTGGCACAGGTCTCCTATGGATGGCACACATCCCCCTGTGCTGTCCATGGCCCCCTATGGATGGCACACATCCCCCTGTGTTAGCTATGGCCCCCTATAGATGGCACACCTCCCCCTGTGTTAGATATAGCCCCCTTTGGATGGCACACCTCCCCCTATGTTAGATATGGCCCTCTATGGATGGCACATTTCCCCCTGTGTTAGATATGGCTCCCATGCTGCTGCCCATAGTAAAATAAAACACTCTTTCCTTACCTTCTCCAGTGCTGTCCTCCCTCGTGTCTCCCTCCATGCTGCTGAGCTCCTGCACTTCCTGGTTCTTTGTGCCGGTCATGTGATCGGCACAGCAGAGTCATATCATCTCTGAGTGCCTGATCCCAGCGGTAGCAGAGAGACCGGGGAGACACGCTGGAGGAGGTAAATAAAGTTTTTTATTTTACTATGGGCAGCAGCATGGGGGCCATATCTTACATAGGGGGGCATGTGCCATCAAAGGGGGGCGCAAGCAGAAATTATATGCGCCGCTGCCCTAACCCATCACTGCGGTGCGGTTTCAGCACCACGGGGATGGACAGTGGCAGTGCATATTATATTAGTGGGAGCAAGAGGTCTGCCACTGACTCCTGCAGCTTTCACCAGCCTCTAGCAGCACTCCAGAGCTACCTCATATTTGGATTATAAGACGCACCTCCTACTTTCCCCCAAACTTTGGGGGAACAAAATTGCGTCTTATATAGCAAAAAATACGGTATATATATATATATATATATATATATATATATATATAAGACCATTATTATAAAATGGTGCAGTACTATGGACAATGAGCAATAACACAGATAAAAAAAGAACAATGTTTTTTTTATATATATATATATATATATATATAAAACATTGTTCTTTTTTATCTATGTCATTGCTCATTGTTCATAGTAGTGCACCATTTTATAATTATGGTCTTATAAATCATATACTGTACAATTGTCTAAATGTATAGCTGTCTTAGTTGGGAGGCTATTTATTTTATTTGATGAGCAGTTACCTACATATTTAAGCACCTTATTTTTTTCTGTGGGGTTATTTCTCCATACTGACAGTACCACAGTCATACTGTATGTGTTTGCTGTCTATAACACGACTTTCACAGAAATCATTTAGCACCTTATTGACGTGTTGTTTGTGTCTTAAGCCTGCTTTACACATTGCAATTTCGCATACGATATTGTATGTGATTTGCAGCACCCTCATCGTATGTGCAGCACGTTCAATTTGTTGAACGTGCCGCACAAACTATTAACCCCTGTCACACATATTTACCTTCCATACGACCTCGATGTGGGCGGCGAACGTCCACTTCCTGGAGTGGGAGGGACGTTTGGCGTCACATCGACGTCACACGGCAGCCGGCCAATAGAAGCGTAGGTGCGGAGCTGAGCGGGACGTAAACATCCCGCCCACCTCCTTCCTTCCGCATTGTGGGCCGGGAGCCGCAGGAGGCAGGTGAGATCTGTTCATCGTTCCCGGGGTGTCACACACTGAGATGTGCGCTACCCCGTGTACGATGAACAATCTGACGTTCAATTCGTCAGGAATGAACGACGTGCATGCGATGAACGTTTTTTCGTTCAATCGCAATTGCACGTCACTGTCACACGCTACAACATACCTTACGATGACGGATGTGCGTCACTTATGACGTGACCCCGCCGACACATCGTAAGATATCTTGTAGCGTGTAAAGCAGGCATTAGGGATGTTACCTTTTTTTTTTTTTTTTTTTTAAACAATAGATTTTTATTGAGTTTCAAATTGTTCACACACAGGCAAAAGAGACCCGCAAAAAAACACTCCGTGGGTCAAATACAATATACAGTAAGTCACACAAACTTCGTATACTAAGAGGATGGGGAACGATCCTGTTAGTTGACTAGTAAATTACAATGTAATGCATTACCAATCATGCTGACATCTATGGCCTGAGGGCCCGGTGAGTAAGCACAATACATTTTTCCAAGGACATGGCAATACTCTAGGTCGTTCCCAACATAGGTCCCACAACTTGGGGGACTTACTATCGTAACCAGAGAGAAGAACTACATATAGGAAAAGGAAAGAGAGAGAGCACGCTATCGCGTGTAAGAAAGATGGAGAAGAAAAGAAGTTGATCAATGCACTTTATTTCAAAATATGTCGGTATAGGGGGGATGACAAGAACGCTTCCCAAGGGAACCAAGTCTTGGCGACTGTGTCCCTTTCCTGGCTAGGTCCGGACATCAGAGACTCCATACGGTGAGTCAAGTTCACTTCATCAAACCACTCCTCTAAAGACAGGGGATCCATGGATCTCCAGTGTCTGGGGATTACTATTTTTGCGGCCTGCAATAGATGTCTGAGTAAATATTTTTTGTATCTTGATTTGGACATGGGGAACATATAAAGTAAGATTGCTTCTGGCGATTTTGGGACTGAGATCCCTGTTACCTCCAACACTGCCCTAAGGACTCCGTTCCAGAACGCATGTAGGGTCAGACAGGAGAACCATATATGTGAGATCGAACCCAACTCCGTTTCACAGCACCAGCAAGTATCCGGGACCTCTGGAAACCAGTTATGTAATATAGTTGGAACCCTGTACCACCTCGATATTATTTTGTAACTCGTTTCTTGTGATTTGGAGGCTATGACTGATTTATGGGAGAGGGAGAAACATTTATCCCATTGGGTTTTTGTGAAAGTTTTGTTAAGTTCCGACTCCCAGGCCTTACAGAATGGCGGAAGGGAGAGTAGATGGTTTTCCGAGAGCAATTTGTAGATAACCGAGGTCGCATGTGGTATAGTTGATTTAGCAAGACAGAGTGATTCGAAGGCAGATAGAGGGCGTACCAGTGTGTCTGTCTCAGGAATTGATGCATAAAAGTGCTGGAGTTGAGTATATTCGAATACATGGCGTGACGTGGGGGTCGTTTCTCCCAGGATCGTGTCCAGCGGCAATAAAATTCCATTGGGGACCACCTGGTGTAAACGTAGAGGACGGGCTTTAGGGAACCCCAGAAAAACCGAGGCAGTACACCCCCGTGTAAACTTAGGGTTTCCTGTAATAGGAAGTAATGGGCCACAACTGTCCAACAGGCCTTTTTTTTCAGGGAAGGGACGTTCAAGGATTTCAATGTATTGGCTGTCGTGTAGGATATGTCTATATTCTTGGGTAATAGGGAGGTGTGTAGCCACGGCAGGGCCCCCAACGGGATTGGACACACATCCGCTGCCACACGTACCCACAATTTCGTCGAATAGCTATGAATCCAGTCTAGTACACGGGCATGTGCTGCGAAATAGTATTGACGACAATCCGGCAAGCCTGTCCCCCCCACTTCCTTAGGCCGAGTCAATGTCTCCCATCGTAACCTCGGGTGTTTGGATGCCCAGACAAAATTTTTAAATTGTCGCCTAAGCCCGTCCCAGAACGAGGCTGAGATATATGTGGGGATCGTATGTATCAGATACAACAACCTGGGCAGGATTGTCATCTTTAGTATGTTAATACGTCCAAACCAGGAAAAACTCGTCCGCTCCCAGGCGGCCAAGGAATTCTCCAATCTGGAAAGGAATGGCTGGAAGTTCAGAGGGAATAGTCTTGACAGCTCCGAGGGAAGACGAATACCCAAATAGGTTATGACATTGCCCGAAGGCCATTTAAATGGGTAATGCGTCTTTAATTCTTGTACCATTTCTTTAGGGAGAGAGACATTGAGGGCCTCGGATTTGTTCATGTTGATTTTGAAATTGGACCATCTGCCGAATCTCTCCAGTAGTTCCAATAGGTTAGGGAGGGAAGTTGCCAGATTGGTTATATAAATTAGTACGTCGTCAGCAAATGCAGAGCATTTATACTCTTTACCTGCTAATTTAATTCCTCGAATCTCAGGGATGCTGCGAATGGCGGCCAAAAGATGTTCCATGATTAGTATATAGAGGAGGGGGGATAGTGGGCAGCCCTGTCGGGTTCCATTGTGGATGGTAAAGGGGTTAGATATTGAGCCGTTTATTTTTAACCTAGCTGCTGGGGACTTGTAAAGTGCAAGTATTTTTTCACGGAAGGAGGAACCCAGGCCAATGTGCATGAGGGTGTGTGCTAAAGAAGACCAGGCAATTCTATCGAATGCCTTTTCAGCATCCAGGGATAGGACCATCAATGGTATTTTATGAGTTTTTGCGTGATGTATGATATCAATTGTTTTTAGGGTGTTGTCCCGTGCTTCCCTGCCTGGGACAAAACCCACTTGGTCCGGGTGAACCAGTGAGGGGAGCAGTGGACTCAGCCTATTTGCTATTAATTTTGCGTAGATTTTTAAATCAGTATTTAGTAGTGAAATTGGACGGTAGCTCTTGCATATATGAGGACTTTTCCTGGTTTGGGGATTACAGTGACATACGCCTCCGTCAACTGAGCAGGGAATGGGCAGGACTCAGAGATAGAGTTAAATGCTACCAACATCAAAGGGGATAGAAGGTCTGCTAATAGTTTATAAAATTTTCCTGTGAAGCCATCTGGGCCCGGGCTTTTGTTACTTGGTAAATTTTTTATTACTTCCAATAATTCTGTGTGAGTAAAGGGGTTGTCTAGTTCTGTTACCACTTCTGGTCTCGGGATAGTGAAAGGGGATGCAACGGGGTGTGGGGCGCTTTCCAGATTAGGGAGGTTATATAAATTCAAGTAATATGAGCGGAAGGTTTCCGAAATCTCCGCCGTTGTGTGGACCATGGAATCATTAGATCCTTTTATACAAGGGATAAAGTTTTGGGTACATTGTAAGCGTAGGGCCCTAGCAAGCATCCGTCCTGGTTTATTACCAAATTCGTAAAAGCGGCTTCGTCCAATTTGGAGGGATCATTTGTAGGAGTCATCTAGCAATTGTTTTACTTCTTGTCTTGCTTTCAGAAGACTCCTCAACGTTTCCTTCGAAAGCGCGTTTTTATGGGTTAATTCTAGATTGGCTACGTTTTGCAGAGCAAAACTCAGGGTTTGGGCCTTAGCTTTTTTTATGCGCGAGCCGTGTTTTATTAATACCCCCTTAGTACGCATTTTAGTGCTTCCCATTGAAAAATAGAGGCCGTTGTGTCGGAGGCGTGGTCAGAGAGGAAATGTCTTATTGAGTCCTGCACGTCTAACAGGCACACAGGGTCCTCGAGTAGGCTCTCGTTCAAACGCCAAGGGCGCACCGTTTTGGAGAGGGAAGGGATCATCATAGCACAGTAGACTGGTGCATGATCTGACCATAATATGTTACCTATGGTTGTAGAGACTACCCAAGGAAGGGCTGAGTGTTGGATCAGGACATAGTCTATCCTACTGTAGGAGTCGTGCGGTGTACATTAGAAAGTGTAATCCCTGTCCGCAGGGTGTTGCAGTCTCCAAACGTCACATACTTGTAACCTGAGGAGAGCTTTCTTGACATGTTTAATGGCTTTGTAGGATAGATGGGATTTTTTCTTCGAGTTGTCTAGGACAGGGTCCAGTGTAAGGTTAAGATCAGCACATAGAATGACCGTTCCCTGAATCAGTGGGGAGGCGGTGTCCACTAGGTTTGAGATGAAGCTGGGTTGGTCTTGGTTCGGGGCATATACGTTTAGTAAGGTTATTGCATGGCCTTCGATTTTTAAGGAAAGAATGATGTATCTAGCCTTCCTATCTAATGTGGAACCATAGAAGAAAAAAATCTGTACAGAACTTTATAGTTGAAAAATAGAGTCAAATTTTATTGAGTACAAAAGACAACAATTATTATGATTAAAACGTTTTTGTAGAGACAGGGGATGATAACCACCAAATGATACCCATATACCAACCTGGCACACATTACATGTAGAAAGCAGTCAGAAAGACAAAAAAGGCCAAAACAGATGATCAAACAAAGGGGAGATCAATTGGCATGAGGTTATGAAAACCCTGTGTTAGAAATAGGTAATACAATGTGCTCAAAGGGTGCAACTATAACCACTGGCACCATGCCTTAACCCCCACTATACTGACCACCTAAAATATAACCACCACTGAGTACAAGTAACTATCCATGTGGCATGTAGTCAGTCTAAGGGGACCCTGAGCTTGAACGCTAGGGCTGTAAGATACAGTGGTGAAAGTACCATTCAAGAACAGAGTCGTACATACCGAACACATGGACAGCCATATGATCAATGGATGTAGATGCAAAAAACTGCTGGCTGCTGGAGGTACCCTGTGCCAACATTATTAAATAATCCAGCAAACAAATGCAAATATGTATATCACTAGTGGCACAGGGCAACAAAGCACAAAGCAATATCGTACCTGAGGTATGGTATAGGGGTAAGGAACCCCGACCTATAGGTTTCGTAATTCTTCTTCCGGGGGTGGTCTCAGAATAAAAAAGAGCGTCCTTATAAATAAAACCTGTCCAATCCCAAACCAAGTCAATCCTGGCCAATCAGAACGTCCAAGAGTGCACTGACCAGCCAGAATATACTATAACGGCAACTGCCATTAGTGAGTGGCCCACACAACCCGGTCAGGCTCCGCCCCCATGTATGACGCGAAACCGGAAATGTGCAAGTATGGGCATCGCGTCATCAACCCGGGGGCGTGCCAAACACGTCACATGTGGGGTGTGTACACATTGCTCAATAGTATTGGTGGATAGCACATGGGTAACAGTTCAGACAAAACACCCCTATCTGACGTGGCACCATCATCGGCAACACATCATCAAACAGGAGGCGTGCTCACTACGCCACATAGGGGGTGTGTACGGGCCATGCGATCTAATTTGCAAAGGGACCCGTGACGACTTAGACCCCGCCCCCCAGGATGACGCGAAACCGGAAGTGTCCAACTAAGGGAACCGCGTCATCAACTGGGAGGTGCGCTCAACACGTCACACAAGGAAGCGTGTGTACAACACTTAATCAACCTATAGAGACCTTTAGACTGGGCGCCATGGCAACCCGGTACATAGTCCGGCAAAAAGTCCACTCCACGGCTGCATCTCGTGCAAGTATATAAAGGGGTGTTATTCCAAATAGCAAAATCGTACATACAGTAAGAGGTAAACAAGTAATGGTATACAGCAATAAGCCATATTATACGGACATAACCCACTATAGTGCAATTATAACATCAGATCAATCTCAAAAGTGCTAACAATGGCACTAAAACATAGCGCATCATTGCATACATTCAATATACATAAGGTATATTGGGACTATCATTCTGTCCCGGTTAACCATTCATGGCGCGCGGGCGGACGCATCGGGAGCACTACGTCGCCATGAGCGCGTCCAGCACCGACCACGGTGATCAGATCACCGCGGAAGGGGCCCAAAGGACACGCACACAGCGACCCAGCGCAGCTAAGGCGAACGCACGCGCGCACTGGCACCAGGAGAGAAATGACCACCCAAAAATATTCCTATCTAAATGGGGGGGGCCATACACCCAACATGTCTACCAACCTACGGCATATATAAATATAAATATACAGAAACATAAGCTATTCATTTAACGGATCGCAGCACATGTCAGGTGGTGTAGTCTCATTCCTCTTTGACTGTTGTCCGATATATTGCCATTTTCTCCAAAATCCTTATATGGGCGCAAAGAGAGATCAGGAAGGACAAGGAAACATGGATGGAACTAAAAATAAAAATAAAACATATATACATTAAAAAATGACCGAATGGATTGAGAACAAGAGGATCATATACAGAACTGCAGACTCAAGAGTTACACATTATATAGACCACAAAGCAGAATGGGGCATTGTCCGGAAAAGCTATAGGAATGATACGAAACTTAGACACTCGTTCAGCCCAAAAGGCTGTAGAGTCTTCAAGGTCCATATCCATTCCGTCTCACGCTGTGTGAGAAGACGGGTAACATTCCCGCCTCGAATCCCAGATATAATTTGATCAATGCCCCGTACTTTCAATGCAGTATGGTCACAATGGTGATGTTTCCTAAAATGCCTAGGTATGGTCTTAAGGCTATCAATGTCAGTCTCGTCCCTGGCGGCCTGAATATCACGGACATGTTCCCTCACGCGGACCTTCAAGGCCCGCGTAGTCAGGCCGACATAGACGAGAGGACACGGAAAAACAGCATAGTACACCACAGCCTTGGAAAGGCAATTGATCTTCTTTTTAATGGGAAAAACTTTCCCATCAGAGGAAGTGAACTCTGTCGCTGTTTCAATGTTAGGGCATGCAACGCATGCCCCACACGGTGAGCAGCCAACTCTTAACCTAGATGTAATAGAAGAGGAAGATGCGAAGGAAAGAACATTCTTATCCTTTTTGTTGTAATGACTGGATGTCAGTATGTCTTTCAGATTTCTGGCCTTGCGGGCTGCAACCGATGGTCTATCGGGCAAATACCTCCGAAGAATGGGATCAACAGTCAGTATAGACCAGTACCGGGACATGACTTGTAGCATCCGTTCCCAATGTGAATGGTACCTGGTGACCATTCTCACCATATTCGTATTTTTAGTCCCATGGTCACCAAATAATAAATCTACGCGTGGGGAATTCCTAGCTCTATTATATGCCCTCTTGATAGACCTATTGCTGTACCCACGGTCACGGAATCTCTGTTTGAGATCCAAAGCCTTGGATTCAAAAGAAGAGTCCGAAGAGCAGATCCGCCGTAGGCGAAGAAATTGTCCTACTGGGACTGCTCGTACAACATGTGCGGGGTGGGCAGAGGTGGCATGTAAAACCGAGTTTACAGAGGTGTCCTTTCGGTATAGATCTGTTTGTAAAAAACCTAATGAATCTCTTATGACCAAGACATCTAGGAATTCGAGGGACGTGTCACTGAACTTATGAGTCAGCCGTATATTCATTTCGTTGTTATTCAAATTACGCATAAATAAATTAAGTTCCGGGATCGTCCCCTGCCAGATAAAAAAGATGTCGTCGATGTACCGCGTCCAAAGGGGGATGCGGTCCACCGACGACAGCCAATCCGACAGGAGAAGGTCCCTCTCCCACAGCCCCAGAAACAAATTAGCATATGAGGGCGCAAAGGCCGCCCCCATTGCTGGTCCCTGGAGCTGCAGGTAGAGGGACCCCCCAAAAAAGAAAAAATTATGAGTCAAGGCAAAACTCAATAAGTTCATGACAAAGTCCCTCTCGGTCCCAGACATGTTGGTCATAGAGAGAAAATACGACACCGCCCGTAGTCCGTCGCGATGTCGAATGCTCGTATAGAGCGATTCGACATCGCAAGAGACCAACAGGGAGCCTTCCCCCACTTGTATGGAATCAATTTTTTGCAAAAAATTGCTTGTGTCCCTTGTAAAAGAGGGAAGAGACTCAACCAATGGTTTCAACAAAGAATCGATATAAATACAGACACGTTCGAGAAAATTGCCCACACCCGACACAATAGGTCTACCCGGTGGCACATTCACATCTTTATGTACCTTAGGTAGCAGGTACAGTGTCGGTATCGTCGGCTCACCCACACGCAGCGCATCAGACAATCCCCTCTCTATAGTACCACACTCCACAGCATCAGCCAAAAGACAATGTAGTTCCTTAGTGAATTTGCTCAGGGGATTAAAAGTGAGGCGTTGATAGCATTCGCCAACCCTGAGCTGTCTGTACGCCTCTCTTTCATAGAGTGTACACAGCCACACCACAATATTCCCGCCCTTGTCGGCCGGTTTTATCACAATATCCTCCAAACTCCTGATCCTGGTAATGCAGCTTCTCTCTTCCCTCGTAAGATTATCATTACGGATATTTTTAGGGAATTTAGAAAATTCATCAGAGACGAGCCGCACAAACAGATCTACATTGGGACAGGCCGACAAGGGGGGGAATTTCTTAGATTTAATCCGCAGCCGTGAAGGAATCTTACCTAAAGCACCGGCATTATGTTCCTCAGATAACTCCTCCAAAATTCGTAGAGCAGATTGTTCAGTCTCAGTAGGAAAAGCCCTCTGAAGGTCATCGTCATGGAACCATTTCTTCAACATCAGTGCTCGACCAAAAATATGTAGATCATTCACGGCTGTAAATGGATCAAAGCGTGAACTAGGTGAGAAAGTGAGGCCCCTAGCTAGAACCTCATTGTCTAAAGCTGAAAAAGTGTGTTGGGATAGATTGATTACCTTCGGGGTACTGGCTTGTTTCCCCACCCCAGGGGGTCTCTTATTCTGATTGCCAGTTGTTTTTTGTGGTTGCTGTTGTTGCTCCCCTTTTCTTCTATTCCCAAACCGTGTGGTCACCGGAGAAAGAGACTGGTCAGATGTACCGCCCGCAGACGAGACCGAGGACACTGACACCGATCTACCACGCGTAAACCGAGGAATTGGTTTCCGCCACCTGTAGACTTTTAATTGTTGATAATCGGTCATGTCACGTGTGAGCTTTTTTGAGTGGGTCTCTCTGATAGATTTTTCCCATTCCTCGGAGCTAGACGTCATTGCCGTATCAAAGGTCGCAATCTCCTCAGCCGAGGACACCGCCTTTAGCTCGGAATATGCAGTGTCCAACTCCCTCTCTACTTCATCCAAAGTCTTTGAGTTAAGACCAACAAGTAACTCCATGAGTTTCAACGAGCTGGTGGAGCAGACTTCTTCCCACCTACTGATGAAGGTCGTATCCTTAACAGGGAATGAAGGGAACACCTGTATCCTGAGTCCTCGAGGGACCATTTGTTTAGAAATGTACCCCTCGAGGAACGCCTTGTTCCACCAAACTTTCGTACGCTTATGTAATAAGCGTTTCACATTGTTTTGCAGCTCAACACGTCCCCTATGTTCAATACCATTCCCATCAGGCAGGTTACCATCAAAAGCTCTACTACAAGCAAGTTTCCAGGAAATATCCCTGGTTCGATAATCCATGCTTGGTATGAAAAGAACCTGTGAAAATACAAAGAAAAGCATATGAACAAACAATACCAATATACACGAAGAGTCTCGTGCCATAATTAGCATATGGAAAAAGCCATATACAGAATATGAGTGGAGCCATAGAAGAAAAAAATCTGTACAGAGACTTTATAGTTGAAAAATAGAGTCAAATTTTATTGAGTACAAAAGACAACAATTATTATGATTAAAACTTTTTTGTAGAGACAGGTGATGATAACCACCAAATGATACCCATATACCAACCTGGCACACATTACATGTAGAAAGCAGTCAGAAAGCCAAAAAAGGCCAAAACAGATGATCAAACAAAGGGGAGATCAATTGGCATGAGGTTATGAAAACCCTGTGTTAGAAATAGGTAATACAATGTGCTCAAAGGGTGCAACTATAACCACTGGCACCATGCCTTAACCCCCACTATACTGACCACCTAAAATATAACCACCACTGAGTACAAGTAACTATCCATGTGGCATGTAGTCAGTCTAAGGGGACCCTGAGCTTGAACGCTAGGGCTGTAAGATACAGTGGTGAAAGTACCATTCAAGAACAGAGTCGTACATACCGAACACATGGACAGCCATATGATCAATGGATGTAGATGCAAAAAAACTGCTGGCTGCTGGAGGTACCCTGTGCCAACATTATTAAATAATCCAGCAAACAAATGCAAATATGTATATCACTAGTGGCACAGGGCAACAAAGCACAAAGCAATATCGTACCTGAGGTATGGTATAGGGGTAAGGAACCCCGACCTATAGGTTTCGTAATTCTTCTTCCGGGGGTGGTCTCAGAATAAAAAAGAGCGTCCTTATAAATAAAACCTGTCCAATCCCAAACCAAGTCAATCCTGGCCAATCAGAACGTCCAAGAGTGCACTGACCAGCCAGAATATACTATAACGGCAACTGCCATTAGTGAGTGGCCCACACAACCCGGTCAGGCTCCGCCCCCATGTATGACGCGAAACCGGAAATGTGCAAGTATGGGCATCGCGTCATCAACCCGGGGGCGTGCCAAACACGTCACATGTGGGGTGTGTACACATTGCTCAATAGTATTGGAGGATAGCACATGGGTAACAGTTCAGACAAAACACCCCTATCTGACGTGGCACCATCATCGGCAACACATCATCAAACAGGAGGCGTGCTCACTACGCCACATAGGGGGTGTGTACGGGCCATGCGATCTAATTTGCAAAGGGACCCGTGACGACTTAGACCCCGCCCCCCAGGATGACGCGAAACCGGAAGTGTCCAACTAAGGGAACCGCGTCATCAACTGGGAGGTGCGCTCACCACGTCACACAAGGAAGCGTGTGTACAACACTTAATCAACCTATAGAGACCTTTAGACTGGGCGCCATGGCAACCCGGTACATAGTCCGGCAAAAAGTCCACTCCACGGCTGCATCTCGTGCAAGTATATAAAGGGGTGTTATTCCAAATAGCAAAATCGTACATACAGTAAGAGGTAAACAAGTAATGGTATACAGCAATAAGCCATATTATACAGACATAACCCACTATAGTGCAATTATAACATCAGATCAATCTCAAAAGTGCTAACAATGGCACTAAAACATAGCGCATCATTGCATACATTCAATATACATAAGGTATATTGGGACTATCATTCTGTCCCGGTTAACCATTCATGGCGCGCGGGCGGACGCATCGGGAGCACTACGTCGCCATGAGCGCGTCCAGCACCGACCACGGTGATCAGATCACCGCGGAAGGGGCCCAAAGGACATGCACACAGCGACCCAGCGCAGCCAAGGTGAACGCACGCGCGCACTGGCACCAGGAGAGAAATGACCACCCAAGAGGGAAGGGATCATCATAGCACAGTAGACTGGTGCATGATCTGACCATAATATGTTACCTATGGTTGTAGAGACTACCCAAGGAAGGGCTGAGTGTTGGATCAGGATATAGTCTATCCTACTGTAGGAGTCGTGCGGTGTAGAATAGAAAGTGTAATCCCTGTCCGCAGGGTGTTGCAGTCTCCAAACGTCACATACTTGTAACCTGAGGAGAGCTTTCTTGACATGTTTAATGGCTTTGTAGGATAGATGGGATTTTTTCTTCGAGTTGTCTAGGACAGGGTCCAGTGTAAGGTTAAGATCAGCACATAGAATGACCGTTCCCTGAATCAGTGGGGAGGCGGTGTCCACTAGGTTTGAGATGAAGCTGGGTTGGTCTTGGTTCGGGGCATATACGTTTAGTAAGGTTATTGCCTGGCCTTCGATTTTTATGTAAAGAATGATGTATCTAGCCTCCCTATCTATTGTGCAGCTAACTAGTTGATGGGGGAGGGATTTGTGAATAGCGATTGCAACTCCTTTAGATTTATTGCTAGGATTATTGGCAAAATGCCAACTGGTGTAATGTTTATGTTTGATGTTAGGTGTATGGTTTTCCTTAAAGTGTGTTTCTTGTAAGCAGATGATCTGTACCTTCTGTCGGTGGAAGTGTTGCAAAATTTGTGCCCGTTTTTCCGGTGTATTTAGTCCTTTGGCGTTGAAGGAGGTAATTTTCAGTTCCATCACTCTGACTATGCGGGGAGGCGTTCCTGATGCTTAGGGAGCTTAGTGCAATGCCAAGAGAAGAAGAGAAGCAGCAAAGTTAGGGTCTAGAGAGAAGACAAGAAAAAAGACTACAGGAGACAACAAAGACAGAGGTATAGCCTCTGTGCGGGAGAAACCAACTAGAGAACTACTGACGTATTACAGAAGCTTGTGCAACCCTGAAAGGCAGGACAGAGGCTCTTTCCCTATGTGGGGCGAAGTCTAGTCTAACAGATAACAAGGCTGCACAGGAGCCTGCAAAACACCATACTAAGGTTAACATTCAACTTAATATAACTGGATTTTTTCACCGGCTGAGTGATTAAGCAAAATACATTTGGGCACTAAGAAAAGATGTACTACCACCATTAAACTGGGCAGAGGGGAGAGAAGAAAAAAAAAAGGGGGAGAGCCACAGCTATGTCATGTGTCACGTTCTTGTTGCTGCTGAGTCCTTGATGGAGTTGTGGGGTAGCTCACAGCAACAAAAAAAAAAAAAAAAATCCTCCTCAGTAATTACCAAATACAGCAGGGTTTGTAAAATTCTCTCCAGACCCCACGTACCCATGGTTCCTCTCTGACCCACACAGGGGTAGGGAAAGGAAGACTTATACAGAGCTAAAGTAACGTTGGAGACTTATCTCAAGGTCCCTTCGTCAGTTCGCAATGCGATGGTCTGCTGTCGGACCCTTATTTTTTATTTCCTCCCTTTGGTCTGTCTTTGGGGGGGGGCCCTGAAGGAGGGCGGACTGAGGGTCTTGTGAGCCTCCCAACCTGTGACAGTCCATTCTCCGTGAGCACCACCCATTCCGGGAGGGTAATATTGGGTAGGTTCAGATTTGTCAGGAATCCGCGCAGGTCTCCTGGCGCTCTAATCGTGAATGTTTGAGGGCCTTTCTTCACCGATAAAGAGAAGGGGAACCCCCATCTGAAGGGGATCCCCTTGTCTTGTAGTAGCGTGAGCAAGGGTTTAAGGGCTGCTCTTTGGGCCAGTGTGTACCTAGATAGGTCTGGCATGATACAGATAGTCTTGCCTTGGTATGAGAGCGTTTGTTTCTGGCGAGCAGCCTGTAGGATAAGTTCTTTAAGATGAAAAAAATGAATCCGGCAGATTATATCCCTTGGATGTGGATTATTGGGGTCTGGGGGCCGTAGAGCTCTATGGGCCCTGTCTAGTTCAATAAAAGTGTCCGGCGGACGTCGTAGTAACCCATTAAAAATGGAGGTCAATGTTGATGGGATGTCCGCGGTGGATATGGATTCTGGGAGGCCTCGGATTCGTAAATTATTCCTCCTATTTCTATTTTCTAAATCATCCATGGTAGTTTGAAGATTTTGTAGTTGGGAGGAATGGCGTTTAACAGTATCTGTCAGTTCTTGTATAGTTTCCATTGTGGAGTCACGAGACTGAGTTAGGGAGTCCACTTGTGATGACAGGTTCGTTATCTCAGAGCGGAACTGTGCAAACTCCTGCTTACATTCAGCAACAATCTTGGAGGTCAAATTAGCTATATCCTGCTTTGTAGGCATGGATTCTAGTAAGGAACGCAGGTCCGCCAGGGTAGCGGGTCTGCTCTCCTCCTGGAACACATGTTTCATCTGCTCCGTACTCTCCTGCGGGCATTGGTCAAATCTAATGGGGGACGGGGCCCCATCTGATACTCCGGCGGGGACCTTATCATGATCAAGGGAATGTCTTGTTGTCTGTGTCCCTTGTCGGGGGGGGAGAGCGCAGATCTCGGATTCTGACCTCCCATCGTCTTTGGGGGATGTCGAGAGCCAGGACGATCCCGTCGACCACTGAGTAGGTGACTCAGTGGTGTGCAAGAGGGGGGGGTCGGTCCACATCTTTTGTACTTTGTGATCTTGAGGGGTTATCTCTGGTGTCACAGGTTCTGCCCTGGCCCATTGCTGGTTTTGTATAGGAGCCTGTGAGCGCAGGGTGCTGGGGGATAGCGACCCCCTTTCTGCTCCCCTCCCTCTCTGTGGATTCCCTTCCTGACTATGTGGCAAGGGGGAGATCCTGAGGATACAGTGACCCCTCTACTGTCAGGCATCCCCCCACTTGCCCCCACCAGCCCTGTCATATGTGCTGGGAGGGATCGTGTTGTTTCCCCATCTCCAGCTGCCTGGTCCTGGAGAGCGCCGCCATTCACTCTCCCCCTCGCCTCACCTCAGACGCTGCCACACTGTGTTCGTTCTCCCTGTCATCTTGCTTGTCCGAGGGAGCCGACGGTAGCAGGAGCTTCCTTCCCTGCGCGCCGCAGGTCAGTGTGTTCTTTGGAGGCGCGGGAGCTTCCACGCTGCCGCCCGCGTCTCCATGTAGGGAGCCGCCATCTTGGCCGGCAGCATCTCCTCCAACTAACCGCCGCGCTTCCAACCTCCTTGGGGTCCCAGCACCAGACAAGGTCAGCGGTGTTCCGGGTACAGGGGGCTGCAGGGGAGCCTGGCGCCCACTCCAGGAGCTGAGTGCTCACCCTGCAGCTTGTCATGTGGTGGGTCCCTGGTCTGTTCAGGCGGCGGGAAACCTCCGGTCCCTTAGTGGGGGGTATTAGCCCGTGTTAGCAGATGTGCTATGTCCCCCTTAGTAGTCGGGGGTTGTGAGGAGGCCCGGGCCCTGGTCTTTCTGGTCGACTTGCCCATTTTTTGTGTTATAATGCCGGTGAAATAGTGGTGGTGCTGCAGGAGCTCCCAGAGATGCGACCTAACACCACCATAGTTAGCCACGCCCCGGGATGTTACCTTTTTTAACTTACTAGTGGAAGTTTTAATTTGAGATTTGATATTTTTGTCTACCACGCTGTTATAATATATCTACTCTGTAGTCTTTTTTTACTTAATATTTGCCGGTTATATATATATATATATTACAGTATATATACAGAGAGACCAATAGACATAGCTATATGTACATTTATTGTAACCGTCACATGGTATTTTTTATTATACTATTGTCACTGATTCATTTTCATTTTTTAGCCATAATTTTTCTGTAGAATTTATTTTTAAATATATATTTAAATATAGTTGTCGTAAACAGAACACTCATGATATAGTGGCTTGAAATTTTTCATTGCATTATTCTATGTGCACTAGGAATTATGTTTGATTAGGTCATTTGCGGTCAGCGGCAGGTAAAAAACTTTTCATGCTTCCGTACCTATCGTTGATAGCTAGTGACTTATGCAGCGTCATTCTCAGAATGAGGCTCCATAGGATTTGATGGGAGTCATGGGACATTACATCATTGAATTATGTCAGAACTTTAAAGATGTATTTTTTATTAATAAATTGGTGAACGAGGGAGTATGATGGAGTCTTTATTTACCGTTTGATTACATCAGAACTTTGAGGATATTTTTTAAGTAATAAATTAATGAATGAGGAAGTGTGAAGAAATCTTTATTAAAATACACTATTTTTTTGTGTGTGCTACTTTTAACTGAACACAGATTGGGTTAGTAATGGGGGTGTCTGATAGGCACCTATCCATTACTAATCCCTTTGCTTGATGCCAGCTGTCAATTTCCAGCTGACATAAACCCCAAAAGTGTTATGCAAATTAGGGTAACAATTTGGGCACTAGGGCAATGGGGAAGAGCTGAGCAAAGTGCCAGAATTGGGGCATGTAATGAATGCACCACTTCTGGGTTGGCTGTGGGCTGCAATATTTAGGCTGTGATAGGCCAAATAACTATGAGCATTCCAAATCTGATAATACCAGTGCCCAACTGTCTGCTTTATCTTGGCTGGTTATCAAAAATAGAGGGACCCTACACCATTTTTTAAAATTATTTAAATAAATAATTTAAAAAAATGGAGTGAGGTCCCTTCTATTTTTGATAATCAACCAAAGAAAAACAGACAGCTGAGGGATGCAGCCTGCAGCTTTATGCTTTATTTTGTACTGCTTAGCAAAAATAGGATGGACTGTCTTAAAGGGAACCTGTCAGGTCCCTTATGCATTCTAACCTAGAATCAGGGTGATGTTTGGCCTAGTAACCCCTTCCTACCCACTCTTGTGTTGTAATCATGTGTAATATGAATGTAATATGTTTTATTACTTATGTGTTCTGTATGTAAATGATCAGAGGGTCCAGTCCCCTGGGTGTCGCATCACCCTGTGGGAGTCTGCATGTTTTCCATGGTATCACACCCCTTTGGGCGTGATACCTTGGATTTACATAAGTGACATCCCCATTGCTCCATGAGATCCCACGGCTGCACGCTTACTATTCCCTCAGCCTTGTTATCCGGGTGCTTGATTCTTGGCTTCAGATGCACACTGCGCATGCTCAGAACACTGCTGCGGTTGCAGTCATGCTCTGTCTCGGCTCATTACTTGCCAGCTTTAGACACGCTTTGTGCATAACCGGATCCGTAGGAGTTGAAATAACCGCTGTGGATAAAATATGAATGGTCACACAACAATAAGTGCAATATAACCATGTTACCTAAGTAAGTGACCTTTAGGGCTCCTTTAGACATCAATTTTCTTATGTAAAAGAACAAAAGACCGAGTTTTATAAGTGATTTTTTTATTAGCATTTCATTAGATTTTCGTCAGTGTGTAGTCTGCGATTCATCAGGGTTTGCTCTCATTTTTATCAGTCAATGGTTCTCGGCCTTCTCCTATGTAACACTATCTGAAAATCAGACTGTCTGATTTTTTTCATGGGACCATAGACTTGTGTTTCTGATTTTGATTAGACACTTGAGTCAACGTTGGATGCATCTTCTCAATTTAGCATGGCCCACTCGGTCTGCTAAAAATCATAGATATGTGGATAGTCCTATTAACAATGAAGTGTACTTGAGCATGCATACAAGTAGTAGATAATTTATATGATCCGTCAAATATAATCTGACAGCTATTAAAATTTATCAAATGGTCTAACCCCACCCTTCCTCACCTTCCTCTACAGATGGCAACCCGTCCCCTATCATCATATGATTTTGATATTCTAATTAGCAAGTCAATAAATTGTCAGCCTAAAGACAGTATAATTCTCAATTATTTTGTTTGTTTATGAGGCATATTATGCATAAGGCTAATAACACATTTAGAACTCCAAATATTGGGCATTTTTGCATATCGCCAATGATGCTATTAATAACTCCCAATAATGGGAATATTATCTCTATGGCTAATAATGCTATTTTTAACTTGCAATATTGGGCCTACTATGTATATGGACAAAAAATGCTATTTAGAACTACAAATATTGAGCATGCTATGTATATACTTAATAATGCTTTTTAGAACTCCCAATATTGGGTGTGTGATGTACAGGGACAATAATTTATACAGTATATATAATTGTCTTATTCTGTCTGTCTGTCTGTTTTGCTCCAAAATGACGTAATTACAGTAACAACCGTCGCCACACCGCGCAGTTTCAAATTATTTTCTGGAGGTTCACTTTCACTGTTTTGCCACTGAGAAAGTAGATAAAACAAGGAGGGGTGGCATTTGGGACAGACAGGTTAGTATTCGTGAAGCTAAATGGATTTTTGATCTGAACACTAGAGCAGGGATTTAACCTGAGAACAGATCTTCTGTATATCTATTAAGGGAAAGAAAATGAGAAAAAAAAAAAAAAAAAAGGGGGAAAAGAAGGAAAAAAACTTTTTTTGGAAGGTTTCCTATATTCGGTTTTCAGATCCTGTCTTAGCAGTTTAATACGCTATATAAATTTGGATCATTGATGTTTCATCTACATATATAATCGCCTTATTCTGTCTGTCTGTCTGTATTCCTCCAAAATGACATCATTACAGTGACAGCCGTTGCCACACTGCACATGCTAAAGAGCCTGTGACTAACGGCTCAGCTAACTGAACACCCCGAATTACGTGCTGACAGCACGACGCCCGACACTTTTCCCCACACCCACACAGAGCCCCGACTCCCCGGTGAGTGCTGCACCCCTGGGAGCCCACACCAGCAACTCAGCCGACACATATCCACCACTCGCCTCCGCCACCCGCACACATTACCCCACTCGGCTCCATCCCCCCGCATGTATACATTGAACACACACACACACACATGAATAGTCACCTGTCCCCAGCCATGCAGTCACCAGTACTGACATTCTCAGCGCCATGGCCCCGCACTTGGCTCCACCCCCCAAGCATTCCACCTCCCGCACACATTACCCCGCTCGGCTCTGCCCCCCCCGCACTCCGCCCTTCGCATGTATACACTAAACACACACACACGAAAAGTCACCTGTCCCCAGCCATGCAGTCCCCAGCACTGACCTCAGCGCCATGGCCAACCCCTCTGCACACATTACCCCGCTCGGCTCCGCCCCCAAGCACTCGGCCCTCTGCACACATTACCCCGCTCGGCTCCACCCCCCATGCACTCTGCCCTTCACATGTATAGACTGAACACACACACACACACACCTGGACAGTCATCTGTCTCCAGCCATGCAGTCCCCGGCACTGACATCCTCAGCGCCATGGCCCCGCTCAGCTCCACCCCCCTGCACTCCGCCCCCCGCACACATTACCCCACAGGATGGGGGCACATGTCAGGATGGTGGCAGCACCACGATGGGGGCACATACCAGCATTGGGCCACATCACAGCATCAGCATATTTTTACTTAACTTTACACTGTTCATGGCTTCTTTCATTACAAGCCATGGACATCAATAAACATTAGACTCATCTATTAAAACTGTTCCTTCTGTTTGTCATTTTAAAACAAATAAACCATTATAAGAATACTAAATTAAACCTAACCCATCCAGTCCATTCATTACCTTATTATTCAATCTGCTAACCTACATACACATTCTAGACTACCCGATACATTAGAATCGGGCCACCTTCTAGTTCTATTTATAACTCCTATTTATTGAAGAGTAAACTCATGAATATTTGGGTTCGCTGAGCCAGCACGGACAAAAAAAGAATCGGGTTTGGCAGCCAAACTTGTCCCGGGACACCAAATTCCATATAAATCCAAGGGACCTAAACTTATGTGTTATAAAATGATATTAGTAAGGGCTAGGGGAAGGGCAAAAAGAAAAAAATAACGAATAAAGTAGGACAGTTATACTCACCGACCTTCCAAGCATCTGTAACACGGCTTCCGGGTCTGATCATTAGCTCTCATGCATATTCATAGTTTTCTCCTCCCACCATCATTCCTATCATCCGTGATTGATTGCATTCAGACTACACCCCCACCCTCTTTGACAGCGTCTGTGATTGGTTGAAATCACATACGCTGTCTGCATCACTATAGTGGTGTAAAAAAAATCTATAAAAATGACATAGGGTCCATCATATAGTGATACCCAGTGCAGATAAAACAGATGGTTACAGACTGCAGCCCCCAGCCCTGTGCATTATCTTAGGTGTAAAATTTAAAAGCAATAAAAAGAAACCCTGTACCTCAGACTAAATTTATATATAGATTACATGAAAAACCAAACACGAGGGCTGCGTGCTCAAAGTAATGTATATACGGTAACCAATAAATAAAATACAGAAAATTATATATATATATATATATATATATATATATATACATACATAGTGTATATACTAGAGGGTGGCCCGATTCTAACGCGTCATGTATTCTAGAATTTATTGTGTAGTTAATGTATGATTTTTGACTTATAATGGAAGGAAGTAACAGTATATTTTTGGTCAAAGATACATTTTATTGTTTAAAAATTGTGAATGTTTAACATGAAGATGTAACTTTATGTAACTAAATATTGTTGGGAACTAACTGCATTAACAATATACTGTGTGATTTAGCAAATCTAAATTTAGCATATCATTGAAAAATATTCGTGTACATGACATTGCGTGTGAAAACCTTGTCACTATCTTTTAGTAATTTGCCTTGTATGGGCGTATCCAAAACTTGCACTTTGACACTGGCTCGTCTTTGTACTCGTAAAAATGCTACGTACAGTTGGCAATGTCCAAAAACGGGCTCAGGGAGATAAATGCCAATACGGTGAAGAGTTTGACCTTGTGACTTGTTGATGGTTTGAGGGGTAACTGTCGTCGGCGAAGCCTAAATGGAAGACGGGTGTCGGAAGAACATAAATCAATGCGTGGAATGAAGACTTCGTCTCCTTGTGCAGATCCAGTGATCACTCTGGCTTGAACTACGTAGGAATTCATTCTAGTAACAATAAGGCGAGTTCCATTACAGAAACCCTTTTTTGTATTGGGATTGCTCAGCAACATGATGATTGTTCCAACTTTCAATTGAAGTCTGTGTGATGGCATTCGTGAAGGCGTTGGACTATTTAAAAATTCAACTGGATAGTGCTCTCGTTCGTCCTCATTGTCTACATCCACTGAATCATCACTTTTGTACAATGTATACTGTCCATGCATTCTTTCCATCACACGTGAATTTAACAGAGTGGCGTCCTCCTTCTTGGCACAGAGAATTGCATAAGAAGAGGCTTTGTTAACACTGCTTAGGTCGTGGACATTAATTTCCACACGTTCACCAAAAACATCAGTTACAATGCAGTTCTTGCACACCATGTCTTCTGGGATTTCAATAATGTCTTCTCCAAGGCTGTATTTATTGGTGAGTTCCCCATTGCCAAGTTTAGGAAGCCAGTTGCTGTACTCTGGATCGGAAGATCGCATGTTATTAATTAGTTTGAGTGTTTTAAAGTGTTTCCAAAGGTTTGCCATTTTTAAGCTTGCCTCAATGATATCTGTTTTTGTTCCACTTGGTATCACTGGAAGGCATTGGCGAAAATCTCCTCAATGACAAAAACTTTGCCTCCAAAGGGAAGGTTATTTTTTTCAGCTACATTTGTAGTCATTAGTTCACATAGTAGTCTGTCAATTAAGGTCAAAGCATATTTTATTGCCATGGTGCATTCGTCAAGTATTAAAAGATTGGCCTTGTGTAACTGTTTTCCTGCAAATGTGTCTTGTTTTATTCGTGAAATGGATATCTCATTGACTGGCACTAGTATTCCGAAGAGTAAATGCATAGTGCGTCCTTCGTGTAAAAGGTTGGCTGAAATCCCTGTTGTAGCAGATGCCAAGACAACTTTGCCTAAGGTTGGCTTTACACGCTGCGACATCGCTAGCCGATGCTAGCGATGGCGAGCGTGATAGCACCCGCCCCTATCGTTATGCCGATATGTGAAGATCGCTGCCGTAGCGAACATTATCACTACGGCAGCGTCATACGTACTTACCTGCTCGGCGATGTCGCTGTGACCGGCGAACCGCCTCCTTTCTAAGGCGAACCGCCTCCTTTCTAAGGGGGCGGTTCGCTCCACGTCACAGCGACGTCACTAAGCGGCCGCCCAATCAAAGCGGAGGGGCAGAGATGAGCGGGACAACATCCCGCCCACCTTCTTCCTTCCTCATTGCTGGCGTGTGGCAGGTAAGGAGAGGTTCCTCGTTCCTGCGGCGTCGCACGTAGCGATGTGTGCTGCCACAGGGATGAGGATCAACTTCGCTCAAGCGACAGCAGTGAAAATTGGGAGAGGACCCCCATGTCAACGAGGAGCGATTTTGGACGTTTTTCCAACGATCCAAAATCTCTCCTAGTAGTCACACACAACGAGATCGCTACAGCGGCTGGATGTGCGGCAGAAAATCCGTGACCCCAACGAGATCGCTGTAGCGATTTAGTAGCATGTCAAGTTGTGCAAGTTGAATGGTGGGGTGTGGTAAATCAAAGTCTGAAAACTGTTTTCCATGCAGTATTAAGATATTTTGTACATCTTGCATGGCGTAAGATTCACATTTGTGACAATGTCCACTTTGGTCAATTTTCAAAGAGCATCTAATCGAGAATTAATTCTTATAGCTTCACAACCAAAGTTGAGGTTGATTAGTAGGGAGGCCAAATACGCAAATGTAAGCAAACAGTTGTCGAAGTTGCTTCGGCATGTGTAGGGTAACGGCTTCTTCTAAAGTAAGTTGCCACACAGTATCATCTAATAGAAGTTCCAAAGCCAAAGCTGCAGATTTAAATGTCTCGTGCAATACTCTGTGAACTGTTTTTAAATTGTCATAACTTGTAGCTCCTTTGACATGCAGTAGTAAGAGGCGAAGGCAATATCTTTCTTGATCTTTGATACTAACAGTATACATACGTCCAATGATTTTGCTATCTCCTCGTTGTCTTGGATCCCATGTTTTTTTTCAAACGTAATGCTCTGGAATTTCACGATACAATTATTGCCTTGCATTTTCATCTCGTTGGTTTAGCAGAAACCATTCTATTAATGTTGAAGTTTTGGACACTTGAGCATCTTCTCAAAAATACAGCTGGTGTTGATTTGGTAAATTTATAGCTAAACATATAATAGCATGGGATTGGGAATGCATAGGAAATGCAAATATCCTCCAAGCAGCTTCGGGAGCACTGATATATCTTGAGTCTACAAAAGTTGAAGATTCATCGTGATGGACATTTTTCTGTTGAATTTCAACGTTTGCTTTATCATGTCCTTTGTAAATGTACTTGAACAGATATTTGATGATTTTAATAGAAGCGCAGATTTCAACGTTGATGTGACAATTGTAACGTTTTAGTAAGTATGGGTTGTATGGGACTATCCATACGAGACATATTGTGCTATGAGGTAGGCCCAATTATTATTTTATTTTTATTTTTTTTAGGTTTTCTTAGTCAGCCAGCTTATGTGAGAGTGCTGGTGAAGTTGTGAAAGAGGCATTTGGCTATATAAGGGGTGTAGCGGGGCCAGTACCCTAGCCAAGCAAAGAAGCAAGTCGTAATCGGGTGATCCAAGAGGTGGACGGAGCATGGCGTGAGTTTGGGGTGTACACAATGTCCCTTTTCCCTGTGAGTTGCCCTCTACCCTCTGCTGTACCTCCTGTGCCGCAGGTAGTTGTGTTGTCTGGTGATCCTGAGGCAGTTTGTTCGTTGGTACATCTTGGTTTTGTGTATCCTTAGTTTGTGGAAGATTCTCTTCTTCTGGCTGTTGTGTCTGAGATTCTGCTTCTGGGGTTAGTAAGGCGTTCTTGTGTTGTAGTGTGGATTCTTGTTGAGGTTGTGTGTGATGTTCGTGCTCATGTGGTTGTTTGGTCTTCCTTTATAGCATTGTGTTTCTTGGGACATTGTTGTTGGTTTCTTCCTGCTGCTGGTTTGTTGTGTTGCTGGGTTGCGTGTTTTCTTTTAGGAGCCCTTGTAAGGCCAGAAGGGTAAATGTTGTTTGTCATAATCTGTGAAAGATAACCACATAAACAGTGGCAGCGAATGATCAAGTAGAGTCAAGGAAAGAAGTCAGGTCAGGGCAATGTCACGGAGTATTTGGCTCCATCCTGTGATTGCCACCATCCTGGTATGTGTCCCCATCATGGTATAGGCAGGATCCCTGTGTATTCAGCATCCTGGTCTGTGTCCCATCCTGGTATAGTGTACATCCTTGTATGGCCCTCATACTGGTATGTGGGCTGATTCATTGATGTGGCCCCATGCTGGTATGTGACCCCCATCATGGTGCAGCCACCATCTTGACATGTGCCCCTATCCTGGTCTGTGTGCACAATCTGGTGTAGGCAGCCTCCCGGTATAGGCACCATCCAGAATGTTTCCTAAGGTGTCCCTTGTACCTGTCAACAGGTTGCTCGCTCCTGGGTGGTGTCTGCTCCGCTTTTCCACTGTGGTCGGCGGTGAGTTGCAGGCTGTGGCATTGGAAGGTGTGGGTTGGCCTGGTATGTGGGCTGATGCTTTGATGTGGCCCCATGCTGGTATTTGCCCCCATTGGGGTGTAGCCACAATCCTGATATGTGCCCTCATCGTGGTATAGGTAGGATCCTTGTGTATGCAGCATCCTGGTCTGTGTTCCATCCGGGTATAGTCTCCATCCTTGTATGGCCCCCATCCTGGTATGTGGGCTGATGCTTGTATGTGGCCACATCCTGGTATGTGGCCTCATCGTGGTATATACAGGATCCTTGTGTATGCAGCATCCTGGTCTGTGTCCCATCTGGGTATTGTCTCCATCCTTGTATGGCCCCCATCCTGGTATGTGGTTTGATGCTGTGGTATGTGGCCCCATCATGGTATAGGAAGGATTCTTGTGTATGCAGCATCCTGGTTTGTGTCCCATCCTGGTATAGTCTCCATCCTTGTATGGCCCCCATCCTGGTATGTGGGTGTCTGTGTAGGGCGGTGTTTGTGTTACACAGTGTGTGTGTATTGCATTCTGTGTGTGTTGCGGTGCGTATGTTGGGCGATGTGTGTGTGTTGTGGGGGGGTGTTTTGTGCGGTGTGTGTATTTGTCTGTGTGCTGCGGTATGTGTCGGGGGGCGTGTGATTGTGGGGCAATGTGTGGATGGTTGTGTGTGTGTGGGGGGCACGTTTGATATGAGTGGGGTTGTGTGTGTGCGCGCGGTGGTGTGTATGCGTGGTGGTTTGTGTGTGCCGTGTGTGTGTTTGTATTGGCTGTGTGGGAGTCGTGGTGTGTGTGTGTGTGTTTGGCTTCATTTCCCGCTGGCCATGAATAGTAATGATTGGCTCATGAGCACTCCGGGATGCAGCTCTCCCACTAACCACCCATGAATGCAGGGGAAGCACATGGCTTATTAAATATTAACACTGCAGTGAATGTTAAGTAGCTGCTCATGAATAGTAATGAGCGGCTCGTGAATAGTAATAAGCGGCTCGTTAACATTCACAGCAGTGTTAATATGTAAGTAGCCATGTGCTTCCCCTGCATTTATCGTTGGTTAGTGGGAGATCTGCATCCCGGAGTACTGGGTTCCCAGTTCGCCGCAGCTGCGTCTCCTCCGGTCTTTGTCACTCTGTGTGTCTCTGTGGCACGGGGAAGCCCTGCAATGCCACAGCTGCGTCTCCTCCGGTCTCCGACCCTCTGTGTCTCTGTGGCATAGTTGGGTCACTGACCTGCGCTTTGGGGCCTCCTGTGGGTCGGGGCTTACTGTGCTCTGTCGCGTCGGGTGTAGGGATCTTCCATGGCAGTGTCCCTTGTACCTGTCAGGGTTTCGGCAAGTGGGCATTTCCTAATTGAGTAGTCCTCGCTGCTGATTGGGTGTGGGTAGAGTAAGGTGTCAGTGTGTGGGGGATGTGATGCAGGGCCGCTGCTGATTGGGTGAGGTGGAGTGAGGGGTGGGTGGGGGGGTGTTCAGCTTGTTGGAGCTCTGTGGGCGTGGTTTAGGCGGTTTCAGCATTTGACGTCATTTCTTGGACAGACAGACAGAGACACAGAATAGGGCAATTATATATATATATATATATATATATATATATTTGTGCTGACATACTAAGGTGAAGAATTTCTTAGGGCGGCTATATATCAACATTTATGCAAAACATAGAAAATAATTATTCAATATAAATTTAAAGTGCAAGTGCAATTCTTACAGCAATCCAATCAATTAAATATTTGTAAAGTGAATGTTTTGTAACTTTGCAAAAAACTTAATTGAAACTGGTGTATAACCTAGTACAAGAGGATAAAAGATAAACAAAAAGATTTGCCCTTATACACCTAAAACCATCCCACAAAGGGTTATTGTCTAGGGAATCACCCTATCTAAGTAGTACCCACACACATGTTCATTTAGATGGCATATCAGATAATAACAAATGATAGGGCTCACCATGTGTACATTCCGGTATCATGAACACAGTCACCAACTATCAAATTAGTGTACCCCGAAAGTGGGCTAGAGGACACGGGGGAGAAGGACCACAAAGCGATGAATAGTAATATCAATGTTACCTGGTCACGGAACACGCCGCTCTAACACCCAACGTACGTTTCAAAGCTTTTCCTTGGTCAAGGGTAATGTCATTGGTCAAAGAAAGGGTTTTTTATACTGTCAATCACCAATAGACTGAGATCATGAAGTATTAGACACATGCACGAGAGTGACCTCTGGCTGCGAGATTCAGGCGGACGAGGACCTGGCATAACACCACTCATGCGCATGTGTACAATCATGGAACCAGACTAAATGGACACCAGAGGAAAGATTACCTGCATATCGTTAGCCTATCACACGTATACTACTCGCCAATATGATAATAGATAATTCGCAACACAACTGATATACCAATAACATACTGCATTTTAATAATAACTAATATTGTACTAGACAATTCACAACACAAATGATATACAGAAATTAGGCAGATGGGAAAATAACAAATATCAAACTACATTTTTTTTTATTATATTTTTATTAGTGATGAGCGAGTACTAAAAAGCTCGGGTGCTCGAAGCTCGGGCCGAGCCTCCCAAGATACTCGTGTACTCGGGCCGAGCAACGAGCCCAATGTTATCCTATGGGAGACCCGAGTATTTTTGTGAAATGACCCCCCGGCAGCATGGAGAAACCCTAAAAATGTCACAAAAGTCTCAGAAGAGTGCTCAAATGACATGGCAACAGCATGGGGAAGACCCCTTGAAGCATTTATCACTGAAAAGTCACAGCTGTGAACAATTTTGTCCGCGTTTTACGCCATTTTTACGGACTCGCCAGAAAACCTTCCAAAATGACCCCAAAACGATTTTTCATGGCGGAAATGTTAAGGGCACATACCCAATAGTGAGATAGAGCTGGTGTATGTTACTTTTTGAGATTAATACATGAAAGATTTTACGTGAAAACATTGTGTGGCACTCCGATGTCCCTGAGAAGAGACGTACATGAAGGCCTCTTGAGTCTAATGTGCCCATTTTGAGGAAGTGAGTCTTTGTAGTATCTTCCTTTGCCAGGGCAGTCCAAAATTGTGAGGTTCACCAATGCCCCTGCATACAGACGTGCATGAGGGCCTCAAAACATTAAGTGTCCATTGTCAGGAAGTGGGTGTATTATAGTATAGCCCTTAGGCAGGGCAGCCAAAAATTGGGAGGCTCCACATTGTCCCTGGATAGAGACGTGCATGAGGGCCTGTAAACCTGAAGTGCCCATTGTAAGGAAGTGGGTCTATTGTAGTATAGCCCTTAGGCAGGGCAGCCAAAAATTGGGAGGCTCCACGTTGTCCCTGGATAGAGACGTGCATGAGAGCCTGTAAACCTGAAGTGCCCATTGTAAGGAAGTGGGTGTATTATAGTATAGCCCTTAGGCAGGGCAGCCAAAAATTGGGAGGCTCCACGTTGTCCCTGGATAGAGACGTGCATGAGGGCCTGTAAACCTGAAGTGCCCATTGTAAGGAAGTGGGTGTATTATAGTATAGCCCTTAGGCAGGGCAGCCAAAAATTGGGAGGCTCCATGTTGTCCCTGGATAGAGACGTGCATGAGGGCCTGTAAACCTGAAGTGCCCATTGTAAGGAAGTGGGTGTATTATAGTATAGCCCTTAGGCAGGGCAGCCAAAAATTGGGAGGCTCCACATTGTCCCTGGATAGAGACGTGCATGATGGCCTGTAAACCTGAAGTGCCCATTGTAAGGAAGTGGGTGTATTATAGTATAGCCCTTAGGCAGGGCAGCCAAAAATTGGGAGGCTCCACGTTGTCCCTGGATAGAGACGTGCATGAGGGCCTGTAAACCTGAAGTGCCCATTGTAAGGAAGTGGGTGTATTATAGTATAGCCCTTAGGCAGGGCAGCCAAAAATTGGGAGGCTCCACGTTGTCCCTGGATAGAGACGTGCATGAGGGCCTGTAAACCTGAAGTGCCCATTGTAAGGAAGTGGGTGTATTATAGTATAGCCCTTAGGCAGGGCAGCCAAAAATTGGGAGGCTCCACGTTGTCCCTGGATAGAGACGTGCATGAGGGCCTGTAAACCTGAAGTGCCCATTGTAAGGAAGTGGGTGTATTATAGTATAGCCCTTAGGCAGGGCAGCCAAAAATTGGGAGGCTCCACATTGTCCCTGGATAGAGACATGCATGATGGCCTGTAAACCTGAAGTGCCCATTGTAAGGAAGTGGGTGTATTATAGTATAGCCCTTAGGCAGGGCAGCCAAAAATTGGGAGGCTCCACGTTGTCCCTGGATAGAGACGTGCATGAGGGCCTGTAAACCTGAAGTGCCCATTGTAAGGAAGTGGGTGTATTATAGTATAGCCCTTAGGCAGGGCAGCCAAAAATTGGGAGGCTCCACATTGTCCCTGGATAGAGACGTGCATGAGGGCCTGTAAACCTGAAGTGCCCATTGTAAGGAAGTGGGTCTATTGTAGTATAGCCCTTAGGCAGGGCAGCCAAAAATTGGGAGGCTCCACGTTGTCCCTGGATAGAGACCTGTTAGGTTCTTAGTGCCTCCGTGCTTGCATTTAAAAACCGCACGTGTGTGCCTGTTGGTGGCAGCTTTCCGCTGCATTTGTGTGAGTTTTGCAAAAACTTGGATATAACGCACAAGTCTAGTGAATACACATCAGCACAGCATTGCAAAATGCGCAAGGGCGTTGTCAACGAACAAGGAAGTGGACGTGATGGTGGTGCAGGCAGAGACCGAGGTTGTGTGCAAGCTCTAATTTCGCCACAACAAAGGGCCACATCTAGTCGCTCGCACGTCCTGTCCCATTTCTTGGGGACCGCAGCAGTACACCGCTCTTGAACCAAGACCAGTGTCAACAGGTTGTTAGTTGGATAGCGGATAATGCTTCCAGTCAGATTGGCACCACCACAAACACTCTGTCTTCCACAAGGTCAAGTGTCAGTAGCCGTGATACTGCACCGCACATTTCAGAACCTGATCCTCCTTCCTACCACCAGGCCGAGTACACGTCCACGGACATTACTGATCCCACACTTGGACACTCGGAAGAGCTGTTCGTTCACGTTTCCATTCACAAATTCTGGCCTCTCGCCAGCTCCTGTTGAAGTGGGCCATGACGAGATTGTATGTACAGATGCCCAAATATTTGAGCAGCCACGTTCTCACGAAGTTGGCAACGTGTCTCAACAAGGGGTGGACGATGATGAGACACAATTGTCAGGAAGTCAGGAGGAGGAGCAGGGTGCGGAAGAGGAAGACGACGTGGTGGATGATCCAGTAACTGACCCAACCTGGCAGGAGGATATGCAGAGCGAGGACAGCAGTGCACAGGGGGAGGGAGGCGTAGCATCACAACAGGCAGTAAGAAGCAGAGTGGTGGCCCCAGGCAGACGTCAGGCAACTGTTCCCCGGAACAACACGACACAAGGTGCCTGTACAAATGTTAGGTCTTCCCGAGTCTGGCTGTAATACTATTGTATGTATTGAGGATTTCGATTGCGTTAGGGCAATGACAACCAGAGACGAGTTCTTGGTGCAAGACGTTTATAATATGCAACCAGCAAATATGTACATAAACGGAACAAAAACACAGTAGAACATAAATACAGGAAATACCTTCCAGGGACGGAGCGAAAGGGAATTCCCGGGACCGCGCACCGGACTCCCCCAGGGAGACCACCAAGAGCGAACCCCTATACAGGGACTGTCTGGCAATCACCCCAGAAGCCCTAAATGCGCAGCAGCCGGGACACAAAAGGGCAATAGGTAAGTCCAAAAATGTCCGTACGTGATGTGAGTCCAGAGTGGTATTAAACGGAAGGAACCGGGCAGAAGTGCCGACCAAAGACGGCAAACGGAGTCCGGGCACAGCTAGATGATACCAGATGAAGTCCAGAGTCGGTGTCGGTTGTTTTCCAAGAGGATCCGAATAACAATCAGAAACCAAAAGCAGCAGGGCAGGAGCACACAGGAAGCAGTATACTCAGGCACTGGACTAAGCTTTAGGGGCGGCTTTTAAACAGATGGACAGGAAGTAGGGCAACAGAACAGAAAACTCCATGTTAACAAAGGGCAAGCTCTTTCAAAAGAAAACTGGAAAACCCGGAACTCTGACACTGGCAGTTTTTTAAGTTGGCTCCAGATGATTCTAAAAAGGCCATTTGCAACACCTGCCATGCCAGCATCAGCAGGGGTACCAAAACTAGCAGCCTGACCACCACCAGCATGATCAGGCACATGTCAGCCAAGCACCCGACTTTGTGGGAAGTACAACAGAGTCGAGGAGCAGTGCTTGCTGATGTCACTGCTACGTCTTCGCTGGTTGTGCATGCGAGCCAATCCCCTGTCCATGCTGCCTGCGAACAAGCCTCCTCCACTCCTGCACCTGCAGTTGCCTACGCAGAAAGAACACCATCATCAAGCACGTCCTTGTCCCAGCGCAACGTTCAGTTATCCATTCAGCAAACCTTTGAACGCAGGCGCAAATACACTGCCAACACCCCACATGCCACAGTTCTAAATGCTAACATTTCGCGACTGCTTGCGCTGGAAATTTTGCCTTTTAGGCTGGTTGAGACAGAAGCATTCCGCGACCTGATGGTGGCAGCTGTCCCACGTTACTCGGTCCACAGCCGCCACTATTTCTCCCGGTGTGCCGTCCCCGCATTGCATAACCACGTGTCACAAAACATCACACGTGCCCTGAACAACGCTGTTTCAGCCAAAGTCCACCTAACCACAGACACGTGGACAAGTGCATGTGGGCAAGGCCGCTACATCTCGTTGACGTCACACTGGGTTAATATTGTGCAAGCTGGGACCCAGTCTGAGCGAGGGACGGAACACGTCCTTCACACACCAAGTTTTGCAGGCCCTACCTCAGTCAGGGTTTCACACACACTCTACAGCTCCGGAATGTCATGCTCCTCAGCCTCCTCCTCCTCCTGCGCATCCTGATCCACTTTACCCTCCACACCAGTCCCAAGCTGGAAGTGTCGCGGGCGGAGGAGGGGACGGTGCGCTCTCCCACTGCTCGGGTCCGGCTGACGCTGCTCTACGGCTGCTGCTGCTCGTTGGCTCGAGCGATGGCCGGATCCCGGGGACTCGAGCGGCGCTACTCGCCCGTGAGTGAAAAGGGGTGGTTTGGGTTTTGGGGATATTGTCCGTGACGCCACCCACGGTTGTGGTGATTGTGTGGACACCACCGCTGCTCTGGACGGGGATCCCGGGAGCCTGTGACAGGGAGCAGCTTTGTTGTTATTTCTCCCCTCCGTGGGTAGGGGGGTTGGTTGTCCCGGGGCCTGGTGATGGGGTAGACATGGATGACAGGCGGGTTGCGGGGCCTGATGAGGTGCAGGGTCGCAGGGGCAGCGCTGTGCCGCACGGCACGGAGGTACTCACTCAGCCCAATGATGATGACACAGTTCACGGTTAAACAAGTGGCTGGATGGACGGGTCACTCGGACGGCTGCGGTTGTTCCTCCCTGCAGGTTAGTGATGACTGTCTCTCCCTGCACCTAAGTTAAGTGTTGGTAGTGATGGTTTCCCAACGGTAACCCGCTCCCCGACCTGGATATGGGCCGGAGGAGCCCCTTTTGCCCACAGGCGCTGGCCCTGGGAGACGGTTGCCCTTGGCGGTGGCTGTGTCTCCCCTTCACGGTTGTACGGTTGCCTTCTATCTGGACTTGGCTGTTTGGAAACCCTGAGGTTCCCTTCACTAACGGATTTGGCAAATTCACGGCGACACCAAGCCTTGCCGGGATCCGAAAGTCCTCTGCCAATGGTGCTGGCTTCTCTTTGTATACCGGTCCGGTACGGCCGGGTCACCACCCGTCCACGGTCCTTACGGCAGACTCCAATCGGCCTCCACTGCAGACGGTCACCACATCCTGCCAACCTTGCTGTCCTGTCCGGGCCACACACCCGGACCAACTTCAGGATCTTTGCTGTCACTTTTCTCCTCTCTACTACTTTCCTCCTTCCACTTCCTTAGCTTAACTCTCACTGCCTGTGTTTTCCCTCCTCCTCGGTGGGTGGAGACCAACCGCCTGGCTCCACACCCTGGTGTGGACAACAGCCCCTGGGGAAGGCAACAAGGATTTTGTGTTTTGACTATGATATGCCTGCAGGGAGTGTGGGGTGTTTAAGTGTTGTGCTCTGTGGCCTCTGGCTTGTCCAGGGCGACACAGAAGCACTGCAGCACTGCCTCGGCGAAGCGGCAACAGGCAGTGCTGAAGCTAATCTGCATAGGTGACAAACCCCACAATGCAGAAGAGGTGTGGACAGCTCTGAAACAGCAGGCAGATCACTGGCTCACAACTCTGAACCTAAAGCCAGGAAAGGTCGTGTGTGACAATGGCCGGAACCTGGTGGCGGCTTTGAGGCGAGGCCAGCTGACACATGTTCCATGCGTGGCCCATGTGCTCAACCTCGTGGTTCAGCGGTTTCTAAAGTCATACTCAGAGCTGTCTGATCTGCTGGTAAAAGTTCGCCGCCTGTCTGCACATTTTCGAAAGTCACCTACTGCTTCAGCCGGCCTTGCCGGCTTAAGACGCCGTTTGCATCTTCCGGCACACAGACTGGTGTGTGATGTCCCCACGCGTTGGAATTCAACTCTGCACAAGTTGGTCAGGATATGTGAGCAGAAGAGGGCAGTTGTTGAGTACCTGCATCACCTAAGCCGTCGGGAAATGGGTCAAACTCCACACATAACACCTGAGGAGTGGAGATGGATGTCCGACCTATGCACCATCCGCCAAAACTTTGAGGACTCCACCAAGATGGTGAGCGGCGATGACGACATTATTAGCGTCACCATACCGCTTCTCTGCCTTCTAAAATGGTCTCTGCTCAAAAAACAACCATGATGCATTGCAGGCGGAGCGCGATGAGTTTGAGCAAGAAACAGTAGTGGGTGTGGGTGATGATAACACACAGCCCAGCCTCGTCTCATCACAACGTGCAGTGGAGGACTATGACGAGGAGGAGGATGAAGACATGGAGCAACTCTCTGGCCAAATTGAGGATATGACATGCAGTCATATCCTCGGTTCAGCGTGGCTGGCCAGAGGACAGGGTAGATGATGAGGAGGAGGAGGAGGAGGACAGCATGTTCAGTCATCGTGTTGGTCAGGATACTGAAGTGATGGCTGTTAAGAGTCTGGCACACATGGCTGACTTTATGGTAAGCTGCCTGTTTCGTGACCCTCGCGTTAAGAACATCTTGGCCGACAATCATTACTGGTTGGTAACTCTGTTAGACCCACGCTAAAAGGAGAACTTTATGTCTCTTATTCCCGAGGCGGAGAGGTCAGGCAAAATGCAGCAGTTCCAGAAGGCCATAGTCACGGAAGTAGGCAAAGCATTCCCCTCACAAAACGCTAGCGGCATAGGTCATGAATCAGTGGACAACCGAGGCGTACAGCCGAGAGAGGCACAAGTCCAATCCGCCAGAGGTAGGGGAACAGTCTTTAAGATGTGGAACAGTTTTCTCAGCCCCTCACGTACCACAGCCCCTGAGGTGCGGGGTAGTGCCACAAGAAATCCTAAGTTTGCCCAGATGCTGAAGGAGTACCTTGCAGATCGAACAACTGTACTCCGACATTCCTCTGTGCCTTACAATTATTGGGTATCCAAGCTGGACACGTGACATGAATTGGCTCTTTACACCTTGGAAGTCCTGGCCTGCCCTGCTGCTAGCGTTTTGTCAGAGCGTGTTTTTAGTGCCGCAGGTGGAATCATTACAGATAAACGCACCCGCCTGTCAACTGAAAATGCTGACAGGCTGACTCTGATCAAGATGAACAAGGGTTGGATTGGGCCAGACTTCACCACACCGCCAGCAAATGAGAGCGGAATTTAAAGTTTGCCATGTACCTCCACTCACCCATGGGTACACACTTCTGGACTTTGGATAATCGCTGGACTGCTCCTCCTTCTCCTCATGCGCCACCATGATGATGACCGTTACAAATTGCAATACTTAGGCCTTTGTTTCAGGTATACCCCCAGTGGTAAATTTTTTCGCCCATTCTTTGCAGAATGGACATTACAACGACAGGAGACCCGCTCCTTTGCAATGGGAACAATGTTTTGAGGCCCTCATGCACGTCTCTACCCAGGGACAACGTGGAGCCTCCCAATTTTTGGCTGCCCTGCCTAAGGGCTATACTACAATAGACCCACCCACTTCCTTCCAATGGGCACTTCAGGTTTACAGGCCCTCATGCACGTCTCTACCCAGGGACAACGTGGAGCCTCCCAATTTTTGGCTGCCCTGCCTAAGGGCTATACTACAATAGACCCACTTCCTTCCAATGGGCACTTCAGGTTTACAGGCCCTCATGCACGTCTCTATCCAGGGACAACGTGGAGCCTCCCAATTTTTGGCTGTCCTGCCTAAGGGCTATACTACAATAGACCCACTTCCTTACAATGGGCACTTCATGTTTACAGGCCATCATGCACGTCTCTATCCAGGGACAATATGGAGCCTGACGCTGCCACCGACTGCCACACACATGCTGTTTTTAAATGCAAGCACGGACGCAATAAGAACCTAACTGGTTTTTAGGAGCGACAATTACTGAGAAGTCTGAAACTATCAGACACTGCTGACTGACGTGTATTATTATACACTAGACTTGTGCGTTATATAATAGTTTGTGCAAAACGCGCACCTGTACCCTGCCACCGACTGCCACACACGTGCTGTTTTTAAATGCAACCACGGACGCAATAAGAACCTAACTGGTTTTTAGGAGCGACAATTACTGAGAAGTCTGACACTATCAGACACTGCTGACTGACGTGTATTATTATACACTAGACTTGTGCGTTATATAATAGTTTGTGCAAAACGCGCACCTGTCCCCTGCCACCGACTGCCACACACGTGCTGTTTTTAAATGCAAGCACGGACGCAATAAGAACCTAACTGGTTTTTAGGAGCGACAATTACTGAGAAGTCTGACACTATCAGACACTGCTGACTGACGTGTATTATTATACACTAGACTTGTGCGTTATATAATAGTTTGTGCAAAACGCGCACCTGTCCCCTGCCACCGACTGCCACACACGTGCTGTTTTTAAATGCAAGCACGGAAGCAATAAGAACCTAACTGGTTTTTAGGAGCGACAATTACTGAGAAGTCTGACACTATCAGACACTGCTGACTGACGTGTATTATTATACACTAGACTTGTGCGTTATATAATAGTTTGTGCAAAACGCGCACCTGTCCCCTGCCACCGACTGCCACACACGTGCTGTTTTTAAATGCAACCACGGACGCAATAAGAACCTAACTGGTTTTTAGGAGCGACAATTACTGAGAAGTCTGACACTATCAGACACTGCTGACTGACGTGTATTATACACTAGACTTGTGCGTTATATAATAGTTTGTGCAAAACGCGCACCTGTATGCTACCACTGACTGCCACACACGTGCTGTTTTTAAATGCAAGCACGGACGCAATAAGAACCTAACTGGTTTTTAGGAGCGACAATTACTGAGAAGTCTGACACTATCTGGACTGTTTTACACTGTGTACACCAGCCCCAGATATGATGAAGGCTGGTATACGGTCACCACTACCCTGCCTGCCTGCCTGTATACTGCTACAATAGTCCTGACAAGGACTCTTCTGGTCACTAGCCTGTATTCCGACCTGGCTATACCCTGCCTGTATATAGCAACAATAGTCCTGAGAAGGACTCTGCTACTGTACTCCGACCTGGCTATACCCTGCCTGCCTGTATACAACTAGAATAGTCCTGAGAAGGACTTCTGGTCACACTGTTTGCAGCCCTGCTCCGGAACTAACTATAAAGGGCCGCAAAGCTTTCCCTGAATCAGCGACACTCTCCCTGCACTGACTGTCTGGATAGTTGTGAGCAGAGCACAGCGCGCCGGCCGATATAAAGGCTCGGTCACGCTGTGCAGGCCGGCCAATCACTGCAATTCCACAACTAACAGGGCTGTGGCATTGTAGTGGTCTGCCAGCCAATCCCTGCATGAGGGCTGGCTCTCAAAAGAGCGCCAACATGCAGAAATGAAGACCACAAGTACAGCACGAGTATCGCGAGATTACTCGGTCCCCGCCGAGCAGCCCGAGTACAGCGATACTCGTGCGAGTACCGAGTAGTGACAAGCATGCTCGCTCATCACTAATTTTTATTAGTGATGAGCGAGCATGCTTGTCACTACTTGGTACTCGCACGAGTATCGCTGTACTCGGGCTGCTCGGCGGGGACTGAGTAATCTCGCGATACTCGTGCTGTACTCGTGGTCTTCATTTCTGCATGTTGGCGCTCTTTTGAGAGCCAGCCCTCATGCAGGGATTGACTGGCAGACCACTGCAATGCCACAGCCCTGTTAGTTGTGGAATTGCAGTGATTGGCCGGCCTGCACAGCGTGACCGAGCCTTTATATCGGCCGGCGCGCTGTGCTCTGCTCACAACTATCCAGACAGTCAGTGCAGGGAGAGTGTCGCTGATTCAGGGAAAGCTTTGCGGCCCTTTATAGTTAGTTCCGGAGCAGGGCTGCAAACAGTGTGACCAGAAGTCCTTCTCAGGACTATTCTAGTTGTATAAAGGCAGGCAGGGTATAGCCAGGTCGGAGTACAGTAGCAGAGTCCTTCTCAGGACAATTGTTGCCATATACAGGCAGGGTATAGCCAGGTCGGAATACAGGCTAGTGACCAGAAGAGTCCTTGTCAGGACTATTGTAGCAGTATACAGGCAGGCAGGCAGGGTAGTGGTGACCGTATACCAGCCTTCATCATATCTGGGGCTGGTGTACACAGTGTAAAACAGTCCAGATAGTGTCAGACTTCTCAGTAATTGTCGCTCCTAAAAACCAGTTAGGTTCTTATTGCGTTCGTGCTTGCATTTAAAAACAGCACGTGTGTGGCAGTCAGTGGCAGCGTACAGGTGCGCGTTTTGCACAAACTATTATATAACGCACAAGTCTAGTGTATAATACACGTCAGTCAGCAGTGTCTGATAGTGTCAGACTTCTCAGTAATTGTCGCTCCTAAAAACCAGTTAGGTTCTTATTGCGTCCGTGGTTGCATTTAAAAACAGCACGTGTGTGGCAGTCGGTGGCAGGGTACAGGTGCGCGTTTTGCACAAACTATTATATAACGCACAAGTCTAGTGTATAATAATACACGTCAGTCAGCAGTGTCTGATAGTGTCAGACTTCTCAGTAATTGTCGCTCCTAAAAACCAGTTAGGTTCTTATTGCGTCCGTGCTTGCATTTAAAAACAGCACGTGTGTGGCAGTCGGTGGCAGGGGACAGGTGCGCGTTTTGCACAAACTATTATATAATGCACAAGTCTAGTGTATAATAATACACGTCAGTCAGCAGTGTCTGATAGTGTCAGACTTCTCAGTAATTGTCGCTCCTAAAAACCAGTTAGGTTCTTATTGCGTCCGTGCTTGCATTTAAAAACAGCACGTGTGTGGCAGTCGGTGGCAGGGGACAGGTGCGCGTTTTGCACAAACTATTATATAACGCACAAGTCTAGTGTATAATAATACACGTCAGTCAGCAGTGTCTGATAGTGTCAGACTTCTCAGTAATTGTCGCTCCTAAAAACCAGTTAGGTTCTTATTGCGTCCGTGCTTGCATTTAAAAACAGCACGTGTGTGGCAGTCAGTGGCAGCGTACAGGTGCGCGTTTTGCACAAACTATTATATAACGCACAAGTCTAGTGTATAATACACGTCAGTCAGCAGTGTCTGATAGTGTCAGACTTCTCAGTAATTGTCGCTCCTAAAAACCAGTTAGGTTCTTATTGCGTCCGTGGTTGCATTTAAAAACAGCACGTGTGTGGCAGTCGGTGGCAGGGTACAGGTGCGCGTTTTGCACAAACTATTATATAACGCACAAGTCTAGTGTATAATAATACACGTCAGTCAGCAGTGTCTGATAGTGTCAGACTTCTCAGTTATTGTCGCTCCTAAAAACCAGTTAGGTTCTTATTGCGTCCGTGCTTGCATTTAAAAACAGCACGTGTGTGGCAGTCGGTGGCAGGGGACAGGTGCGCGTTTTGCACAAACTATTATATAACGCACAAGTCTAGTGTATAATAATACACGTCAGTCAGCAGTGTCTGATAGTGTCAGACTTCTCAGTAATTGTCGCTCCTAAAAACCAGTTAGGTTCTTATTGCGTCCGTGGTTGCATTTAAAAACAGCACGTGTGTGGCAGTCGGTGGCAGGGTACAGGTGCGCGTTTTGCACAAACTATTATATAACGCACAAGTCTAGTGTATAATAATACACGTCAGTCAGCAGTGTCTGATAGTGTCAGACTTCTCAGTAATTGTCGCTCCTAAAAACCAGTTAGGTTCTTATTGCGTCCGTGCTTGCATTTAAAAACAGCATGTGTGTGGCAGTCGGTGGCAGCGTCAGGCTCCATATTGTCCCTGGATAGAGACGTGCATGATGGCCTGTAAACATGAAGTGCCCATTGTAAGGAAGTGGGTCTATTGTAGTATAGCCCTTAGGCAGGGCAGCCAAAAATTGGGAGGCTCCACGTTGTCCCTGGATAGAGACGTGCATGAGGGCCTGTAAACCTGAAGTGCCCATTGGAAGGAAGTGGGTCTATTGTAGTATAGCCCTTAGGCAGGGCAGCCAAAAATTGGGAGGCTCCACGTTGTCCCTGGGTAGAGACGTGCATGAGGGCCTGTAAACCTGAAGTGCCCATTGGAAGGAAGTGGGTGGGTCTATTGTAGTATAGCCCTTAGGCAGGGCAGCCAAAAATTGGGAGGCTCCACGTTGTCCCTGGGTAGAGACGTGCATGAGGGCCTCAAAACATTGTTCCCATTGCAAAGGAGCGGGTCTCCTGTCGTTGTAATGTCCATTCTGCAAAGAATGGGCGAAAAAATTTACCACTGGGGGTATACCTGAAACAAAGGCCTAAGTATTGCAATTTGTAACGGTCATCAACATGGTGGCGCATGAGGAGAAGGAGGAGCAGTCCAGCGATTATCCAAAGTCCAGAAGTGTGTACCCATGGGTGAGTGGAGGTACATGGCAAACTTTAAATTCTGCTCTCATTTGCTGGTGGTGTGGTGAAGTCTGGCCCAATCCAACCCTTGTTCATCTTGATCAGAGTCAGCCTGTCAGCATTTTCAGTTGACAGGCGGGTGCGTTTATCTGTAATGATTCCACCTGCGGCACTAAAAACACGCTCTGACAAAACGCTAGCAGCAGGGCAGGCCAGGACTTCCAAGGCGTAGAGAGCCAATTCATGTCACGTGTCCAGCTTGGATACCCAATAATTGTAAGGCACAGAGGAATGTCGGAGTACAGTTGTTCGATCTGCAAGGTACTCCTTCAGCATCTGGGCAAACTTAGGATTTCTTGTGGCACTACCCCGCACCTCAGGGGCTGTGGTATGTGAGGGGCTGAGAAAACTGTCCCACATCTTAAAGACTGTTCCCCTACCTCTGGCGGATTGGACTTGTGCCTCTCTCGGCTGTACGCCTCGGTTGTCCACTGATTCATGACCCATGCCGCTAGCGTTTTGTGAGGGGAATGCTTTGCCTACTTCCGTGACTATGGCCTTCTGGAACTGCTGCATTTTGCCTGACCTCTCCGCCTCGGGAATAAGAGACATAAAGTTCTCCTTTTAGCGTGGGTCTAACAGTGTTACCAACCAGTAATGATTGTCGGCCAAGATGTTCTTAACGCGAGGGTCACGAGACAGGCAGCTTACCATAAAGTCAGCCATGTGTGCCAGACTCTTAACAGCCATCACTTCAGTATCCTGACCAACACGATGACTGAACATGCTGTCCTCCTCCTCCTCCTCCTCATCATCTACCCTGTCCTCTGGCCAGCCACGCTGAACTGAGGATATGACTGCATGTCATATCCTCAATTTGGCCAGAGAGTTGCTCCATGTCTTCATCCTCCTCCTCGTCATAGTCCTCCACTGCACGTTGTGATGAGACGAGGCTGGGCTGTGTGTTATCATCACCCACACCCACTACTGTTTCTTGCTCAAACTCATCGCGCTCCGCCTGCAATGCATCATGGTTGTTTTTTGAGCAGAGACCATTTTAGAAGGCAGAGAAGCGGTATGGTGACGCTAATAATGTCGTCATCGCCGCTCACCATCTTGGTGGAGTCCTCAAAGTTTTGGCGGATGGTGCATAGGTCGGACATCCATCTCCACTCCTCAGGTGTTATGTGTGGAGTTTGACCCATTTCCCGACGGCTTAGGTGATGCAGGTACTCAACAACTGCCCTCTTCTGCTCACATATCCTGACCAACTTGTGCAGAGTTGAATTCCAACGCGTGGGGACATCACACACCAGTCTGTGTGCCGGAAGATGCAAACGGCGTCTTAAGCCGGCAAGGCCGGCTGAAGCAGTAGGTGACTTTCGAAAATGTGCAGACAGGCGGCGAACTTTTACCAGCAGATCAGACAGCTCTGAGTATGACTTTAGAAACCGCTGAACCACGAGGGTGAGCACATGGGCCATGCATGGAACATGTGTCAGCTGGCCTCGCCTCAAAGCCGCCACCAGGTTCCGGCCATTGTCACACACGACCTTTCCTGGCTTTAGGTTCAGAGTTGTGAGCCAGTGATCTGCCTGCTGTTTCAGAGCTGTCCACACCTCTTCTGCATTGTGGGGTTTGTCACCTATGCAGATTAGCTTCAGCACTGCCTGTTGCCGCTTCGCCGAGGCAGTGCTGCAGTGCTTCTGTGTCGCCCTGGACAAGCCAGGGGCCACAGAGCACAACACTTAAACACCCCACACTCCCTGCAGGCATATCATAGTCAAAACACAAAATCCTTGTTGCCTTCCCCAGGGGCTGTTGTCCACACCAGGGTATGGAGCCAGGCGGTTGGTCTCCACCCACCGAGGAGGAGGGAAAACACAGGCAGTGAGAGTTAAGCTAAGGAAGTGGAAGGAGGAAAGTAGTAGAGAGGAGAAAAGTGACAGCAAAGAGCCTGAAGTTGGTCCGGGTGTGTGGCCCGGACAGGACAGCAAGGTTGGCAGGATGTGGTGACCGTCTGCAGTGGAGGCCGATTGGAGTCTGCCGTAAGGACCGTGGACGGGTGGTGACCCGGCCGTACCGGACCGGTATACAAAGAGAAGCCAGCACTATTGGCAGAGGACTTTCGGATCCCGGCAAGGCTTGGTGTCGCCGTGAATTTGCCAAATCCGTTAGTGAAGGGAACCTCAGGGTTTCCAAACAGCCAAGTCCAGATAGAAGGCAACCGTACAACCGTGAAGGGGAGACACAGCCACCGCCAAGGGCAACCGTCTCCCAGGGCCAGCGCCTGTGGGCAAAAGGGGCTCCTCCGGCCCATATCCAGGTCGGGGAGCGGGTTACCGTTGGGAAACCATCACTACCAACACTTAACTTAGGTGCAGGGAGAGACAGTCATCACTAACCTGCAGGGAGGAACAACCGCAGCCGTCCGAGTGACCCGTCCATCCAGCCACTTGTTTAACCGTGAACTGTGTCATCATCATTGGGCTGAGTGAGTACCTCCGTGCCGTGCGGCACAGCGCTGCCCCTGCGACCCTGCACCTCATCAGGCCCCGCAACCCGCCTGTCATCCATGTCTACCCCATCACCAGGCCCCGGGACAACCAACCCCCCTACCCACGGAGGGGAGAAATAACAACAAAGCTGCTCCCTGTCACAGGCTCCCGGGATCCCCGTCCAGAGCAGCGGTGGTGTCCACACAATCACCACAACCGTGGGTGGCGTCACGGACAATATCCCCAAAACCCAAACCACCCCTTTTCACTCACGGGCGAGTAGCGCCGCTCGAGTCCCCGGGATCCGGCCATCGCTCGAGCCAACGAGCAGCAGCAGCCGTAGAGCAGCGTCAGCCGGACCCGAGCAGTGGGAGAGCGCACCGTCCCCTCCTCCGCCCGCGACACTTCCAGCTTGGGACTGGTGTGGAGGGTAAAGTGGATCAGGATGCGCAGGAGGAGGAGGAGGCTGAGGAGCATGACATTCCGGAGCTGTAGAGTGTGTGTGAAACCCTGACTGAGGTAGGGCCTGCAAAACTTGGTGTGTGAAGGACGTGTTCCGTCCCTCGCTCAGACTGGGTCCCAGCTTGCACAATATTAACCCAGTGTGACGTCAACGAGATGTAGCGGCCTTGCCCACATGCACTTGTCCACGTGTCTGTGGTTAGGTGGACTTTGGCTGAAACAGCGTTGTTCAGGGCACGTGTGATGTTTTGTGACACGTGGTTATGCAATGCGGGGACGGCACACCGGGAGAAATAGTGGCGGCTGTGGACCGAGTAACGTGGGACAGCTGCCACCATCAGGTCGCGGAATGCTTCTGTCTCAACCAGCCTAAAAGGCAACATTTCCAGCACAAGCAGTCGCGAAATGTTAGCATTTAGAACTGTGGCATGTGGGGTGTTGGCAGTGTATTTGCGCCTGCGTTCAAAGGTTTGCTGAATGGATAACTGAACGTTGCGCTGGGACAAGGACGTGCTTGATGATGGTGTTCTTTCTGCGTAGGCAACTGCAGGTGCAGGAGTGGAGGAGGCTTGTTCGCAGGCAGCATGGACAGGGGATTGGCTCGCATGCACAACCAGCGAAGACGTAGCAGTGACATCAGCAAGCACTGCTCCTCGACTCTGTTGTACTTCCCACAAAGTCGGGTGCTTGGCTGACATGTGCCTGATCATGCTGGTGGTGGTCAGGCTGCTAGTTTTGGTACCCCTGCTGATGCTGGCATGGCAGGTGTTGCAAATGGCCTTTTTAGAATCATCTGGAGCCAACTTAAAAAACTGCCAGTGTCAGAGTTCCGGGTTTTCCAGTTTTCTTTTGAAAGAGCTTGCCCTTTGTTAACATGGAGTTTTCTGTTCTGTTGCCCTACTTCCTGTCCATCTGTTTAAAAGCCGCCCCTAAAGCTTAGTCCAGTGCCTGAGTATACTGCTTCCTGTGTGCTCCTGCCCTGCTGCTTTTGGTTCCTGATTGTTATTCGGATCCCCTTGGAAAACAACCGACACCGACTCTGGACTTCATCTGGTATCATCTAGCTGTGCCCGGACTCCGTTTGCCGTCTTTGGTCGGCACTTCTGCCCGGTTCCTTCCGTTTAATACCACTCTGGACTCACATCACGTACGGACATTTTTGGACTTACCTATTGCCCTTTTGTGTCCCGGCTGCTGCGCATTTAGGGCTTCTGGGGTGATTGCCAGACAGTCCCTGTATAGGGGTTCGCTCTTGGTGGTCTCCCTGGGGGAGTCCGGTGCGCGGTCCCGGGAATTCCCTTTCGCTCCGTCCCTGGAAGGTATTTCCTGTATTTATGTTCTACTGTGTTTTTGTTCCGTTTATGTACATATTTGCTGGTTGCATATTATAAACGTCTTGCACCAAGAACTCGTCCCTGGTTGTCATTGCCCTAACGCAATCGAAATCCTCAATACATACAATAGTATTACAGCCAGACTCGGGAAGACCTAACATTTGTACAGGCACCTTGTGTCGTGTTGTTCCGGGGAACAGTTGCCTGACGTCTGCCTGGGGCCACCACTCTGCTTCTTACTGCCTGTTGTGATGCTACGCCTCCCTCCCCCTGTGCACTGCTGTCCTCGCTCTGCATATCCTCCTGCCAGGTTGGGTCAGTTACTGGATCATCCACCACGTCGTCTTCCTCTTCCGCACCCTGCTCCTCCTCCTGACTTCCTGACAATTGTGTCTCATCATCGTCCACCCCTTGTTGAGACACATTGCCAACTTCGTGAGAACGTGGCTGCTCAAATATTTGGGCATCTGTACATACAATCTCGTCATGGCCCACTTCAACAGGAGCTGGCGAGAGGCCAGAATTTGTGAATGGAAACGTGAACGAACAGCTCTTCCGAGTGTCCAAGTGTGGGATCAGTAATGTCCGTGGACGTGTACTCGGCCTGGTGGTAGGAAGGAGGATCAGGTTCTGAAATGTGCGGTGCAGTATCACGGCTACTGACACTTGACCGTGTGGAAGACAGAGTGTTTGTGGTGGTGCCAATCTGACTGGAAGCATTATCCGCTATCCAACTAACAACCTGTTGACACTGGTCTTGGTTCAAGAGCGGTGTACTGCTGCGGTCCCCAAGAATTTGGGACAGGACGTGCGAGCGACTAGATGTGGCCCTTTGTTGTGGCGAAATTAGAGCTTGCACACAACCTCGGTCTCTGCCTGCACCACCATCACGTCCACTTCCTTGTTCGTTGACAACGCCCTTGCGCATTTTGCAATGCTGTGCTGATGTGTATTCACTAGACTTGTGCATTATATCCAAGTTTTTGCAAAACTCACACAAATGCAGCGGAAAGCTGCCACCAACAGGCACACACGTGCGGTTTTTAAATGCAAGCACGGAGGCTCTAAGAACCTAACAGGTCTCTATCCAGGGACAACGTGGAGCCTCCCAATTTTTGGCTGCCCTGCCTAAGGGCTATACTACAATAGACCCACTTCCTTACAATGGGCACTTCAGGTTTACAGGCCCTCATGCACGTCTCTATCCAGGGACAATGTGGAGCCTCCCAATTTTTGGCTGCCCTGCCTAAGGGCTATACTATAATACACCCACTTCCTGACAATGGACACTTAATGTTTTGAGGCCCTCATGCACGTCTGTATGCAGGGGCATTGGTGAACCTCACAATTTTGGACTGCCCTGGCAAAGGAAAATACTACAAAGACTCACTTCCTCAAAATGGGCACATTAGACTCAAGAGGCCTTCATGTACGTCTCTTCTCAGGGATATCGGAGTGCCACACAATGTTTTCACGTAAAATCTTTCATGTATTAATCTCAAAAAGTAACATACACCAGCTCTATCTCACTATTGGGTATGTGCCCTTAACATTTCCGCCATGAAAAATCATTTTGGGGTCATTTTGGAAGGTTTTCTGGTGAGTCCGTAAAAATGGCGTAAAACGCGGACAAAATTGTTCACAGCTGTGACTTTTCAGTGATAAATGCTTCAAGGGATCTTCCCCATGGTGTTGCCATGTCATTTGAGCACTCTTCTGAGACTTTTGTGACATTTTTAGGGTTTCTCCATGCTGCCGGGGGGTCATTTCACAAAAATACTCGGGTCTCCCATAGGATAACATTGGGCTCGTTGCTCGGCCCGAGTACACGAGTATCTTGGGAGGCTCGGCCCGAGCTTCGAGCACCCGAGCTTTTTAGTACTCGCTCATCACTAATTTTTATATCTTCATCCTGTGTGAATTTGATATATTGCTAAATACATAACTTTGATATATTTATATCTATATTTATATATAGTAAATTCTATGTAATTTAGTTCATTGGGACACTATTTAATATTTATAATTTTTTACATACACATTTTGCACTATATATATATATATATATATATATATATATACATATATATATATATATTCATATATTGTTAGGGCCAGGTGGACGGGCAGACCCAGGAGGTGGATCCACTGGGCCGAACTCCTTGATGAAGGCAAGGGGTCCGGTAGCCGGAGCACTACGGGTAGCAGGACAGTCCGTGTACAAGAGTAGAATGCAGAAGTCCCTGGGACCACGGAGTCACTGATGGTAGTCCGGGTGACGGAGCTCAGGTTCGGAGGCCGAGATGTTGTCAGGCGGAGTCCGGAACCGATGGAGCGTGAGGACGGGTCACCACAGGGATCAGGGATGGTACGGACTGACAGGATGGCAGATAGTCAGCGTTCAGGAATCAGCAGGACCGGATGGCGAGGCAGGATCGGCTCTAGAAGAGAGAGAGGTGAGTATATCACAGGGACAAGGAGACCTGACTCCTAGCTTGGGAAACACGAAGAACAGGCCCCGCCCACTTGGACACTAAACCCCTTTATACCCTGTACCTGTGTGCTCAATTTCCTGTCAGTGGACGCTGGCCCTTTAAGAAAGGGTCAATGACCGCGCGCGCGCCCTAATGCGCATGCGCGCGGCCCGGGTGCCAGAAGCCAGGGCAGGGAGCGGTGAGCAGGAAGCAGGAGAGCCGGGCTGGGGCTGTGTAGCCGACGGGCGCCGGGAGCGGGGACCGGGCCGCCTGGAGACCGCAGGCAATGGAGGCTGGAGACCGGGGAGAGAAGCAGGAAAGCCGGGGAGCGGGGCAGGTGAGCCGGGAAGCAGAGCAGGGGACCCGGAGAGCGTGACATATATATATATATATATACAGTATATTTTTATTTTACACTTTTATACATGTCAGTATTAATTGGATAAATGTTGATATATAGCCGCCCTAAGACCTTCTTCACTTTCATATGTCAGCACAAAGGTAAATATATATATAGATATATATATATATATATATATATATATATATATATATATATATATATATAATTTTCTGTATTTGGAGGTGTGTTTATACTATTCCTGATTATATAAATTACTTTGAGCACACCATCCTTGTGTTTGTTTTTTATATGTTTTATGTGATTATATTTATCAATTTCCTGATTTCATTTAATATACATTAATAAAATATATTATTATTATTATTATTATGACCTTTGTCGTTTTTTTCTGTGAAATTATTATCTTGGCTGTGTATCTTAGAACAAGGTACCCCATGCAGCTTCTATTTAATTATTTAAATAAATAATTTTAAAAACAATGTGTGTTCCCTTCAAGTTTGATACCCAGGTAAAATATAGCCAACAGCTGGTATTCTCAGCCTGGGGAGGCCCATAGTTTTTGGCCCCCAAGTCTGGAAATAGCAGCCCGCAACCACCCCAGAATTGTTGCATTCATAAGATAGCTTTACCAATAGCTTTACCAAGCTCATTCCAATTGCCCTGGTGTTGTGACAATCCGGGTAATATAAGGGGTTAATTACAGCAGTGATTTGTGAAAAATTACAGCAGTGATTTGTGAAAAATCTGCCACTAAGCCGCAGGTTAGTAATGGAGAGTGATTTATGAGACTTCCCATTACTAATCCTGTAAATTAAAAAAAACAAAAAAAACCCTCTTTCTCTGACGTAATCCACACCACAACATTCTATGATTATTCCAGGTCTGCTACATACTGAAATCGCAGTACGGGGGCAAATAAGAGAATCTGACCGCCTGCTCTGACTTCAGGCACTGAGTTTACCTGTGGTCACAGCTGGAGGTTACCACGGTATTTCATGATGAATTTCATGTGAATTCATTGAACTCAAAGAGACCTGCATCTGCTGGCAGAAAAATGCAATTTCTTTTGTTCAGAGATGCAGATTTGGTGCTGAAATTTATACACCAAATTCCTGCACCATCACTGCATCTCCTGTCAAAAACTGCAGCAAAATGAGACAAAAATTCCAAATGCCAAAATGGTCAAAACGTCGCATTACATAAAAATGGTTTAATTAAAATTGTCAGCTCAAGATGCAAAAACAAAGCCATCACTGAGCCCCAGATCCCAAAAAATGAGAACGCTACCGGTCTCAGAAAATGGTGATATTGAAAAAAAATGAAAAAGTTATTGCTTTTGGAAGAAGGGCAGCAAAACACAAAACAGAAAATTCCCCGGGGGTGAAGGAGTTAAAGTTGATAGTTCCTTAGCACCTTGTTTAGCATGAATCAAGTATCTCTGTAGTACATCACTATATTTTTTCAATTGTCCATATGTCTGGTATGTCACGGCACTGTAAAATGTCACTAATTTCATCCTCTAGGCATTGAATATTGCTCTGTCATGTTGCCTGTAGTTGGGGGTCTTAGTTTGATTAGATTTTGTTCAGGGTGTGTTCTTTTATTTGCTGGATAGCAGACTTGTTATTATTGGATTGCATAGCCTAAAAGAAGACCTAGATAGGTACCATAGAAAAGAAACAATCTCATCACGTAGCTCAAACACAGTGGTGGAGAGAAGTGTTTCCGTTGGGTGCTGATACAAGCTGGTGAACGCAGCAATCCAGTTCAATAAACAAAAAAGGTAATGTCCGCCACATTTGTATGTTAATAAGATGCTGACTTTTATTCAATAAATTTAAAAGGAAACAAATCCATGTTTCCATTTAAATTTATTCAACAACATTGAGGATCTTATTAACGTATGGTTGTGCTGGATATTGCCTTTTTGTTTCTTCAACTTCGGTCCCTTTCACACGTCCGTGTGTCCGGCACATGTGAGGTCTGTTTTCACACGTACTGGAGACACGGACACAAGTAGACCCATTAAAATGCGTGTTTTCACATGTACCATGTGTCCATGTGGAGCATTTGTATGTCCGTGTGCTCCACACGTAGACATGTCCCGTTTTTCTCCAGCAGCACGGGTGTCACATGGATTGCACGGACCACACACTGACGTGCTCCATGGGACATCAGTGTGACACGCACCAAAGAAAACCACATGTCTGTGAAATAAAAATTTATTCTATACTCACCTGTCTTCAGTGCTGCTGTCTCCAGCACTTCTATCACCGCTCATTATGCTCATGAATATTCACTGTACCGAGGACCGGAAGCAGCAGCAGCCCTGAAGACAACAGCACCATGGACAGGTAAGTATAGAAGTTCATGCTGTCCGTGTGTTATGCGGATGTCACACGGATAGCAAACTGACAGCACACACTGAACACACACATGGACACACGCACACACATACGCACCTACACCATGGACCGTGTGTGTTTTGCATGGACGCGTAAAAGAGGCCTTAAAGAGGGCCTATAAACCCATCAATCTGTTTAAGCAGCTGCTTCTTTTTCTTTATGGGCTTTGATTTGTCACTCAGGGTTCTTATAGCTTTACATTACTTCTTTAGTTTATTTTCTGTTGCTCTTTCAGGGGAATTCACTGCTTGCAATGCGCAAAATAGATTTTCTGGCTGAAGGAGTTGTTTTCATCAGCATTTTCAAGGCAGACAATTTACGTTGCATTCTCTAAGACATCTTTAGAATACTGCGTACACAGCATTGAATGTCCAATATAGTGTAAAATTCACTTTTTATACGTATTATTCTTTTGAACATACAGAGAGGGCAAAGGCCAAAGCTGGTGGAAAAAGGCCCATTCTTAAGCGAAGATCCTCTGGGGTATTGGCTCGAGTCTAGCATCAAATACCTATAAGGCGGCCACCTGCCATCCTCAAAAGCTTCTAAGAATTGTGTTTTTCTGGGGTACATCTGTTGCACTAACATTATAATTTGTAATTTATCTTGAGGGTTATTAAAGAGGACCATGTAGCTTATATTTAAATTTATCGTTCTGCTTTTCTTACCGTGACAAAATATGCTTTGCATATGGTAGAAAATATTCAGATTTCTGTTGCATATGTCGCGGGCGGGGAGGATGCCGCTGCGCTGCGCTCGCTAACGCTCGGGTCCGGCGCTGCTGCGATGGCTGCTCGGTGGCTCGAGCGGTGGGCCGGATCCGGGGACTCGAGCGGCGCTCCTCGCGCGTGAGTGAAAGGGGGTAGTTTGGTTTGGGGATTTGGTCCGTGACGCCACCCACGGGTTGTGGTGAGGTTGGGCACCACCGCTGCTGGTGACGAGGATCCCGAGAGCGATGGCAGGGAGCAGCTGGGATGTTGTTCTTCCCCTCCGTGGGTAGGGGTTGGTGGTCCCGGGGCCCAGTGAGGTGATGGGAAGGCAGGGTTGGCAAGATGCAGGGTCGTCTGGACTGCGCAGCGCGGTGCTGGATGGCACGGTTATACTCACTCAGCCACAAATGTACGCAAAGTCTATGGTAAACCAAATGGCTGGATGGACGGGTCCCACAGCCAGCTGCTGTGGCTTCTACCGGACGGTTGCTGGTGGCTGCCTTTCCCTGCACCTTTGTATATGTTCGGTCCCTATGGATTCCCACCAGTAACCCGCTCCCCAGCGTACATATGTGCCGGAAGAGCCCTTTTGCCTGCAGGCTTTGGCCCTTGAAACTCTATTAGGCTGTTAGGAAACCCCTGGGGTTCCGGTCACTGACGGATTTGACCTCTAATGGCGACTCCAAGCCTGGTCGGGGTCCGCAGGCCCTGCCTGTGTGTGCTGGCTTCACTTCGCTCCCTGGTTCGGTACAGGCGGGCCACCGCCCATCCCTGGTCCTACGTTGATCCACCTCTCCTGCAGACGGCCACCACCGTCTGCCAACCTTTCTCTTAGTGCCCGGGCCACACACCCGGACATGGTCAGTTTGCTCCTCCACTCGTACTTCACTCCTCACTCCTTCACTTTCCTGACTCAACTCTCCTCTCCTCCTTTTCCCGCCTCCAGGACTGTGTACTCCTCAGTGGGTGGGGCCAACCACCTGCCTCCACCCCACCTGGTGGGGACATCAGCCCCTGGAGGGAGGCAACAAGGATTTTGTGTCTGGCTGATGTGCCTGTCTCGGGGTGGGGGTGTGTGTTGCAGTACCTTCCGCTCTCCCACCCAAGCAACCTAGCCCTTATGCTGCCCCTAAGAAGTGGGCAGCACCCCTTGACCCCAGTCCAGATCCAGGCTGCCCGAGCGGCAACGGGTACGGTGTCTCGCACCCGGCTGTCACTTCAGGGGACCTCACGTCCATTGGGGACCCCTGACCCCCGGAGGATCGCCACTGGTTTCGGTAGTGGCGGGCCTGGGACAACACTTTCCTCCAAGCCCACCCTCCAAATCTGCCTCTCCGGAGGCGGCAACGGAAAACATGCCCCCAACTTATTTACAATCCCACCAGTTTGTGGGTGCCCTGCAAGTTCTCAGGCATGTCCATGAAGAGTTCCTCATGCCAACGGTAGCAAAGGGTCCCTACGGGGACAACTTGCCGGCAACGGCCAGGTCAATCACGGTGTCAATCAGGTTATTTGCTCGGTTTGATTCATTCATTTACTTATTTACACACTCAACGTATAACACCCCTAATGGTAGTTTCCCTGTACCTAAGCAGGGGTCGGCCTAGGTTGGGGCGTGTGGACCTTCAGGGCCCTCTGTTAGTGGGGACAGGCAGTGGGGCGGAGGAAACCACTGGTTCCTCTTCCCGTCTATCGTGTGGGGCAGGCGGAGGCACAGGGGAGCTGGGTACAGGTGCATCCCTGGGCACTGGTTCATTGGCGGCTACTTCCATCTCTTTTTCCTCCACAGTTTGTGGGAACAGTATCACGGGAAGAATCACTGCGCCGTTCTGCATAGGCCAATCTGCCGGGAAATCGCCCATCATGGTGTGGATTACTTCTTTTTCTTTCTCCCCAGCCGGCCTGGGGGCCGGAACTTCAGTTGCCACCATCAACGGTGGTGAGCACCTCTTCAGGTGGTCCCTGGAAACCGTGGCCGAAGTCTTCCCCTGGAGACGACTGATCTGGTAGGCCTTCCCAGTCTCCCATTCCATGGGTTGTATAACATACGGGGTCTTCTCCCATTGGTAATCCAGCTTATGGGTTCTTCTCTTTCGCTTCAGTACTACATCCCCAGGCTGAAAGGGACCTGCAGGAGCCTTCCTGTTGAAGCACTGCTCCTGCTGCCCCCGACTCCAGCACAAGTTCTTTTCTACGTATTCTTGGACCTGTCGGTACTGCGCCCTCCGCCGAGTGTCCCATCCAGCAGTCGAGGGGAGGACTTCTGGGGCTTCCAAACCCATTTCTAGGTCTACTGGCAGACGACCTGGCCGAGCTCTCATCAGGTACGCCGGTGTACATTTGGTAGAGCTGGAAGGGATGTTATTGTACATATCGACCAGGTCAGGCAGCTTTTCTGGCCACAGGTCCCGCTCTTCTAGCAGTAACGTCTTGAGGAGACCCAGGACCAGATGGTTCATATTTTCACACATGCCAATAGTCTGGGCATGGTAAGGCGTGGTATGAATTTTCTTGCAGCCATACAACTGGCAAAATTCTTGAAACACCTCCGCTTCAAAAGCCGGGCCCCGGTCGGTAAGCACCCTCTCCGTGTACCCGTGCAGTCGGCAGAAATAGGCCTGGAATGCTCCAGCGGCGGTACGGCCGGTCAGGTCCATGACTGGGACAACCACCATAAATCTTGAATAGTGGTCTACAATGGTCAGAGCGTAGGTGTACCCACTTCGGCTAGGGGTGAGCTTCACGTGGTCGAGGGCGACCAGCTCCAGCGGCTGATGCGTAATGATTGGGCACAAAGGGACCTTCTGGCTGGCCTCGTCCCTTCTTCTCAGTGCACAGGGACCACATTCTCGGCACCAAGCCTCCACAGACTCCCGCATCCCACTCCAATAGAATCGCTCCCTCAACAGCATCTCCAGCTTCTTCCACCCAAAGTGCCCGGCACCGTCATGGTATGCCTACAGAACAGCGGGCACATTAGTCTGGGGAATCACCAGCTGGCGAACCTTCTCATGGGTCTTCGGGTTGATCAATTCCCGATACAGCTTCCCCTGGTGCAGGTACAGCCGGGCTCGTTCCCTCCACAGTCGCTGGGCCTCGGAGGGGGTGGCAGGGTCTATTCCGGCAGAGCCTTGTTCCACCAGGGTCTTGACCAAGCGGACAGCAGGTGCCTGGTCCTGGGCTTCTTGCCATCCTTGGCTGGGCAGCGGATCTAAGTTCACTTGTTGTTGCTGGACATGCAACTTCTCGGCTAGCAGCCGGTGGAACGCAGGCAACTCGATTTCTTCGAGATCATCATCGTTCGGCCCCTCTCCCAACAGGTGAGGCATCTGGGAGAGTGCGTCTGCGTTAGCATTTTTTCGGCCGGCTCGGTAATTGATGGTTAAGTCATAGTTAGCCAACCTGGCCACCCACCGCTGCTCCAATGCACCCAGCTTAGCTGTATCCAGATGGGTTAGCGGGTTATTGTCCGTATAAGCGGTGAACTTGGCTGCCGCTAGGTAATGGCAAAATCGCTCGGTGATGGCCAACACCAGTGCTAAGAGCTCAAGCTTGAAAGAGCTGTAGTTCTCAGGGTTCCTTTCCGTAGGTCGGAGTTTCCGGCTAGCATAAGTGATCACCTTCTCCCTTCCGTCCTGGACCTGGGATAAGACTGCTCCCAAGCCTACATTACTGGCATCGGTGTAGAGGATGAATGGGAGACTGTGGTCGGGGTACGCCAGGATTTCTTCCCCGTTCAAGGCCGTCTTCAGCTGGCGGAAGGACTCTTCATGCTTTTCTTCCCACGCCAACGGGGTTCCAGGGGACCTGCCACCCTTGGTCTGTCCCACGAGGAAGTCTTGCATGGGGGCGGCCATCTTCGTGTATCCCTTAATGAAGCGGCGATAGTAGCCCACCAGACCCATGAACTGTCTCACCTCTCTCACCGTGGTCGGCCTCGGCCAGTCCTGAATGGCAGTGATCTTTTCGGGATCTGGGGCGATGCCTTCCGCGCCCACCACATGTCCGAGATACTGCACCCTGGGCTTCAATAGATGGCACTTGGAGGGCTTCAATTTCATCCCGTACTTGGCAAGGGACGCGAACACCTCAGCTAGGTGCTCCAAGTGGGCTTCATATGTCTGTGAGTATACAATTACATCGTCCAGGTACAGCAAGACGGTCTCAAAATTCAGATGTCCCAGACAGCATTCCATCAGCCGTTGGAAGGTTCCAGGGGCGTTGCACAGCCCGAACAGCATGCTGTTGAATTCACAGAGTCCCATGGGTGTAGCGAAAGCAGTCTTCTCATGGTCCTCGGGCGCCCCGGCCACCTGCCAGTACCCACTGGTGAGGTCCAGGGTAGAGAAGTAGTTAGCGGTTCTCAGTGCGGCCAGTGACTCTTCAATACGGGGCAGAGGATAGGCATCTTTATGCGTTATATGGTTAATTTTCCGGTAATCCACACACATCCTCATGGTGCCATCCTTCTTCTTTACCAGCACCAGCGGGGCAGCCCAGGGACTGCAGCTATCCCGAATAACCCCGGCCTCCTTCATGTTCCTCAACATGTCTTTGGCACATTGGTAATGTGCGGGTGGGATAGGTCTGTATCTCTCTTTAATGGGGGGGTGCTCGCCGATGGGGATATGGTGTTGGACCCCTTTAATCCGCCCAAAATCTAGTGAATATTTTCTGAAAACCTGCTTGTACTCCTGTACCACCCGGTATACCCCTTCTTTGTGATGTGTGGGGGTAACATCAGTGCCTACATGTAACTCTTGACACTACTCATCTAACCGCTCAGTGGGTGTGTAGTGACTAGCAGAAGGCGGAACGGCCTCCTGGATGGTGTGGGGATCTAGGGTAAGTAGCTTGGCAAGGGTAGCGTATCAGGGAAGCCTGACCTCCTCCTCCCCACAGTTTAACATCCTTACGGGCACTCTCCCCTTCTTAACATCTACTACGCCTCGAGCGGCCATTACTGTGGGCCAGTGTTCGGAGGGCATGGGCTCTACCATGGCTGGGTAATCATGCCCCTGGGGACCTACCGCCGCCCTGCACCAAATCATCATTTTGCTCCTGGGAGGCACAATCAAAGGGGCCACATCCATCACTCTCACTCCCCCAATCTCCCCTCCTGTTGAATTCACTTGCTGCCGATACATCAAGGCCCGGATCTCACGCTGCACAGCCCTCTGTCGGCCTCCTGCTGCGGTGGCGGCCAGCTGCTGCAGGAGGGTCAGCACCTCACTCATGCAGTGCTCCATCACATTAGTCCCTAGCACTACCTTCGGGTTATGGTCGCTGGGTTCATTCATTATCACAATCATTCCCTGGTGCTTCAGTTCAGCCCGTCCCACGGTCATGGCCACTTGTTTGTATCCCACTTGCGTCAAGGGGAGTCCATCAGCTGCGATCAGTGTCATGCTACCGTCTGGAGGGGCAAGTTTATCATCCCCCCAATACCGCTGATACAGTGTGTATGGTATCGTGGTTACCTGGGATCCAGTGTCCAGGAGTGCCATCAGCGGGATGCCGTCTACTGCTAGAGGGAGGATGGGACGGGCTCCAATGTACCGGTCCCGCCAGTCTGGGGGGCCACTGGGTTCTACTCCTGAGGATTGGCCCTTGGCCCCAGGGGTTGCTTGTTTAACGGACACCGTCGGGAGTAGTTGCTGGGCTTGCTGCACCTGTAACAAATTGGAGGTCCATACCGTGAGTCATTGGTCCTTCTCCGCTGCACCCAGGGGATGTCCTCTGGGCTGTCGGCAAGCTGCATCCTCCCTGGGGGCATGGATCTCGTTGGAGGCTGGAGTGCGGCGAGGATCTTGGCGAGGTCTCCATCCATGCGACGGACCTGGGAAGCCAGCTCCTCCATCATTCCGCCAGGGGCTGCAGAAGCCAAGGGAGCAGGGAGAGGAGGGGCTACCAAGATGGGAGCCATTTAAGCTGGCCATGGGGCCGCTTCAGGGACGTCGGATGCTGGGGGCTGCAGAGCTTTGATGGCCCGTTCTTTCAGCACGGCAAAGTCCACGTTAGGGTGTTCTAGGGCCCACAGCCGGAGCTGCTTGCGGTCCTCCAGGGATCCCAGCCCCTGCACGAACTGCTCGACTAACATTTTGTTGCTGTCCGCATCATTAATGGTATCCACCTGCTTCAGTGTACGGAGGGAAGTTTGCAGGCGCAAGGCATAGTCTCTAATACTATTTGCAGGTTGCTGTCGACATTGATAAAACTGCATCCGCAGCTCGGCTTCGGTGCGGGTCTCGAAGGCAATCTGAAGCTTTTCAAAGATAGTAGCCACGGAGGACCGGTCCCCCTCGGTCCAGGTCTCTGTCTCCTGCTCAGCTGCGCCGCTTAGCTGCCCCAACACAACCGCTGCACGTTGCTTATCGGTCAGAGGATACAGTTCAAGGACCGGGTTAAGCATCTTCCAGAAGACCTGTAAAGCATCAGGTTTTCCGTTGTACTGCGGCAGCCAGGTAGCTCCGGGCACATAGGGCAAGGAGAACGGCATCACCTGAGCAATGGCGGGGGTCATGGCCTCCCCTGCTCATGCGACCGGAGCACAGGCTGCCCATTTCCATCCACGGGTGCCGCTGCGGCTGCGACCGCCGCTCCTCCAATGGCTCCGTCGGGTGCAGACATCTTGTTACCGCCTGTGAGGTAAATCCGGAGATATGACGATAAATCATGACATTCAAGTCATGTCAGGAAGCCCTCTCCTGGTGTCACTACCCCCTTCCCTTCACACAACTGGTTTAGCAACAAATCCATGGCCATGTCCTGTGATATGGAAATTAGGTGGCTTTAGGACAATGGACACAGGATGACTCCCTGCCGTCACCCTGTAGTGGGGGCTGCTAGCTAGTTAGCAAGGCTATGGAAATAGCCAGACAGAACGACTCCAGTAAAAAATGGTTCATATCTCGCAAGCCATATTTCCGATAAATATGGCAACCATAAAAATGGTGTCTCCGCATGTGGACGATGCCGGCACCCCCTTTTTATGGGAACAGGACATTGGGAAATGCCCCAGGCGTGATATCAGCCAATGGGGAACTGGCAGACAGGTCATGAGTCCCCTCGTTCTGTAGCTAAATTCATAACTGTCACAATGAGAGCATTGGCGTCTGCCTACGACGCTCCCAGGCAAAGTTATAGCCAAAATCCCCTTTGCTGGATAATTCTGATCCATGCAGGGGGAGTGGCAGTGCTTCCCTGTGAGGTCACTAAGGTAGGAGGGGACCTGGATCTGCCCAGGTTGATAACCCTACTTCGGCCATTTTCCAGCGTTCTTCTGCTCGGGGGCCTGGTTGGGACAGACCTGTGAGAGAGTTCCTGGAAACCTGGTCTACAGCGCCCCCCTGTGGCCAGACACACAAGGTAACTGATGTAATTGTATACCTGTTTGTAACCCATGCTTTATCTGTAACTGTACTCTGACATAACTGTATATTCTGTAGATTCCCTATTGTATATATTGTAGTTTCTAGTGTGCTTTAGGCGATTAAATTATATAATTAATCTTGGGCTGTTCTGTTATCTCGATCTTGAATCCCACGTCTGTGTGTTCGGCTAATAGTTACCGTGAAGCGGTTGGTGGCAGCGAGTTGTGCCAAGGATTATTGTGGGGAGGCCAGTGAGATTCGGGAAGATATTATATATTCCGCCCGCGGAGGTCGGGGGAATATATACCTTACTCTCACCGGGGACCCTTCAATAATCGGCATAAGTAGTATAGCGGCCTCCTTGCTTATTGTCGGGCAATTCCATAATTGGCCTGACTATAAGAGGGGCGCTAGAGAGCGCGTCACGTGCTCTGTCTGTCGGTCGGGAGGTATAAAGTAGGGGTGACCCCCACTTGTTACCCCCCGATTGTGACGTACTGGTAGCCAGCGCGGGGGATTTCTGAGTGACCCCCCGGTGGTTCGTGACATATTGGTGGCAAGCGGTGGGATCGAGATAATAGTGTGTGTGAGTGTGAGACCCATACTCCCAGACACTAAAGACTGCCTGCAGCAGCTGTGGCTGCTGGGGTCTTCAGACTAGCTCAACACTAGAGTGTCAGAGTGCAGATACTGTAAGGTGTGTGGAGGCATCAGGTGTCAGTTCTGTGTCAGTGACCAAAAGTCTGCAAGAATGGCTGAGAGCACCAGGAGCAAAGCCAAAGGAATGGCCGATGCTAAGGCCAGAGACGATGAGGAGGTTGTCCACGAGTCCTCCAGGAGCTCGACGCCAGAAAACAGCTCTGCAGAGGGCATTGCACAACCGGGCACTGCTGGACAAGATGAGGAGCAGCTCGCCCAAGGGTCCTCAACGAGCCAGATGCCAGCCCTCCGCTCTGCAATGGACAGTGAATCACCAGGCTCCGCAGCGGGCCGCAGATCACCACGTGCCATTCCACCGAGCCTGGGAGGCTCGGATAGCCTTCTTCAAATGGCTATGGCCCTACGCCAGGCTGGAGACCGGGAGGGCTACAAGGAACTCATGGCCGAGCGTGAGCGGCAAGCAGCGCGTGAAGAGCGCCAGGCAGAGCGTAACTACCAGCTGCAGCTAGCTCAGCTCCGGCCCTCATCAGCCACCCGTGACCTTCCAGACACCAAACTTCCAAAGGTCCGTGTTGAGGACTTCCCAGTGCTGGAGAAGGATGGAGACTTGGACTCTTTCTTGACTGCTTTTGAACGGACTTGCTTGCAGCATCATCTGAACAAGGACCAGTGGGCCAAATACCTGACCCCCCGTTTAAGGGGTAAGGCCCTGGATATCCTTGGGGACTTGCCTGCTGAGGCGGATCAGGGCTACGACACCATCAAGCGGGCCCTGATCCAACAGTACAACCTCACCCCGGAGTCCTACCGCAAGAAGTTCCGGACGCTGCAGAAGGGACCAAAGGACTCCTGGGCTGACCACCGGCGGGCACTTGCCCGAGCTGCCGACCACTGGACCCAAGGCCTGCAGCTTTCCACCGGACCGGAGATCCTGGACTTGTTCATCACGGAGCAACTCTTGTGGAACTGCCCTGAGGATCTCCGCCAGTTCATCCGAGACCAGAAGCCAAAGGGATCCACGGCTACAGCTGCCCTGGCAGATGACTACACCAACAATCGGGCTCCTGAGGCCAGGAGAGCAGCCACCAGCAGCACCTGGAGAGGGGGTAAGATGAACTCTGCGACTGCCCCACCTGCCCCTAGACTGCAGGGGGTGTCCCCCTCAACTCCCCTCTCCAGGCCCGTGGCAGAGCCAAGACGGTGCCACCAGTGCAACCTACCTGGACACTTCAAGGCCATGTGCCCTCAGCGTCCCAAGGCCCCGGCTCCGTCCCCGTCCCAAGGGCCGCCCAAGGTGTATTGTGTGGGTGGGGGTGGTGGTAGGTCCCTGGACAGCTTCCAACCTGTCACCGTCGGCCAGTCTGTGACCATAGGACTGCGAGACAGCGCCTCGGAGGTGACTCTGGTGCGGCCTGAGATGGTGTCCCCCAAAGACTTGATCCCTGGAAAAACCCTCGCTGTCTCCGGGATTGGAGGCATTGACCCGGCGCTACCTGTTGCTGACATTTATGTGGACTGGGGCGCAGGGCGAGGGGTGAGGGAGGTGGGGGTAACTGATCGGATCCCTGCAAACGTGCTACTTGGGACAGATTTGGGGCAAATAACCTCCCAGTTTGGCCCCGCCCCAAAGGCTGAACCTTCAGCCAGTGCTGACATGACTCCTGACAATGTTAGTGTGTTATCTATGAATGATGTAAGGGAGGAGGGAGTGAACTCTGATATTTCTGCTTGCACAGACACCATAGACACACACACAGCTGCAGCTGTGACAGGGGAGGGGGTCAGAGAGAGGTGTGACAATGCCTCTACAAGTAATCAGCCTGTGAGCTGGGATCTGTTGCCCTCTGCAGGGATAAGCAGAGAGCAGGGTGCTGCAGGGGGAGGACCAGTGTGTGGGGTGGGGGCTACCACAGCAAATGTGGGGTCCCCAGAGATTTCACAGCGGGGTTCTGTTGCTGCAGGAGGGGAACAGGCAGGTGAGATTGGGGCCGGTCCAGGAGCGGAAGTGCTCCCAGGTAAGATCTCGGTGCAGGGTTCCCCCACAACCGGGGTGTCAGGAAGCCAGGTAGGTCTGCCTGAGCCGGCGACTTGGTCAGGAACGGAGGAGGAGCAGGCACGACCCACGGTCGCAGCGGCTGTGGCCGCTGTCACCCGCAGTGGGAGTGCTGGAAGCCAAGGGGCCTCCCGGAGGTCCGATAGCTCTTCCCCTTCTGACCAAGTGGCAGCCGAGTCAGGTGGAGGCCAGGACACAGGTCCCGGGGTACTGACCGAAGATGTGACAGTCTCGTCGATTCTGGCCACATCTGGTCAGGGGTTTCAGGCAGCGTTAGAAGCTGACGACAGCCTGAAAGCTCTAAAGGAGCAGGCGGCACAGCCTCCCTCGGACTCGGACCCGGAGCGAGTGGTCTGGGACCAAGGACGGCTGTACCGGGCCACGGTCCAGCAGGGTTCACCGGAGGCGTGGCCCAGGGACCGACAGTTGGTGGTACCCTATCCGTTCCGGACGGAGTTGTTGCGGATCGCACATGAGATTCCGATGGCCGGACACCTAGGGATCGCTAAGACCAAGGCCAGGTTAAACCAGCATTGCTACTGGCCAAAAATGGGGGCCGATGTGGCTGCCTACTGCCGTTCGTGTGAAACCTGTCAGAGAGTGGGGAAGGCGGGGCCACGCCCCAAAGCCCCACTGGTATCTCTGCCAATCATCGATGAGCCTTTCAGGAGGGTGGCTGTGGATCTGGTCGGCCCGCTGGCCATCCCCAGCAGCTCCGGGAAACGCTTCATACTGACGGTAGTGGACTATGCCACCCGGTACCCAGAAGCAGTGGCCTTGTCGTCCATTCGGGCTGACAAGGTGGCCACCGCATTGCTGGAGATTTTCTCCCGAGTGGGTTTTCCCCAGGAAATGCTCACTGACCGGGGGACCCAATTCATGTCCCAGCTGATGGAGGCCCTCTGTAAGCAAGTCCAGGTGCGACATCTGGTGGCCAGCCCGTACCATCCACAGACTAATGGCCTGTGCGAGCGGTTCAATGGCACCTTAAAGCAGATGCTTAAGATGTTGGTCGACTCCCATGGGCGTGACTGGGAGCGGTATCTCCCACACCTGTTATTTGCTTACCGGGAGGTTCCACAGGCCTCAACAGGATTCTCACCGTTTGAGCTCCTGTACGGGCGACGTGTGCGGGGCCCCCTGGCTCTGGTGAAAGAGGCTTGGGAAGGGGATTTGGCCACCCCTGGAGTGTCGGTTATCGAGTATGTCATGCGCTTCCGGGACAAAATGCAGGCCTTGACGCAACTGGTACACGACAATATGGCTCAAGCCCAGGCCGATCAGAAGCGTTGGTACGACCAGAACGCTTGTGAGAGGACCTACCAAGTGGGTCAAGAGGTGTGGGTACTGGTCCCCGTACCACAGGACAAGCTTCAGGCAGCCTGGGAAGGCCCATACCTCGTGTACCAGCAGCTCAACCCTGTGACGTACCTGGTCACCCTGGACCCTGCCCGTGGAAGGCGGAAGCCCTTCCATGTGAACATGATGAAGGCACATCATGAGCGGGAGGCATGTGCGCTCCCCGTGTGCAACCTGCCCGAGGAGGGAGAAGCGGAAACCCTCTTGGATATGCTAGCCCAGGTTAGGGCAGGCGGATCCATTGAGGATGTGGAGGTTGGCCACCAGCTCTTGGAGGACCAACGGTCCCAGCTGTGGGCCACCCTCCTCCCCTTCCGGGGGTTGTTTACCAACCAGCCCGGAAGGACTGACTTGGCTGTCCATCACGTGGACACTGGGGATCATCCCCCGATCCGGCGTTCAGCATATCGGGTCTCCCTGGAGGTGCAGCAACACATGCGCCAGGAGATTGACGAGATGCTGAAGCTGGGGGTGATCCAGGCATCCAACAGCGCTTGGGCCTCGCCTGTAGTTCTCGTCCCTAAGAAGGACCGAACCACTCGGTTCTGCGTGGACTACAGGGGGCTCAATGCTGTCACGGTCGCCGATGCGTACCCAATGCCACGCATCGATGACCTGCTCGATCAGTTGGCCGGGGCTCAGTACCTGACCATCATGGACCTGAGCCGGGGATATTGGCAGATCCCCCTGACTCGCAAGGCCAGGGAACGCTCTGCCTTTATTACCCCATTTGGACTGTACGAGTCCACGGTGATGCCATTCGGGATGAGGAATGCCCCTGCCACTTTCCAGCGGATGGTCAACACCCTGCTCAAGGGACTTGAAGGGTACGCGGCCGCGTACCTGGATGACATTGCCGTCTTCAGTCCCACCTGGGAAGATCACCTAGAGCATCTAGCACAGGTGCTCAGGCGGGTCCACCGGGCAGGTTTGACCATCAAGCCGGGAAAGTGTCAGCTGGCCATGAGCGAGGTCCAGTACCTCGGTCACCGGGTAGGTGGGAGAACACTGAAGCCCGAGCCTGAGAAAGTGGAAGCCATCGCATCCTGGCCCACCCCCAGGACCAAGAAGCAGGTGATGTCCTTCTTGGGGACCGCTGGGTACTATAGGAGGTTTGTTCCATGCTATAGTAGCCTGGCAAAGCCCTTGACGGACCTCACCAAGAAGAAGCTGCCCTCTGCAGTCGATTGGACAATGGACTGCGAGACAGCCTTCCGGGCCCTAAAGGACGCCCTGTCCAGCCCGCCCGTGCTACAGGCAGCCGACTTCACGCGGCCGTTTGTAGTACAGACCGACGCCAGTGACTTCGGCCTCGGTGCGGTGCTCAGCCAGGTGGACTCTGCGAGCCAAGAGCACCCGGTCTTGTACCTGAGCAGGAAGCTGTTACCAAGGGAAGTTGCCTATTCCACGATGGAGAAGGAGTGCCTGGCCATAGTGTGGGCCCTGCAGCGTCTGCAACCCTATCTATACGGGCGCCACTTCATCGTGGAGACGGACCACAATCCCCTCAGCTGGTTGCACACCGTCTCTGGGACGAATGGGCGATTGTTGCGATGGAGCCTTGCGCTCCAGCAATACAACTTCACCATTCGCCACAAAAGGGGCCGTGACCACGGTAACGCAGACGGGCTGTCCCGACAAGGAGAGGTCGCGGACGGGCGCACGGGGGAACACCGGAGTGTGCTGCCCCCTAGCGCCCTCAAAAGGGGGGAGGTGTGAGGTAAATCCGGAGATATGACGATAAATCATGACATTCAAGTCATGTCAGGAAGCCCTCTCCTGGTGTCACTACCCCCTTCCCTTCACACAACTGGTTTAGCAACAAATCCATGGCCATGTCCTGTGATATGGAAATTAGGTGGCTTTAGGACAATGGACACAGGATGACTCCCTGCCGTCACCCTGTAGTGGGGGCTGCTAGCTAGTTAGCAAGGCTATGGAAATAGCCAGACAGAACGACTCCAGTAAAAAATGGTTCATATCTCGCAAGCCATATTTCCGATAAATATGGCAACCATAAAAATGGTGTCTCCGCATGTGGACGATGCCGGCACCCCCTTTTTATGGGAACAGGACATTGGGAAATGCCCCAGGCGTGATATCAGCCAATGGGGAACTGGCAGACAGGTCATGAGTCCCCTCGTTCTGTAGCTAAATTCATAACTGTCACAATGAGAGCATTGGCGTCTGCCTACGACGCTCCCAGGCAAAGTTATAGCCAAAATCCCCTTTGCTGGATAATTCTGATCCATGCAGGGGGAGTGGCAGTGCTTCCCTGTGAGGTCACTAAGGTAGGAGGGGACCTGGATCTGCCCAGGTTGATAACCCTACTTCGGCCATTTTCCAGCGTTCTTCTGCTCGGGGGCCTGGTTGGGACAGACCTGTGAGAGAGTTCCTGGAAACCTGGTCTACAGCGCCCCCCTGTGGCCAGACACACAAGGTAACTGATGTAATTGTATACCTGTTTGTAACCCATGCTTTATCTGTAACTGTACTCTGACATAACTGTATATTCTGTAGATTCCCTATTGTATATATTGTAGTTTCTAGTGTGCTTTAGGCGATTAAATTATATAATTAATCTTGGGCTGTTCTGTTATCTCGATCTTGAATCCCACGTCTGTGTGTTCGGCTAATAGTTACCGTGAAGCGGTTGGTGGCAGCGAGTTGTGCCAAGGATTATTGTGGGGAGGCCAGTGAGATTCGGGAAGATATTATATATTCCGCCCGCGGAGGTCGGGGGAATATATACCTTACTCTCACCGGGGACCCTTCAATAATCGGCATAAGTAGTATAGCGGCCTCCTTGCTTATTGTCGGGCAATTCCATAATTGGCCTGACTATAAGAGGGGCGCTAGAGAGCGCGTCACGTGCTCTGTCTGTCGGTCGGGAGGTATAAAGTAGGGGTGACCCCCACTTGTTACCCCCCGATTGTGACGTACTGGTAGCCAGCGCGGGGGATTTCTGAGTGACCCCCCGGTGGTTCGTGACACCGCCCCCTTGGTCTTTTCTCAGCACCTCCTCTTCAGGGGCGGGGCTTCGGCTTTCGCGCCTCCACTGCTCGAGAAGACGCTCGAGCGGGAAAATCTTCGCGCCCAAGATAACGGATTCTGAAATTTTTCGGCCGGACACCGCCGGCGGGGCACAAAGTGCACTAATACCAGCCGGTAGAACGGTAAGATCCTGTTCGTGACGCCAAGTTGTCGCAGGCGGGGAGGATGCCGCTGCGCTGCGCTCGCTAATGCTCGGGTCCGGCGCTGCTGCGATGGCTGCTCGGTGGCTCGAGCGGTGGGCCGGATCCGGGGACTCGAGTGGCGCTCCTCGCCCGTGAGTGAAAGGGGGTAGTTTGGTTTGGGGATTTGGTCCGTGACGCCACCCATGGGTTGTGGTGAGGTTGGGCACCACCGCTGCTGATGACGGGGATCCCGAGAGCGATGGCAGGGAGCAGCTGAGATGTTGTTCTCCCCCTCCATGGGTAGGGGTTGGTGGTCCCGGGGCCCGGTGAGGTGATGGAAAGGCAGGGTTGGCAAGATGCAGGGTCGCCTGGACTGTGCAGCGCGGTGCCGGATGGCACGGTTGTACTCACTCAGCAACAAATGTACGCAGAGTCTCTGGTAAACCAAACGGCTGGATGGACGGGTCCCGCAGCCAGCTGCTGTGGCTTCTCCCGGACGGTTGGTGGTGGCTGCCTTTCCCTGCACCTTTGTGCATGTTCGGTCCCGATGGATTCCCACCGGTAACCCGCTCCCCAGCGTATATATGTGCCGGAGGAGCCCTTTTGCCCGCAGGCTCTGGCCCTTGGAACTCTAGCTGTGGCGGTAGCTGTATTTCCTTCTACTGGTCGGACGGTTGCCTTCAATCGATCACTGACGGATCTGACCTCTAATGGCGACTCCAAGCCTGGTCGGGGTCCGCAGGCCCTGCCTGTGTGTGCTGATTTCACTTTGCTCCCCGGTTCGATACCGGCGGGCCACCGCCCTTCTCCGGTCCTACGGTTCCACGTTGATCCGCCTCTCCTGCAGACGGCCACCACCGTCTGCCAACCTTGCTCTTAGTGCCCGGGCCACACACCCGGACACGGCTAGTTTGCTCCTCCACTCGTACTTCACTCCTCACTCCTTCACTTTCTTGACTCAACTCTCCTCTCCTCCTTTTCCCGCCTCCAGGACTGTGTACTCCTCAGTGGGTGGGGCCAACCGCCTGGCTCCACCCCACCTGGTGTGGACATCAGCCCCTGGAAGGAGGCAACAAGGATTTTGTGTCTGGCTGATGTGCCTGTCTCGGGGTGGGGGTGTGTGTTGCAGTACCTGTGACGACCTGGCTAGTCCAGGGCGCCTCACATACATACTTGGTAAATGCTTTTTCTATCTCACAGGTATTACTAAAATTTGCCATGAGATCATCAACAATAGTCAAATTTGTCAACCTGTTTTGTGCACACTGATGATCGATCTAGTTGGAGTTAATTCCTGATGGCCTGTGAATTGCTGCTAGGGTCACAGGTTGATAAAGACCTATCACAGTATTGCATTCGTTTTGTAAAGATGGTTAAACCTGTTTCTCCATGCCAATTATAGCTCTAGCTACCGGTCATTGTACGTTGTGATCCAGCTATTGGTGAACTGTTGAGTGCTATTTGGTGTGCTGTAGAAATATCCCTGTTATTTGTTGATTTCATCCCTGTGCTTTATTTTTCCCTGAGCATGTATTGTCATTACCTCTGTGTGTGCTTGCAGTGAGTTTGAGCTTTGGTTTTTCCCTGACTATCCGTTTTTGTGGGATTCATCACTCCTGTCCCGGTTCTCCCTGGGGATGGAAGAGAGGGGGTATTAGACCAGGGCAGTTAAGATGTTAATGCTACGCTGGTGGTCTAGACCTCTTCGCCATCTAAAAATACCTCTTGAAAAAGGGACAGATTAGGGTGCCTAGCCTGAGGGCCACTCTCGGCGGCCCCATTCCTTGTTACCATCTCACACCCTGTGATACTATTATCAGCCACATTTAAACTTCCCCATGATCTCCATTAATGCCGTTACAAAGCAGATGCAGGCGCTGTCAGTCCAGGTAGCGGAGTTAAAGGGGGTGGTTCATCTACAGGTTCATTCTTGTACCTCAGTGCAGTCTGGGTTGTTTGTCTGATCACCAGAACCTAAACTGCCTCTTCCGGAGTGGTTTGCTGGGGATCGCAGCCAGTTTGTTCACTTTTGGGAGGCACGTAAGTTTTATTTCTGCCTGTGTCCTCTTTCTACGGAGAGCGATACACAGCGAGTTGGTATTGTGGACTCACTGCTGACTGGTGGGCATTTTTTTTGCCTCCTGATTCCCCTGTGTTTAAGTATGTAGACTTTTTTTCTGCACCTGGTCTCATCTACGATGACTCTGATAAAGTGTCATTGGCCAAGTCTAAGATCCATTCACTTCAACATGGGAGTTGGCCTGGCTGAGGATTACTGCACTGAATTCCAGCATTGGTCAATTGACACACAGTGGAATGACCCTGCTCTCAAGAGACAGTTTTTCAGGGCATTTCTGAGAAGGTAAAAGAAGCCTTGGTGATGTATGAGACTCCTACCTCTTTGGCGTGTGCCATGGTTCTGATAATCCGAATAGACCGCTAGTTCCGTCAGAGGTCTCAAAATACCAAATCTGTCTGAGAGGGAGCAGCAGCATCTGCTTCACCCCTGAGGCCCTCGACAAAGTCCATGCATCTCAGGTGAGGAGAGAGGCCCCTACTTCCAAAAGGGAAGTGTGTTTTTTTTCTAGTGCAAAAAGAGACATTTTATCAGCGCTTGTCCCTTGGTGTCTAAGAGAAGTCAGTCATCGGAAATCTGTTAGACCCAGGGGGATTGGAGGATTCCTACCTGGGTTTACGTATCTCCTCTACCAAGGTATCTCAGTGTCTTTTACCTGCCAAGGTAAAAATAGGGGGCTAAGAGCTCTCCATTAAGGTGTTTCATGATAGTGGTTTTGGTTCCAATATTATTGATGAACAATTTGCCTACTCTTCTGGCATAAGGGTTGACCTTTTACACAGTCCCATACGTTTGTTTTCCATCAACTTGTCACCTTTCTCCCAAGTGATCTTCAAGGAGTGTGTACAGGGTTTGGAACTCCACATTGGGGATCTCCATTCTGAATGTATTACTTGCCTGGTGCTCAAAGACCTACCTGCACAAATTCTGTTAGCATTCTCATCGTTCACTTTACACAACCTGGTAGTGGACTGGAAGACCCAGGACATTGTTCAGTGGAGCTCATACTGTAAGAAACACTGTTTGAGGGCCTGTGTCTCAATTGTAACCTTTAGTATCCCTGAGTCTTTGTCTGAGTTTAAGGATGTGTTCTTTGAGAAGGGTTGTAAGGAGCTGTCGCCATACAGACCTTATGAGTGCACCATGAGGTTGAAGCTAGGGGCCAGGTTTCTCAAGTGTATAATCTGTCCAGTTCAGTTTGACCAATGGTCATATTAGGTTATATTAGGCTGTCTTCCTCCCCAGTAGGAGCAGAAAGATGGTAAACTGCGTCCAGATCTGGATTTTCGGTAGCTTAACTAGATTACGATTCATGATCTGTATCCTATGCCTCTGACTCCAGACCTATTTAACCAGATTTCTGCTGCTGAATAGTTCTCCAAACTTGACCTCCGGAGAGCCTATTATCTTATTAGGGTTCAACAAGGGATGTGTGGAAAATGGCATTTAATACACCTGAGGGTCACTTTAAAAATCTGGTGATACCATTTGGTTTAACCAATACACCTGCAGTGTTTTACATTTTGTCAATGATGTATTTGCTCACTTAAATTTATTGTCAAATACCTGGAAGACATTCTCATTTATTCTCTTGATCTCAGATCACACATGGAACAGGTTAAACAGTTATTGCAGATAATCAGAGCAAATAAGTTGTACGCCAAGCCAGAGAAATGTGTATTTGCCATTGAAGAATTAAAATTTCTGCATTACATTATTTCCGCCTCTGAGTTTAGGATGGATCCCTCCAAGTTTAAGGCAATTTTAAATTGGGACATTCCTGAAAATCTCAAGTCGCTGCAATGGTTCCTGAGTTTTGCTAATTATTATGGAAAGTTTATAAAGAATTTTTATGCTATAGCAAGACCTCTGACCAACATGATAAGGAAGGGGACAGACTTTTCTGACTTGTCTGAGAGTGCTTTGCATGCATTTTGACTGCCTGAAAAAATGTTTTGCGTCAGCACCGGTACTTATGTAACGGGGTGCCAGGGGTGCCCCCGTTCTTGTAGTCGTGGCCATGGTTACTGTAAGGCTTACCCCTGGTTCCTCTGTTACTTCAAAACCAGGAGATGACTCCGTGGGGCAGAGTGTGGTGATGTAACGATCATCCGGCGCATAAACACGCTCCAGGCAGGGTTCAATGCAAATAAACGACATGTTTTATTTTCACACTTCTTCTCCAGTAAAAACAAACAGTGCAGTTATGAATACCGGGTACACTTGCTTGAGCTGGGGGACAACCTGCCCTGACGTACCCTCCAGTGGGGTGTGACCAGTTACTCCACTTCGCCGGGCTCCCACTAACAGCTACCCACAGGCCGGACCCACACCGGCTGCTTCACTCGCTGAGGTTCCATCTCCTCCTGTCTTCTCCGGCGTCCCCTATCAATTCAGCTCCCACACTCTGCCCCCTTGTTGTTCACTCGCTCCTCCCGGGCTCAACTGCCACTTTCTACCTCACACACCCTGTTTATCTCCCCCTGTCTTCTGCCGGCTCCTCCTCGTTCCCTGTGGCGACAGCCGTCCTACCCGGGCACTAGGGGGTGCCCTAACACAATACAATATCAGTAAAACACTTTTATTAAAACAACAACATTAACATTTCCGGGTGACTATGCTTCCTTTGTAGGGGTCTGCCCACCCACTACACTTACACAGTGGAATGTGTCACTTCCCTTTATTGGGAGGTGGACACTTTTGAGGTATGGGTTAAGGCTGTTTTGCCTCAGGCTCTGTCACTTGGTAAACTTTGGCCATGTGCATTCTTTTCTAGGAAGTTATTGTCAGCTGGACGTAATTATGATATAGGTAGTAGGAAATTGCTTGCCATCAAATTTGCATTTGGGGAATGGCAACATTTCTTGAAGGGGGCCATGCACCAGGTTACTGTTATTACAGTCCATAAAATTCTCCTGTATCTTGAATCAGCAAAACGCATTTCTCCGAGACAAGCTCAGTGGTGATTGTTCTTTAACAGATTTCTTTTTTTTGTTACCTACCCTCCTGATTCTAGAAACATTTAGGAAGATAGGTTGTCCAGGTGTTTTCTAGGTTGTGAACCATATGAGGAACTAGAGCCCATCCTGCATAAGGGAGTGGGGGTGTCAGCACTCAGTACTGAGGTTGAGTCTGAGATTGCTTAGGCCCAGGATGGGGCACCATCGGGGGTTCCAGCTAATAGATCTTCACCTTAATTTTTTGGGGAGCATCATGATTCTTCCCTGGCTGGCCACCCTGGGGTGAAGGGTACTCTAAATCTCCTGTGGCATAATTTTTGGTGGCTCAAGATCTGGAGGGATGTGTCCACTTGTACCACCTGTGCGTTTTCTATGCTATCATACTCTCGTCCGTCACGATGTCTGCTGCCATTAAGTTTACCCAGCAAACCTTGAATGGATATTTTGATGGATTTCATTACAGATCTGCCTCCCTCTGCTGGTAATATGGTTATATTGGTTATGCTTAATACGTTTTCTAAAATGACACATTGTGATGCCTTATCATCTCTGACGAATGCTAAAACATTATCTCAGGTAATTACACATGAGATTGCCGGACTCCATGGAATCCCATATTACATTGTTTTTGATAGGGATACTCAATTTATTGGTAATTTTTGGAGGTCATTATACTTTTGCTTGAGGATTAAATTGTCTCACTCATCAACTTTCCATGCACAGTCTAATGATCATGAATCAGAGACTGGAGCAGTATTTGAGCTGTTTTCTCTTTGATAACCAGGAGGAATGATCCTATTTCCTTCCTCTAGCTGAGTTTGCTATTAATAACCACTGTCATGAGTCCTCTGGTGTGTCTCCCTTCTTCTATTTCTATGGCCAACATCCTCAATTCTGTACTTTGCGTAAACTGACTGTGAATGTGCGCCTGGTTCGGACCTGTGTGTGTGTGATTTGGTGTGGTTATCCACTAAGAATATCAATCTGAAGATACCTTCACTTAAGTTAGGTCCTCGTTTCATCGGTTCTTTTAGAATTTCTGCCATGATCAATCCACTGTGCTTCCGTTTGGCCTTGCCTGTTGTATGTAAAATCCAGAATGTTTTTTGATGCAACAAGATTTGTTGATTCTTTTTTTGTCCTGAATTAGAAGACTGAGTTTCTCCGAAATGCGTTGACCTGAATAAAATTAAAAATATATTGATATAATCAACATTGTGTTATTCTGGTAACAGCGAGGTATTAACCCCGATTCTCCTTACTAACATTCATTTCATCACACATGAAGCTGCTACAGCCACTATTTCTCAGGCTTTTCTTAGGGGTTGTGACTGGCACAACCCTAATAAGTGAGTTCTTTTTATTGATTAATTTACTTTAATTTCCGAGTAAGACCCAAGCTGCGCTTTTTAGCCAGAGCTTTGCAACAAAGTCAAGGCAGCCAATGGAAGAGACAGCTGAACAACCCCAAAACATCTTAAACCTCCAGCATATTTGACTGCAGGTAGTGTGATCTTTTCTTTGTATGTCTTGTTCCATTTTCAGTAAACAGTACAATGATGTGCTATACCAAAAAGCTCTATCTTGGTCTCATTATTTCACAACACGCTTTCCAAATAAGATTATGGCTTACTCACGTACATTTTTGGCAAACTGCATCTAGCTTTTTTATTTCTCTGTGTCAGCAGTGGGCTCCTCATGGATCTACTGCCATAATGTTTTATTTCATTCAAATGTTGATGGATAGTGTGCATAGACAGTGGTGCACCCTTAGCCTGTAGCACAGCTACATGTCTAGGGAGATTAGTTAAAGTTCCATGGGTTGTAAACTTCTTGATCATGTTGCACACTGTGGAAAAAGAGGAAAGTAACATAAAGTTCTCTGGAGATAGGCTTTTAATAATGATGAGCGAGTACTAAAAAGCTCGGGTGCTCGAGGCTCGGGCCGAACATCCCAAGATACTCGTGTACTCGGCCCGAGCACCGAGCCCAATGTTATCCTATGGGAGACCCGAGTATTTTTATGAAATGACCCCCGGCAGCATGTAGAAACCCTAAAAATGTCACAAAAGTCTCAGAAGAGTGCTCAAATGACATGGCAACAGCATGGGGAAGATCCCTTGAAGCATTTATCACTCAAAAGTCACAGCTGTGAACAATTTTGTCTGCGTTTTACGCCATTTTTACGGACTCACCAAAAAACCTTCCAAAATGACACCAAAATGAATTTTCATGGCGGAAATGTTAAGGGCACATACCCAATAGTGAGATAGAGCTGGTGTATGTTACTTTTGGAGATTACATGAAAGATTTTACGTGAAAACATTGTGTGACACTTCGATGTCCCTGAGAAGAGACGTACATGAAGGCCTCTTGAGTCTAATGTGCCCATTTTGAGGAAGTGGGTCTATTGTAGTATAGCCCTTTGGCAGGGCAGCCAAAAATTGGGAGGCTCCACGTTGTCCCTGGATAGAGACGTGCATGAGGGCCTGTAAACCTGAAGTGCCCATTGTAAGGAAGTGGGTCTATTGTAGTATAGCCCTTTGGCAGGGCAGCCAAAAATTGGGAGGCTCCACGTTGTCCCTGGATAGAGACGTGCATGAGGGCCTGTAAACCTGAAGTGCCCATTGTAAGGAAGTGGGTCTATTGTAGTATAGCCCTTTGGCAGGGCAGCCAAAAATTGGGAGGCTCCACATTGTCCTTGGATAGAGACGTGCATGAGGGCCTGTAAACCTGAAGTGCCCATTGTAAGGAAGTGGGTCTATTGTAGTATAGCCCTTTGGCAGGGCAGCCAAAAATTGGGAGGCTACACGTTGTTCTTGGATAGAGACGTGCATGAGGGCCTGTAAACCTGAAGTGCCCATTGTAAGGAAGTGGGTGTATTGTAGTATAGCCCTTTGGCAGGGCAGCCAAAAATTGGGAGGCTCCACGTTGTCCCTGGATAGAGACGTGCATGAGGGCCTGTAAACCTGAAGTGCCCATTGTAAGGAAGTGGGTCTATTGTAGAATAGCCCTTAGGCAGGGCAGCCAAAAATTGGGAGGCTTCACATTGTCCCTGGATAGAGACGTGCATGAGGGCCTCAAAACCTTGTTCCCATTGCAAAGGAGCGGATCTCCTGTCGTTGTAATGTCCATTCTGAAAGAATGGGCGAAACAATTTACCACTGGGGGTATACCTGAAACAAAGGCCTAACTATTGTAACGGTCATCATGGTGGCGCATGAGGAGAAGGAGGAGCAGTCCAGCGATTATCCAATGTCCAGAAGTGTGTACCCATGGGTGAGTGGAGGTACATGGCAAATTCCCGTTACAAACTTTAAATTCCGCTCTCATTTGCTGGTGGTGTGGTGAAGTCTGGCCCAATCCAACCCTTGTTCATCTTGATCAGAGTCAGCCTGTCAGCATTTTCAGTTGACAGGCGGGTGCGTTTATCTGTAATGATTCCACCTGCGGCAATAAAAACATGCTCTGACAAAACGCTAGCGGCAGGGCAGGCCAGCACTTCCAAGGCATAGAGAGCCAATTCATGCCATGTGTCCACCTTGGATACCCAATAATTGTAAGGCACAGAGGAATGTCGGAGTACAGTTGTTCGATCTGCAAGGTACTCCTTGAGCATCTGGGCAAACTTAGGATTTCTTGTGGCACTACCCCACACCTCAGGGGCTGTGGTACGTGAGGGGCTGAGAAAACTGTCCCACATCTTAAAGACTTTTCCCCTACCTCTGGCGGATTGGACTTGTGCCCCTCTCGGCTGTACGCCTTGGTTGTCCACTGATTCCTGACCTATGCCGCTAGCGTTTTGTGAGGGGAATGCTTTGCCTACTTCCGTGACTATGGCCTTCCGGAACTGCTGCATTTTGGCTGAGCTCTCCGCCTCGGGAATAAGAGACATAAAGTTCTCCTTGTAGCGTGGGTCTAACAGTGTTACCAACCAGTAATGATTGTCGGCCAAGATGTTCTTAACGCGAGGGTCACGAGACAGGCAGCTTACCATAAAGTCAGCCATGTGCGCCAGACTCTTAACAGCCAGTACTTCAGTATCCTGACCAACACGATGACTGAACATGCTGTCCTCCTCCTCCTCCTCATCTACCCTGTCCTCTGGCCAGCCACGCTGAACCGAGGATATGACTGGTGATCATGTCATATCCTCAATTTGGCCGGAGAGTTGCTCCATGTCTTCAACCTCCTCCTCGTCATAGTCCTCCACTGCACGTTGTGATGAGATGAGGCTGGGCTGTGTGTTAACACCCACACCCACTACTGTTTCTTGCTCCAACTCATCACGCTCCGCCTGCAATGCATCATGTTTGTTTTTGAGCAGAGACCGTTTTAGAAGGCAGAGAAGTGGTATGGTGACGCTAATAATGGCGTCATCACCACTCACCATCTTGGTGGAGTCCTCAAAGTTTTGGAGGATGGTACATAGGTCGGACATCCTTCTCCACTCCTCAGGTGTTATGTGTGGAGTTTGACCCATTTCCCGACGGCTTAGATGATGCAGGTACTCAACAACTGCCCTCTTCTGCTCACATATCCTGACCAACATGTTCAGAGTTGAATTCCAACGCGTGGGGACATCACACACCAGTCTGTGAGCCGGAAGATGCAAACGACGCTGAAAGCCGGCAAGGCCGGCTGAAGCAGTAGGTGACTTTCGAAAATGTGCAGACAGGCGGCGAACTTTTACCAGCAGATCAGACAGCTCTGGGTATGACTTTAGAAACCGCTGAACCACGAGGTTGAGCACATGGGCCACGCATGGAACATGTGTCAGCTGGCCTCACCTCAAAGCCGCCACCAGGTTCCGGCCATTGTCACACACAACCTTTCCTGGCTTTAGGTTCAGAGGTGTGAGCCAGTGATCTGCCTGCTATTTCAGAGCTGTCCACACCTCTTCTGCATTGTGGGGTTTGTCACCTATGCAGATTAGCTTCAGCATAGCCTGTTGCCGCTTCGCCGAGGCAGTGCTGCAGTGCTTCCAGCTTGGGACTGGTGTGGAGGGTAAAGTGGATGAGGATGCGCAGGAGGAGGAGGAGGCTGAAGAGCATGACATTCCGGAGCTGTAGAGTGTGGGTGAAACCCTGACTGAGGTAGGGCCTGCAAACCTTGGTGTGGGAAGGACGTGTTCCGTCCCTCGCTCAGACTGGATCCCAGCTTCCACAATATTAATCCAGTGTGCCGTCAACGAGATGTAGCAGCCTTGCCCACAAGCACTTGTCCACGTGTCTGTAGTTAGGTGGACTTTGGGTGAAACAGCGTTGTTCAGGGCACGTGTGATGTTTTGTGACACGTGGTTATGCAATGTGGGGACGGCACACCGGGAGAAATAGTGGCGGCTGGGGACCGAGTAACGTGGGACAGCTGCCGCCATCAGGTCGCGGAATGCTTCTGTCTCCACCAGCCTAAAAGGCAACTCTCTTCCTGCAGCTGAAAAACACCCCCTTAGCATAATGCTCTTACCAACATGTTGGGATTGTATTAGGCAGGGGATGAGCAGTGCCTGGTTTTCTCTACACATACTGCTTAGAATTATCATCAAAAAGTTCTATCTTCGTCTCATAAGACCAGAGAATAATATTTCTCATAGTCTGGGAGTCCTTCATGTGTTTTTATGCAAACTTTATGCAGGCTTTCATATGTCTTGCACTGATGAGAAGCTTTGGTTGGGCCAATCTGCAATAAAGGCCCGACTGGTGGAGGGCTTGTTGAACTTTCTCCCATCTCCCAACTGCATCTCTGGAGCTCAACCACAGTGATCTTGGGGTTCTTCTTTACTTCTCTCACCAAGGTTCTTCTCCCTTGATTGTTTGGTTTGGCTGGAAGACCAGGTCTAGGAAGACTTCTGGTGGTCCCAAACTTCTTCCATTTAAGAAATATGGAGACCACTGTGCTCTTAGGAACCTTGAGTACTGCAGACATTCTTTTGTAATGTTGGCCAGATCTGTGGCTTGCCACAATTCTGTCTCTGAGCTACTTGGATTCTCATTTGGTCTGACATGCACTGTCAGCTGTGAGGTCTTATATAGACAGGTGTGTCCTTTCCAAATCAAGTCCTATCAGTTTAATTAAACAGCTGGATTCCAATGAAGGAATAGAACTATCTCAAGGAGGATCAAAAGGAAATGGAGAGCATGTGACTTAAATATGAATGTCTGATCAAAGGGTCTGAATACTTATGACTATGTGAAAGATCAGTTTTTCTTGTTAAAAAGATTTACAAAAATTGTTACATTTCTGTTTTTTTTGTCAAGATGTGGTGTAGAGTGCACATTCATGAGAAAAAATGAACTTTTTTGAATTTACCAAATGGCTGCAATGAAACAAAGAGTGAAAAATTTAAAGGGGTCTGAATACTTTTATATATATATATATATATATATATATATATATATATAGTACAGACCAAAAGTTTGGACACACCTCATTAAAAGAGTTTTCTTTATTTTTATGACTCTGAAAATTGTAGACTCACAGTAAAGGTATCAAAACTATGAATTAACACATGTGGAATGAAATACTTAACAAAAAAGTGTGAAACAACTGAAAATATGTCTTATATTCTAGGTTCTTCAAAGTAGCCACCTTTTGCTTTCATTACTGCTTTGTACACTCTAGGCATTCTCTTGATGAGCTTCAACATATGATGAGCTTCAATAACGTTTACAGGTTCCCGCGATGTGTCCTGCACTCTGTCTCCTGCCGCTTTTCCTTCCGATAATCGCTGCATCCTCCCGATAACCAGCACTGATGATAGGACCTATTGTGACGTCAAAATAGCATGTGACCAGTCACGTGTCTATTATCTCATTGGCTACAGACTGGTCACATGGCTAGACATCATGCTAGGTCCTGTCAGTGCATCTCTCAGGTACGCGGTGATTGTTTGTGTATCTCCGTGTACCGGCAAAATGCTCTGGCACACGGTCGGCTTCCCCATTCTGCTTCCCCATTCCGTTATTCACCGGCCGCCACAGCCGGTCAATAACAGAGATCACCATTGCTATAGCAATGCGCCTGTCAGCAGTGACGTCATCGCTTACAGCCTGCAGCCTCTGCTACACACTGAGTGATATAGACTGCACGGGAAGCAGCAGCGTCTTCCTCCCATGCAGTGCTGTCTGATGTAGCAGAGCTGCATGGGTTGAATGAGAAAAAAGACAGAAGACCATGGATCGTGGAGGGATGACAGGGAGTAATGAACATGGAGTCTCTAAGTGTGTCTGTGTATTTATTTCTATTAAAGTATTTTTTCTCTGTGTGGTGTATTTTTTTTAACCCTTTATTGAAGATTCCTAATGGCTGGGTCAAACTTGCCTGACATTAAGAATCTCTGACAATACTAGCTAGTAAAACAAAGCTAGTATTAACTCATTATTACCCAGCAAGCCACTCAGCTTCAGGGCAATTGGAAGAGTTGGATACAGCGCCAGATGATGGCGCTTCTATGAATGCGCCATTTTCCTGGGCAGCTGCAGACTGCAATTCGCAGCAGAGGGGCCCAGAAACCTCGGGCTAACCTGTGCTACGGATTCCAATCCCCAGCTGCCTAGTTGTACCTGGCTGGACACAAAAATGGAGCGAAGCTCATGTCGATTTTTTTTTTTAATTATTTCATGAAATTCATGAAATAATTAAAAAAAGGGCTTCCCTATGTTTTTAGTTCCCAGCCGTGTACAAATAGGCAGCTGGGGGTTGGCAGCAGCCGTACCTGCCTGCTGTATCTGGCTAGCATGCAAAAATATGGTGGGCAAAAAACTCCTGCATACAGTCCTGGATGGAGTATGCTGAGCCTTCTAGTTCTGAAGCTGCTGTCTGCTCTCCTGCATACACTAGTGAATGGAGCATGCTGAGCCTTGTCGTTCTGCAGCTGCTGTCTGCTCTCCTCCATACAGACAGACAACAGCTGCAGAACTACAAGGCTCAGCATACTCCATCCAGGACTGTAAGCAGGAGTTTTTTGCCCCCCAAAAAAATTACGTGGGCTTCGCCATGTTTTTGTATGCTAGCCAGGTACAGCAGGCAGCTATGGGCTGCCTTCAACCCCCAGCTGCCTATTTGTACCCAGATGGGAACCAAAAATATACATAAGCCCCTTTTTTTTAACTATTTAATGAATTTCATGAAATAATTAAAAAAAAATGACGTGGGCTTCGCCCAATTTTAGGGTCCAGCCAGGTACAACTAGGCAGCTGGCGATTGGAATCCGCAGTTCAGGGTGCTCAAGCTTTCTGGGCGAGCGCTCTATCCACTGAGCTACTGCCTCTAATGATAAAGATAGGCAGATTTGGTAATCTTGAAGTCTGCATTGCTGAAGTCTCTGCTGACCACGCAATTAACTTCATTGCTACATGGAGCTGATACAGAGCACTCGTTTTCTGTAGCAGAGCTGACAGAGTCGTGTGGGTTATGTCGGACCTGGAAGGGTATTTGGGAATTTTAATAAAATGGTGAAACAGGGTGTTTTTTTGTCTTTTATTCCAAATAAAGGATTTTTTACTTTCACTTTCAGTTTAATCATGGAAGGTGTCTCGGGGAGACGCCTGCCATGATTAACTCATTATTACCCTGATTGCCACATCACCAGGGCAAGTCCTGCTGGGTGGAGTCCCAGGACTAGAGTTGAGCGCGGTTCGCGGTTCGAGGTTCTCCAGTTCTAAGCTCGAGTGATTTTTGGGGCTGTTCGAGATCGAACTAGAACTCGAGCTTTTTGCAAAAGCTCGATAGTTCTAGATACGTTCGAGAACGGTTCTAGCAGCAAAAAGCAGGGCTTTTTACAGCTACAGTGTGCAGGAGCCATCGCTGGCAGCCTGCCACAAGCTGGTAACCAAGATAAACATCGGGTATCCAAGCAAAGCGCTTTGGTGAGTAACCCGATGTTTATCTTAGTTACGTGCAGGAAGCCCACACTTCCCCGCTCAGCTCGCTCCGCCCCCTCCTGCCCGCGGCATGTATACATACATATACACACACACACACTCTCACCCCCCCCGCGCTCGGCTTACCTGCGGTGATGAAGTTCCGCCATCCCGACCTCAGCGCTGTCACTGTCCTCCATGGCCGCCGCTTGTCACATCACCTATCGCTTCCGACCCGAGACTGACACTGGCGGTGACGTCACGGACCTCTCGCGATACTTGATGTGAAGGCGCCGGTCATTGACCTCAGTGACAGGGGCTGTCAGTGTGCTGGAGATCAGCGCAGGTAATGTACCTCGCTGACAGCAGCACTTGTCATCCCCTGCAGTGACTTGGGCTGACCCATTGATGTTAGCTCAGGTCACTGCATTGCTCTCCCAGCCAATGGGGAACATCCTGCTCTTCATTGACTGGGACAGTGTGGATCGTCATGGCAACCCCTTGGATTACACCAGACCTGGATTTGTTTTTCTTTCTAATAAATTGGTTAAAGAGGGAATGTTTTGGGGAGTGTTTTTTCAAATAAAAATGTGTTTGTCGTCTATTTTTTTTTATTACTGACTGGGTTGGTGATGTCGGGTATCTGATAGACGCCTGACCTCACCAACCCCAGGGCTTGATGCCAGGTGACATTACACATCTGGTATTAACCCCATATATTACCCCGTTTGCCACCGCACCAGGGCGCGGGATGAGCTGGGGCGAAGCACCAGGATTGGCGCATCTAATGGATGCGCCACTTCTGGGGCGGCTGCGGCCTGCTATTTTTAGGCTTGGGAGAGTCCAATAACCATGGACCTCCCTAGTCTGAGAATATCAGGCCCCAGCTGTCTGCTTTACCTTGGCTGATGATCCAATTTTGGGGGACCCCTACGTGTTTTTTTTTTTTAAATTATTTATTTAATTTAAAATAACAGTGTGGGGTGCCCTCAGTTTTGGATTACCAGCCAAGGTGAGGTTGCCAGCTGTGGTCTGCAGGTTGCAGCCGTCTGCTTTACCCTAGCTGGCTACAAAACTAGGGGGAACCCTACGTCATTTTTTTTTCATTTTTTTGGCTAAATACAAAGCTAAGCACCCCTTAGTGCCACATGAAAGGTACCAAAGGGTGCTCCACTTTTTCTCCATTTTTTTCTCCACTCTTTCTCCACTTTTTCTCCACTTTTTCTCCACTTTTTTCTCCACTTTTTTCTCCACTTTTTCTCCACTTTTTTCTCCACTTTTTCTCCTCTTATGCTCCACTTTTTCTCCACTTTTTCTCCACTTTTTTCTCCACTTTTTCTCCTCTTATGCTCCACTTTTTCTCCACTTTTTCTCCACTTTTTCTCCACTTTTTCTCCTCTTATGCTCCACTTTTTCTCCTCTTATGCTCCACTTTTTCTCCTCTTAATCTCCACTTTTTCTCCACTTTTTCTCCTCTTATGCTCCACTTTTGTCCACTTTTTTCTCCACTTTTTCTCCTCTTATGCTCCACTTTTGTCCACTTTTTTCTCCACTTTTTCTCCTCTTATGCTCCACTTTTTCTCCACTTTTTCTCCACTTTTTCTCCACTTTTTCTCCTCTTATGCTCCACTTTTTCTCCACTTTTTCTCCTCTTATGCTCCACTTTTTCTCCACTTTTTCTCCACTTTTTCTCCACTTTTTCTCCTCTTATGCTCCACTTTTTCTCCACTTTTTCTCCACTTTTTCTCCTCTTATGCTCCACTTTTTCTCCACTTTTTCTCCACTTTTTCTCCTCTTATGCGCCACTTTTTCTCCACTTTTGTCCACTTTTTTCTCCACTTTTTCTCCTCTTATGCTCCACTTTTTCTCCACTTTTTCTCCACTTTTTCTCCTCTTATGCTCCACTTTTTCTCCACTTTTTCTCCACTTTTTTCTCCACTTTTTTCTCCACTTTTTCTCCTCTTATGCTCCACTTTTTCTCCACTTTTTCTCCACTTTTTCTCCTCTTATGCTCCACATTTTCTCCACTTTTTCTCCACTTTTTCTCCACTTTTTCTCCTCTTAATCTCCACTTTTTCTCCACTTTTTCTCCACTTTTTCTCCACTTTTGTCTCCACTTTTTCTCCTCTTAATCTCCACTTTTTCTCCACTTTTTCTCCACTTTTTCTCCACTTTTTCTCCTCTTATGCTCCACTTTTTCTCCACTTTTTCTCCACTTTTTCTCCACTTTTTCTCCTCTTATGCTCCACTTTTTCTCCACTTTTTCTCCACTTTTTCTCCTCTTATGCTCCACTTTTCCTCCACTTTTCCTCCACTTTTTCTCCTCTTATGCTCCACTTTTTCTTCACTTTTTCTCCACTTTTTCTCCTCTTATGCTCCACTTTTTCTCCACTATTTCTCCTCTTAATCTCCACTTTTTCTCCACTTTTTCTCCACTTTTTCTCCACTTTTTTCTCCACTTTTTCTCCACTTTTTCTCCACTTTTTCTCCACTTTTTCTCCTCTTATGCTCCACTTTTTCTCCACTTTTTCTCCACTTTTTCTCCACTTTTTCTCCTCTTATGCTCCACTTTTTCTCCACTTTTTCTCCACTTTTTCTCCTCTTATGCTCCACTTTTCCTCCACTTTTCCTCCACTTTTTCTCCTCTTATGCTCCACTTTTTCTTCACTTTTTCTCCACTTTTTCTCCTCTTATGCTCCACTTTTTCTCCACTATTTCTCCTCTTAATCTCCACTTTTTCTCCACTTTTTCTCCACTTTTTCTCCACTTTTTTCTCCACTTTTTCTCCACTTTTTTCTCCACTTTTTTCTCCACTTTTTCTCCACGTTTTTCTCCACTTTTTCTCCTCTTATGCTCCACTTTTTCTCCACTTTTTCTCCACTTTTTCTCCTCTTATGCTCCACTTTTTCTCCACTTTTTCTCCTCTTAATCTCCACTTTTTCTCCACTTTTTCTCCACTTTTTTCTCCACTTTTTCTCCACTTTTTCTCCTCTTATGCTCTACTTTTTCTCCACTTTTTCTCCACTTTTTCTCCTCTTAATCTCCACTTTTTCTCCTCTTATGCTCCACTTTTTCTCCACTTTTTCTCCACTTTTTCTCCTCCTATGCTCCACTTTTTCTCCACTTTTTCTCCACTTATTCTCCACTTTTTCTCCTCTTATGCTCCACTTTTTCTCCACTTTTTCTCCACTTTTTCTCCACTTTTTCTCCACTTTTTTCTCCACTTTTTCTCCTCTTATGCTCCACTTTTTCTCCACTTTTTCTCCACTTTTTTTCCACTTTTTCTCCACTTTTTCTCCACTTTTTTCTCCACTTTTTCTCCACTTTTTCTCCACTTTTTCTCCTCTTATGCTCCACTTTTTCTCCACTTTTTCTCCAATTTTTGCTCCACTTTTTCTCCACTTTTTCTCCACTTTTTCTCCTCTTATGCTCCACTTTTTCTCCACTTTTTCTCCACTTTTTCTCCTCCTAATCTCCACTTTTTCTCCTCTTATGCTCCACTTTTTCTCCACTTTTTCTCCACTTTTTCTCCTCTTATGTTCCACTTTTTCTCCACTTTTTCTCCACTTTTTCTCCACTTTTTCTCCACTTTTTTCTCCACTTTTTTCTCCACTTTTTTCTCCACTTTTTTCTCCACTTTTTCTCCTCTTTTGCTCCACTTTTTCTCCACTTTTTCTCCACTTTTTCTCCTCTTATGCTCCACTTTTTCTCCACTTTTTTCTCCACTTTTTCTCCTCTTATGCTCCACTTTTTCTCCACTTTTTCTCCACTTTTTCTCCACTTTTTCTCCTCTTATGCTCCACTTTTTCTCCACTTTTTCTCCTCTTATGCTCCACTTTTTCTCCACTTTTTCTCCTCTTATGCTCCACTTTTTCTCCACTTTTTCTCCACTTTTTTCTCCACTTTTTCTCCACTTTTTCTCCTCTTATGCTCCACTTTTTCTCCACTTTTTCTCCACTTTTTCTCCTCTTATGCTCCACTTTTTCTCCACTTTTTCTCCTCTTAATCTCCACTTTTTCTCCACTTTTTCTCCACTTTTTCTCCACTTTTTCTCCACTTTTGTCCACTTTTTTCTCCACTTTTTCTCCTCTTATGCTCCACTTTTTCTCCACTTTTTCTCCACTTTTTCTCCACTTTTTCTCCTCTTATGCTCCACTTTTTCTCCACTTTTTCTCCACTTTTTCTCCTCTTATGCTCCACTTTTTCTCCACTTTTTCTCCACTTTTTCTCCACTTTTTCCTCCACTTTTTCTCCACTTTTTCTCCTCTTATGCTCCACTTTTTCTCCACTTTTTCTCCACTTTTTCTCCTCTTATGCTCCACTTTTTCTCCACTTTTTCTCCACTTTTTCTCCACTTTTTTCTCCACTTTTTCTCCACTTTTTTCTCCACTTTTTTCTCCACTTTTTCTCCACGTTTTTCTCCACTTTTGCTCCACTTTTTCTCCACTTTTTCTCCACTTTTTCTCCTCTTATGCTCCACTTTTTCTCCACTTTTTCTCCACTTTTTTCTCCACTTTTTCTCCTCTTATGCTCCACTTTTTCTCCACTTTTTCTCCACTTTTTCTCCACTTTTTCTCCTCTTATGCTCCACTTTTTCTCCACTTTTTCTCCACTTTTTCTCCACTTTTTCTCCTCTTATGCTCCACTTTTTCTCCTCTTATGCTCCACTTTTTCTCCTCTTAATCTCCACTTTTTCTCCACTTTTTCTCCTCTTATGCTCCACTTTTGTCCACTTTTTTCTCCACTTTTTCTCCTCTTATGCTCCACTTTTTCTCCACTTTTTCTCCACTTTTTCTCCACTTTTTCTCCTCTTATGCTCCACTTTTTCTCCACTTTTTCTCCACTTTTTCTCCTCTTATGCTCCACTTTTTCTCCACTTTTTCTCCACTTTTTCTCCACTTTTTCTCCTCTTATGCTCCACTTTTTCTCCACTTTTTCTCCACTTTTTCTCCTCTTATGCTCCACTTTTTCTCCACTTTTTCTCCACTTTTTCTCCTCTTATGCGCCACTTTTTCTCCACTTTTGTCCACTTTTTTCTCCACTTTTTCTCCTCTTATGCTCCACTTTTTCTCCACTTTTTCTCCACTTTTTCTCCTCTTATGCTCCACTTTTTCTCCACTTTTTCTCCACTTTTTTCTCCACTTTTTTCTCCACTTTTTCTCCTCTTATGCTCCACTTTTTCTCCACTTTTTCTCCACTTTTTCTCCACTTTTTCTCCTCTTATGCTCCACTTTTTCTCCACTTTTTCTCCACTTTTTCTCCTCTTAATCTCCACTTTTTCTCCACTTTTTCTCCACTTTTTCTCCACTTTTGTCCACTTTTTTCTCCACTTTTTCTCCTCTTAATCTCCACTTTTTCTCCACTTTTTCTCCACTTTTTCTCCACTTTTTCTCCACTTTTTCTCCTCTTATGCTCCACTTTTTCTCCACTTTTTCTCCACTTTTTCTCCACTTTTTCTCCTCTTATGCTCCACTTTTTCTCCACTTTTTCTCCACTTTTTCTCCTCTTATGCTCCACTTTTCCTCCACTTTTCCTCCACTTTTTCTCCTCTTATGCTCCACTTTTTCTTCACTTTTTCTCCACTTTTTCTCCTCTTATGCTCCACTTTTTCTCCACTATTTCTCCTCTTAATCTCCACTTTTTCTCCACTTTTTCTCCACTTTTTCTCCACTTTTTTCTCCACTTTTTCTCCACTTTTTTCTCCTTTTTTCTCCACTTTTTCTCCACGTTTTTCTCCACTTTTTCTCCTCTTATGCTCCACTTTTTCTCCACTTTTTCTCCTCTTATGCTCCACTTTTTCTCCACTTTTTCTCCTCTTAATCTCCACTTTTTCTCCACTTTTTCTCCACTTTTTTCTCCACTTTTTCTCCACTTTTTCTCCTCTTATGCTCTACTTTTTCTCCACTTTTTCTCCACTTTTTCTCCTCTTAATCTCCACTTTTTCTCCTCTTATGCTCCACTTTTTCTCCACTTTTTCTCCACTTTTTCTCCTCCTATGCTCCACTTTTTCTCCACTTTTTCTCCACTTATTCTCCACTTTTTCTCCTCTTATGCTCCACTTTTTCTCCACTTTTTCTCCACTTTTTCTCCACTTTTTCTCCACTTTTTTCTCCACTTTTTCTCCTCTTATGCTCCACTTTTTCTCCACTTTTTCTCCACTTTTTTTCCACTTTTTCTCCACTTTTTCTCCACTTTTTTCTCCACTTTTTCTCCACTTTTTCTCCACTTTTTCTCCTCTTATGCTCCACTTTTTCTCCACTTTTTCTCCAATTTTTACTCCACTTTTTCTCCACTTTTTCTCCACTTTTTCTCCTCTTATGCTCCACTTTTTCTCCACTTTTTCTCCACTTTTTCTCCTCCTAATCTCCACTTTTTCTCCTCTTATGCTCCACTTTTTCTCCACTTTTTCTCCACTTTTTCTCCTCTTATGTTCCACTTTTTCTCCACTTTTTCTCCACTTATTCTCCACTTTTTTCTCCACTTTTTTCTCCACTTTTTCTCCTCTTTTGCTCCACTTTTTCTCCACTTTTTCTCCACTTTTTCTCCTCTTATGCTCCACTTTTTCTCCACTTTTTTCTCCACTTTTTCTCCTCTTATGCTCCACTTTTTCTCCACTTTTTCTCCACTTTTTCTCCACTTTTTCTCCTCTTATGCTCCACTTTTTCTCCACTTTTTCTCCTCTTATGCTCCACTTTTTCTCCACTTTTTCTCCTCTTATGCTCCACTTTTTCTCCACTTTTTCTCCACTTTTTTCTCCACTTTTTCTCCACTTTTTCTCCTCTTATGCTCCACTTTTTCTCCACTTTTTCTCCACTTTTTCTCCTCTTATGCTCCACTTTTTCTCCACTTTTTCTCCTCTTAATCTCCACTTTTTCTCCACTTTTTCTCCACTTTTTCTCCACTTTTGTCCACTTTTTTCTCCACTTTTTCTCCTCTTATGCTCCACTTTTTCTCCACTTTTTCTCCACTTTTTCTCCACTTTTTCTCCTCTTATGCTCCACTTTTTCTCCACTTTTTCTCCACTTTTTCTCTTCCTAATCTCCACTTTTTCTCCTCTTATGCTCCACTTTTTCTCCACTTTTTCTCCACTTTTTCTCCTCTTATGTTCCACTTTTTCTCCACTTTTTCTCCACTTTTACTCCACTTTTTCTCCACTTATTCTCCACTTTTTTCTCCACTTTTTTCTCCACTTTTTCTCCTCTTATGCTCCACTTTTTCTCCACTTTTTCTCCTCTTAATCTCCACTTTTTCTCCACTTTTTCTCCTCTTATGCTCCACTTTTTTTTCCACTTTTTTCTCCACTTTTTCTCCTCTTATGCTCCACTTTTTCTCCACTTTTTCTCCACTTTTTCTCCTCTTATGCTCCACTTTTTCTCCACTTTTTCTCCTCTTATGCTCCACTTTTTCTCCACTTTTTCTCCTCTTAATCTCCACTTTTTCTCCACTTTTTCTCCACTTTTTTCTCCACTTTTTCTCCACTTTTTCTCCTCTTATGCTCCACTTTTTCTCCTCTTTTTCTCCACTTTTTCTCCTCTTAATCTCCACTTTTTCTCCTCTTATGCTCCACTTTTTCTCCACTTTTTCTCCACTTTTTCTCCTCTTATGCTCCACTTTTTCTCCACTTATTCTCCACTTTTTCTCCTCTTATGCTCCACTTTTTCTCCACTTTTTCTCCACTTTTTCTCCACTTTTTCTCCTCTTATGCTCCACTTTTTCTCCACTTTTTCTCCACTTATTCTCCACTTTTTCTCCTCTTATGCTCCAATTTTTCTCCACTTTTTCTCCACTTTTTTTCCACTTTTTCTCCACTTTTTCTCCACTTTTTTCTCCACTTTTTCTCCACTTTTTCTCCACTTTTTCTCCTCTTATGCTCCACTTTTTCTCCACTTTTTCTCCACTTTTTGCTCCACTTTTTCTCCACTTTTTCTCCACTTTTTCTCCACTTTTTCTCCTCTTATGCTCCACTTTTTCTCCACTTTTTCTCCTCTTAATCTCCACTTTTTCTCCTCTTATGCTCCACTTTTTCTCCACTTTTTCTCCACTTTTTCTCCTCTTATGTTCCACTTTTTCTCCACTTTTTCTCCACTTTTTCTCCACTTTTTCTCCTCTTATGCTCCACTTTTTCTCCACTTTTTCTCCACTTTTTCTCCACTTTTTCTCCTCTTATGCTCCACTTTTTCTCCACTTTTTCTCCACTTTTTCTCCTCTTATGCTCCACTTTTTCTCCACTTTTTCTCCTCTTATGCTCCACTTTTTCTCCACTTTTTCTCCTCTTAATCTCCACTTTTTCTCCACTTTTTTCTCCTCTTATGCTCCACTTTTTCTCCACTTTTTCTCCACTTTTTTCTCCTCTTATGCTCCACTTTTTCTCCACTTTTTCTCCACTTTTTCTCCTCTTAATCTCCACTTTTTCTCCTCTTATGCTCCACTTTTTCTCCACTTTTTCTCCACTTTTTCTCCTCTTATGTTCCACTTTTTCTCCACTTTTTCTCCACTTTTTCTCCTCTTTTGCTACACTTTTTCTCCACTTTTTCTCCACTTTTTCTCCTCTTATGCTCCACTTTTTCTCCACTTTTTCTCCACTTTTTTCTCCACTTTTTCTCCTCTTATGCTCCACTTTTTCTCCACTTTTTCTCCACTTTTTCTCCACTTTTTCTCCTCTTATGCTCCACTTTTTCTCCACTTTTTCTCCTCTTAATCTCCACTTTTTCTCCACTTTTTCTCCACTTTTTTCTCTACTTTTTCTCCACTTTTTCTCCTCTTATGCTCCACTTTTTCTCCACTTTTTCTCCACTTTTTCTCCTCTTAATCTCCACTTTTTCTCCTCTTATGCTCCACTTTTTCTCCACTTTTTCTCCTCTTATGCTCCACTTTTTCTCCACTTTTTCTCCTCTTATGCTCCACTTTTTCTCCACTTTTTCTCCACTTTTTCTCCACTTTTTTCTCCACTTTTTCTCCACTTTTTTCTCCACTTTTTTCTCCACTTTTTCTCCACGTTTTTCTCCACTTTTGCTCCACTTTTTCTCCACTTTTTCTCCACTTTTTCTCCTCTTATGCTCCACTTTTTCTCCACTTTTTCTCCACTTTTTTCTCCACTTTTTCTCCTCTTATGCTCCACTTTTTCTCCACTTTTTCTCCACTTTTTCTCCACTTTTTCTCCTCTTATGCTCCACTTTTTCTCCACTTTTTCTCCACTTTTTCTCCACTTTTTCTCCTCTTATGCTCCACTTTTTCTCCTCTTATGCTCCACTTTTTCTCCTCTTAATCTCCACTTTTTCTCCACTTTTTCTCCTCTTATGCTCCACTTTTGTCCACTTTTTTCTCCACTTTTTCTCCTCTTATGCTCCACTTTTTCTCCACTTTTTCTCCACTTTTTCTCCACTTTTTCTCCTCTTATGCTCCACTTTTTCTCCACTTTTTCTCCACTTTTTCTCCTCTTATGCTCCACTTTTTCTCCACTTTTTCTCCACTTTTTCTCCACTTTTTCTCCTCTTATGCTCCACTTTTTCTCCACTTTTTCTCCACTTTTTCTCCTCTTATGCTCCACTTTTTCTCCACTTTTTCTCCACTTTTTCTCCTCTTATGCGCCACTTTTTCTCCACTTTTGTCCACTTTTTTCTCCACTTTTTCTCCTCTTATGCTCCACTTTTTCTCCACTTTTTCTCCACTTTTTCTCCTCTTATGCTCCACTTTTTCTCCACTTTTTCTCCACTTTTTTCTCCACTTTTTTCTCCACTTTTTCTCCTCTTATGCTCCACTTTTTCTCCACTTTTTCTCCACTTTTTCTCCACTTTTTCTCCTCTTATGCTCCACTTTTTCTCCACTTTTTCTCCACTTTTTCTCCTCTTAATCTCCACTTTTTCTCCACTTTTTCTCCACTTTTTCTCCACTTTTGTCCACTTTTTTCTCCACTTTTTCTCCTCTTAATCTCCACTTTTTCTCCACTTTTTCTCCACTTTTTCTCCACTTTTTCTCCACTTTTTCTCCTCTTATGCTCCACTTTTTCTCCACTTTTTCTCCACTTTTTCTCCACTTTTTCTCCTCTTATGCTCCACTTTTTCTCCACTTTTTCTCCACTTTTTCTCCTCTTATGCTCCACTTTTCCTCCACTTTTCCTCCACTTTTTCTCCTCTTATGCTCCACTTTTTCTTCACTTTTTCTCCACTTTTTCTCCTCTTATGCTCCACTTTTTCTCCACTATTTCTCCTCTTAATCTCCACTTTTTCTCCACTTTTTCTCCACTTTTTCTCCACTTTTTTCTCCACTTTTTCTCCACTTTTTTCTCCTTTTTTCTCCACTTTTTCTCCACGTTTTTCTCCACTTTTTCTCCTCTTATGCTCCACTTTTTCTCCACTTTTTCTCCTCTTATGCTCCACTTTTTCTCCACTTTTTCTCCTCTTAATCTCCACTTTTTCTCCACTTTTTCTCCACTTTTTTCTCCACTTTTTCTCCACTTTTTCTCCTCTTATGCTCTACTTTTTCTCCACTTTTTCTCCACTTTTTCTCCTCTTAATCTCCACTTTTTCTCCTCTTATGCTCCACTTTTTCTCCACTTTTTCTCCACTTTTTCTCCTCCTATGCTCCACTTTTTCTCCACTTTTTCTCCACTTATTCTCCACTTTTTCTCCTCTTATGCTCCACTTTTTCTCCACTTTTTCTCCACTTTTTCTCCACTTTTTCTCCACTTTTTTCTCCACTTTTTCTCCTCTTATGCTCCACTTTTTCTCCACTTTTTCTCCACTTTTTTTCCACTTTTTCTCCACTTTTTCTCCACTTTTTTCTCCACTTTTTCTCCACTTTTTCTCCACTTTTTCTCCTCTTATGCTCCACTTTTTCTCCACTTTTTCTCCAATTTTTACTCCACTTTTTCTCCACTTTTTCTCCACTTTTTCTCCTCTTATGCTCCACTTTTTCTCCACTTTTTCTCCACTTTTTCTCCTCCTAATCTCCACTTTTTCTCCTCTTATGCTCCACTTTTTCTCCACTTTTTCTCCACTTTTTCTCCTCTTATGTTCCACTTTTTCTCCACTTTTTCTCCACTTATTCTCCACTTTTTTCTCCACTTTTTTCTCCACTTTTTCTCCTCTTTTGCTCCACTTTTTCTCCACTTTTTCTCCACTTTTTCTCCTCTTATGCTCCACTTTTTCTCCACTTTTTTCTCCACTTTTTCTCCTCTTATGCTCCACTTTTTCTCCACTTTTTCTCCACTTTTTCTCCACTTTTTCTCCTCTTATGCTCCACTTTTTCTCCACTTTTTCTCCTCTTATGCTCCACTTTTTCTCCACTTTTTCTCCTCTTATGCTCCACTTTTTCTCCACTTTTTCTCCACTTTTTTCTCCACTTTTTCTCCACTTTTTCTCCTCTTATGCTCCACTTTTTCTCCACTTTTTCTCCACTTTTTCTCCTCTTATGCTCCACTTTTTCTCCACTTTTTCTCCTCTTAATCTCCACTTTTTCTCCACTTTTTCTCCACTTTTTCTCCACTTTTGTCCACTTTTTTCTCCACTTTTTCTCCTCTTATGCTCCACTTTTTCTCCACTTTTTCTCCACTTTTTCTCCACTTTTTCTCCTCTTATGCTCCACTTTTTCTCCACTTTTTCTCCACTTTTTCTCTTCCTAATCTCCACTTTTTCTCCTCTTATGCTCCACTTTTTCTCCACTTTTTCTCCACTTTTTCTCCTCTTATGTTCCACTTTTTCTCCACTTTTTCTCCACTTTTACTCCACTTTTTCTCCACTTATTCTCCACTTTTTTCTCCACTTTTTTCTCCACTTTTTCTCCTCTTATGCTCCACTTTTTCTCCACTTTTTCTCCTCTTAATCTCCACTTTTTCTCCACTTTTTCTCCTCTTATGCTCCACTTTTTTTTCCACTTTTTTCTCCACTTTTTCTCCTCTTATGCTCCACTTTTTCTCCACTTTTTCTCCACTTTTTCTCCTCTTATGCTCCACTTTTTCTCCACTTTTTCTCCTCTTATGCTCCACTTTTTCTCCACTTTTTCTCCTCTTAATCTCCACTTTTTCTCCACTTTTTCTCCACTTTTTTCTCCACTTTTTCTCCACTTTTTCTCCTCTTATGCTCCACTTTTTCTCCTCTTTTTCTCCACTTTTTCTCCTCTTAATCTCCACTTTTTCTCCTCTTATGCTCCACTTTTTCTCCACTTTTTCTCCACTTTTTCTCCTCTTATGCTCCACTTTTTCTCCACTTATTCTCCACTTTTTCTCCTCTTATGCTCCACTTTTTCTCCACTTTTTCTCCACTTTTTCTCCACTTTTTCTCCTCTTATGCTCCACTTTTTCTCCACTTTTTCTCCACTTATTCTCCACTTTTTCTCCTCTTATGCTCCAATTTTTCTCCACTTTTTCTCCACTTTTTTTCCACTTTTTCTCCACTTTTTCTCCACTTTTTTCTCCACTTTTTCTCCACTTTTTCTCCACTTTTTCTCCTCTTATGCTCCACTTTTTCTCCACTTTTTCTCCACTTTTTGCTCCACTTTTTCTCCACTTTTTCTCCACTTTTTCTCCACTTTTTCTCCTCTTATGCTCCACTTTTTCTCCACTTTTTCTCCTCTTAATCTCCACTTTTTCTCCTCTTATGCTCCACTTTTTCTCCACTTTTTCTCCACTTTTTCTCCTCTTATGTTCCACTTTTTCTCCACTTTTTCTCCACTTTTTCTCCACTTTTTCTCCTCTTATGCTCCACTTTTTCTCCACTTTTTCTCCACTTTTTCTCCACTTTTTCTCCTCTTATGCTCCACTTTTTCTCCACTTTTTCTCCACTTTTTCTCCTCTTATGCTCCACTTTTTCTCCACTTTTTCTCCTCTTATGCTCCACTTTTTCTCCACTTTTTCTCCTCTTAATCTCCACTTTTTCTCCACTTTTTTCTCCTCTTATGCTCCACTTTTTCTCCACTTTTTCTCCACTTTTTTCTCCTCTTATGCTCCACTTTTTCTCCACTTTTTCTCCACTTTTTCTCCTCTTAATCTCCACTTTTTCTCCTCTTATGCTCCACTTTTTCTCCACTTTTTCTCCACTTTTTCTCCTCTTATGTTCCACTTTTTCTCCACTTTTTCTCCACTTTTTCTCCTCTTTTGCTACACTTTTTCTCCACTTTTTCTCCACTTTTTCTCCTCTTATGCTCCACTTTTTCTCCACTTTTTCTCCACTTTTTTCTCCACTTTTTCTCCTCTTATGCTCCACTTTTTCTCCACTTTTTCTCCACTTTTTCTCCACTTTTTCTCCTCTTATGCTCCACTTTTTCTCCACTTTTTCTCCTCTTAATCTCCACTTTTTCTCCACTTTTTCTCCACTTTTTTCTCTACTTTTTCTCCACTTTTTCTCCTCTTATGCTCCACTTTTTCTCCACTTTTTCTCCACTTTTTCTCCTCTTAATCTCCACTTTTTCTCCTCTTATGCTCCACTTTTTCTCCACTTTTTCTCCTCTTATGCTCCACTTTTTCTCCACTTTTTCTCCTCTTATGCTCCACTTTTTCTCCACTTTTTCTCCACTTTTTCTCCTCTTATGCTCCACTTTTTATTCACTTTTTCTCCTCTTAATCTCCACTTTTTCTCCACTTTTTCTCCACTTTTTTTCCACTTTTTCTCCACTTTTTCTCCACTTTGTCTCCTCTTATGCTCCACTTTTTCTCCACTTTTTCTCCACTTTTTGCTCCACTTTTTCTCCACTTTTTCTCCACTTTTTCTCCACTTTTTCTCCTCTTATGCTCCACTTTTTCTCCACTTTTTCTCCACTTTTTCTCCACTTAATCTACACTTTTTCTCCTCTTATGCTCCAGTTTTTCTCCACTTTTTCTCCACTTTTTCTCCACTTTTTCTCCACTTTTTCTCCTCTTATGCTCCACTTTTTCTCCACTTTTTCTCCACTTTTTGCTCCACTTTTTATCTACTTTTTCTCCTCTTATGCTCCACTTTTTCTCCACTTTTTCTCCACTTTTTCTCCACTTTTTCTCCTCTTATGCTCCACTTTTTCTCCACTTTTTCTCCTCTTAATCTCCACTTTTTCTCCACTTTTTCTCCACTTTTTTCTCCACTTTTTCTCCTCTTATGCTCCACTTTTTCTCCACTTTTTCTCCTCTTAATCTCCACTTTTTCTCCTCTTATGCTCCACTTTTTCTCCACTTTTTCTCCACTTTTTCTCCTCTTATGCTCCACTTTTTCTCCACTTTTTCTCCACTTATTCTCCACTTTTTCTCCTCTTATGCTCCACTTTTTCTCCACTTTTTCTCCAATTTTTGCTCCACTTTTTCTCCACTTTTTTTCCACTTTTTTCTCCACTTTTTCTCCTCTTATGCTCCACTTTTTCTCCACTTTTTCTCCACTTTTTTTCCACTTTTTCTCCACTTTTTCTCCACTTTTTTCTCCACTTTTTCTCCACTTTTTCTCCACTTTTTCTCCTCTTATGCTCCACTTTTTCTCCACTTTTTCTCCAATTTTTGCTCCACTTTTTCTCCACTTTTTCTCCACTTTTTCTCCACTTTTTCTCCTCTTATGCTCCACTTTTTCTCCACTTTTTCTCCACTTTTTCTCCTCTTAATCTCCACTTTTTCTCCTCTTATGCTCCACTTTTTCTCCACTTTTTCTCCACTTTTTCTCCACTTATTCTCCACTTTTTTCTCCACTTTTTTCTCCACTTTTTCTCCACTTTTTTCTCCACTTTTTCTCCTCTTTTGCTCCACTTTTTCTCCACTTTTTCTCCACTTTTTCTCCTCTTATGCTCCACTTTTTCTCCACTTTTTCTCCACTTTTTTCTCCACTTTTTCTCCTCTTATGCTCCACTTTTTCTCCACTTTTTCTCCACTTTTTCTCCACTTTTTCTCCTCTTATGCTCCACTTTTTCTCCACTTTTTCTCCACTTTTTCTCCTCTTATGCTCCACTTTTTCTCCACTTTTTCTCCTCTTAATCTCCACTTTTTCTCCACTTTTTCTCCACTTTTTTCTCCACTTTTTCTCCACTTTTTCTCCTCTTATGCTCCACGTTTTCTCCACTTTTTCTCCACTTTTTCTCCTCTTAATCTCCACTTTTTCTCCTCTTATGCTCCACTTTTTCTCCACTTTTTCTCCACTTTTTCTCCACTTTTTTCTCCACTTTTTCTCCTCTTATGCTCCACTTTTTCTCCACTTTTTCTCCACTTTTTTCCACTTTTTCTCCACTTTTTCTCCACTTTTTCTCCTCTTAATCTCCACTTTTTCTCCTCTTATGCTCCACTTTTTCTCCACTTTTTCTCCACTTTTTCTCCACTTTTTTCTCCACTTTTTCTCCTCTTATGCTCCACTTTTTCTCCACTTTTTCTCCACTTTTTTCCACTTTTTCTCCACTTTTTTCTCCACTTTTTCTCCACTTTTTCTCCACTTTTTCTCCTCTTATGCTCCACTTTTTCTCCATTTTTTCTCCACTTTTTGCTCCACTTTTTCTCCACTTTTTCTCCACTTTTTCTCCACTTTTTCTCCTCTTATGCTCCACTTTTTCTCCACTTTTTCTCCACTTTTTCTCCTCTTAATCTCCACTTTTTCCCCTCCTATGCTCCACTTTTTCTCCACTTTTTCTCCACTTTTTCTCCTCTTATGCTCCACTTATTCTCCACTTTTTCTCCTCTTATGCTCCACTTTTTCTCCACTTTTTCTCCACTTTTTCTCCTCTTATGTTCCACTTTTTCTCCACTTTTTCTCCACTTTTTCTCCACTTTTTCTCCTCTTATGCTCCACTTTTTCTCCACTTTTTCTCCACTTTTTCTCCACTTTTTCTCCTCTTATGCTCCACTTTTTCTCCACTTTTTCTCCACTTTTTCTCCTCTTATGCTCCACTTTTTCTCCACTTTTTCTCCTCTTATGCTCCACTTTTTCTCCACTTTTTCTCCTCTTAATCTCCACTTTTTCTCCACTTTTTCTCCACTTTTTCTCCACTTTTTTCTCCACTTTTTTCTCCACTTTTTCTCCTCTTTTGCTACACTTTTTCTCCACTTTTTCTCCACTTTTTCTCCTCTTATGCTCCACTTTTTCTCCACTTTTTCTCCACTTTTTTCTCCACTTTTTCTCCTCTTATGCTCCACTTTTTCTCCACTTTTTCTCCACTTTTTCTCCACTTTTTCTCCTCTTATGCTCCACTTTTTCTCCACTTTTTCTCCTCTTAATCTCCACTTTTTCTCCACTTTTTCTCCACTTTTTTCTCCACTTTTTCTCCACTTTTTCTCCTCTTATGCTCCACTTTTTCCCCACTTTTTCTCCACTTTTTCTCCTCTTAATCTCCACTTTTTCTCCTCCTATGCTCCACTTTTTCTCCACTTTTTCTCCACTTTTTCTCCTCTTATGCTCCACTTATTCTCCACTTTTTCTCCTCTTATGCTCCACTTTTTCTCCACTTTTTATCCACTTTTTCTCCACTTTTTTCTCCACTTTTTCTCCTCTTATGCTCCACTTTTTCTCCACTTTTTTTCCACTTTTTCTCCACTTTTTCTCCACTTTTTTCTCCACTTTTTCTCCACTTTGTCTCCTCTTATGCTCCACTTTTTCTCCACTTTTTCTCCACTTTTTGCTCCACTTTTTCTCCACTTTTTCTCCACTTTTTCTCCTCTTATGCTCCACTTTTTCTCCACTTTTTCTCCACTTTTTCTCCTCTTAATCTCCACTTTTTCTCCTCTTATGCTCCACTTTTTCTCCACTTTTTCTCCACTTTTTTTCCACTTTTTCTCCACTTTTTCTCCACTTTTTCTCCACTTTTTCTCCTCTTATGCTCCACTTTTTCTCCACTTTTTCTCCACTTTTTGCTCCACTTTTTCTCCACTTTTTCTCCACTTTTTCTCCTCTTATGCTCCACTTTTTCTCCACTTTTTCTCTACTTTTTCTCCACTTTTTCTCCTCTTATGCTCCACTTTTTCTCCACTTTTTCTCCTCTTAATCTCCACTTTTTCTCCACTTTTTCTCCACTTTTTTCTCCACTTTTTCTCCACTTTTTCTCCTCTTATGCTCCACTTTTTCTCCACTTTTTCTCCACTTTTTCTCCTCTTAATCTCCACTTTTTCTCCTCTTATGCTCCACTTTTTCTCCACTTTTTCTCCACTTTTTCTCCTCTTATGCTCCACTTTTTCTCCACTTTTTCTCCACTTTTTCTCCACTTTTTCTCCTCTTATGCTCCACTTTTTCTCCACTTTTTCTCCACTTTTTCTCCACTTTTTCTCCACTTTTTTCTCCACTTTTTCTCCACTTTTTCTCCACTTTTTCTCCACTTTTTTTCCACTTTTTCTCCACTTTTTCTCCACTTTTTTCTCCACTTTTTCTCCACTTTTTCTCCACTTTTTCTCCTCTTATGCTCCACTTTTTCTCCACTTTTTGCTTCACTTTTTCTCCACTCTTTCTCCACTTTTTCTCCACTTTTTCTCCTCTTAATCTCCACTTTTTCTCCTCTTATGCTCCACTTTTTCTCCACTTTTTCTCCACTTTTTCTCCTCTTAATCTCCACTTTTTCTCCTCTTATGCTCCACTTTTTCTCCACTTTTTCTCCACTTTTTTTCCGCTTTTTCTCCACTTTTTCTCCTCTTATGCTCCACTTTTTCTCCACTTTTTGCTCCAATTTTTCTCCACTTTTTCTCCACTTTTTCTCCACTTTTTTTCCTCTTATGCTCCACTTTTTCTCCACTTTTTCTCCATTTTTTTCTCCACTTTTTCTCCACTTTTTCTCCACTTTTTCTCCACTTTTTCTCCACTTTTTCTCCACTTTTTCTCCACTTTTTCTCCGTTCTTTTTCTATGGTCGGTCTACCCATTAGCTCTGCCATGCATACTGTAGCTCTACACCTACTGCACATGTTACTTTATGATTGACATCTCTTTCGTACCAGAGCTGTCTAAGTCTACTCTGACCCCATATTTGTCATTACTATATTGTCCTTGTACTGTATTATGACATTTGTATCATGTGTTTCATTTCTTGCTGTGTTGCAATTTTTTTGCTGCATCCCAATTGTACCTCTACATTGTTCGAGTTTATGTTATTGTTCTCTCACTCTTATGTGATACTGATTATTGTCATTTTTCATGATTACATGCAGATAAGTCCAATCTGACGAAGGCTCAGGCCGAAACGTCATTTGTAACTTGTTTTGGACAAAAACATATATGCTTATGAAAAAAAAATTTTTCTTAATATGGACCAATAAAGAGTGATTTTGCATTACTATCCATTGTGACTTACTGACTTAGTCTGGGAGATTTAGAGTGCCGAGGTTACTCACTAATTTTATCTATTATTACCTCTGAGCACCTATATACCAGTGAGCAGAGTTTCCTCTACAGTAGTTCTCCTGATTAGGCATGCCCTTACCTCATGAGCAGGGCATTGCAGCTTTGGTAGCAACCATTACGACATGGACTCTGCTGCTGTGGACCCGGGGAGAGTGAGTGCAGATTCATTGCACCCACACTCCTCACATGAAGGGTCCGCACTCCTAGAAAATGGGGGATACGTTCCCTTAGTGTCTCCCCCCCATATTCTAGACGGTCCAGAGTCATCGTGGGCCCCCCCTTTTTTTTTTTCTTACAATAAATTGGTGAAAGAGGAAATGTTTTGGGGACTGTTTTTTCAAATAAATTTCTTTTGTCGATTTTTTGTTTTTGTTATTACTGACAGTTTATGATGTTGGGTATCTAATAGACGCCATGACATCACAAACTGCTGGGCTTGATCTCAGGTGACTTTACAGCTAGTATCAACCCGATTTATTACCCCGTTTGCCACTGCACCAGGGCACGGGATGAGCTGGGGTGAAGCGCCAAGATTGGCGCATCTAGTAAATGCGCCACGTCTGGGGTGCCTGCGACCTGCTTTTTTTAGGCTGTGAAGGCCCAATAACTATGGACCTTCCCACCCTGAGAATACCAGACCACAGCTGTCCGCTTTACCTTGGCTGGTGATCCAATTTGGGGGGGACCCTACTTTTATTGTGTAATTATTAATATTTATAAAATAATTATAAAAAAGAGCCTGAGGGGACCTCCACATTGGATCCCCAACCACGGTAAAGCTGCCAGCTGTGGTTTTCAGGCTACAGCCGTCTGTTTTACCCTAGCTGGCTATCAAAAATGGGGGGACCCAACGTCATTTTTTTTTTTTAACTATTTTTTAAATAGAAAAAATTAATGGGCTTCCCTGTATTTTGATTGCCAACCAAGGTAACGGCAGGCAGATGGGGGTGGCAACCCATAGCTGTCTGCTTTATCTGCACTGAGAATCAAAAATACCGCGGAGCGCTACGTCATTTTTTTAAAGATTTATTTTTACAGCACTGTGATGTCCAGCAATCAAAATACAGGGAAGCCCATTTTATTTTTAGTTATTTAAATAAATAATTAAAAAAATATATATATGGGCTCCCGCTGCATTTTTTGTATTGCTAGCTAAGGGTAATCCAAGCAGCTACTGGCTGCTAACCCCCACTGCTTGGTGTTACCTTCACTGGCAATGGAAAATCCAGGGAAGCATTTTTTATTTTTTTTGCCAAAAAACTACAAAAAAAGGACGTGAGCTTCGCCATATTTTTGTATGCTAGCCAGGTATAGCAGGCAGGTGCTGGAAGAGTTGGATACAGCGCCAGAAGATGGCGCTTCTATGAAAATGCCATTTTCTGAGGTGGCTGCAGACTGCAATTCGCAGCAGTGGGGCCCAGAAAGCTCAGGCCAACCTGTGGTGCGGATTCCAATCCCCAGCTGCCCAGTTGTACCTGGCTGGACACAAAAATGGGGCAAAGCCTACGTCATTTGTTTTCTAATTATTTCTTGAAATTCATGAAATAATAAAAAAAGGGCTTCCCTTTATTTTTGGTTCCCAGCCGGGTACAAATAGGCAACTGGGGGTTGGGGGCAGCCGTACCTGCCTGCTGTACCTGGCTAGCATACAAAAATATGGCGAAGCCCACATAATTTTTTCAGGGGGCAAAAAACTTCTGCATACAGTCCTGGATGGAGTATGCTGAGCCTTGTAGTTCTGCAGCTGCTGTCTGTCTGTATGGAGAAGAGCAGACAGCAGCTGCAGAACTACAAGGCTCAGCATACTCCATCCAGGACTGTATGCAGAATTTTTTTGCCCACCAAAAAAATGACGTGGGCTTCGCCATATTTTTGTATGCTAGCCAGGTACAGCTGGCAGCCACGGGCTGCCTCCAACCCCCGGTTGCCTATTTGTACCCGGCTGGGAACCAAAAATATAGGGAAGCCCGTTTTTTTTAATTATTTCACTTATTTCATGAAATAATTAAAAAACAAATGACGTGGGCTTCGCCCTATTTTTGTGTTCAGCCGGGTACAACTAGGCAGCTGGGGATTGGAATCCGCAGCACAGGTTAGCCCGAGGTTTGTGGACGCCTCTGCTGCGGATTTCAGTCCGCAGCCGTCCCAGAAAATGGCGCTCTCATAGAAGCGCCATCATCTGGCGCTGTATCCAACTCTTCCAACAGCCCTGGAGCCGGGTGGCTTGTTGGGTAATCATGAGTTAATACTGGCTTTGTTTTACCAGCCAGTATTAAGCCAGAGATTCTTAATGTCAGGCACGTTTGACCCGGCCATTAAGAATCTCCAATAAAGGGTTAGAAAAAAGACACCACACAGAGAAAAAATACTTTAATAGAAATAAATACACAGACACATTAGAGACTCCATCTTTATTACCCCCTGTCAGCCCTCCACGATCCTGCTCTTCTGTCTTCTTTCTTTCTAGTGTAGTAGTAGTGACGATTGTAGTGAGGATGAGATTCACCAGCTCATCACTTGGGGCTGGGGAACCTCCATCCTCACTACAATCATCACTAGTGTAGTAGTAGTGACGATTGTAGTGAGGAAGGATGAGATTCACCAGCTCATCACTTGGGGCTGGGGAACCTCCATCCTCACTACAATCATCACTACAATTGGGAAGCAGCGTGCAGCCTTCACTCCGTGAGTGATCACTGCTGGCTGCTAGCGGTAACGCTGACAGACGCGTTACCATAGCAACGGTGCTCTCGGAGCCGCGGTTAGCGGTGACGTCACCGCTAACTGCGTTGCTATGGCAACGGTGATCTCCATTAATGACCGGCTGTGTCAGCCGGTCCCTAACGGAACGGGGAGTCGACCGTGTGCTAGAGCATGTCGCCGGTACACGGCGATACACATATGTGCACCGTGTACCGGAGAGATGCACTCGCAGGTCCTACATGACGTGTCATAGTCATGTGACCAGTCTGTAGCCAATGAGATAATAGCCACGTGACTGGTCACATGGCTATTTTGACGTCACGATAGGTCCTGCATCTCTGCTGGCAGTGCAGGTCACCGGGAGGATTCAGCGATCATCGGATGGAATAGCGGCAGGAGACAGAGTGCAGAAGGGATCGCGAGGACCGGTAAGTGTTATGGCAATGTTTATTAACTGTTTGTGTACATTTATCATGCATTTTTATGTGTTTGTGATTGCCTCCCATTATAGCCTATTGGTTCGAGTTCGGTTCGTCGAACGTTCGACGAGCCGAACTCGAACGGGACCCCCGTTTGGCGAACCGGCCTCGAGCCGAACCGGGACCGGTTCGCTCATCTCTACCCAGGACTGTCGTATCTAATGGATGCGGCAATTCCGGGCAGCTGCTGGGTGATATTGTAAGGGTGGTGGGCTCCCCACAATGTGGTGCTCCCCATGCTGACAATACCAGCCTCCAGCCGTGTGGCTTTATCCTGGCTGGTATCAAATATGGGGGAACCGCATTTTTTTTTTTTTTATTTTACAGCATGATATAGACCCGCCCGCCGGCGGCTTTGATTGGTTGCAGTGAGACAGCTGTCACTCATCGTGGGGGCGTGCCTGACTGCAAACAATCATGGGCGCCGATGGGCGGGGAAAGCACGGAATACCTGATTAAATAATGAAGCGGCAGCCATTTTCTAAAGAGGAAAAGACGCCGTAGCTTTCTGAAAGCCGTGCAGCTAGACGCCCGTGATCGGTGAGTAGGAAAGAGAGAGGGATTGTGCTGGGGACGCAGGACGCATGCAGATAGCAACGTGTGCACATAGCCTTACTGTGAAAAGCCCATATTTTTGGTGATCGAACCGTTCTCGAACCTAACTCGAACTGTCGAGCTTTTAGCAAAGATCTCGAGTTCGAACACCCCCAAAAATCACTCGAACATGAAATTGGCGAACCTCGAACTTCGCTCATCTCTACTGAGCAGCAGTATTTAATCACAAGCAGCAGCTTTAAAAGCAAACAAAATTTTAGGGTGTATAAACAGAGAGATTAGATCCCGTAATCCCAACGTATTGTTTCCCCTCAATAGATCACTTGTAAGGCCACATCTAGAATATGGGATCCAGTTTTTAGCTCCACATTTTAAAAACAACATCCAGAAGTTAGAGTCAGTTCAAAGGCGGGTAACTATACAACTACAAGGAATGGAAGGCCTCTCATATGATGAGAGGATGACAAAGTTAGATATGTTCTGCTTAGAAAAAAGACGTTTCAGAGGAGATCTCATTTATATGTATAAATACATGTGGGGTCAATATAAAGGACTGGCACATGACTTATTTCTTTCAACGACAATACTAAGGACCAGGGGCATACACTGCGAGTGGAAGAAAAGTGATTCCTGCAGCTAAATAAGAAAGGATTCTTTTCAGTTAGAGCAGTCAGATTGTGGAATGCCTTACCACAATAGATAGTAATGGCAGATACCATAATAGCTTTTAAAAAAGGGCTGGGTGATTTCCTCAGTACATAAAACATTGTTGGTTATAAATTACTTAATAACAAAATGTATAATTGGTGGAGGAAGGGTGAACTAGATGTAGCTGGACCTAGGTCTTTTTTCAACCTATGTAACTATGTTCAAAGCAAGAGGAGGAGTGCACCACTAAATCTCAATACTTGGGACAATAGTATAACGGGGTGCTAGCCAATGCAGTGTGAGGGAGAAACAGAAGAAAAAGAGATAGACACTGCACATAACAGCCAGCACAACAACAATAATGATGAAAAATATATAGTAACCTTTATTACAAAACCTTAAAAACAGTTAAAAAGACAACCAATCTGCAAAACTAGCCACCCAATACAATGCTCCCACAAAATATGGAGTGCATGAGATCCCCCCTATATATGAGACAATGATGTTCAAACACAGGTAAAATCACAAGAATACTAGCAAAATAGTAACAATAACAATAAAATGTGTAAGAACATTAACAAAATAAGTACAGCAATAATCACGTACAACAATTTGACCCGGGTTATAGTCACAGTCAGTAAGAAGACTCATTCAAACATAATAGCAAAGACAGCAAGACCATGCTTGGTGCATATGATAAAGCAAGCCCTACAATGATTACCTAAATTGTATAGAAAAACAGACTCCACCACGGTATGGGTCAGGGAAATGGGAAAACTAACCCTAGACAAAAGATGGTACAATCCTGGGCCCTAATAAGGGTAGTAAGGAGTGTAACAAGTTACCCGATGTGCAGCGGAACAGCTAATCCCAAAGGATCAAGCCCCAGAACAAGGGGAGGACTGCTGCAGAGGAGGGGAGGGAATATGGGAGTGGGTAGCTTGGCAGAACCTTTTAAACTGTTTTTAAGGTTTTGTAATAAAAGTTACTATATATTTTTCATCATTATTGTGGTTGTGCTCGCTGTTATGTGCAGTGTCTATCTCATTTTTCTTCCTATGTACAGTCAGGGCCAGAAATATTTGGACAGTGACACAAGTTTTGTTATTTTAGCTGTTTACAAAAACATGTTCAGATATACAATTATATATATAATATGGGCTGAAAGTGCACACTCCCAGCTGCAATATGAGAGTTTTCACATCCAAATCGCGGAAAGGGTTTAGGAATCATAGCTCTGTAATGCATAGCCTCCTCTTTTTCAAGGGACCAAAAGTAATTGGACAAGGGACTCTAAGGGCTGCAATTAACTCTGAAGGCGTCTCCCTCGTTAACCTGTAATCAATGAAGTAGTTAAAAGGTCTGGGGTTGATTACAGGTGTGTGGTTTTGCATTTGGAAGCTGTTGCTGTGACCAGACAACATGCGGTCTAAGGAACTCTCAATTGAGGTGAAGCAGAACATCCTGAGGCTGAAAAAAAAGAAAAAATCCATCAGAGAGATAGCAGACATGCTTGGAGTAGCAAAATCAACAGTCGGGTACATTCTGAGAAAAAAGGAATTGACTGGTGAGCTTGGGAACTCAAAAAGGCCTGGGCGTCCACGGATGACAACAGTGGTGGATGATCGCCGCATACTTTCTTTGGTGAAGAAGAACCCATTCACAACATCAACTGAAGTCCAGAACACTCTCAGTGAAGTAGGTGTATCTGTCTCTAAGTCAACAGTAAAGAGAAGACTCCATGAAAGTAAATACAAAGGGTTCACATCTAGATGCAATCCATTCATCAATTCCAAAAATAGACAGGCCAGAGTTAAATTTGCTGAAAAACACCTCATGAAGCCAGCTCAGTTCTGGAAAAGTATTCTATGGACAGATGAGACAAAGATCAACCTGTACCAGAATGATGGGAAGAAAAAAGTTTGGAGAAGAAAGGGAACGGCACATGATCCAAGGCACACCACATCCTCTGTAAAACATGGTGGAGGCAACGTGATGGCATGGGCATGCATGGCTTTCAATGGCACTGGGTCACTTGTGTTTATTGATGACATAACAGCAGACAAGAGTAGCCGGATGAATTCTGAAGTGTACAGGGATATACTTTCAGCCCAGATTCAGCCAAATGCCGCAAAGTTGATCGGACGGCGCTTCATAGTACAGATGGACAATGACCCCAAGCATACAGCCAAAGCTACCAAGGAGTTCATGAGTGCAAAAAAGTGGAACATTCTGCAATGGCCAAGTCAGTCACCAGATCTTAACCCAATTGAGCATGCATTTCACTTGCTCAAATCCAGACTTAAGACAGAAAGACCCACAAACAAGCAAGACCTGAAGGCTGCGGCTGTAAAGGCCTGGCAAAGCATTAAGAAGGAGGAAACCCAGCGTTTGGTGATGTCCATGGGTTCCAGACTTAAGGCAATGATTGCCTCCAAAGGATTCGCAACAAAATATTGAAAATAAAAATATTTTGTTTGGGTTTGGTTTATTTGTCCAATTACTTTTGACCTCCTAAAATGTGGAGTGTTTGTAAAGAAATGTGTACAATTCCTACAATTTCTATCAGATATTTTTGTTCAAACCTTCAAATTAAACGTTACAATCTGCACTTGAATTCTGTTGTAGAGGTTTCATTTCAAATCCAATGTGGTGGCATGCAGAGCCTAACTCGCGAAAATTGTGTCACTGTCCAAATATTTCTGGACCCAACTGTAACTATGTAAGTATGGAATTGACATACTTAGCGCGTAACATTAAATAAAGGAGTTATGGACCTGTATTACTGCTGTTGAATATAGAAAAATGATTAAAGCATAAAGTGGCCATTTTATTAGAGCGCTGCAGCCAGCGACAAGGTTTATCTCTTTTTCTATTCCCTTATTTAATGTTTGCATGCTTTAGTGCTACAGAGTGCAGCTGCCTATTTTTAGTTTATTGTATATACGGTATGCACCTGTTCACATTTTTCTGTTAGGATATGTGAGAGAGTTTTTTTAGTTTACATTGTGGTGCATTCCTTCTGATTGAGCACTCCCCCCACTAGCTGTAGTCCATTTCAATTTAGCAATTAGCGGATAGCGGCATAATATGATAGGAACACAGCAAAGAGATATGCCTTGTCACTGGCTGCTGGGCTCTTATAAACTGGGCACTCTGTGTGCCAAGGATATACATTTTTCTGTTTTCAATAGCAGTAATGCAGGTCCATAATTCCCTTATTTAATGTTTGCATTACACTACAAAGTGAAGCTTTCTATTGTAATAGCATTTAATATATTTTCTGTAACCCATAACTGACCACCCTCAGTCATTACGGGTTATTTGCTTGAGAATTACCATTAATGTACTGTACTACAGTCAGGGTGATTGGTACAGCTAGGTTTGTCGCATACATTCTTTGAAAATGATTTATTCTCACCTGACAAGAAAAGTTGACTATTGTTGATGATCTCATAGCGAGTGCTAGTGATAACTGCGAGTTATAAAGCATATTTACCAAGTATGTACACCACAGAAATCTGAGTATTTTCTACCCGGAACAAAACATATTTTGCCAAGGTAAGAAAAGCAGATCGATAAATTTAAACACAAACTACATGGTACTTTATAATAACCCTTAAGATAAGTTTCAAATTATAATGTTGACGTGACAGATGAACCCCCCAAAACATGATTCTTCTTAGAAGCTTTTGAGGATGTCAGGTGGGAGTTCTTTTGGTAATTGCTACTAGACTTGAGAGCCAATATCCCAGAGGATCTCCACTTAAGAATGGACTTGTTGCCATCATCTTTGCCTATATTGTATGTTCAAAAGAAAAATCCGTATATAAAGTGAATTGGACATTACAAGCTGTGTACGCAGATCTTGAAAAGATGTCTGAGAGAATACGATGCAACTTATCTCTGTAAAAAACTGAGGTGAAAGAAACTCCATCTGTCAGAAAATCTATTTTACGCAGTGCAAGCAGTGATTTAATTACAGCCACATCTTGAAAGGCCGAATTCTCCTGAAAGAGCAGAAAAAAAATATACTAAGGAAGTGGCGCAAAGCTATAAGAACCATTGATGAAAAATCACACCGCATAAAGAAAAAAAAGCGGCTGCTAAAGCAGAGCGGTGGGTATATAGGCCTTCTTTTAGACTTTTCCATCCTGATTTCCATATAGAATCTTATCAAACTAAGACCTCATATTACAGACAACATGCAACGATGTCTAGATGATAAAAATTAACAGAATTTTACAGTGCCATGACATACCAGATGACTTAAAAATTGAAACATACAGTGATGTACTACAGAGATACTTGGTTCATGCTAAACAAGATGCAAAGGAACTATCAACTTTATTGCTTTTTATTGCTCCTGAATCTTCTCAACAAAAACTGTCATATTCATAGAAACATAAAAACAGAGCTGTCAGTGAAATTGTGAGCCATGAAAATCCATGATATTAAAAGAATGCTGAATTTTTGTTATAAAGCTTGTTGCAGAATAAACATATTACAACAAAAAATTATAAAAGCAAATTTATTTTCAAAGGGTCTGTATTTCCTTGGTCCAACATGCTGGACTTGGTACGTAATGCTAAGTGGAGTTATGTCTTGAATAACAGGAATAGATCTTGAGGTTGGGATACATTTATGAAGACCATGGCTGAGTTAAATATTCCGTCTACCGTTGTTGGTAATTCCACTATTAGTAAAGTTTTAGACAGTTTAAAAATGACCTTCAATGAGCCTAATACGCCCTATCCCCTCCCCAACGCACAATTCAATCTTTACCTTCACCATCACTAAGTCTCATAAAAGGCACTGTGTTACCTAAAAAATGGTGTTTACCATCACCACAATCCATGTGGCTAATGATGTAACTTCTGGGCTCCCTAAATGCTATACTTGAGTTGTAATACATTATATTACTCTGTAATAATTATAAATTAATTGTGATAGTATTTACTGCAATAAGCCCAATATGGCAGTTATAATCAGCATTATTGTCTATATACACAATATGTCCAATATTGGGAGTTATAAATAGCATTATTCTCTATATACATAATATGTTCAATATTGGGAGTTATAAATAGCATTATTGTCTATATACATATGTCTGATATTGTGAATTATAAATAGCAATATTGTCTATAAACATAATATGCTCAATATTGGAAGTTATAAATAGCATTATTGTCTATACATATAATATGTCCAATATTGGGAGTTATAAATAACATTATTGTCTATATACATTATATGTCCAATATTGGGAGCTATAAATAGCATTATTGTCTCTATACATAATATGTCCAATATTAGGACTTATAAATAACATTATTTTCTATATACATAATATGCTCAATATTGGGAGTTGTAAGTAACATTATTGTCTATATACATAATATGCCCAATATTGGGAGTTATAAATAGAGATGAGCGATGTTCGAGGTTCGCCAATTTCATGCTCGAGTGATTTTGGGGGGTGCTCGAGATCGAACTCGAACTCAAGCTTTTTGCTAAAAGCTTGATAGCTCGAGTTACATTCAAGAACGGTTCAATCAGCAAAAAGCCTAGCTATTTACTAGCTGGCTTTTCACTCTAATAGTGTGAGTCACTGTGATTCACACTATTATCAAATTTCAGAGTATAGTGTGTGGGGGGGACGCGGTTTAGATCTGTGCTGCAGCTGAGTGCTAAGATAATGCCGATCGCCATTTTTTTTTTTTTCCTAAGTGCGCATGCAGTGGGGTGGGCCAGGATGTCAGCCAATCACAGAAACACTAACAGCTAAATGTACTTTTTGCCAGACAAGCAAGGGAATGTGTCATAGGCTATGAATGTCACATGTCCTTGCCTTATAAATACGGCCATTTAGCCTCATGACGCTATTATCTGCTTTCTGCATGTGGGTTACAGTCACTGCTCATGCTGCTCCTGCCACCACTCCTGCTGTGTACGCTACACACAGCGCTCTACAGATTAGGGACTGCAGTTTTTTTCAGCCCTTGTCAGGACTGATTTCCAGGCGCTCAGATACATAGCTGACAGATAGGTCCGTGGAAACGCTGTATACAGCTTTAGATAACAGTGTCTGTGTACTTAAGCTCAGGGAATTCCGTGCTGCATTTCATCATTGGGAGGGATAGAAAGTGAGGCTTCCTTTCCTGTCCTGGTACCCACAGAAGCCGGGCACTGTACCCACCTGCCCACTTTTGCCACACAATTTTATTTGCCCAAAGAGCTGACACTTTTTCTGCCATCCTAAAAGTGTCTGGAATACTAAGTTACTGATCCTTCCCTGTCCACTGACCCACAGAAACCGGGCACTGTACCCACCTGCCCGTTTTTGCCAAGCTATTTTTATAGCAAACAGTGCTGACACTTAGTGGCATCCAAAAAGTGTCTGCTATACTAATTTTGTGTCCCACTAGTGCCAAGCAAGTTCCACCACCTCTGCATTCTACCCTCCTGCACATTTTTGCCAAGCTATTTTTATTGCAAACGTTGCTGAACATAAGTGGCATCCACAAAGTGTCTGCTATACTAGTTTTGTGTCCCACTAGTGACAAGCAAGTTCCACCACCTCTACATTCTACCCCCCAGCACATTTTGCTATGCTATTTTTATAGCAAACAGTGCTGACAATAAGTGGCATCTAAAAAGTGTCTGCTATACTAATTTTGTGTCCCACTAGTGGCAAGCAAGTTCCACCACCTCTGCATTCTACCCACCTGTCCATTTTTGACAAGCAATTTATCAAGCAAATAGTAATGACACTCGGAGGCATCCAAAAAGTCTCTGCTATATTAATATTGTGTCACACTAGTGCCAAGCAAGTTCCACCACCTCTGCATTCTACCCTTCAGCACATTTTGCTATGCTATTTTTATAGCAAACAGTGCTGAACATAAGTGTCATCCACAAAGTGTCTGCTATACTAATTTTGTGTCCCACTAGTGACAAGCAAGTTCCACCACCTCTACATTCTACCCCCCAGCACATTTTGCTATGCTATTTTTATAGCAAACAGTGCTGAACATGAGTGTCATCCACAAAGTGTCTGCTATAATAATTTTGTGTCCCACTATTGGCAAGCAAGTTCCACCACCTCTGCATTCTACCCACCTGCCCATTTTTGACAAGCAGTTTATATAGCAAATAGTGCTGACACTAGTTGGCATCCAAAAAGTGTCTGCTATACTAATTTTGTGTCCCACTAGTGCCAAGCAAGTTCCATCACCTCTGCATTCTACCCTCCAGCACATTTTGCTACGCTATTTTTATAGCAAACAGTGCTGAACATAAGTGGCATCCATAAAGTGTCTACTATACTAATTTTGTGTCCCACTAGTTTCAAGCAAGTTCCACCATTTTGCCACGCTATTTTTATAGCAAACAGTGCAGACACTTAGCGGCATCCAAAAAGTGTCTGCTATATTCATTTTGTGTCCCACCGGTGGCAAACAATTTCCACCACCTCTGCATTCTACCCACCTGCCCATTTTTGACAAGCAATTTATATAGCAAACAGTGCTGACACTTGGTGGCATCCAAAAAGTGTCCAATATACTAATTTTGTGTCCCACTAGTGCCAAGCAAGTTCCACCACGTCTGCATTCTAACCATCTGCCCATTTTTGAAAAGCTATTTTATAGGAAACAGTGCTGACACTTACTGACTGGCATCCAAAAAGTGTCTGCTATACTAATTTTGTGTCCCACTAGTGACAAGCAGTTCCACCACCTCTGCATTCTACTCTCCAGCACATTTTTGACAAGCTATTTTATAGCAAATGTTGCTGAACATAAGTGGCATCCACAAAGTGTCTGCTATGCTAATTTTGTGTCCCACTAGTGGCAAGCAAGTTCCACCACCTCTGCATTCTACCCTCTAGCACATTTTGCTACGCTATTTTTATAGCAAACAGTGCTGAACATAAGTGTCATCCACAAAGTGTCTGCTATACTAATTTTGTGTCCCACTATTGGCAAGCAAGTTCCACCACCTCTGCATTCTACCCTCCGGCACATTTTTGCCAAGCTATTTTTATTGCAAACATTGCTGAACATAAGTGGCATCCACAAAGTGTCTGCTATACTAATTTTGTGTCCCACTAGTGACAAGCAAGTTCCACCACCTCTGCATTCTACCCCCCAGCACATTTTGCTATGCTATTTTTATAGCAAACAGTGCTGACAATAAGTGGCATCTAAAAAGTGTCTGCTATACTAATTTTGTGTCCCACTAGTGGCAAGCAAGTTCCACCACCTCTGCATTCTACCCACCCATCCATTTTTGACAAGCAATTTATATGGCAAATAGTAATGACACTCAGTGGCATCCAAAAAGTGTCTGCTATACTAATTTTGTGTCCCACTAGTGCCAAGCAAGTTCCATCACCTCTGCATTCTACCCTCCAGCACATTTTGCTACGCTATTTTTATAGCAAACAGTGCTGACACTTAGTGGCATCCAAAAAGTGTCTGCTATACTAATTTTGTGACCCACTAGTGGCAAGCAAGTTCCCCCACATCTGCATTCTACCCTCCAGCACATTTTGCCAAGCTATTTTTATAGCAAACATTGCTGAACATAAGTGGCATCCAAAAAGTTTCTGCTATACTAATTTTGTGTCCCTCTAGTGCCAAGCAGGTTCCACCACCTCTACATTCTACCTTCCTGCACATTTTTGCCAAGCTATTTTTATAGCAAACGTTGCTGAACATAAGTGGCATCCACAAATTGTCTGCTATACTAATTTTGTGTCCCACTAGTGACAAGCAAGTTCCACCACCTCTGCATTCTACCCTCCTGCATATTTTGCTACGCTATTTTTATAGCAAACAATGCTGACACTTAGTGGCATCCAAAAAGTGTCTGCTATACTAATTTTGTGTCCCACTAGTGGCAAGCAAGTTCCACTACCTCTGAATTCTATCCTCCAGCACATTTTGCTAAGCTATTTTTATAGCAAACAGTGCTGACACTTAGTGGCATCCAAAAAGTATCTGCTATACTAATTTTGTGTCCCACTAGTGGCAAGCAAGTTCCACCACCTCTGAATTCTACCCTCCAGCACATTTTGCTATGCTATTTTTATATCAAACAGTGCTGCCACTTAGTGGCATCCATAAAGTGCCTGCTATATTAATTTTGTGTCCCACTAGTGGCAAGCAAGTTCCACCACCTCTGCATTCTGCGCACCTGCCCATTCTTGCCAAGCTATTTTTATAGCAAACAGTGCTGAACGAAAGTGGCATCCACAAAGTGTCTGCTATACTAATTTTGTGTCCCACTAGTGGCAAGCAAGTTTCACCAAATCTGCATTCTACCCATCTGCCCATTTTTGACAAGCTATTTTTAAAGCAAAAAGTGCTGACACTTAGTGGCATCTAAAAAGTGTCTGCTATACTAATTTTGTGTCCCACTAGTGGCAAGCAAGTTCCACCACCTCTGCATTCTACCCTCCAGAACATTTTGCCATGCTATTTTTTTAGCGAACAGTGCAGACACTTAGTGGCATCCAAAAAGTGTCTGCTATGTTAATTTTGTGTCCCACCAGTGGCAAACAATTTCCACCACCTCTGCATTCTACCCATCTGCCCATTTTTGACAAGCAATTTATATAGAAAACAGTGCTGACACTTGGTGGCATCCAAAAAGTGTCCAATGTACTAATTTTGTGTCCCACTAGTGCCAAGCAAGTTCCACCACCTCTGCATTCTAACCACCTGCCCATTTTTGAAAAGCTATTTTATAGGAAACAGTGCTGAACATAAAGTGGCATCCACAAAGTATCTGTTATACTAATTTTGTGTCCCACTAGTGGCAATCAAGTTCTCCCACATCTGTATTCTACCCTCCAGCACATTTTGCTACGCTATTTTTATAGCAAACAGTGCTCACATTTAGTGGCACCCAAAAAGTGTCTGCTATATTAATTTTGTGTCCCACCAGTGGCAAACAATTTCCACCACCTCTGCATTCTACCCACCTGCCCATTTTTGACAAGCAATTTATATAGCAAATAGTAATGACACTTAGTGGCATCCAAAAAGTCTCTGCTATACTAATTTTGTGTCCCACCAGTACCAAGCAAGTTCCACCACCTCTGCATTCTACCCTCCAGCACATTTTGCTACGCTATTTTTATAGCAAACAGTGCTGAACATAAGTGCCATCCACAAAGTGTCTGCTATACTAATTTTGTGTCCCACTATTGGCAAGCAAGTTCCACCACCTCTGCATTCAACCCACCTTCCCATTTTTGACAAGCAATTTATATAGCAAATAGTGCTGACACTCGGTGGCATCCAAAAAGTGTTTGCTATACTAATTTTGTGTCCAACTAGTGCCAAGCAAGTTCCATCACCTCTGCATTCTACCCACCTGCCCATTCTTGCCAAGCTGTTTTTATAGCAAACAGTGCTGAACGTAAGTGGCATCCACAAAGTGTCTGCTATATTAATTTTGTGTCCCACCAGTGGCAAGAAAGTTTCACCAAATCTGCATTTTACCCATCTGCCCATTTTTGACAAGCTATTTTTAAAGCAAAAAGTGCTGACACTTAGTGGCATCCACAAAGTGTCTGCTATACTAATTTTGTGTCCCACCAGTGGCAAACAATTTCCACCACCTCTGCATTCTACCCACCTGCCCATTTTTGACAAGCAATTTATATAGCAAACAGTGCTGACACTTGGTGGCATCCAAAAAGTGTCCAATATACTAATTTTGTGTCCCACTAGTGCCAAGCAAGTTCCACCACCTCTGCATTCTAACCATCTGCTCATTTTTGAAAAAATATTTTATAGGAAACAGTGCTGACACTTAGTGGCATCCAAAAAGTGTCTGCTATACTAATTTTGTGTCCCACTAGTGACAAGCAGTTCCACCACCTCTGCATTCTACCCTCCAGCACATTTTTGACAAGCTATTTTATAGCAAACGTTGCTGAACATAAGTGGCATCCCCAAAGTGTCTGCTATGCTAATTTTGTGTCCCACTAGTGGCAAGCAAGTTCCACCACCTCTGCATTCTACCCTCCAGCACATTTTGCTACGCTATTTTTATAGCAAACAGTGCTGAACATAAGTGTCATCCACAAAGTGTCTGCTATACTAATTTTGTGTCCCACTATTGGCAAGCAAGTTCCACCACCTCTGCATTCTACCCTCCTGCACATTTTTGCCAAGCTATTTTTATTGCAAACATTGCTGAACATAAGTGGCATCCACAAAGTGTCTGTTATACTAATTTTGTGTCCCACTAGTGACAAGCAAGTTCCACCACCTCTGCATTCTACCCCCCAGCACATTTTGCTATGCTATTTTTATAGCAAACAGTGCTGACACTTAGTGGCATCCAAAAAGTGTCTGCTATACTAATTTTGTGACCCACTAGTGGCAAGCAAGTTCCACCACCTCTGCATTCTACGCACCTGCCCATTCTTGCCAAGCTATTTTTATAGCAAACAGTGCTGAACGAAAGTGGCATCCACAAAGTGTCTGCTATACTAATTTTGTGTCCCACTAGTGGCAAGCAAGTTTCACCAAATCTGCATTCTACCCATCTGCCCATTTTTGACAAGCTATTTTTAAAGCAAAAAGTGCTGACACTTAGTGGCATCTAAAAAGTGTCTGCTATACTAATTTTGTGTCCCACTAGTGACAAGCAAGTTCCACCACCTCTGCATTCTACCCTCCTGCATATTTTGCTATGTTATTTTTATAGCAAACAATACTGACACTTAGTGGCATCCAAAAAGTGTCTGCTATACTAATTTTGTGTCCCACTAGTGGCAAGCAAGTTCCACTACCTCTAAATTCTACCCTCCAGCACATTTTGCTATGCTATTTTTATAACAAACAGTGCTGCCACTTAGTGGCATCCATAAAGTGCCTGCTATATTAATTTTGTGTCCCACTAGTGGCAAGCAAGTTCCACCCCCTCTGCATTCTACGCACCTGCCCATTCTTGCCAAGCTATTTTTATAGCAAACAGTGCTGAACGAAAATGGCATCCACAAAGTGTCTGCTATACTAATTTTGTGTCCCACCAGTGGCAATCAAGTTCTCCCACATCTGTATTCTACCCTCCAGCACATTTTGCTACGCTATTTTTATAGCAAACAGTGCTCACATTTAGTGGCACCCAAAAAGTGTCTGCTATATTAATTTTGTGTCCCACCAGTGGCAAACAATTTCCACCACCTCTGCATTCTACCCACCTGCCCATTTTGACAAGCAATTTATATAGCAAATAGTAATGACACTTAGTGGCATCCAAAAAGTCTCTGCTATACTAATTTTGTGTCCCACCAGTACCAAGCAAGTTCCACCACCTCTGCATTCTACCCTCCAGCACATTTTGCTACGCTATTTTTATAGCAAACAGTGCTGAACATAAGTGCCATCCACAAAGTGTCTGCTATACTAATTTTGTGTCCCACTATTGGCAAGCAAGTTCCACCACCTCTGCATTCAACCCACCTTCCCATTTTTGACAAGCAATTTATATAGCAAATAGTGCTGACACTCGGTGGCATCCAAAAAGTGTTTGCTATACTAATTTTGTGTCCAACTAGTGCCAAGCAAGTTCCATCACCTCTGCATTCTACCCACCTGCCCATTCTTGCCAAGCTGTTTTTATAGCAAACAGTGCTGAACGTAAGTGGCATCCACAAAGTGTCTGCTATATTAATTTTGTGTCCCACCAGTGGCAAGAAAGTTTCACCAAATCTGCATTTTACCCATCTGCCCATTTTTGACAAGCTATTTTTAAAGCAAAAAGTGCTGACACTTAGTGGCATCCACAAAGTGTCTGCTATACTAATTTTGTGTCCCACCAGTGGCAAACAATTTCCACCACCTCTGCATTCTACCCACCTGCCCATTTTTGACAAGCAATTTATATAGCAAACAGTGCTGACACTTGGTGGCATCCAAAAAGTGTCCAATATACTAATTTTGTGTCCCACTAGTGCCAAGCAAGTTCCACCACCTCTGCATTCTAACCATCTGCTCATTTTTGAAAAAATATTTTATAGGAAACAGTGCTGACACTTAGTGGCATCCAAAAAGTGTCTGCTATACTAATTTTGTGTCCCACTAGTGACAAGCAGTTCCACCACCTCTGCATTCTACCCTCCAGCACATTTTTGACAAGCTATTTTATAGCAAAGGTTGCTGAACATAAGTGGCATCCCCAAAGTGTCTGCTATGCTAATTTTGTGTCCCACTAGTGGCAAGCAAGTTCCACCACCTCTGCATTCTACCCTCCAGCACATTTTGCTACGCTATTTTTATAGCAAACAGTGCTGAACATAAGTGTCATCCACAAAGTGTCTGCTATACTAATTTTGTGTCCCACTATTGGCAAGCAAGTTCCACCACCTCTGCATTCTACCCTCCTGCACATTTTTGCCAAGCTATTTTTATTGCAAACATTGCTGAACATAAGTGGCATCCACAAAGTGTCTGTTATACTAATTTTGTGTCCCACTAGTGACAAGCAAGTTCCACCACCTCTGCATTCTACCCCCCAGCACATTTTGCTATGCTATTTTTATAGCAAACAGTGCTGACACTTAGTGGCATCCAAAAAGTGTCTGCTATACTAATTTTGTGACCCACTAGTGGCAAGCAAGTTCCCCCACATCTGCATTCTACATTCCAGCACATTTTGCCAAGCTATTTTTATAGCAAACATTGCTGAACATAAGTGGCATCCAAAAAGTTTCTGCTATACTAATTTTGTGTCCCACTAGTGCCAAGCAGGTTCCACCACCTCTGCATTCTACCCTCCTGCACATTTTTGCCAAGCTATTTTTATAGCAAACGCTGCTGAACATAAGTGGCATCCACAAATTGTCTGCTATACTAATTTTGTGTCCCACTAGTGACAAGCAAGTTCCACCACCTCTGCATTCTACCCTCCTGCATATTTTGCTATGTTATTTTTATAGCAAACAATGCTGACACTTAGTGGCATCCAAAAAGTGTCTGCTATACTAATTTTGTGTCCCACTAGTGGCAAGCAAGTTCCACTACCTCTAAATTCTACCCTCCAGCACATTTTGCTATGCTATTTTTATAACAAACAGTGCTGCCACTTAGTGGCATCCATAAAGTGCCTGCTATATTAATTTTGTGTCCCACTAGTGGCAAGCAAGTTCCACCACCTCTGCATTCTACGCACCTGCCCATTCTTGCCAAGCTATTTTTATAGCAAACAGTGCTGAACGAAAATGGCATCCACAAAGTGTCTGCTATACTAATTTTGTGTCCTACCAGTGGCAAGCAAGTTTCACCAAATCTGCATTCTACCCATCTGCCCATTTTTGACAAGCTATTTTTAAAGCAAAAAGTGCTGACACATAGTGGCATCTAAAAAGTGTCTGCTATACTAATTTTGTGTCCCACTAGTGGCAAGCAAGTTCCACCACCTCTGCATTCTACCCTCCAGAACATTTTGCCATGCTATTTTTTTAGCGAACAGTGCAGACACTTAGTGGCATCCAAAAAGTGTCTGCAATGCTAATTTTGTGTCCCACCAGTGGCAAACAATTTCCACCACCTCTGCATTCTACCCACCTGCCCATTTTTGACAAGCAATTTATATAGAAAACAGTGCTGACACTTGGTGGCATCCAAAAAGTGTCCAATGTACTAATTTTGTGTCCCACTAGTGCCAAGCAAGTTCCACCACCTCTGCATTCTAACCACCTGCCCATTTTTGAAAAGCTATTTTATAGGAAACAGTGCTGACACTTAGTGGCATCCAAAAAGTGTCTGCTATACTAATTTTGTGTCCCACCAGTGGCAAACAATTTCTACCACCTCTGCATTCTACCCACCTGCCCATTTTTGACAAGCAATTTATATAGCAAATAGTAATGACACTAAGGGGCACTTTGCACACTGCGACATCGCAGGTGCGATGTCGGTGGGGTCAAATTGAAAATGACGCACTTCCGGCATCGCATGCGACATCGCAGTGTGTAAAGGCTGGATGATACGATTAACGAGCGCAAAAGCGTCGTAATCGTATCATCGGTGCAGCGTCGGCGTAATCCATGATTACGCTGACGCGACGGTCCGATGTTGTTCCTCGCTCCTGCGGCATCACACATCGCTGTGTGTGAAGTCGCAGGAGTGAGGACCGTCTCCTACCGGCCTCACTGCGGCTTCCGTAGGATATGCGGAAGGAAGGAGGTGGGCAGGATGTTTACATCCTGCTCATCTCCGCCCCTCCGCTCTGATTGGCTGCCTGCCGTGTGACGTCGCAGTGACGCCGCACGACCCGCCCCCTTAACAAGGAGGCGGGTTGCCGGCCACAGGGACGTCGGACGGCAGGTGAGTGTGTGTGTGAAGCTGGCGTAGCGATAACTTTCGCTACGCCAGCTATCACCACATATCGCTGCTGCGACGGGGGCGGGCACTATCGCACTCGGCATCGCAGCATCGGGCTGCGATGTCGTAGTGTGCAAAGCCCGCCTTAGTGGCATCCAAAAAGTTTCTGCTATACTAATTTTGTGTCCCACTAGTACCAAGCAAGTTCCACCACCTCTGCACTCTACCCTCCAGCACATTTTGCTACGCTATTTTTATAACAAACAGTGCTGAACATAAGTGTCATCCACAAAGTGTCTGCTATACTAATTTTGTGTCCCACTAGTGGCAAGCAAGTTCCACCACCTCTGCATTCTACCCACCTGCCCATTTTTGACAAGCGATTTATATAGCAAATAGTGTTGACACTCGGTGGCATCCAAAAAGTCTCTGTTATACTAACTTTGTGTCACACTAGTGCCAAGCAAGTTCCACCACCTCTGCATTCTACCCTCCAGCACATTTTGCTATGCTATTTTTATAGCAAACAGTGCTGAACATAAGTGTCATCCACAAAGTGTCTGCTATACTAATTTTGTGTCCCACTATTGGCAAGCAAGTTCCACCACCTCTGCATTCAACCCACCTTCCCATTTTTGACAAGCAATTTATATAGCAAATAGTGCTGACACTCGGTGGCATCCAAAAAGTGTTTGCTATACTAATTTTGTGTCCAACTAGTGCCAAGCAAGTTCCATCACCTCTGCATTCTACCCTCCAGCACATTTTGCTATGCTATTTTTATAGCAAACAATGCTGACACTTAGTGGCATCCAAAAAGTGTCTGCTATACTAATTTTGTGTCTTACTAGTGGCAAGCAAGTTCCCCCACATCTGCATTCTACCCTCCAGCACATTTTGCCAAGCTATTTTTATAGCAAACGTTGCTGAACATAAGTGGCATCCAAAAAGTGTCTGCTATACTAATTTTGTGTCCCACTAGTGCCAAGGAGGTTCCACCACCTCTGCATTCTACCCTCCTGCACATTTTTGCCAAGCTATTTTTATAGCAAACGTTGCTGAAAATAAGTGGCATCCACAAATTGTCTGTTTTACTAATTTTGTGTCCCACTAGTGACATGCAAGTTCCACCACCTCTGCATTCTACCCTCCTGCATATTTTGCTACGCTATTTTTATAGCAAACAATGCTGACACTTAGTGGCATCCAAAAAGTGTCTGCTATACTAATTTTGTGTCCTCCTAGTGGCAAGCGAGTCCCACCACCTCTGCATTCTACCCACCTGCCCATTTTTGACAAGCTATTTTTATAGCAAACAGTGCTGACACTTAGTGGCATCCAAAAAGTATCTGCTATGCTAATTTTGTGTCCCACTAGTGGCAAGCAAGTTCCCCCACTTCTGAAATCTACCCTCCAGCACATTTTGCTACGCTATTTTTATAGCAAACAGTGCTTACACAAAGTGGCATTAAAAAAGTGTCTGCTATACTTATTTTGTGTCCCACAAGTGGCAAGCAAGTTCCACCACCTCTGCATTCTAGCCTCCAGCACATTTTGCTACGCTATTTTTATAGGAAACAGTGCTGAACATGAGTGGCAGCCACAAAGTGTCTGCTATACTAATTTTGTGTCCCACTAGTGGCAAGCAAGTTCCACTACCTCTGCATTCTACCCTCCAGCACATTTTGCTATGCTATTTTTATAGCAAACAGTGCTGACACTTAGTGGAATCCAAAAAATGTCTGCTATACTAATTTTATGTCCGACTAGTGGCAAGCAAGTTTCACCACCTCTGCATTCTACCCAACTGCCCATTTTTGACAAGCTATTTTTATAGCAAACAGTGCTGACACTTAGTGGCATCCTAAAAGTGTCTGCCATACTAATTTTGTGTCCCACTAGTGGCAAGCAAATTCCACCACCTCTGCATTATACCCACCTGCCCGTTTTTAACAAGCTTTTTTCATAGCAAACAGTGCTGACACTTAGTGGCATTCAAAAAGTGTCTGCTATACTAATTGTTTGTCCCATAAGTGCCAAGCAAGTTCAACCACCTCTGCATTCTACCCTCCAGCACATTTTGCTTCGACATTTTTATAGCAAACAGTGCTGTAAATTTTAGGGCCATAGTTGCATTGTCAGGGATAGTCAGTGTTCGTTGCTCAGCTGAGAATAAACCTAGACTCCCTCTGCAATCAACACCACCTCTCAATTTTTGTTGCCACATTTTAAGTGGTTAATCTTGTCGCTAAAAAAATGAGTGGCAAAAGGACAGATGCTGGTGAAAAGGGGAACAGGGGTGTTGGAAAAGGAAAAAAGTTTGTGTCAGTGGGGAAGGTGGGAAAGGTAGATTAACATCTGCTGAAGATAGGCCATTTTCCAGCAAAAGTGTCAGGTTTCCAGGTTTTCCAGTTCTCTTTTGACTGCCCTTGCCCTCGGTTAACATGGAGGTTACCGTTCTGTTGCCCTACTTCCTGTCCAGCAGCATAAAAGGCCGCCTCCCAGCCCAGTCCAGTGCCTGAGTATACTGCCTGCTGTGTGCTCCTGCTGTGTTTGCTGCTTATTCCGGATTGCCTCGGGATTCCCCTAAAGGACTACCTACCGATTGTCTCAGGACTGTACCCGGCTCTTAAGGCTGTGCCCGGATTCCGTTTACCATCTTCGGTCAGCACTCCGCCTGGTTCTCTTTTGGTTCGTAACCATCCTGGATAAACATTTCCGTACGGACACTCATTGACTTTACCGCTTGCTCCTTATCCCGGCCGCGGCGCATTTAGGCCTTCCGGGGTAGATTGCCGGACAGTCCCTGTATAGGGGTTCGCTCCGGTGGTCTCCCTGGGGGAGTCCGGTGCGTGGTCCCGGGAATCCCCTGCGCGTCTATTCCGGAAAGTATTGTATGTGTTATTGTATTGTTGTGTTTGTTCTGTTTCTACCGTGGTGACATACTATAAAACATCTTGTACCCGGAACTCGTCTCTGATTGTCATTGCCCTACGCTATCGAAATCCTCAGAATATAGAATAAGTATTACATTATACTCAGGCCTTTAGAGGATTTCGCTGGGGCAATGACTGAGACACGAGTAGATCAGCTGTTCTCCATGATTAACTCCCTGCAGCAGGAGATGGAGGTGGTGCAGACTAAGCTTAGAGATGTGGAAACGCAGCTGGGCCATGATCACCAGGTACTGGGTCCGGCTATACAGGATTTGCAAGTCAGAGTGGAGGCTCAGGAAGCCGTCCCCACTACGTCCGTACCAGCTGCCGGTATGCCTAGGTTACCCCCATTCCGTTTTAATGGTGATCGTAGTCAGTTCCGTGGATTTATTAACCAATGTATACTGTTTTTCGATGTACATGCTGAATATTACCGTTCTGACCGGTCAAAGGTGTTATGTATCATCATGTTATTAACCTCACGAGCACTGGCTTGGGCTAATCCGATGATAGAAAACCGGGACATCCGTTTAAATCACCTAGATGACTTTCTGAACGCAATGGCGCAGATGTTTGATGATCCGAATCGCCGTGCTACCGCTGAATCTGCTCTCCTTACCTTACGTCAGGGAAAGCGCTCTGTCATTGAATACGCCACTGAGTTCAGGAGGTTAGTGGTAGACACCGACTGGGGAAACAATGCATTATTGTCCGTTTTCAGAAAGGGTTTGTCCGGTACCATCAAGGACGAGTTAGCCCGTTCCGAATCCCCAGGGGATTTTGACCTGTTTCTCCAGCACTGTGTGCGCATAGATACCCGTTTAACGGAACGTAGACAGGAAAAATGGGCAGCTATAAACCGTATAAATAATAATACATTTCCTTCCAGAGAACCGGCTTTCAGGACGCCACGGGAGGCTGAGGACGTTCCTATGCAAGTGGACTCTCTACAAAAGCGAGAGACCAACGAACGTCGTGAACACCGGCTCCGTGAGCGTTTGTGTTTCTACTGCGGTCAATCGGACCATTTTTTAATCGACTGCCCGAAACGTCCGAATCGCCCAAATAAGGTATTGGCAGCCATGGCAGAGTGTGATAACACGGACGCAGAGTCTGATATCTCTGAGGCAAGTGGACACTTGGATGCGGTATTTCCCTTGACGGTAATGTCTACCTCACCGAAGGACTCAGAAGGGAAATATACCCATTGTTCACTCCCCATTCAGATCCGGTGGGAGGGACAGCTAATTCCTACCTCTGCAATGATAGACTCTGGGGCAGGGGGAAATTTCATGGACTTTTCTTTTGCTAGTAAACACGGTATCCGGACTCAGCAAAGATCCTTACCGGTTACCATGGAGACGGTAGACGGATCTCCGTTAACATCTGGACCAGTGGATCGGGAAACAGTACCGCTAGAATGCGTGATGAAACCAGGTCAGCAGGAGACTCTTGTTTTCATGATGATCTCTTCTCCACATTTTCCGATTATTCTAGGTATTCCGTGGCTACGGTCTACAAATCCGGTCATCAATTGGGAAACTAAGGAGATATCCTTCCCACCGCAGAGTGATCCGGCCATTTGTCCAACTGTTCCGGTTCCGGTAACACCACATGCAGAAGGCACGGTACAGGTACCCGTTTTACCCTCGGTTTATCGTGACTTCGCTGACATATGCGACAAAAGAAAGGCCGATCGGCTTCCTCCGCATAGACCGTATGATTGCCCCATAGACTTACTCCCAGGGGCAGAAATCCCGTTTGGTCATGTTTACCCGTTGGCGGCACCTGAGCTAGAAGCCCTAAAGGAGTATATTGATGAAAGCCTGGCCAAGGGATTTATTCGCCCGTCTACCTCGCCCGCAGGGGCACCCATCTTTTTTGTGAAAAAGAAGGAGGGGACTCTGAGACCCTGTATTGACTACCGGGAACTGAATAAAATAACCATCCGGAACCGGTATCCGTTACCGTTGATTCCGGAGCTATTGGAGAGAGTCCAACAGGCAAAGATATTCACCAAATTGGACCTCCGTGGGGCATATAATCTGCTTCGTATACGTCCTGGAGACGAGTGGAAGACCGCGTTCCGATGTCGGTACGGACATTTTGAGTATTTAGTGATGCCTTTTGGACTTTGTAACGCTCCTGCGGCATTTCAACATCTAGTTAATGATATTTTCAGGGATATCATGGACCAATTCATGGTGATCTATCTGGATGATATTCTAATCTTTTCTGATTCTCTCCAGGAACACCAGGAGCACGTCAAGACCGTACTTACCCGGCTGAGGGACAACCACCTGTACATTAAACTGGAGAAATGTGAGTTCCACTGCTCACAAATACAATTCTTAGGTTATGTCATCTCTCCTCAGGGACTGAACATGGAATCTAGCAAGATACAAGCCATTCTCGACTGGCCGGAACCGGGAAACATCAAAGAGGTACAACGCTTTGTCGGTTTTGCCAACTTTTACCGACGCTTTATCCGTAACTTTTCAGAGATTGTTCGTCCCATCACCCTGTTGACTAAGAAAGGACAGAAGTTTGTATGGTCCGCCCAGGCTCAGGAAGCGTTCCATCGTCTCAAGGGATGTTTTACCTCAGCACCCATACTAGTGCATCCGAATCCCGCACTTCCCTTCATCGTGGAGGTCGACGCTTCCGACTACGCATTAGGGGCCATTCTTTCTCAAAGGACCGGGGACAAGAGTCTCCTGCATCCGTGTGCCTTCTTCTCCCGCAGGTTGTCCCCTGCGGAAAGGAACTACGACATTGCGGATAAGGAATTATTGGCGATTATTGCCGCCTTCAAGGAATGGAGACACCACTTACAGGGAGCCGCGCAGCAAGTGATAGTACTCACAGATCACCGTAATCTGGAATTTCTCAAGTCTGCCAGGTGCCTGTCTCCACGACAAGCCCGTTGGAGCCTATTTCTTAACCAATTCAATTTTGTTGTTACATACCGTCCAGGTTCACGTAATGGGAAAGCCGATGCCTTGTCCCGAATCCCTGCCGTGGACTCCGTGCCTGGAACCCCGTCGCAGACCGTGTTAACAGATGCCAATTTCGTTGGAGTAATCCAGGACCAGGACTTGTGGAAGGACATCAAGCTGGCCTATGATGGTGATGTATTGCTTGCTGCCCCCCCGAATGATGTAACACTTGTTCTTCGGAATGGTGTGTGGTTAAGAGAACGACGCATTTATGTCCCGGAGGCCGTAAGACTTCGGGTTCTCAAGTTGGTTCATGACTCCGTGTTGGCCGGTCATAGGGGGGTACAGAAGACGCAGGAATTTCTGAGCCGGTTTTTCTGGTGGCCTACCTGTTTAAAGGACGTGAAGGACTATGTCCACTCATGTGTGGTTTGTGCCCGGTGCAAGGTCCCTCGTGTGGCTCCTACGGGACTCCTCCAACCATTACCCGTGCCATCTCGCCCTTGGGGGTCTATCTCCATGGATTTTATTGTGGAGTTGCCGGTCTCAGGCGGGCATAATACCATTTTAGTGGTGGTGGATCGATTGACTAAAGCTGCTCACTTCATTCCGTGTACCGGTCTTCCCTCAGCCGCAGAGACAGTGGATTTGGTTGTCCAGAACGTATTCCGATTGCATGGGGTACCGGATGAGATCATCTCCGATCGGGGCGTGCAGTTCACGTCGAGATTCTGGAAGGGGTTTTGTACGGCACTCCAGATTGATGTCTGTTTGTCTTCTGCATACCATCCTCAGACAAATGGACAAACCGAACGGACGAATCAAACCCTGGAACAATATCTTCGCTGTTATGTCAGCCATCTCCAAGACGATTGGTTGAAGATGCTTCCGTTGGCGGAGTTCTCCTACAACAACACTCAGAGCAGCTCCACTAAGGTAACGCCCTTTTTCGCTAACCTGGGTTACCATCCGACTATTTTGCCTAGGTCACCGGTTGCGGTTTCGGTACCAGCGGTGGAGGACAGAGTGACAGAACTACGACAAAATCTGGAGGTTTTAAGGAACACCGTAGCTACGGCCCAGGAGCGTTACAAGAGGTCGGCGGACACTCACCGGAAACCGGCACCCATGTACAAGGTAGGGGACTCTGTATGGTTATCCACCAAAAACCTGAGATTGGGTGTTCCTTCGCAGAAACTGGGACAAAAATTCATCGGTCCGTTCAAGATCACCGGGATCGTGAGCCCTGTGGCCTGTCGGCTACGGTTACCGCACCATCTAAAGGTACACCCGGTCTTTCATGTGTCTCTCCTCAAACCCGTTTCCCCTAATACTTTTCATGGTCGTATTGTGCCTCCTCCTCCGCCTGTGATGGTCGACGGCGAGGAGCAGTTCGTGGTTGAGGACATTATTGACTCCCGGCTCCATCGTCATCGGCTTCAGTATCTGGTACGTTGGCAGGGGTACGCCCCCGAGGACGATTCCTGGGAACCGGTGGGTAACATTCGGGCACCCCGGAAGATTGCTCGGTTTCATCGCCGGTACCCGGACAAACCTGGCCCTGATCCGTCCTGAGGCCGTCTCTGGGGGGGGGAGTAATGTCAGGTTTCCAGGTTTTCCAGTTCTCTTTTGACTGCCCTTGCCCTCGGTTAACATGGAGGTTACCGTTCTGTTGCCCTACTTCCTGTCCAGCAGCATAAAAGGCCGCCTCCCAGCCCAGTCCAGTGCCTGAGTATACTGCCTGCTGTGTGCTCCTGCTGTGTTTGCTGCTTATTCCGGATTGCCTCGGGATTCCCCTAAAGGACTACCTACCGATTGTCTCAGGACTGTACCCGGCTCTTAAGGCTGTGCCCGGATTCCGTTTACCATCTTCGGTCAGCACTCCGCCTGGTTCTCTTTTGGTTCGTAACCATCCTGGATAAACATTTCCGTACGGACACTCATTGACTTTACCGCTTGCTCCTTATCCCGGCCGCGGCGCATTTAGGCCTTCCGGGGTAGATTGCCGGACAGTCCCTGTATAGGGGTTCGCTCCGGTGGTCTCCCTGGGGGAGTCCGGTGCGTGGTCCCGGGAATCCCCTGCGCGTCTATTCCGGAAAGTATTGTATGTGTTATTGTATTGTTGTGTTTGTTCTGTTTCTACCGTGGTGACATACTATAAAACATCTTGTACCCGGAACTCGTCTCTGATTGTCATTGCCCTACGCTATCGAAATCCTCAGAATATAGAATAAGTATTACAAAAAGTAAGATGTCTACTACTTTTCGTGGACAATCCTATTTGCTCCCTTTTTTACGGAACATGACAACTGGAACAAAGGAAGATAATGCACAAAAAAAACACATGCTTGAATGGATTTCAAGTGCTCCAATGAGTGGCCTCTCCTCCACCTCAACTCTAGAATCCAAAAAACAATATTCCTTTGAGTTGTCATCCCAATCGCACTTGCTTTCTCCCAGCTCTCAAGTCTCCATCCGCCCTGCAGAGTATGGTGTAACAGAGATGGCTGAGTCGGCAGAGCTGTTCAGTCACACTATAGGCTGGGAATCAGAGGTCTTCTCCCAAGCTACAGTGAGTATGGAGCAGGAAATGGTCTGCAGTGATGCTCAGAAGCTTTGTGAGTCAGATTCAGGCCCTGATGACTACGTTTCTGAGCATACTGTAGAGCCTCATTCCCAAACTGTAACAGCTGTTGGTGGAGACAATGAGGAATATCCTGATGATGATGAGACGCAGATACCAGATTGGGGTGACAACTTAACTATTCAGTCAGGTTAGGAAGAGGTTACGTCTGAGGTCGAGGGGAGTGCAAACACAATGCTTGATGATGAAGTTCTAGATCCCACATACTGTCAACCCACAGTCAGGCACTCAAGGAGGTCACCAGAGGTGGTGGAGGAGGATGCAATTGACAGCGAAGTTACCTTGCGCATTCCAGGACAGAGTTGGAGTACTATAAGCACGTCAACAAGTGCATCCTCAGCCACCACTCTGCCTCTGAGCACAAGTCGGGGTGGCTCTGCAGGTCGCATGTCCTCTAAGCCTTGCCTAGCCTGGTCCTTTCTTGACCTTGCAAAGGATCTCCCAAATCATGTGATCTGTAAAATTTGTCGGCAATCTATAAGTAGAGGCCAAAACCTCACTAGCTTGACAACTTCTTCCATGAATCGTCACATGATTAACAAGCATAAGTCCCAGTGGGAATCTCACCGAGCTGCAATGCTTCCTAGCGGAGCGAGCCATCCACAACCTGCCCCTTCCAGTGCATCCGCGCGCTCTTCATCTTCTATGACTGTGGGGACAGCTGTCAGACCTGTTCTTCCACGCAGACCTTCCACCACTTTAACCTCAACAGGAAGTTTGCTTGGTAGGTCGTCAGTTGGTTTGGAAGAGAAAACAAGTGCTGGTGTACAGCTCTCTCAGACATTGAGAGCACCAACTTTGGATGAAGGCAACATCATGTCTCCGCCTGCACTTTCCTCACAGACCTGCAGTTTTTCAGGGACACCCTACTTACCACCGTCTCCACACAGCAGCCAGATCTCGGTCCCTCAGATGTGGACAAATAAAAGGTCATTTCCTCCGAGCCATGACAAAGCTAAGAGGTTGACTTTATCCCTCTGTAAGCTCTTGGCTACCAAAATGCTGCCTTTCCGCCTGGTGGACACAGTGGATTTTTGAGACCTTATGTCTGTCCCAGTGCCCCAGTACCAGATGCCCAGTCGCCACTACTTCACCAAGAAAGGTGTGCCTGGGCTACACCAGCATGTCGCACACAACATCACCGCTTCCTTGAGAAACTCTGTGTGTGACCAGTTGCATTTCACCACCGATACTTGGACGCGTAAGCATGGACAGGGGCGTTACATGTTGCTGACTGGGCACTAAGTAACTATGGTGATAGATAGAGAAGGGTCTGCTCAACAAGTCTTGCCGTCCCTATGACTTGTGCATCAATCCTCTGTATGTTGAAGTTTCTCCTCTGCTTCTGCCTCCTCAACCTCGTCTGAGTCCTCCACCTTCAACCCAAGCCTGCCTGGTCAGGCCACCCACGTTGCAACCACGCACAAGGAATCCTGCACACCTCCTTACTATCCTGGCAACAGACCTCAATGGCATCAAGCGGTCTTTAGCTTGAAATATCTTGGAAATAAGAGTCACACAGCAGAGGTGTTGTGGGCAGCTCTGCGGTCTGAGTTTCGTAAATGGTTGTCTCCACTCAACTTGCAGCCTGGGAAGGCCGTGTGTGACAATGCTGAAAACCTGGCTGCGGCCCTTTGCCGGGGCAAGGTGGCACATGTGCCTTGTTTGGCTCACGTGTTGAACCTTGTTGTCCAGCAATTTTTTACACACTATCTCGGCCTAGATGGGCTTCTGCACAGGGCACGGTCACTCTCTGCTCACTTCCGCCATTCAACCGCCGCAGCTGACCGACTTACATCGCTCCAGGAGTCATTCGGCCTGCCGGTTCATCGCCTGAAATGCGATGTGGCGACACGCTGGAATTCGACTCTTTACATGTTACAACGACTGTGGCCGCACCGCCGAGCCCTGGTGCAATACGTTATGATGTATAGCCTGGGCCAACAAGATGCAGATGTGGGGCAGATCACGCTGATGAAGTGGTCTCAGATCAAGGACCTATGCACCCTTCTGCACAGTTTCGACATGGCGACGAATATGTTTAGCACTGACAATGCCATTATCAGCATGACAATTCCAGTCATTGTTATGTTGGAGCACATTCTAAACACTATTCGGAGTCAGTGGGTGGGACAAGAGGAAGAGGAGGAAGTACAGGAGGATTCATATGCGCAAGGGATACCAACATCTACAAGGTCCAGACATTCATCATCACCAAGGCGGCAGGCATGGGACAGTAGGGGAGAGGGATTAACAAGGTTGCATGGTAGCAGCCAAAATGTTGAGAAAGGTGCAGGAGACCATGAAAAAATGGAGGACGAACTCTAGATGGACATGGAAGGCTCAGCAGATGAGGGAGACCTTGGTCAAATTTCCGTTGAACAAGGTTGGGTGGAGATGTCAGAGGAAGAAGAAACGGTTAGCACCTCGCCGCCACGAACACAGCGAGGACTTGGTCCTCCTGGATGCGCAAGACACATGTGCGCCTTCTTGCTGCACTACCTACAACATGACCCTTGGATTGTCAAAATTAGAAGTGATGATGACTACTGGGTTGCCACACTATTAGATCCCCAGTTCAAGTCCAAATTTTGTGACATAATTCCAGCCATAGAAAGGGACGCACATATGCAGGAGTATCAGCAGAAGCTGTTACTCAATCTTAGCTCGGCTTTTCCACCAAACAACAGTGGTGCACACAGTGAATTTCCCAGTTGTAACTTGACAAACATGGGACTGTCTCGTCATCAAAAGTCTAACCGTATCAGCAGCACCGTATCTGGTGCTGGTAACAGCAATTTTATTGAATTGTTTCAGAATTTTTTTAGACCATCCTTTGCAAGGCCACCAGAGAAAAGAAGTCTGACACATAGTCAACGGCTGGAGAGGATGATACAGAAGTATCTCCAAATGAACATCGATGCCATGACTTTGCAACTGGAGCCTTGCTCATTTTGGTCTTCAAATCTTGAAAAATGGCATGAGCTCGCCACTTGCGCCTTGGAGATCTTGTCGTGTCCAGCTGCCAGCGTTGTCTCTAAACGTGTCTTCAGTGCTGCTGGTTGTGTGCTGACAGATAAGCGCACGCGTCTGTCCAGTGTCAATGTGGACAGACTAACGTTCATCAAGATGAACAAGTCATGGATCCGCAAGGACTTTACAACCCCTGTGTTATCCTGGGGAGAGTAAAGGCTTGTGGATTTGGAATGTGCTTGATGCAAATCAACCTGTCCAGTTTGCAACTAGGGCACAAGTGATGCCACTGAAGTGGTGTCTGTGTGGCCCAATTTTTGGAAAAAAGGGAGACTCTGCTTGGCGTCCGCTTGCTTGCAGTTTTTTTAAAAATGATCCAAGATGAACAGATCTGGGATCAGCAAAGACTTTGCTACCTACCCCGGTGTCATCCCACGGACAGTTAAGGCAGGCGTATTTTGAAATGTGCTTGATGCAAATCAACCTGTCCAGTTTGCAACTAGGGCACAAGTGATTGCCACTAAAGTGGTGGCTGTGTGGCCCAATTTTTGGAAAAAAGGGAGAGTCTGCTTGGAGTCCCCTTGCTGTGTTTTACATGATTTTAGAAGGGCATGACATGCCTATATCTGTGTCTCCTCCTCTTTTTCCTCTTCCAGCTGTTTTGTTTTCGCAAGAGTATTTGTCCTTGTCACTTTCCCATGTGTTTCTGTTGTCTTGTGAGTTGTTTGTCACCTTTTGGACACCTTTGAAAGTGTTTTCTATGTGTTTTTATGTGTTTGTGATTGCCTCCCTTTGTTTTCAATGGGGTTCGAGAGGTTCATCGAACGGTTCGCCGAACCGAACTCGAACGCGGCCTACGTTCGACAAACCGAACCGAACTTGAGCCTCTAGAGATTCGCTCATCTCTAGTTATAAATAGCATTATTGTCTATATACATAACATGCCCAATATTGGGAGTTATAAATAGCATTATTGGTTATATACATATTATGTCTAATATTGGGAGTTATAAATAGCATTATTGTCTATATACATAATATGTCCAATATTAAGTGTGACGCCCTGGCGCCGCCAGTTGGTCACAGAGATACAGTACACCCCACACAACAATATCCTACATCAGGTACCATCTGCCACAAAACCTTAGCCACCCCCCTCAGGGTAGGAAAGACACACCAGTGGGCGGGACCAAGCGGATTTGGAGCACCCACGATCCGGGGGAGGGAACCAGTCGGAGAGTGTCAGTGTCAGAGTTCAGTTCAAGTGGAGGTTCAAGTTGGAGTTGGGAGGAGAAAGTTGGAGTTGAAGTTAAGTCTGTGCCTAGTCAAGGGTAGCCAGGGTAGTGGCCTTAGTTTACTGACTAGGTGGCAGGCAGTGGACCGTGTCCAAAGGTGACGGGAGTCCGGTCGCGGGAAATCCAAAGTGGATCGGGGCAGGGTTGGAGCCAGCCGGTACCGACAGCGGAGATCCGGTCCGGAAACCTTGCACAGGCGGGGTACCTGGACCCTAGTTACAAGACAGTTGTAAGCCCCTTCTCTAGTTAACTAGGCCGGGGACAAGGTTCCAGACGTTGTTCCAGTGTGTTAGCCCAGATAGAGCGAAACAACAGCCCACCACGGGGGACAGGGTATCCTCAACAACCCATCGAGATCCCACAGGTCAGTTTTCACGGGCACATCTCCCAACCAAAACAGAACCGGGAGAGGACTTCCTCGTTCTATTCGAGGTTGTCCAAAGGAGAAGAAAAGTACATAGTGCCGGAGGAAGGGACATTGGTACACCAGCCGGGTGTGGGAACCGTATACACTCGGAAGCGACAGCCGGCCACTGACACCATGGTTTACCAGCGGACTTGTGGGCAATCATTTAATTATGAGCCCACCAACACCCTCCGGTCCGGCCTGGCGCACCACCACCGGCAGCCATCACCTCCCGTGTTCTGGACACTGAGCCCCGGGGCATCCACCCCTACCCACGGAGGGGTCAAGCACCTATCTGCTGCTCCATCGCCCCCGGGTGCTCCCCAACAGCAGCGGTGGTACTTCACCTTACCACACACCGTGGGTGGCGTCACGAACTATCTACAACAAACTCCTGTACATATTACATCCCCTTTTTATTTTAGTGTCCGCACGACCCCCGGGTCTGGAGATCCCTCGAGCCACTGCAGATCCGGATTCGAGCAGCCTGGCTGCTGATGTGGGGGCGGCACATAGGAGTTATAAATAGCATTAATGTCTATATACATAATATGCCCAATATTAGGAGTTATACACAGCATTTTTGTCTATATACATAATATGCCCAATATTGGAAATTATAAATAGCATTATTATCTATATACATAATATGTCCAATATTGGAAGTTATAAATAGCATTATTATCTATATACATAATATGTCCAATACTGGAAGTTATAAATAGCATTATTGGCTGTGTATATAATATGTCCAATATTGGGAGTTATAAATAGCATTATTGGCTGTATATATAATATGTCCAATATTGGGAGTTATAAATAGCATTATTGGCTGTGTATATAATATGTCCAATATTGGGAGTTATAAATAGCATTATTGGCTGTATATATAATATGTCCAATATTGGAAGTTATAAATAGCATTATTGGCTGTATATATAATATGTCCAATATTGGGAGTTATAAATAGCATTATTGGCTGTATATATAATATGTCCAATATTGGAAGTTATAAATAGCATTATTGGCTGTATATATAATATGTCCAATATTGGGAGTTATAAATAGCATTATTGGCTGTATATATAATATGTCCAATATTGGGAGTTCTAAATAGCATTATTGGCTGTATACATAATATGCCCAATATTGGGAGTTATACATAGCATTATTGGCTGTATAGATACCGTAATATGCCCAATAATGGGAGTTATACATAGCATTATTGAAATTATCAGGATCGGGCACTGCAGAGCAAAATCTGCCAAACAGTGGAGCCGTACTCACAGTTGCGTGGAATCAATGTTTCTGGACTTTGAATGCTCCTGGATTGAAGATGCCTGATGGAGCGGTGCTCAGCAACAACACAAGTCCATAACCACAAATCCTAGAACAGAATGCGGCAACTCACTCCATTACGTGCAAAAATATCCTTTATTCTGCGTTATTGCAGACAAAATACAGGAGCATGGGGAGAGAGGGGGGGTGAAGAGGACAGTGAATGGACGACAGCCTGTTTCGCGCTGACACGCGCTTTGTCGAGTCCTAAAGAAAGCAGCCAGCTGGTCGTCTTTAAGAGTCTTCCCAGCTGACGTGAGTGCTCGTTAAAAAGCAGCATCAGCCGCTGACATATACACACAATATCAACAAACCGCAATGACATTGGAACAGTATAACAGACCACTATATATGCATGATATCAACCATTGTTAATATTAACCCATTATTACACTTTTTCAAAAATGGTCAAAATTTCATTTTCTGTAAATCATGCATATTTTTTTCATAAATGTCTGAGCATACCGGTGGCTAGAGTGGAGCTAAAATATTTTATAGTTATTCATGTTTATTTTCTATCCATATGCACCCGGGCTCATATGCAGCCGACAATACCCTGAGGAAAGAAAGAGCCTCCTAACTCTGCAACGGGAATGAAGGGGAAGCATCTTTATTTTTTAATTTTTTAATTTTTAATTTTTAATTTATCCCCTAAGGTTTTTTTATAACATCTATTATATACCAAATAGCTCTTACTTTATGCCCTAGACTGGCAAAGGAGAATAGCAAGCGCAGAGCATGGACTCCTGGACCTATTTACTTTTTTTAAAAAAAGGAAAACATTTTTTCCTTCTGATAACAACTGGAGAAAAGGCTTTGACCCTCATTACTCCCATGGACGATCAGGGGTCACAGAAGTCATAAAAGATGAAAAGGGCTGACAAAAGACGAGAAAAAAAAAAAAAAGGGTGAACAGAAAAATGGAAAAATAGGAGAAAAAGGAAAATAGAGAGACCCGAAATATCAGTAAGGGCCCACTTATGTTCATTGCCACGTTACCAATGGTAGTAGGACAATGAAAAATACCCTGTTTAGAAAGTTGCACTTTAGTGCTACCTTACATGTAACGTTATCTGACTCCTAATTTTTTAATAGTTTACTGATTTTATTTTATTATAATTTTAAATTCCACTGCTTGTTATCATAACCTAAGGTCATCTCATCAAAGGAATACGGCCATGTCGTTGCGATCGTTAAGACCCAAAGGGCCCATTGCCCTTGTTCTTATAATCAATCGCGATTCTTTCTGCAATAGTGTCTTGTGGGTGTCCGCCCCAAATATTTTTGCACGTAATGGAGTGAGTTGCCGCATTCTGTTCTAGGATTCATAGCATTATTGGCTGTATACATAATATGTCCAATATTGGGAGTTATACATAGCATTATTGGCTGTATAGATACCGTAATATGCCCAATAATGGGAGTTATACATAGCATTATTGGCTGTATACATAATATGCCCAATATTGGGAGTTATACATAGCATTATTGGCTGTATAGATACCGTAATATGCCCAATAATTTGAGTTATACATAGCATTATTGGCTGTATACATAATATGTCCAATATTGGGAGTTATACATAGCATTATTGGCTGTATACATAATATGTCCAATATTGGGAGTTATAAATAGCATTATTGGCTGTATACATAATATGTCCAATATTAGGAGTTATACATAGCATTATTGGCTGTATACATAATACGCCCAATCAAAACCATTGAGAAAAACACTATCAAAATATTAGGCTGACAACTAATTGACACTACAAAAATCATATGATGATATGTGCCAGGTTACTAAATGTGAAGGGAGCTGTGGACGGTCGGAGTTAGAGCATTTGATACACTTTGATAGGGGTGTCACTTGTAAGATTATATTGATGGTTTATATGAATTCTCTACTACTCATACCACCTGGATACAAGAAAACCGATGTCCTCTTGGTCCCTCAGACTGAGCACGGCTTTTGTCTTTCATTGAAGAATACTTTTACTTTCTTTAATGGACACAAACATTTGTATATTTTACTAGGTCTTTTGGTAAGAATTTCCTTTTTGTTCGTCATTGCAATCCTGTAATGACATTTAAAGTTTCCAATTTAAAATGCCGCCACATGCACTATTTGCATACAATAAAATACCCATGGTTACTTGAATAGAACATTTTGCCTCTATTCTCTTAAGAAATATATCATTTATCTCTTTGTAGTGCCTTTACAATTCTCTCTGTCAGTGAGCAGCTTAATACTTAAAAGTCTTTTCAGATTTCAAATCCAAAAATGTCTTTGACTGAAATCCCTAAAAAAGACACTCTCAATTGTGAAGAGTCAGACAGCAGTTCAAATAGTTTTTGTGCATGACCTCTAAAGATCTCTCACCTATCCATTCCATTTGTGTGGGGTTTGTGGTTTTGCAATCGAGGTTTCCATTTCATTTTGTTATCCAGTCTCTGTAATATGTGAAACTGTCACTAATGCTCTGTGTAAACCTTTCATTCCAGTGGGATTTATGTTTAACTGTGTATTTGTCCATTTGATGAAAATACATTGTAAAATTTCCACACAGTATCTAAAAATACTCAGACAAAAAAACATTTTTTTTTTATAAGCAGCATAAGTCAAAAAAATTCTATTTTATTGTTTAACATTTATTATTCATTAGGATGCACACATGCTTTTTTATTTTAATTATTAGTTGCCTAATAATTCTGCACAGTAATAGTTACCTTTACAAACAGATATTCTCCTAAGAAAAAATCTAAAAAAAAAACCACTCCAACTTCCAAAAATATGAAGCTTTGATATGTATGAGTCTTTTGGGTTGATTGAGAACATAGTTGTGGATCAATAATAAAAAAAATCCTCTACAATAATACTTGCCTAATAATTCTGCACATGGTGTATTTCTGCACAGCCTGTTTGCTATAGGGATGCGTCTCCATCCCAGCCCAATTCAGCAGTGTGTTTCTGCGTTGCCGACTCCACTCCTGGATACTATGGGAACAAGTCCCTACCTCCTGCCTGCTTTAAATGTTTCATCGGATGAAGTTGGTGTACATTCCTAAAGCCCCCCCAGTATTTGGGTGCTATGGGAACACGTTGCTGCACGTTTATGCCAAAGTCAATCCTGGCAGTGTGCACTTGTAGTAGGTGGGCAGTATCCCATGATAATAAATATATTGTGTTTGGTTTAGACATATTGTTGAGTAATATAAACTCATGTGTTAGTATTTTTAGAGAACAGGTTTTGGATATTGTAGCTTTAGGACTCTATACTCTATATGTTTTTTGTCTGTTATCTTGCTTTATTGCAAGTTGGGGGTGCAGCCCTCCTTTTACTGAGGCTGAACAGCAAACTGCGTCTCACTTTGCTGTGTATTTAATCTGGGACACAGCTGACCACTTGCCACCATTCACATTGGAATTTTTGATAGACACAAGTCAGGTATGTATAATGGTTTTAACTTCAGTAGGTTAGGGACTGTCCCAGATGGGTACACCGTGACGAGGTGAGACAGCTTTTTACCTTTTTGCAAAAATGTATATACTAAGTATCCTGTTATTAAGCACTTGCAATTTATTTATTGATAGTCAGGGTATTTTCCATACAATTTTTCTCCTTGTTTTTTTCTCTATACTAGGTTACCAAATGCTGCCATCTAGAACTCGCTGCGGTGAGGTCTGTGCAAGTGTCATCCCATATCGGGCCATGATTAATATGGCAGCAAAAATGAAATTGCCCCTCTGGGAAGATGCTGAAAACAAAGCGAGGATCTGGGTGCTGTTTGCTATTCTTCTGAGGTATCTTACCCCTTACTTTTTCGTAATTTTGTTCTTTAGGTAAACATCTATATGGTACCTTTATCTTTTTTACAATATAGTATCCGAGTGCATCTGTGCAGTTAGCCATTGTGCTACTTATCTCTGACAGTGCTATTTTCATATGTCCACTGATATTTTCTTTCTTCTATCTACTAGATTTATTTATTTTCATGTGATCTAACAGACTGTCAGAAAGGATTTGCATTCATACCCACTGAGCCACTTATTTCTGACAGGGTTCCTTTCCTTTTCTTCTTTGTTATGATATTATCTCTTGCAGTGCTGTTGTTTTGTTGTAAATTTGACAGTATTATTTATTAAGTGTTTATTTTACACCCTCTTTACTAAAGGTACCATATTAATACCCTTAGTTCTCAATATTTATACTTCCAAAAATTGCATATGGGGTTCACTGTTAAATAACAATCTGTGTTTAGTGTCTCTTTTAAACATTTTACTACTTAACATTCTTTTTTATGTGAATAAAGATTAAGTAATTTTAAATGGCCTCTACTCCAATTTTTGTAGGTTGCATTTATCTGTATAATTTTCTTTATAGTAGTAGTGCAGCCTAAATTGCATACATTCATCATTTGCATACAACTTACGGTAGTATATAGAGTGCTGCTTAATTTCTTTTTTTTTTCGTTTCTATTTTATGCAGTCATAGCAGGTTCCTCCTGTTCATAGTTGATTTTTTCTACTGGGATGTGCTGGTGAGTTTTTGTAATTTTGTAGTAAATGATTGCAGGTGGTGTCTGCCTCCATATCTGACTGTATAGGTCAAAAATAAATTGGTCTGCACACTGACAAGTGGGTGGTGGTGCAAGTGAAAAATGGGTCCAATCCAAGATAATAAATAAATTCACTGCACTCATAGATTGTGATGCAAAAACTTTTCCAAATTTATTGAGGTGGCTGTGAAGTCATTCCGACGTTTCGGCCCCGCCTGGGTCTTAGTCAAGAGTCGCTTCAAGATGGGTGCCTGGGATATGGAAATTTGAGTGGGTTAATAGCGTTTGGTAGAGAATACCTTGAGGATAAAGGTCCTGGGTTTAGCCAGCGCAGCAGCACTATGGCTGGTGATATGGTGTATCCTTGACTAAGACCCAGGCGGGGTCAAAACGTTGGAATGACTTCACAGTCGCCTCAATAAACTTCAAAAACTTTTTGCATCACAATCTATTAGTGCAGTGAATCCATATCTGATTGAGCACTCCTCTCATCAACCTAAGGCCGGTTCAGACGTCTATGTTTTATCAGGTACCAGTCACACGCATGGCTATGGTCACGTGTGTGTCACACGTGTGTCATATGTATGTCATGCATGTGTCACACGTGTGACCTCCATGTTTGCATACGTGTGACACGTACCGTGTAAAACACGTGTCTCTGCAATGAAAATATGTTCTATATTTACCTGTATACAGTGATGCTCTCTTCTGCTCTGCTGCCTACCGCTCCTAACGCCCGCTCATTATTTTCATTGATTATTTACTGCTTGAGGATTTGGAAGCCGGAGCATACCGCGGATAGCGCCGGAGACGGCACAGCCGAGGACAGCACCGCCGGGGACATCACTGGAGACATTGCCGGTGACAAGTGAGTATACAGCAGTTTGTGCAGTGACATCCAGGGGGTCATCAGAATTCCCAATGAACTCTCATAAACTCCTTGAAGTCACCATCGTGACACTCGCTGTAGCGCAGTTGTCTCAGGGGTGTCATCAGGAGGTCATCAGAGTTCATTGGGAAATCCAATGACCTCCTGGACATCCCTGCACACACACTGCTGGCAGGATACTCACCTGTCACTAGCGATGTCCCCAGCGATGCTGTCCTCGGCGGGGCTGTCTCCAGCACTGTCACCACGATGCCCCTGCTCCCAGCTGCTCACTGCAGTGAATAATGTGGCGCCCATGAGGCTTCCGTTGCTACAGTTACATTGCACCCCAGCCAGAGGAGTGATGTCCCATCCTGGGTAAGGAAAGGAGTAAACGCCGGTCCACAGGCAAATTTGCACTACACCCATTGTTAGGCACACACAGGGACCAGGGACAGTGGCAGCAACCCCCCCAGGCTGCATGCTGGGGGGTCGTAAGACCCATCACTGCTCCCATAGGGTAGGGCTTAGCAACTGGGTAGGTGGGAGGAGCCAGCAGAGTGTAGAGTAGAAAGAGGAAGGTTAAGTTTCAGTTTGCAGACAGAGGAGGGAGTGAGAAGTTGGAGAGCTGAGAGGAGTAAGAAGAGTAGTGCTCTAGTCAGTCAGGAGCAAGAAGGAGAAGGTGACGCTTCCTGATGAAGACCCAGCTAGGTCCAGGTGACACCACAACCGAGAAATACAGAAGGGATTCCAGGGCCACTGAACCGCTTTCAAGCACAGGGCCTGTTCCACAGAAAGATCAGGTGGAGGGATCAAGCTGCAGACAGGGGACGGTCCCTAAAAACTGGGGGAAGAGAAGTCAATTCCAAAAGTAAAAACCGAGGTCCAGGGTGGCTGCAAGCGCCCAGGGCCACAGCCCACTGCAGAACCTCTTGGAAGAGGGTGAAGTTCCAGCTAGGCTAGCCCCTTATCCAGAGGCTGTAGTGGAGGCCAAGCCAGGTTCATCCAGCAAAGGCAAGGCTTAGAAGACAGCTGAAGAGAGGAATACAATAGAAGGGTGCACCGGCTTTTATTCCCAGATCTACCCGGGATCAGCGGAGGTCCCAGACAGGGGGTTCCAGCTGTCCAAAGGCACAGAGCGCCATAAACCAGGAATTGTGAGTAAACAACTTGAAACTGCACCCTTAGTGTTGCCTCTGTTATTTCATCTGCACTGCATAGACTTCCATCATTGCATAAACTTCCATCACTGCATAGACTGTAATAAGCACCAACTGTTGCCCCGGGGTTCAGCTCCACCTTTGTAGAGCAGTACCACCATTGCTGCTGTTCCATCACCCCCGGAGGCCCCATACAGCAGCGGTGGCTTAATAGCCGCAAACTACAGGTGGCGTCACGAATAATATAAACTTTAAGCACCCCCACTGAAGCCATATTAATTGACTCCCGCCAGGGTCACGGAGTCGGGCCCCGCCACCACTCACGACCCCCCCGGACTAGTCTGGCCCGCCACCGGGTGTCCCATAGCCCTGGGGTGGGCGAGTCAATAATCAATGAAAATAATGAGTGGGGGTCAGAAGCGGGAGGCAGCAGAGCCAGAGACAGCATCGCTGGGGAGAGGTAAATATAGAAAATCTTTTTATTTAAAATCCCGTGTTTTCTCCGGTCCATGTCACACTGATATTACATGGATCACATCAGTGTGCGGTCCGTGTGACACCAATGCTGCCAGAGAAAAAAACGGACACGTCTCCGTGTGAAATAGCAGGGCCACACGGTCCGTGTGAAAACACGGCCGTGTGAGTACACAATAGGGTAACATGGGTATATGTCACATTCGTGTTAAGAACGGACGTCACACGTACCTAAAACACGGACATCTGAAACCGGCCTAAGACCTGTTTCACACGTCAGTGATTCTGGTACATATGTGTATACAGTTTTCATACGTACCAGAATCACGGACATACACAGACCGTTAAAATCAATGGGTCTACGCACACATCAGTGATTTTCCACTGAACGTGTCTCCGTGCGGCGTACACGTGTGTCCATGATTTCCGCAAGGAGACATGTCCGTTTTTATCTGGCATCACTGATGTCCCATGGACCACACTATGGTGTGATCTGTGAAACACATACAAGAAAAACATAAACATTTAAAATAAAAAGCTTTTTAAACTCACTTTCTCAAGCGATGCTGTCTCCGGCTGCTGCCTCTGCTCTCATGCATATGCATTTATGCACCGCACAATCAACCTGGAAGTAGCTGCAGTGGTGAGAGACACAGCGGCCAGGAGACTTCAGCACCACGGACAGCAGGAGCGGGGATAGGTGAGTTTATCTCCATGTGCTGTAACGGATCACAGATAGCACATGGAGAACACATGTGTGCCGTGAATCACGGCACACGGAGGGACATATGTGTTTTTAACACTTCAGTGAAAAATGTCTGTGTTTTTCACTGATGTGTGAAACAGGCCTAAGGGGTACTTTGCACAATATGACATCGCAAACCGATGGTTGTGATGCCGAGCATGATAGTACCCGCCCCCGTCGCAGCATTGATATCTTGTGATCGCTGCCGTAGCGAACATTATCGCTACGGCAGCTTCACATGCACTCACCTGCCCTGCGACGTCGCTCTGGCCGAAGACCCGCCTCCTTCCTAAGAGGGAGGGTCGTGCGGCATCACAGCGACATCACACGGCAGGCGGCCAATAGAAGCAGAGGGGCGGAGATGAGCGGGACGTAAACATCCCGCCCACCTACTTCCTTCCGCATAGCCGGCATGAGCAGCGGTGACGCAGGTAAGCTGATGTTCCTCGCTCCTGCGGCTTCTCACACATCGATGTGTGCTGCCGCAGGGGAACGAAGAACAACATCGTACCGTCGCTGCCGCGCAATTATGAAAATGTCGAACACTACACCGATGATACGATTACGATGTTTTTGCACTCGTTAATCATATCAAAAACGCTTTACACACTACGATATCGACAGCGATGCCGGATGTGCGTCACTTTCAATTTGACCCCACTGACATCGCAGCTGCGATGTCGTAGGTTGCAAAGTACCCCTAAGAGTACACGTTTAGTATTTGGAGCAGATTTTACCTAAAAAGCTAGCAAAATAATTGCTTTTTTGACATGTTTGTGTGTGCATTTTTTCCCCCATTCATTTTATTGGTTGAAAAATGCTGAAAAAATGCTGAAAGAATTGACATGCTACAGATTTGAAAATACATTTTGAATGTTCAAATTAAAGGTACATGAGATTTGAAAAATCTCTATCACTGTCCTGCTACTAAAAAATGAAGATTTTTTTAAATGCGACAACAAAATGCAGAAGAAAATGTGGCATAAAGGCAAAGTGTGAACAAGCCCCGAGTATGTTTTTGCATACACAGATTGTTGCTGTGGTTGTCCTGAATGGAGATGAGTAATCCTGATCAGCAAACATCGAAAAATGTTAAAATCGTACGATCTTTGGCCGGAACGGATTGGGATTGGACACCCGAGCATTTGCCCCAAAATTTAGCGATTTTGCTAATGATTGGTAAATGATCGGATGGCAAAAATCATCCTCTACCTGCCCATCAAAGCCTTGTCAAGTATTGGCATGGCTGTGATTGGCCACTGTAAAACAAAAAGGAAATAAAATGGTTAAAGCAGTATAAACTTACCACATTCCTGCTGCTGCTGCTACTTCTGGGTCCAATTATATTCTATACATATTCACTGCTTTGCCCTTCCACCGGTGTCTGTGATTGGCTGCCGTTGGACTATGCCCCCACACTCCGAGATATCAGCTGTGATTGGCTGGAATTACACACCATGTCTGTGTCCTTAAACTGGTGATGAGTAAATAAATAAATAAAACAATTGGCTTAAGTCCCCCTGTATTGATGCCCAGCACAGATAAAACCCATGGCAACAGACTGCAGCACCAGCCCTGCGCTTATCTTGGCTGTGTATCAAAACAAGAGGAAATGTATGGGGCTTTTTTTCAAATTATTTAAATAAATAATTTAAAAAATCGGCATGCAGGGAGTGTACATTATAAGCCCCTAGACTCATACAGTTAGGTCCAGAAATATTTGGACAGTGACACAATTTTCGCGAGTTGGGCTCTGCATGCCACCACATTGGATTTGAAATGAAACCTCTACAACAGAATTCAAGTGCAGATTGTAACGTTTAATTTGAAGGTTTGAACAAAAATATCTGATAGAAATTGTAGGAATTGTACACATTTCTTTACAAACACTCCACATTTTAGGAGGTCAAAAGTAATTGGACAAATAAACCAAACCCAAAAAAAAATTTTTAGTCTCAATATTTTGTTGCGAATCCTTTGGAGGCAATCATTGCCTTAAGTCTGGAATCCATGGACATCACCAAACGCTGGGTTTCCTCCTTCTTAATGCTTTGCCAGGCCTTTACAGCCGCAGCCTTCAGGTCTTGCTTTTTTGTGGGTCTTTCCGTCTTAAGTCTGGATTTGAGCAAGTGAAATGCATGCTCAATTGGGTTAAGATCTGGTGATTGACTTGGCCATTGCAGAATGTTCCACTTTTTTGCACTCATGAACTCCTGGGTAGCTTTGGCTGTATGCTTGGGGTCATTGTCCATCTGTACTATGAAGCGCCGTCCGATCAACTTTGCGGCATTTGGCTGAATCTGGGCTGAAAGTATATCCCGGTACACTTCAGAATTCATCCGGCTACTCTTGTCTGCTGTTATGTCATCAATAAACACAAGTGACCCAGTGCCATTGAAAGCCATGCATGCCCATGCCATCACGTTGCCTTCACCATGTTTTACAGAGGATGTGGTGTGCCTTGGATCATGTGCCGTTCCCTTTCTTCTCCAAACTTTTTTCTTCCCATCATTCTGGTACAGGTTGATCTTGGTCTCATCTGTCCATAGAATACTTTTCCAGAACTGAGCTGGCTTCATGAGGTGTTTTTCAGCAAATTTAACTCTGGCCTGTCTATTTTTGGAATTGATGAATGGTTTGCATCTAGATGTGAACCCTTTGTATTTACTTTCATGGAGTCTTCTCTTTACTGTTGACTTAGAGACAGATACACCTACTTCACTGAGAGTGTTCTGGACTTCAGTTGATGTTGTGAACGGGTTCTTCTTCACCAAAGAAAGTATGCGGCGATCATCCACCACTGTTGTCATCCGTGGACGCCCAGGACTTTTTGAGTTCCCAAGCTCACCAGTCAATTCCTTTTTCCTCAGAATGTACCCGACTGTTGATTTTTCTACTCCAAGCATGTCTGCTATCTCTCTGATGGATTTTTTCTTTTTTTTCAGCCTCAGGATGTTCTGCTTCACCTCAATTGAGAGTTCCTTAGACCGCATGTTGTCTGGTCACAGCAACAGCTTCCAAATGCAAAACCACACACCTGTAATTAACCCCAGACCTTTTAACTACTTGATTGATTACAGGTTAACGAGGGAGACGCCTTCAGAGTTAATTGCAGCCCTTAGAGTCCCTTGTCCAATTACTTTTGGTCCCTTAAAAAAGAGGAGGCTATGCATTACAGAGCTATGATTCCTAAACCCTTTCTCCGATTTGGATGTGAAAACTCTCATATTGCAGCTGGGAGTGTGCACTTTCAGCCCATATTATATATATAATTGTATTTCTGAACATGTTTTTGTAAACAGCTAAAATAATAAAACTTGTGTCACTGTCCAAATATTTCTGGACCTAACTGTATATAGTCGACATAGCCCCAAAAAGCCTCCTATATACATTTTGGACTCCGTTTAGCCTCATATATACAGTGTGAGCCCCAACATAGTCTCCTGTAGACATTATGAGCTCCATATAGCCTTCAATATACATTATGAGCCCCACATAACATTCTAAATAAATGATTAGCCCTATATAGCATCCAATATACATTTTTGAGTCCCCTATATACATCATTAGCTCCTACATAACCTTCCTATATTTAGTATGAGCCCTACATAGCCTTCTCTATACATTATGAGTCCCACATAACCCAGTATATGTGTGGCGCCCCTGACCTGGTCAGGCACCACTGAGTACTGCACCCATGCTGGGGACAGTACAATACAGGTAATCCAGAAGGCTGACTGGGGTGTGGAACACAGGTGCATAGTGACCAGGCCTCCCACATCCCCAGAGGGGACCCTTGAGTAGCCAGAAGGAGTTAACTTTCAATTCCCAGCTGGGGGTGTGTTCAGGGGCTGGTTGCTAGGTGGCGTAGGCAAGAACAGGAGAGGAGGAGCAGTGAGCCAGTTCAGTGTAGAGTCCAGGGAGCTCAAGTGAGGAGCAGATCCCTGGAGCTGTGCAATCTGACAGCGTCCGCGCAGTGGCTACAGACGGGGGAGAACGGTCAACTAGGAGTGCTACCTGAAAGCCAGCTTCAGCTAGGGAGTGCAACGGAGTGGGAAGTAAGGAGACTGCTAGAGAGCACCAGGCCCAACCGGGCGGCAGATCCCGAAGCGAGGATAGATCCACCTTTCCCTGCTAAACCTGCCGGCGTGGGGCTCTCAAAGCCCACACCACAACACCACAAAAGCCGCAGCCACGTAACCACAGTGAGGGCCCATAGGTCACAGGAGGCAAGCAGCTGGAGTGGCCTGGCCCGGGGAACAAGCATACGGCGAACGAAGGGGAGAGAGAGGCTGCAGCATCTTCCCTGGGTGACCCCCATAGGGACTAAAAGTCGGGGTCACCCCAAACCACCAAGGGCTAAGGAAGGCGAGTCAGTAGTCACCCTCATAAAGTCAGCCTGAAGGATACCTGGTTCCCATCTGGTTCATCCCAGCTACGCCCGGGTGACTCACCCTGCCATCAAATGTGAGTAAAAACCCTAAAAGACATCCTGCCTGTGTGGAGTTATTCTGTGCCTTGTGGTACTACAAACCTACACAGGGCCCTGGGGCTTGCCTCACTCTCAGGAGGCTACTACATCCGACTGCACCCACCATCAGCCCCAGGCGTCCCCTAACCTGCAGTGGCGGTCCCCACTGACCGCAATACTGAGAGTGGCGTCACGATCAAAACCGAAGATTCCTACCTGTGACCAGAACCAGCCGAGTGGAGTCCCTGAAGGTATGCACCGACACCACACCGGCGGGGCTTCACATCTGGCGTCACGAACAGGATAAGGACTAGACCTGTTCAGACAGGTGACCATGTGCCTGGGCGGTCCGCTTGAAAAATTGGAAGCGCCGCCATATTGCCACCATGAAAAGCGCGCTGAAAAACAACAGCAGCCCGCGCTGGGAGAAGTTACCGCCCACGAAGAGGTGTGGCTACCCAGAGATCCCCTGCAGGGTTCTGAGCTTGCCAGCGAAGAGAGCGGAAGCGTCCGGAGACGGCGGAGCAGGAGAGAAGCCAGCAGCTTGCTAGAGAAAATGGCGTCTGAGTGCAGAGACCCAGAGCCAGGCTCCGCTGCCTGGTGGTGTCGGGAGCTTGCCAAGTTCTGCGATCAACTAGAAGCCAGGGTCGGAAGGCTGATCAGAGAGGGACGCGAGGAGTTCCTATGGATGACCGCGGCGGTTCGGGCCTACGAGGAGAGAGCCGCGCACCGAGTGCCAGATCGGGCGGTGACAACTCAGACCCCGATGCTGCCAACGATGGGTGAGTCGAGTGATGCCCCGGCTAGCGCAAGTGCCCCGACCCCTACTGCCACGCCCGCGGTCCCTGAAGAGGCGCCCGGTGCGGCGACGCTGAACCAGGCCGCAGCCACGCCAGGTGCGGCCCGCCAAGCCCAGGCCGCCGCAGCGATGCCCTGCTCGGCCCGCCAAGACCCGGCCGCTGCAGCGATGCCCTGCTCGGCCCGCCAAGCCCCGGCCGCCGCAGCGATGCCCTGCTCGGCCCGCCAAGCCCAGGCCGCCGCAGCGATGCCCTGCTCGGCCCGCCAAGCCCCGGCCGCCGCAGCGATGCCCTGCTCAGCCCACCAAGACCCGGTTCCTGCAGCGACGCCCAGCCCAGCCTGCACGGATCCCATCGCAGCTGCGACGCCGATCCAGGCCGCCGCCATACAGGGCGCGGCCCGCCAAGACCAGGCCGCCGCCATGCCAGGCGCGGCCCGCCAAGACCAGGCCGCCGCCATGCCAGGCGCGGCCCGCCAAGACAAGGCTGACGTACCATTTACCCCGGCCCGCAAGGCCAGAGCAGACCAGGCTCCCCAGGTTCAGGAAGTCCCTGCTAGGCAATCCCTGGTAGGTGAGGACTCCGCATACTGGCAGCTAAAAGCCGACCTGGAAGCTAAGTTCCCACGGGAGATGGTGGAGCGGTACATGCTCCCTCCGAACACCCCAAAGAGTATCCCGACAGCTCCCGCAGCAACCACGGCAAAGAGTTCCCCACCTGGGCCGGCAGAAAGAAGTCCATCCCCAGCACTGCTACCCAAGGAGTGCCAGGAAGAACTAAGGGGGGGGAGGAGGCCAGGAAGCTGAGGAGCTGACTCCGGAGCCACCGGCAGTGGAGCAATACTCAGAGCCGGAGATGTTACCCTATTCCCGTTGGGATGAGGAGGACTTGACACCGTCTGCTGATGAAGACCAGCCCAGAAACCTCACCTGGGGCCCTGCAGGCATTGAGGTAACAGCCCAGCAGAACCCAGCCCGTAAGACACACCGCAACAGAACGCAACTATCCTCTGCACCGTCATCTCCAGAGCAGAGAGAAGTCACCGCCAGAGACCTGCAAGAAAAACGAGCCCTGAGAAGGTCCAAAGCCCAGGCCAGAGGACCCCTTTTCAGAGGAGTAGTGGAGGACTTCAGCCTCAAGTCAGGATACGGGTTCATCGTAGCACCTGGTATAAAAGAAGGTATTTTTGTCAATCGGAGAGACGTCAGAGCTAATCTGCCCAGAGGACATCCTGGAAGGAACCTGCGTACAGGAGACTCCGTACAGTTTACCCTGCATCAAGGCGAAAGAGGCTGGTATGCCCTAGATGTAGTGCCATGTCCCAAAGAAGAAAGGAAAGACAGCCATAAAGAAAGAAAAGACCAAAGACCTAATGAAGAGACCACTACAGATGAAGAAAAAGGTCAAGAAAGCAACAGGTGCCGCAGTCCTACAGGCCCAAGCCCTGGTGAAGAGGAATCCGCCTAAGTTTAAGTAAAGTACAGCAAGTTTTGACCAGTTTGGAAAGTTTGTTTTGCAACGTTCTCAAGTTCAAGTAATGTGCCCACAAAAACTATTGTGAGAAAAACCATAAACCTTAAGGCTATGAACTGGCTATAGCCACAAACTCTCGCAGTGTAAATAGTTACACCAGAGGGCACCACCGCCACCAGAGTCAGCCTGTTTAGGGGCTTGGCTCGTCTGCAACCAGGAGGAGCCCGTCCGTATATAGGGCCTTGGCTCACCTGCAACCAGAGAGCATGCCTGTTTATGGGGCCTGGCTCTCCACCACAAAGAGGGTACCTGGTCAGCACCAACTGTGGAGGCCGCCTCTGCATCCTGCCAGAAGAGGCTGAAGGCGCGGATCCACCAGGCCAGGTATACCCTGAAACCACCAGCCCATGTAAGCCGCCTCTACATCCTGCCAGAAGTGGCTGAAGCCGCGGCCAACGTGAAAGGGTTTGGGTGGGTTAACGGACTTGTGGGTGGAGGGTGGTGATGTATGGTACCTGGTGCTTTTAAAAATGTTTTACATGTTTTAATGTTTTATGCATTTTAAAATGTTGTCTTGCAGCCCGAGGACGTGCTGGTGATAACTAAGGGGGAATGTGGCGCCCCTGACCTGGTCAGGCACCACTGAGTACTGCACCCATGCTGGGGACAGTACAATACAGGTAATCCAGAAGGCTGACTGGGGTGTGGAACACAGGCGCATAGTGACCAGGCCTCCCACATCCCCAGAGGGGACCCTTGAGTAGCCAGAAGGAGTTAACTTTCAATTCCCAGCTGGGGGTGTGTTCAGGGGCTGGTTGCTAGGTGGCGTAGGCAAGAACAGGAGAGGAGGAGCAGTGAGCCAGTTCAGTGTAGAGTCCAGGGAGCTCAAGTGAGGAGCAGATCCCTGGAGCTGTGCAATCTGACAGCGTCCGCGCAGTGGCTACAGACGGGGGAGAACGGTCAACTAGGAGTGCTACCTGAAAGCCAGCTTCAGCTAGGGAGTGCAACGGAGTGGGAAGTAAGGAGACTGCTAGAGAGCACCAGGCCCAACCGGGCGGCAGATCCCGAAGCGAGGATAGATCCACCTTTCACTGCTAAACCTGCCGGCGTGGGGCTCTCAAAGCCCACACCACAACACCACAAAAGCCGCAGCCACGTAACCACAGTGAGGGCCCATAGGTCACAGGAGGCAAGCAGCTGGAGTGGCCTGGCCCGGGGAACAAGCATACGGCGAACGAAGGGGAGAGAGAGGCTGCAGCATCTTCCCTGGGTGACCCCCATAGGGACTAAAAGTCGGGGTCACCCCAAACCACCAAGGGCTAAGGAAGGCGAGTCAGTAGTCACCCTCATAAAGTCAGCCTGAAGGATACCTGGTTCCCATCTGGTTCATCCCAGCTACGCCCGGGTGACTCACCCTGCCATCAAATGTGAGTAAAAACCCTAAAAGACATCCTGCCTGTGTGGAGTTATTCTGCGCCTTGTGGTACTACAAACCTACACAGGGCCCTGGGGCTTGCCTCACTCTCAGGAGGCTACTACATCCGACTGCACCCACCATCAGCCCCAGGCGTCCCCTAACCTGCAGTGGCGGTCCCCACTGACCGCAATACTGAGAGTGGCGTCACGATCAAAACCGAAGATTCCTACCTGTGACCAGAACCAGCCGAGTGGAGTCCCTGAAGGTATGCACCGACACCACACCGGCGGGGCTTCACATATGCAGCATGATGAGTCCCCATATAGACTCCCATATGTAGCCCTCTTATATACATTTCTGAGCCCTCTACATAGCCTCCTATATACATTTCTGAGTTTCCATGTAGCCTCTTATATACATTTCTGACTCTCCACAAAAGCCTCTTATATATATTTTTTAGTCCCCACTTAGTCTCTTATAGACATTTCTGAGCCCACACGTAACCTCCTATATACATTACTGAGTCTCTACATAAGCCTCCTATATACATTTCTGAGCTCCCTCATAGCCGCCTAAATACATTTCTGAGCTCCCTCATAGCCTCCTATATACATATGTGCCTCCACATTTCCTCCTATGTACATTTCTTAGCCCCCACATAGCCTCCTATATACCTATGAGCCCCCACATAGCCTCCTATATACATATGAGCCCCCACATAGCCTCCTTTGTACATTTCTGAATCCCCACACAGCCTGCTACATAAATACATCCCATACTCAAGGAAAAAAAAACACTACATACCTCACCTCACTCCACTTTGCTCAAGTTTCCAGTAAACTGACCTTGCGCACAGCACATACAATGATGTGATGTCATCACGTCTGCTGTGCCTCATGCCAGTTGGTGGAAGATGAACCGATATTTGCATTGCCACGAATATGGGTGTTGATCAACTGCACCACAGGGCAGAGCTTACACTGGAGGGGTATAACTAAGCGGCTACCTTGTTTTTACTAGTGCCTCTGATTGAAAGGTTAGGCTTGCGTTGGAAGGTAGCCCTGAGGTACCATTCCAGATCAGTCCTGAGCATTGCACCAGCTTACACCAGAGATTCAACAATGCAGGTATGGACAAACAGAAGAGCTGGTATTGGCTGAACAACAGGATCTGGCTGGACAGTGAGTATTGGCAGATACGGCAGGGTCAGTCAGGTGTGGCAGGTACTGGCAGATGTGGCAGGTGCAGGTAAGAACTTGCAGGTGTAGCAGTTACTGGGCACAGGCACATGACATGGGTACTGGATACTGTGCAGGATACAGAACAGATAAGCACACAGTAGTAAAAGGTCAGGAACCTTGTTACAAAAGGCACCTCCAAAAGGGGGAGGGTGCCCTAAATACCCTAATGTTTTCCAACAACAGGCTGTATTGCATGACCTAATTGAGTGCGCTGCCCCTTTAAGAGGCAGGGGACCTGCAGGGATTGTTCAGGCCCTGGGAGGAGAAGGCAGCTGGGGGGGAAAGGAGCTGCAGCAAGGACAGGAGCTGCAGACAGCACAGGACAGCCAGGTAGGTGAGAGAGGCAGCGCCCCTGCCAGGAGGAGGTAGTGAGGCAATATATAGATGCTGTTGGCATGACATGCATCCTTTAGATACAAATAGCTTTGATATCGGGAAGCGGTGGAAAAGGGCATGGTGTTGCCTGCGCGCCACTTTTTTCAGGTGACACGGTACGTGGGCTGGACTGGAACAGCCTGAGGTCCGGATGAGGCCAGCAGGCTGTACTTTGTCAGGCCCTGCTGCAGTGTTATTTTTTTTTGTTTTCTACTGACACATTAGCATAATGAAATTGTATTTTTTATAAAATCCCTTTTAAAAAGTCAGCACTCACACAGACTTGTTTAATTTAAAATAAAGCCTTTATCTTATTCAAGCAAATAAGGGCAAAGCTGGCATGAAATTAGGTTGCATGGTGTGAAATTCTTTGTAACACATATAAAATAAAGCATTAGACAAAGGCTGTAAAAGCTGATGCTTATAAACATAGGAAAGTGTCCTATTTGACTGTACTGCATCTGGAGGTTGACATCTGGTTATTATGTACACCTAATTTACCAAACTAGTAAATAAAGCAATAGAGACATAACATCACCTTGCAGCAAACAGCTTAGCAAGTTTAGTATTTTAAGATGGAAACAAAAGCAGAATAAATTATGAGTAAATCATACTGTATGTTTAATGCATTATGAGTCCCTGTGGTGCAATATGTGCAGGAAAATGTGTTAGGACTAACTACATTTAAGGTGTTAGTTGCTGACAAAAAAAAACATTTAAGGCACAGAAACTATCCTAACAAAGGCATTTTCTGCTTCTAGATTAAAAAGTAACAAATTTTAAAAAATAAAATTTCCTTTAAATATTTGTAAAATGTTGCATAATATTGAAAAAAATAATATAAAAGTATTTGACCATAGGTAGCATAAAGGAACAAAGTTTATACACCTTTTCTTAGGTTTTTTTACCTTTTTACATTGTCTGTCTAAGGGCTCATTGATTTTTCATGTATGCAAAAAATAGTCCAAGTTTCCCCAGTGTTTCTGATCAGACTCAGGCCAGAGTCACACTTGTGAGTGACTCCTACGTAACTCGTGCAAGTGTCGCATCGCATCACCCGACACGGCCTGCTGCCCCCTGGACAGGAGCGGGTTGGCTGCATGTATTTCTACATAGCTGAGACGCTCCTGTCCGGAGAGTGGCATGCCGTGTTGGGTGATGCATTGCGAGACTCACAAGAGTCTCGCAAATGTGATTCTGACTTTATAATAAAAAAGTGAAACATCAGCTCAGCACCAGAAAGAAAAATGCTGGAATATTCTCCTTTCAGTGATGCTTGGAGACCTGCAGGAACACATGTTCTTGTGGATGTGACAAGTAGAAAGGAAAGCTTCCATCCAGCTGCTACAGATATGTAATAATCTTTATTAAATTTCCATTTAAAAAAATAGTTATACCATGTGCAGAATGGAAAATACATATGACTCCCTAATGTGTTTTGTACTCCTAAGTCATAGGAATACTAAGTGTGACATTCTAAACAATATATATTACTAGCTGTAGAACCCGGGCGTTGCCCGGATAATAACTGTCTCTGTGTCTCTCTCCCAGTCTCTGTGTGTGTGTCGCTGTCTGTCTGTCTATCTGACTGTCTCTTTCTTTGTCTGTCTGTGTCTGTCTCTGTATTTGAATCAGTCTGTCTCCATCTCTGTCTGTCTCTCTCTATCTCTGTGTCTGTCTCTCTATGTGTGTCTGTCTCTCTCTTTCCCCGTCTGTCTCTTTCCCAGTTTGTCTCTTTACCCGTCTGTCTTTGTCTGTCTCTTTCCAGGTCTGTCTCCTTGCCCGGCTGTCTCTTTCCCGGTCTGTCTCTTTCCCGGTCTGTCTCTTTCCCGGTCTGTCTCTTTCCCGGTCTGTCTCTTTCCCGGTCTGTCTCTTTGCCGGTCTGTCTCTTTGCCGGTCTGTCTCTTTGCCGGGCTGTCTCTTTGCCGGGCTGTCTCTTTCCAGGTCTATTTCTTTGCCCGTCTGTCTCTTTGCCAGGCTGTCTCATTGCCCGTCTTTCTCTTTGCCCATCTGTCTCTTTCCAGGGCTGTCTCCTTGCCCGTCTGTCTCTTTCCAGGTTTGTCTCTTTGCCTTGGCTGTCTCTTTCCCGGTCTGTCTCTTTCCCGGTCTTTTTTTTTTCCGGGCTGTCTCTTTCCCGGGCTGTATCTTTCCCGGGCTGTATCTTTCCCGGGCTGTCTCTTTGCTGGGCTGTCTCTTTGCCGGGCTGTTTCTTTCCAGGGCTGTCTCTTTGCCTGTCTGTCTCTTTCCAGGGCTTTCTCTTTGCCCATCTGTCTCTTTCCAGGGCTTTCTCTTTGCCCGTCTGTCTCTTTCCAGGGCTTTCTCTTTGCCCGTCTGTCTCTTTCCCGGGCTTTCTCTTTGCCCGTCTGTCTCTTTCCCGGGCTGTCTCTTTCCCAGGCTGTCTCATTCCAGGGCTGTCTCTTTCCCGTGCTGTCTCTTTCCCAGGCTGTCTATTTCTTGGTCTGTCTCTTTCTTTGTCTGTCTCTTTCTTGGTCTGCCTCTTTCTCGGTCTGCCTCTTTCCCGGTCTGTCTCTTTCCCGGTCTTTCTCTTTCCCGGTCTGTCTCTTTCCAGGTCTATTTCTTTGCCCGTCTGTCTCTTTGCCGGGCTGTCTCTTTGCCTGTCTGTCTCTTTGCCCATCTGTCTCTTTCCAGGGCTTTCTCTTTGCCCATCTGTCTCTTTCCAGGGCTTTCTCTTTGCCCGTCTGTCTCTTTCCCGGGCTTTCTCTTTGCCCATCTGTCTCTTTCCCGGGCTGTCTCTTTCCCAGGCTGTCTCATTCCAGGGCTGTCTCTTTCCCGGGCTGTCTCTTTCCCAGGCTGTCTATTTCTTGGTCTGTCTCTTTCTTGGTCTGTCTCTTTCTTGGTCTGTCTCTTTCTTGGTCTGTCTTTTTCTCGGTCTGTCTCTTTCCCGGTCTGTCTCTTTCTCGGTCTGTCTCTCTGCCCATCTGTCTCTTTGCCCGTCTGTCTCTTTACCCGTCTGTCTCTTTGCCGGGCTGTCTCTTTGCCGGGCTGTCTCTTTCCCGGTCTGTCTCTTTGCCAGGCTGTCTCTTTGCCGGGCTGTCTCTTTGCCCGTCTGTCTCTTTGCCCATCTGTCTCTTTGTCTATCTCTCTCTTTCCAGGGCTGTCTCCTTGCCTGTCTGTCTCTTTTCAGGTTTGTCTCTTTGCCTGGGCTGTCTCTTTGCCTGGGCTGTCTCTTTGCCGGTCTGTCTCTTTGCCGGTCTGTCTCTTTGCCGGTCTATCTCTTTGCCGGGCTGTCTCTTTGCCGGGCTGTCTCTTTGCCGGGCTGTCTCTTTGCCCATCTTCTTGCCCGGCTTTCTCTTTGCCTGGCTGTCTCTTTGCCCGGCTGTCTCTTTGCCCGGCTGTCTCTCTTCAGGGCTGTCTCTTTCCAGGGCTGTCTCTTTCCAGGGCTTTCTCTTTGCCCGTCTGTCTCTTTCCTGGGCTGTCTCTTTGCCGGTCTGTCTCTTTGCCCGGCTGTCTCTTTGCCCGGCTGTCTCTTTGCCCGGCTGTCTCTTTCCAGGGCTGTCTCTTTCCAGAGCTGTCTCTTTCTAGGGCTTCCAGTTTACCCATCTGTCTCTTTGCCGGTCTGTCTCTTTGCCGGGCTGCCTCTTTCCCGGGCTGCCTCTTTCCCGGGCTGCCTCTTTCCCGGGCTGCCTCTTTCCCGGGCTGCCTCTTTCCCGGGCTGTCTCTTTCCTGGGCTGTCTCTTTCCAGGGCTGTCTCTTTCCAGGCTGTCTCTTTCCAGGTCTATTTCTTTGCCCATCTGTCTCTTTGCCCGTCTGTCTCTTTGCCCGTCTGTCTCTTTGCCCATCTGTCTCTTTACCCGTCTGTCTTTGTCTGTCTCTTTCCAGGTCTGTCTCCTTGCCCGGCTGTCTCTTTCCCGGTCTGTCTCTTTCCCGGTCTGTCTCTTTCCCGGTCTGTCTCTTTCCCGGTCTGTCTCTTTCCCGGTCTGTCTCTTTGCCGGTCTGTCTCTTTGCCGGTCTGTCTCTTTGCCGGGCTGTCTCTTTGCCGGGCTGTCTCTTTCCAGGTCTATTTCTTTGCCCGTCTGTCTCTTTGCCAGGCTGTCTCATTGCCCGTCTTTCTCTTTGCCCATCTGTCTCTTTCCAGGGCTGTCTCCTTGCCCGTCTGTCTCTTTCCAGGTTTGTCTCTTTGCCTTGGCTGTCTCTTTCCCGGTCTGTCTCTTTCCCGGTCTTTTTTTTTTCCAGGCTGTCTCTTTCCCGGGCTGTATCTTTCCCGGGCTGTATCTTTCCCGGGCTGTCTCTTTGCTGGGCTGTCTCTTTGCCGGGCTGTTTCTTTCCAGGGCTGTCTCTTTGCCTGTCTGTCTCTTTCCAGGGCTTTCTCTTTGCCCATCTGTCTCTTTCCAGGGCTTTCTCTTTGCCCGTCTGTCTCTTTCCAGGGCTTTCTCTTTGCCCGTCTGTCTCTTTCCCGGGCTTTCTCTTTGCCCGTCTGTCTCTTTCCCGGGCTGTCTCTTTCCCAGGCTGTCTCATTCCAGGGCTGTCTCTTTCCCGTGCTGTCTCTTTCCCAGGCTGTCTATTTCTTGGTCTGTCTCTTTCTTTGTCTGTCTCTTTCTTGGTCTGCCTCTTTCTCGGTCTGCCTCTTTCCCGGTCTGTCTCTTTCCCGGTCTTTCTCTTTCCCGGTCTGTCTCTTTCCAGGTCTATTTCTTTGCCCGTCTGTCTCTTTGCCGGGCTGTCTCTTTGCCTGTCTGTCTCTTTGCCCATCTGTCTCTTTCCAGGGCTTTCTCTTTGCCCATCTGTCTCTTTCCAGGGCTTTCTCTTTGCCCGTCTGTCTCTTTCCCGGGCTTTCTCTTTGCCCATCTGTCTCTTTCCCGGGCTGTCTCTTTCCCAGGCTGTCTCATTCCAGGGCTGTCTCTTTCCCGGGCTGTCTCTTTCCCAGGCTGTCTATTTCTTGGTCTGTCTCTTTCTTGGTCTGTCTCTTTCTTGGTCTGTCTCTTTCTTGGTCTGTCTTTTTCTCGGTCTGTCTCTTTCCCGGTCTGTCTCTTTCTCGGTCTGTCTCTCTGCCCATCTGTCTCTTTGCCCGTCTGTCTCTTTACCCGTCTGTCTCTTTGCCGGGCTGTCTCTTTGCCGGGCTGTCTCTTTCCCGGTCTGTCTCTTTGCCAGGCTGTCTCTTTGCCGGGCTGTCTCTTTGCCCGTCTGTCTCTTTGCCCATCTGTCTCTTTGTCTATCTCTCTCTTTCCAGGGCTGTCTCCTTGCCTGTCTGTCTCTTTTCAGGTTTGTCTCTTTGCCTGGGCTGTCTCTTTGCCTGGGCTGTCTCTTTGCCGGTCTGTCTCTTTGCCGGTCTGTCTCTTTGCCGGTCTATCTCTTTGCCGGGCTGTCTCTTTGCCGGGCTGTCTCTTTGCCGGGCTGTCTCTTTGCCCATTTTCTTGCCCGGCTTTCTCTTTGCCTGGCTGTCTCTTTGCCCGGCTGTCTCTTTGCCCGGCTGTCTCTCTTCAGGGCTGTCTCTTTCCAGGGCTGTCTCTTTCCAGGGCTTTCTCTTTGCCCGTCTGTCTCTTTCCTGGGCTGTCTCTTTGCCGGTCTGTCTCTTTGCCCGGCTGTCTCTTTGCCCGGCTGTCTCTTTGCCCGGCTGTCTCTTTCCAGGGCTGTCTCTTTCCAGAGCTGTCTCTTTCTAGGGCTTCCACTTTACCCATCTGTCTCTTTGCCGGTCTGTCTCTTTGCCGGGCTGCCTCTTTCCCGGGCTGCCTCTTTCCCGGGCTGCCTCTTTCCCGGGCTGCCTCTTTCCCGGGCTGTCTCTTTCCTGGGCTGTCTCTTTCCAGGGCTGTCTCTTTCCAGGCTGTCTCTTTCCAGGTCTATTTCTTTGCCCATCTGTCTCTTTGCCCGTCTGTCTCTTTGCCCGTCTGTCTCTTTGCCCATCTGTCTCTTTCCAGGGCTGTCTCCTAGTCCGTCTGTCTCTTTCCAGGTTTGTCTCTTTGCCTGGGCTGTTTCTTTGCCTGGGCTGTTTCTTTGCCTGTGCTGTTTCTTTGCCTGGGCTGTCTCTTTGCCCGGCTGTCTATTTGCTGGGCTGTCTCTTTGCCGGGCTGTCTCTTTCCAGGGCTGTCTCTTTGCCCGGCTGTCTCTTTGCCGGGCTGTCTCTTTGCCGGGCTGTCTTTTTCCCGGGCTGTCTCTTTCCTGGGCTGTCTCTTTCCCGGGCTGTCTCTTTCCAGGTCTGTCTCCTTGCCCGTCTGTCTTTTTCCAGGGCTGTCTCCTTGCCCGTCTGTCTCCTTGCCCGTCTGTCTCCTTGCCCGTCTGTCTCCTTGCCCGTCTGTCTCTTTCCAGGGCTGTCTCTTTCCAGGGCTGTCTCTTTGCCCTTCTGTCTCTTTGCCCGTCTGTCTCTGTCTATCTTTTTTCACGTCTGTCTGTCTCTGTTTCTCTCTATCCGTCTCCCTACAGACATCTCATTTATCTCACACATAAGCTTCTTCTACTAACAGTTTATTCTGTTCTTATAGCAACCACTGACAGTTGCTATTTATAGTCTGCAGCTCCCACCTTCATTCAGTTAAATGGAGGCAGGAGTTTGGTGAATACCTGTAAAGCATGGGGTTAAATTTTCCCATTAAAACATAGTCCATGACGTTCCCTGGGTTACATGGGGCGTCTGCAACATTTCATGATTGTAAATGCGACTGTGCGGATTCCTTTAGCGGACACACACACGCACACACACACACACACACACACATATACACTCAGCTTTATATATTAGATTTCACAACCCCAGAATTACATAACACCTTCTCACTCCACCCCTCCATCAATAACTGGTAAATGAAGACTAAATACAAATCAAAATAAATAAAAATCCATCTGATAATTTAAACCTTCAATGAGCTCTGGATGAAATATACTTCCCATATAAACAGTAATCTCACCCAATCACCGCAACCTAAAGGTGCCTGCGTACTCGATAAATGCCACTTACTCTATCATACAAGTTTCCATGCTTTTTGGCAGACCATTGTGCTGAAGAAAAGAATGTGAACTACCCCAAACATTTATAGCACTTGTACGAGAAATCTGCCATTTGAATAACTTTCTACAATACATACAGTATTTGCTGAGTTTTTGATATTGCAGATTTTCAACATTTGTTAGGTCACATGAGTTTTTCATTGTTTTTGAGGTCATATTTTTACATGTGTATTTATCTTTTTGGTCTCCTTTTGGTGTGTCTTATTTTTAAGTAACTTTGCTAAAACTTTTTTGATAAAGTTATGTGCAGATTCCATGCATTTTTATGTGTTTTCTCCACTGTGTTTCTCTGGATTTTCCTAATTTTATTCAAGTCTATTAAGAACATACGCAAGTATAATAATAACAGGGCATTTAACCTCTTCAACCCCGAGCCATTTTCTGTTTTTCATTTTCATTTTTTGCTCCCTTTATTTCAAGAGCCATAACTGTTTTTTATCTTTCTGTCAATATTGCCATGTGAGGGCTTGCTTTTTGCAGGATGAGTTGTACTCATTAGTTTTACCATACAGTGTAATTCGAAATGGTAAAAAATTCCAAGTGCAGTGAAACTGCAAAAAAAGTTAAATTGCAAGATTGTTTTTATTGTCTTTTATTTACCGTATTCACTATGTGGTAAAACTAATCTGTCTATATCAAGGGTGGGCAATTAATTTTCCCATGGGGCTGCATTAGAAATTGCTACGGTTTTAGAGGGCTGGACTAAAATAATTAACTCAGTTCTACCCAATACTGTATATAGGAGAACGCAGGAATCTGTCCTCAGTTCCATGCCCGGCACCATTCTCTGTAACACACGCGCGCTCTAATGTCGTCAGTACGGTGAGCGTGTGTCATTTGAAAAATCCTCACCCGACAGAAGGCGAAGCGGCACCACACCTCCAACTCTGACCTAAGATGGGCGAGCTGGTCACAGACAGTAGGCGGACCGGATGTGGCCCGCGGGCTGCCCCTTGCCCAGGTCTGGTCTATATGATGCCTCACATTCATAAATACCAAATATGTATACTTTTCCTTTTATCTAAGGGGTGAAAAAAATTCAGACGTTTGTCCAAAAAAAGAATAGCACTTTTGTTGCTATTTTCCAAGACCTCATTTTTTCAGGATCTGGGGATCAGTGACAGCTTATTTTTGTGCCTTGAGCTGACATTTTTAATTATACCATTTTTGTGCAGATGCTACATTTTAATCACTTGTTAACACTCAGCCTCTGAAAAGTGTCATGTATACAAATGTAGAGAGCGACCAAACTCCTGGTATACATTATTTCCTACAAAAAGCTGTGGAGTAATTAGTCCAAAGATTAACATTATTTCAAAAATGCAACAAATGTTATTAATCACAAAAAATACACAAAAGATGGTACAGGGTAAAAACCAGAAGAGATGAGGTACAAAACCTACAGTAAATGGTCTCAAAACTCCCCCACCCTCCGTATAAGTAGAGATGAGCGAACAGGCCGTGGTTCGGCTCGAGTTCGGTTCGTCGAACGGAGGTCCCGTTCGAGTTCGGTTCGGTGAACGTTCGACGAACCACTCGAACCGCATAGGAAACAATGGCAGGCAATCACAAACACATAAAAACACCTAGAAAACACCCTCAAAAGGTATCCAAAAGGTGACAAACAACCCACAACACAACACAAACAAATGGGAAAGTGACAAGGACATATACTCATGCGAAAACAAAAGAGTAGGACAAGGAAAAAGAGGAGGCGACACAGATATAGGCATGGCACGCCCTTTTAAAACCATGAAAAACACTGCAAGGTGACTCCAAGCGGAGTTCTCCCTTTTTTCCAAAAATTGGGCAGCACTTGTGCCCCAGTTGTACACTTCACAGCTAGATTTGCATCAAGCACATTCAAAAATACGCCATACTTAACCGTCCCCAGGATGACACCGGGGTAGGTAGCTATGTCTTTCCTGATCCCAGCTCTGTTCATCTTGGCTCTTTTTAAAAAAACACAGCAAGCAAGGGTTACTCCAAGCGGAGTCTCCTTTTTTTCCAAAAATTGGGCCACACAGACACTCACCCCTTCAGTGGCAACACTTGTGCCCTAGTTGTACACTTCACAGGTAGATTTGCATCAAGCACAATCAAAAATACGCCATACTTAACTATTCCCAGGATGACCCCGGGGTAGGTAGCAAAGTCTTTGCTGAACCATGACTTGTTCATCTTGGCTCCTTTTAAAAAGCACAGCAAGCAAGGGTTACTCCAAGCGGAGTCTCCCTTTTTTTTTCCAAAAATTGGGCCACACAGACACTCACCCCTTCAGTGGCTGCACTTGTGCCATAGTTGTACACTTCACAGGTAGATTTGCATCAAGAACAATCAAAAATACGCCATACTTAACCGTTCCCAGGATGACCCCAGGGTAGGTAGCAAAGTCTTTGCTGAACCATGACTTGTTCATCTTGGCTCCTTTTAAAAAACACAGCAAGCAAGGGTTACTCCAAGCGGAGTCTCCTTTTTTTTTTCAAAAAATTAGGCCCCACACACCCCCATCCATTCAGTGGCAGCACTTGTGCCCCAGTTGTACACTTCACAGCTAGATTTGCATCAAGCACATTCAAAAATACGCCATACTTAACCGTTCCCAGGATGACCCTGGGGTAGGTAGCAAAGTCTTTGCTGAACCATGACTTGTTCATCTTGGCTCCTTTTAAAAAACACAGCAAGCAAGGGTTACTCCAAGCGGAGTCTCCCTTTTTTTCAAAAAATTGGGCCCCACACATACTCACCCCTTCAGTGGCAGCACTTGTGCCGTAGTTGCAAACAGGATGTTTTGATTTGCATGAAGCACATTCCAAATCCACAAGCATTTACTCTCCCCAGGATGACACAGGGGTAGTAAATTCCTTGTGGATCCATGACTTGTTCATTTTGATAAACGTTAGTCTGTCCACATTGTCACTGGACAGACGTGTGCGCTTATCTGTCAGCACACACCCAGCAGCAATAATAATAATAATAATAATCTTTGTTTCTATAGCGCCAACATATTTTGCAGCGCTTTACAATTCAGGAGCCTCATATACATATACATATCATATACATAAACATATACAAACAAGAAACAATTATAGAAGATACAATATTTAAAAGGAAAAATGGCAACCCTGCTCGTGAGAGCTTACAATCTACAATGAGATGGGGGAGGGGCAAGGTACAAGTGCTTATTTACAATGACAATCCAGCCATATCATGGGGGATAGATAATGGCTTCTTGGACCAGTTGGCTAGAGCCGTGAGATGCATTTGGGTGCCATGGAGCTTGACGTGGGGTTATGTTCTGAGAAGTTGTAGAGTGATTAGGTGAAATTAGTTTGGCTAGGGAGTGTGATAGGCCGCCCTAAAAAGATGCGTTTTTAGGGAGCGTCTGAAGCGGAGTAAGAGGTGATTTGTCCTAACTTCTTAGGGTAGAGCATTCCAGAGGTTTGGTGCAGCTCGGAAGAAGTCTTGGATTCGGGAGTGGGAGGTTCGAATTAGTGTGGATGTTAGTCTAAAGTCATTTGCAGAGCGTAGAGAACGGGTAGGATGATAGACAGAGAGGAGGGTGGAGATGTAGGGGGGTGCCGCACTGTGGAGAGCTTTGTGGGTGAGAACAAGCAGTTTGAATTGGATCCTGTGATATATGGGCAGCCAGTGCAATGACTGGCAAAGAGCAGAGGCATCCGAGTAGCGGTTAGCCAGATAGGTGAACCTGGCTGCTGCATTAAGGATGGGCTGTAGAGGGGAGAGTCTAGTTAGGGGGAGACCAATTAATAGATAGTTACAGTAGTCAAGGCGAGAGTGGATCAGGGCCACGGTGAGGGTTTTTGTCGTTTCCATTGTGAGAAAGGGGCGAATTCTAGAGATGTTCTTGAGGTGCAAGCGGCAGGTGCGGGCAAGAGATTGTATGTGGGAGGTGAAGGAGAGATCGCTGTCAAGTATAACACCCAGACAGCGGGCCTGCGGCCTAGGACATATCGTTGTGCCACACACAGAGAGGGAGATGTCAGGTTTAGGAAGGTTAAGAGATGGAGGGAAAAGCAGAAGTTCAGTTTTGGAAAGGTTAAGTTTCAGATAGAGAGCAGACATGACATTGCAAACTGCAGTCAGGCAGTCACTTGAGTTCTGTAGTACAGCGGGGGTGAGCTCAGGGGATGAGGTGTATAGCTGTGTGTCATCAGCATAAAGATGGTACTGGAAGCCAAATCTGCTGATGGTCAGCAGCACTGAAGACACGTTCAGAGACAATGCTGGCAGCTGGACACGACAAAATCTCCAAGGCGTAAGTGGAGAGCTCTGGCCATTTTTCAAGATTTGAAGCCCAAAATGAGCAAGGCTTCATTTGCAAAGTCATGGCATCGATGTTCATTTGGAGATACTCCTGTATCATCCTCTCCAGCCGTTGACTATGTGTCAGACTTGTTGTCTCTGGTGGCCTTGCAAAGGACGGTCTAAAAAAATTATGAAAAGATTCAATAAAATTGCTGTTACCAGCACCAGATACGGTGCTACTGGTACGGGTAGACTGTTGAAGATGACAAGACCGTCCCATGTTTGTCAAGTTACAACTGGGAGATTCACTTCCTGCACCTGCACGGTTGTTTGGTGGAAAAGCCGAGCAAAGATCGAGTAACAGCTTCTGCTGATACTCCTGCATACGTGCGTCCCTTTCTATGGAAGGAATTATGTCACAAAATTTGGACTTGTACCGGGGATCTAATAGTGTGGCAACCCAGTAGTCATCATCACTTCTAATTTTGACAATATGAGGGTCATGTTGGAGGTAGTGCAGCAAGAAGGCACTCATGTGTCTTGCGCAGCCATGCGGACCAAGTCCACGCTGTGTATGTGACATAGAGGTGCTAACCGTTCTTTCTTCCTCCTACATCTCCCCCCAACCTCTTTCAACTGAAATTTGACCAAGGTCTCCCTCATCCGCTGAGTCTTCCATGTCCATGGACAGTTCGTCCTCCATTTCTTCATGTTTTCCTGCACCTTCCTCAACATTTCTCCTGCTACCATGCGCCCTTGTTGATCCCTGTCCCCCATGGTCCCATGCCTGCCGCGTTGGTGATGATGAACGTCTGGACCTTGGTGATGTTGTTATGTCTTGCGCATATAAATCCTCCTGTAGTTCCTCCCCTTCCTGTTGTCCCACCCCCTGACTCCGAATAGTGTTTAGCGTGTGCTCCAGCATGTAAATGACTGGAATTGTCATGCTGATAATGGCATTGTCAGCGCTAAACATATTCGTCGCCATGTCGAAACTGTGCAGAAGGGTGCATAGGTCCTTGATTTGAGACCACTCCATCAGGGTGATCTGCCCCACCTCTGCATCTCGTTGGCCCAGGCTATACATCATGACGTATTGCACCAGGGATCGGCGGTGCTGCCACAGTCGCTGTAACATGTGGAGTGTCGAATTCCAGCGTTTCGGCACATCCCATTTCAGGTGATGAATTGGTAGGCCAAAAGACTTCTGGAGCGATGGAAGTCGCTCAGCAGCGGTGGTTGAACGGCGGAAGTGAGCAGACAGTTTTAATGGCCCTGTTCAGAAGGCCATCTAGGCCGTGATAGTGTGTTAAAAATTGCTGGACAACAAGGTTCAACACGTGAGCCATACAAGGCACGTGTGTCACCTTGCCCAGGCGAAGGGCCGCACCCAGGTTTGCAGCATTGTCGCACACGGCCTTACCAGGCTGCAGGTTGAGTGGAGACAACCATTTATTAAACTCAGTCTCCAGAGCTGCCCACAACTCAGCCGCTGTGTGACTCCTATTTCCAAGACATGTCAAGCTAAAGACCGTCTGATGCCGTTGCGCTCTGCTGCCAGCATAGTAATGAGGGGTGCGTGATTCCTTCTGTGCAGTGAGAATGCTGGTGGCCTGACCAGGCAGGCTTGGGGCGGAGGTGGAGGATCCAGATGAGGTGGAGGATGCAAAAGCAGTGGTGGAGCTTGGACAGACAGAGGATTGGCACACAAGTCGTGGGGATGGCAAGACTTGTGCAGCAGACCCTTCACCATCTATCACCATAGTTACCCAGTACCCAGTCAGCGACATGTAACATCCCTGTCCATGCTTACTGGTCCAAGTATCGGTGGTGAAATGCACCCGTTCACACACAGAGTTTCTCAAGGAAGCGGTGATGTTGTGTGCGACATGCTGGTGTAGCGCGGGCACACCTTTCTTAGAGAAGTAGTGGCGACTGGGCATCTTGTACTGGGGCACAGCGACAGACATAAGGTCTCTAAAATCCTGTGTGTCCACCAGGCGGAAAGGCAGCATTTCGGTAGCCAAGAGCTTACAGAGGGATAAAGTCAACCTCTTTGCTTTGTCATGGGTCGCAGGAAATGGCCTTTTATTTGTCCACATCTGAGGGACAGAGATCTGACTGCTGTGTGTAGACGGTGTTGAGTAGGGTGTCCCTGGAAAAATGCAGGTTTGTGAGAAAAGTGCAGGCGTAGACATGATGTTGCCTTCATCCAGCGTTGGTGCTATCGATGTCTGAGAGAGCTGTAGACACGCACTTGTTTCCCCTTCCAAACCAACTGACGACCTACCAAGCAAACTGCCTGTTGCGGTTACAGTGGTGGAAGTTGTGCATGGAAAACCAGGTGTGACAGCTGTCCCCACAGTCCTAAAAGATGAAGAGCGCGCGGATGCACTGGAAGGGGCAGGCGGTGGATGGTTCACTCCGCTAGGCCGCATTGCAGCACGGTGAGCTTCCTACTGGGACATATGATATTTATTCATGTGACGATTCATAGAAGAAGTTGTCAAACGCTGAGGTTTTGCTCTCTAATAACAGAATCACGCCAAATTTTACAGATCACATCTTTTGCTATTTCAAAAAAGGACCAGGCTAGGCAAGGCTTAGAGGGCATGCGACCTGCTGATCCACCCCGACTAGTGCTCAGAGGCAGAGTGGTGGCTGAGGATGCAGTTGTAGACGTGCTACCAGTGCTCCGACTCTGTCCAGGAAGGCGCAAGGTAACTTCGTCGTCGGTTGCATCTGCCTGCACCGCCTCTGTTGACCTCCTCGAGTGACTGACTGTGGGTTGACAGTAGGTGGGATCTAGAACTTCCTCATCAATTGTTGTGTTTGCACTCCCCTCACCCTCAGACTGAGCCTCTTCTTGCCCTGACCGAATATTTAAGTTGTCATCCCAATCTCGTATCTGCGTCTCATCGTCATCAGTATGTTCCTTATTGTCTATAACAACAGGTGTTACAGTTTGCGAAAAAGGGTCAACATTATGCTCAGAAACTTAATCCTCATGGCCTGAATCAGAGTCACAAAGGTTCTGGGCATCACTGCAGACCAATTTCTGGTCTTTACTCACTGTAGCTTGGGAGCAGACTTCTGATTCCCAGGCTATAGTGTGACTAAACAGCTCTGCAGACTCAGCCATCTCAGTTCCACCATACTGTGCAGGGCGGATGGAAACTTCAGAGCTGGGAGAAAGCAAGTGTGATTGGGCTGACAACTCAGAGGACTGGTGTTTTTTGGATGCGGTAGTTGAGGTGGCGCAGAGGGCACTTGCTGGACCACTTGAGATCCATTTAAGCATTTTCCTTTTTTGGCCATCATCTACCTTTGTTCCAGTTGTTTGTGTCCGTAAAAAAGGGAGCACATCGGATTGTCCACGGTAAGTAGTAGACATCTTACTTTTGCTGGTAGATGGTCTATCTCAAGCAGATGTTAATGGATCTTTGCAACCTTCCCCACGGACAAACCCTTTTTTTCCTTTTCCAACACGCCTCTTCCCCTTTCCACCAGCATCTGTCATTTTGCCACTCATTTTGATTGTGACAAGATTGTGCACTTAAAATGTGGTAGTAAAAATTGAGAGGTGGTGTAGATTTCAGCGGTGGTCTAGCTTTATTAACAGCAGAATAAACAACAATAATTATCCCTTACAATGCAACTACGGCCCTTAAACTGGCGGCATAGTTTGATAGTATAATGGCTTAGTAACAATGAGTTTGAGTGTGCAATTCAGTGGTGCTGCAAATAGCTTTGCACCAGTGGGACAATAATGAAGTCAAACACCCACTTTTAGGATGCCACTAAGTTTCCTCAGTGTTTGCTAGTATAATGGCTTAGTAACAATGAGTTTGAGTGTGCAATTCAGTGGTGCAGCAAATAGCTTTGCACCAGTGGGAGAATAATGAAGTCCAACAGCCACTTTTAGGATGCCACTAAGTTTCCTCAGTGTTTGCTAGTATAGTGGCTTAGTAACAATGAGTTTGAGTGTGCAATGCAGAGGTGCTGCAAATATCATTGCACTAGTGGGACAATAATGAAGTCCAACAGCCACTTTTAGGATGCCACTAAGTTTCCTCAGTGTTTGGTATTATAATGGCTTAGTAACAATGAGTTTAAGTGTGCAATGCAGACGTGCTGCAAATATCTTTGCACTAGTGGGACAATAATGAAGTCCAACAGCCACTTTTAGGATGCCACTAAGTGTCCTCAGTGTTTGCTAGTATAATGGCTTTGTAACAATGAGTTTGAGTGTGCAATGCAGACATGCAGCAAATATCTTTGCACTAGTGGGACAATAATGAAGTCCAACAGCCACTTTTAGGATGTCACTAAGTTTCCTCAGTGTTTGCTAGTATAATGGCTTAGTAACAATGCGTTTGAGTGTGCAATGCAGGGGTGCTGCAAATAGCTTTGCACCAGTGGGACAATAATGAAGTCAAACAGCCACTTTTAGGATGCCACTAAGTTTCCTCAGTGCTTGCTAGTATAATGGCTTAGTAACAATGAGTTTGAGTGTGCAATGCAGAGGTGCTGCACATAGATTTGCACCAGTGGGACAATAATGAAGTCCAACAGACACTTTTAGGATGCCACTAAGTTTACTCAGTGTTTGCTAGTATAATGGCTTAGTAACAATGAGTTTGAGTGTGCAATGTAGAGGTGCTGCACATAGATTTGCACCAGTGGGACACTAATGGAAGTCCAACAGCCACTTTTAGGATACCACTAAGTTTCCTCAGTGTTTGCTAGTATAATGGCTTAGTAACAATGAGTTTGAGTGTGCAATGCAGAGGTGCTGCACATAGATTTGCACCAGTGGGACAATAATGAAGTCCAACAGCCACTTTTAGGATGCCACTAAGTTTCCTCAGTGATTGCTAGTATAATGGCTTAGTAACAATGAGTTTGAGTGTGCAATGCAGTGGTGCTGCAAGTAGCTTTGCACCAGTTTGACACTAATGGAAGTCCAACAGCCACTTTTAGGATGCCACTAAGTTTCCTCAGTGTTTGCTAGTATAATGGCTTATTAACAATGAGTTTGAGTGTGCAATGCAGTGGTGCTGCAAATAGCTTTGCACCAGTGGGACACTAATGGAAGTCCAACAGCCACTTTGAGGATGCCACTAAGTTTCCTCAGTGTTTGCTAGTATAATAGCTTAGTAACAATGAGTTTGAGTGTGCAAAGGGCAGGAGGGTACAGTAGCAGGGTTGTGGGTCTGGGTAGAGACCCTCCTTTTCTGTCCCTTTCTATCCCTCCTATTGGGGAAATGCAGCGAGGAAATCCCTGACCTTAGCTACACAGACGCTGTCATCTTGTGTAGCTGTTAAAATCTGTTATCACGGACCTGACTGTCACCTATGGCTCTGACCCTGCCGGTATTATCCCTTACAAGGGCTGAAAGAAACTTCTATCCCTATTCTGTATAGCGCTGTGTATAGAACGTACACAGCAGTATCGGAGACAGAAGCTACGCCAGCGGTGACTGACACCAAGGCGCAGAAGGCAGATAATGGCGTGCTGGAGGAAAATGTCCGTTTTTATAATGCAGGGACATGTGACATTGACATCCTATCACACATGCCGTTGCTTCTCTGGCTAAAAGTCCACTTAGCTGTGTGTGTCTGGGATTGGCTGACCTTCTGGCCCGCCCCACTAGTACTACACACGCGCGCTTAGGGAAGGAAGACAAGGAAAAAAAAAACAATGGTGATCGCCATTATCCAAACAGCAGTGATCTGAATGCGCTGTTCCCGCACACTATACGCTGAAATTTCATAATAGTGTGAGTCACAGAGTGACTCACACTATTACAGCGGAAAGCCAGCTAGTAATTAGCTTGTCTTTTTGCTGCTAGAACCGTTCTCGAACGTATCTAGAACTATCGAGCTTTAGCAAAAAGCTCGAGTTCTAGTTCGATCTAGAACAGCCCCCAATATCACTCGAGCCGCGAACTGGAGAACCTCGAACTGCGAACCGCGCTCAACTCTACTTATAAGACAGGGGCATATGTGACAGAATCAATAATGCATATTAAATGTTGTGCCTATACACTGAGCATTTAATAACAGTATAAATCCTATATAAGTTAACCCTATGATCCATGTGTGTCCAGCCGACAGAAATGTAACACCGTATACAGGCACCAGCTGATACAATTTAGTGAAATGCCCAGTAAAGATTAGGGAAGTAATACTTGTACAAAGAGCTCTCACACTGGTGTACAGTGTCACTAACCCATTTCTGTCCTGCTTCGGGAGGAGAGGACAATGACCAGGGGCCTTCAACTTTTCTGAACGTCCCTGACAAAATTGGCATTTAAGAGCTGGGTCATTCCACTTGGTGTTGGTTACCCATTTCTGAAATTCTGAACAATAAATCTCCACTAACCGATCCCCCTGCTTCAGGTGACACAGTCTGGACTTTGCTAAGGAGACTTTTTCAGGATTAACATAGAGAAGACCTAAGGCCTCAAAACAATTCATCCATCGACCGGAGGCAACCAGAGCCATTGGCAAAGAGAAAGCCCAGGATTTTGAATCCCCCTGTAACAATGAGATCACAATCCCCACTCGCTGCTCCTCATCTCCAAAAGAGTGCTTTACATGCTGCGACATTGCTACCGATCTTGTTAGCGAGCCTTAATGATAAGACACGCCTGTTACATCTCGTGGCTCTCCTGAGGCAAGGACTGAGGCAGTCTCCCATTCCTTGCCTGCCACGAGCGCTCCTGCTCAGCAGCGCCAAAGGTCTGCCAGACTGCACAGTGTGCAGGAGATACCTTCTCAGAGAGGCAGCAGAAGGGCGACACCTAGTGGTTCTCCTGTTACAAGGAGTGAAGCGGTCTCCCATTCCTGGCCTGCCACAGGCCCTCCTGCTCAGCAGCCCCAAAGGTCTGCGAGGTTGCACAATGTGCAGAGGTTTACTGCTCAGGGAAGCAGTGAGACTCCCGTTATCTCTGCACATTGTGAGACCGAGGATCCCGCCTCTATTTCCCAGAGGCAGGAGGGTGAGCATGAGCAATGCGTGGTGGGTTCTGATTCGCCCACTGACGTCACACGGCTTGATGACAAGGCAGGTGACGTGGTGAATCCTGACTGGCCAGGCTGGGACGTCGTGGACCCTGATTGGGTCAAGTCCGTCATCTCCGCCTCGCGCCCGCCCTTGGGTGGAACGACTCCTCCTTAAAAGCTCCTCCTGCCATCATGGCGGCGCGCGACCGTCCTTCTATGTTTGGATGTCTGGCAGCGTGCTGCCACGCCACTGCTCAGGCATTACTGTCTTTTGTGGGCTTGGCCCTTGCTGCTTAGGCAGTACCTCGTTTGCAGGCCGTGTTCCTGCCTTGCTGCTCCGGCAGTATCCCCTTCAACAGGCCGTGTTCCTGTCCCAGGTGAGCTCCTCAAGTCTCCACCGGACTCACCTGGTTATTGAAAGCACACGTGCGTGGGCACCTCTGTGCTACCCTCGTGCCATATTCTCATGACTTCCACTGGCACACGTGCGTGGGCACCTCTGTGCTTCCCCGTGCGACAGGTACACCGAGCCGTGAGATCCGTGCCATACAACCCTCACGGGTTAGGGCAGATTGGTGTACATAGATCGTCTGTGACATTCCAGACGATCGCTAGCAGCAACCCGCTCACTCTTCACCCACCATAGCGGCGGTCCCTTACACCGCACAGTGGACCTTGACCGGCGGAAGCTGTCCATTCCCCATCTTGGCACGCTTCCCCGGGTCCCCCCTCGTAACATTACGGTCGCGCCAAAGGTCTGGCTATGGCTGAAGAGCAGCAGCAGTTGCTGCGTTATATGCAGCAGTTGGAGTCACGATTGGCAGCAGTGGAGCAGTCTTCCTCCGATAAGACTACTCTGACGACAGTCGCCACCCAGACGGCTACCCAGGCTGTGCTATTGGGCGGAAGGTCTCCTCGCCTTGCGCTTCCAGAGCGCTTTAGCGGCAACAGCTCTGAGTGCCGTGGTTTTATAAACTAGGTTACCACCTACTTAGAGCTGTCCGCGACTCTTTACGCTACCGAAAAGGCGAAGGTAGCCTTCGTCCAGTCCCTGCTCACAGGGAGAGCGCTGAAGTGGTCCACGCTGTTGTGGGAGCGCGGAGATCGTGTGGTGAATAACTTACCAGCTTATCTTGGGGCCATGAGAATGGTGTTCCTCAGGCCTCAAGTCACCCACGATTCCGCGCTGCGCCTCCTACGACTTCGGAAAGGGTCCGCTTCAGTCGAGGACTTTGCTGTACACTTTAGGACACTTGCCGCAGAGCTGGACTGGCCGGATAAGGTCCTTGTCCCTGTGTTTTGGGAGGGCCTGGCAGGGTTTGTCAAAGGCAGAGGGGACACATAGCTACCCGATGTCCCAAACCGTCGGGAAAAGACAGCGTCTAGTTTCTATCAGAGGGGGGACTCTAGACGCTACCTCTCCCTCTAGGTTGACTATCAGCGCCCAGTTGCAGTTCGGCACTACTCTCTTCTCTGCCCTGGCTTGCTTGGACTCAGGCGCTGAAGGCAATTTCATCTCGACCTCCCTGGCAACCCGATACTCAGTTCCCCTGGTTCTGTTGCCCAAGCCACTCAGGGTCCGGGTAGTCGACGGGTCCATACTACTCGATCCTATCACCCAGATCACTATCCCTCTCAGGATGGATGTACCACCGGGACACCATGAGCAGGTGTCCTTCCTGGTGCTTCCAGGGGGGACGGATGAGATCCTACTGGGCCTTCCCTGGTTGAGACAGCATGCTCCTGTACTCAACTGGGCAACAGGGGAGATCTCATCCTGGGCAGGATCCTGTAGAGAGCACCTCGTGACTACCGAACCACCCGCTACCATTAGGTCGGTTGGGTCCTCAGGGAATACAGGGGGGCCGGGATTACCGACACCTTATGAGGCCTACAGGGATGTCTTTTCAAAAAGGGCCGCAGATACTCTTCCTCCCCACCGGCCATATGATTGCCGAATAGACCTGAAGCCAGGCTCCGAGCCCCCTAGGGGCAGAGTGTATCCACTCTGTGCTTTAGAGACGGAGGCTATGTCCAAATATATTCAGGACAGCCTGGCGAAGGGGTTCATTCGCAAGTCTATTTCACCGGCTGGTGCAGGGTTCTTTTTTGTGCAGAAGAAGGAAGGGGATCTGCGCCCCTGTATCGATTACAGGGGATTAAATGCAATCACGATCAAGAACAAATACCCTTTGCCCCTCATTACTGAGCTATTTGATCGATTCCGCGGGGCAAAGGTCTTCACAAAGCTGGATCTACGCGGGGCGTATAATCTAGTGCGAGTCCGAAAGGGTGATGAGTGGAAGACGGCCTTTAACACCAGGGACGGTCACTACGAGTATCTAGTAATGCCCTTCGGACTTTGCAATGCCCCCGCCGTATTCCAAGACTTTGTGAATGACATTTTCCGGGATTTGTATCTTTCCATGGTTGCATACCTGGATGACATTCTTATCTTCTCCCCCGATCTTACCACCCATCGGAGGGATGTCATCCGAGTACTTAAAAGGCTCCGCACCCATTCACTATATGCTAAGCTGGAGAAGTGCGTTTTTGAACGGGAATCCTTGCCGTTCCTGGGGTACATCGTGTCCAGTCATAAGTTAGCAATGGATCCGGGGAAGTTGGAGACAGTGATGAACTGGCCTGAGCCCCGCTCGCTGAAGGCGATCCAGCGATTCTTGGGGTTTATCAATTATTATCGCCAGTTCATTCCCAACTTCTCGACGGTGGCAGCACCCATCATTGCCCTTACCCGCAAGGGCGCTAATCCCAAAGGATGGACACGAGAAACGGTAGAGGCATTTCACACTCTCAAAACTCACTTCTCCAGAGCTCCCATCCTTCATCGTCCAGACATCTCCAAACCCTTCCTACTGGAGGTAGACGCCTCTTCGGTCGGTGCAGGTGCAGTCCTGTACCAGAAAAATGAACGAGGAAGGAAGCATCCTTGTTTCTTTTTCTCCAAGACCTTTTCTCCGGCCGAGAGGAACTACTCCATAGGGGATAGGGAGTTACTGGCGATGAAACTAGCATTCCAGGAATGGCGGCATCTCCTGGAGGGTGCGAAGCATCCATTTGATGTATTTTCTGACCACAAAAACCTCACATACCTCCAGACAGCACAACGCCTGAACCCAAGGCAGGCCCGTTGGTCTTTATTCTTCTCCCGGTTCCGCTTTATTATCCGCCACCTGGCCGGTGAGAAGAACGTACGGGCCGATGCCTTGTCACGTTGTATGGTTGTGTTGGAGGAGGACGAGGAGGAGCCTCGTCTTATACTACCCCCGGACAGCTTGAGGATGGTCACTCCCACTTCTTTGGACCAGGTGCCACCTGGCAAAACCCTCGTTCCCCCTAAATTACGGAACGAGGTGCTATCGTGGGCCCATGCCTCCAAGGTCGGGGGTCACTTTGGGGTCAAAAGGACAAGAGACCTGGTGACCAGGCATTATTGGTGGCCGAGACTACCCCAGGACATACAGGAATATGTGGGAGCCTGTATGTCGTGTGCTCGGAATAAACCGTCCCGGCAGAGACCGGCAGGTCTTCTTCACCCACTGCCAGTGCCGGATCGTCCCTGGGAAGTGGTAGGGATGGACTTCCTGGGAGATCTGCCCAAGTCAGCAGGGCACAGGGTCGTATGGGTCATCACGGACCACTACTCTAAAATGGTCCACTTGGTGCCTCTCCCACGACTCCCGACGTCACGTGCTCTCACACCTTGTTCATTCGGCATGTATTTAGGTTGCATGGCATGCCTGACAAGGTGGTGAGCGACCGAGGTCCCCAGTTCGCGTCTCGTTTCTGGAGAGAGCTCTGTAAGCTCCTGCAGATAGAGCTGAACATCTCCTCCGCATACCATCCCGAGACCAATGGACTAGTGGAGAGGACTAATCAAACCTTGGTAACTTACCTCCGCCATTTTATCTCCGCGCATCACGACAACTGGGCTAACCTCCTTCCTTGGGCCGAATTTGCCATTAACAATTCGGTCCATGAATCCTCTGGCCAGACTCCGTTCCTTCTCAATAACGGACAACATCCCAGAATCCCGGTTCCGATGCCCATTATGTCACCCGATACTAGAGTGGAGGATTGGGCGACCAAGGCCCGGGAGATCTGGGATGACACCCAAGAGGCTGTTAAGAGGGCTAAAGACCGGATGGTGACAACGGCTGATGTTCGCCGCCGCCCTCCACCATCCTTCGCCCCTGGTGACCTAGTATGGCTGTCCTCTAAGAATGTTAACCTACGGGTACAGGCAGCCAAATTCGCCCCTAGGTATCGGGGTTCTTTTAAAGTACTACAGCAGGTAAACCCGGTGGCATACCGACTCCAGCTCCCTCCACGCTGGGCTATAGCCAACACCTTTCACGTGTCCCTCCTGAAACCCGTACGACTTAATAAATTCTCGGGGTCCCTGCTGGCTCAAACCGACTCCCCGTCCGACGACCCTGAGGTGGCAAAACTTGTGGAGACAAAAGTCATACAGGGTAAGAGGTACTACCTCGTGGAGTGGGCCGGTCGTGGTCCGGAGCATAGATCCTGGGAGTTGGAGGATCATATCCGCGCCCCTGGGTTGATAGCGGCCTTCGAGCATGGACAAGGGGGGGCCTAGACAGGGGGGGTAATGTTACATCTCGTGGCTCTCCTGAGGCAAGGACTGAGGCAGTCTCCCATTCCTTGCCTGCCACGAGCGCTCCTGCTCAGCAGCGCCGAAGGTCTGCCAGACTGTGCAGTGTGCAGGACATACCTTCTCAGAGAGGCAGCAGAAGGGCGACACCTAGTGGTTCTCCTGTTACAAGGAGTGAAGCGGTCTCCCATTCCTGGCCTGCCGCAGGCCCTCCTGCTCAGCGGCCCCGAAGGTCTGTGAGGTTGCGCAATGTGCAGAGGTTTACTGCTCAGGGAAGCAGTGAGACTCCCTTTATCTCTGCACATTGTGAGACCGAGGATCCCGCCTCTATTTCCCAGAGGCAGGAGGGTGAGGATGTGCAATGCGTGGTGGATTCTGATTCGCCCACTGACGTCACATGGCTTGATGACAAGGTAGGTGACGTGGTGAATCCTGACTGGCCAGGCTGGGACATCGTGGACCCTGATTGGGTCAAGTCCGTCATCTCCGCCTCGCGCCCGCCCTTGGGTGGAATGACTCCTCCTTAAAAGCTCCTCCTGCCATCATGGCGGCGCGCGACCGTCCTTCTATGTTTGGATGTCTGGCAGCGTGCTGCCACGCCACTGCTCAGGCATTACTGTCTTTTGTGGGCTTGGCCCTTGCTGCTTAGGCAGTACCTCGTTTGCAGGCCATGTTCCTGCCTTGCTGCTCCGGCAGTATCCCCTTCAACAGGCCGTGTTCCTGTCCCAGGTGAGCTCCTCAAGTCTCCACCGGACTCACCTGGTTATTGAAAGCACACGTGAGTGGGCACCTCTGTGCTACCCTCGTGCCATATTCTCGTGACTTCCACTGGCACACGTGCGTGGGCACCTCTGTGCTACCCTCGTGCCATATTCTCGTGACTTCCACTGGCACACGTGCGTGGGCACCTCTGTGCTTCCCCGTGCGACAGGTACAGCGAGCCGTGAGATCCGTGCCATACAACCCTCACGGGTTAGGGCAGATCGGTGTACATAGATCGTCTGTGACATTCCAGACGATCGCTAGCAGCAACCCGCTCACTCTTCACCCACCATAGCGGCGGTCCCTTACACCGCACAGTGGACCTTGACCAGCGGAAGCTGTCCATTTCCCATCTTGGCACGCTTCCCCGGGTCCCCCTCGTAACACACGCCCATGTCGCTTGTGCGATATCTTTCTATCGCTCCATGGTCGTGACGGAGCCGTCACACCAAACGATTGCAATAACGTCGTTTCATCGTTTAGCGATTTCATGAACATCGCTGTTGGTCGTGTGTTTGGCGTCAAACAGCATGTCTTTGAACGCTCGCATAATCGACAGAGGCGTAATATCCGTGCTTAGCCAACACCCTGCCGTGTTTTTGGCACACCCCATTAACGCCCCTTCGTACGTTCTAAAAATTCCTTCGAAACATGCTACTTGCTTGATTGGTCATCCAACACATAAATGTGCGCAGATGCGCGACTGTCGTGTGATGCTTTCGCCTTTTGCCAAGGTTGGTAGGTCGCATAATTTTTTTGCATTTTCCGCTACATATTTTATAATTTTCATGTCGTTTTTGCGCTTATAACATTGAATGTTTGAAATCTTTATGTTCATGTGATGTTGTAGTTAATTGTTTTTCGGGGCAGTATATTTGTACCGCCCCGCGCTCGGCTACAGCCGAACTGCTCGGATCCGGGCTCATTTCTGATGGGTGGCTCGAGCTCCTCCCGGACCCAGGGGGGTCACGTTGCTCTGAAGAGGGATGCTGGCGCTATGTGAGGGGTGGTGTTTGGTGGAGAAGTCCACAGCCGGGGCCGCGGTTGTTTGGGGATTAAGTTTGTGACGCCACCCACGGTTTGTGGTGAATGGATGGACACCACCGCTGCCAATGACTAGGCTCCCCGGGACAGTGTTGCGCAGCTTGGTGTTGACCCCTCCGTGGGTAGGGGATGATGGTCCCGAGGGAGGTGCTGAGGCGGGGGAATGGATGCGTGCTGGCATGTCGGTACGGTGCAGCGTGGTGCGCGGCCCAAAGGCACTGTTGTACTCTCTATTACAGACACGCTGGAGTCTCTGGTAAACCAAAGAAAATGGTGGACGGTGCCCGCAGCCGGCTGCGCTTTTCCCCTTTTCAGGTTGGGGGTTTCCGCCTTTCTCCTGCACCTCACTTTTGGTATTGGTAGAAATGATGACTCCTATGCCTGAGCAACGGTAGTCCGCTCCCCAGCCTTGTGTGTGCCGGTAGAGCCCATTTGCCCGCAGACGCTGGCCCGTGGGATCTCGATGCCTGGGCGGTGGCTTTCTATCCCTATGGTTGGGCTGTTGTTTTCAGTCAGGTCTAAAGCCTGCTTTACATGTTGCAATTTGCAACGCCCCCATCGTATGTGTGGCACGTTCAATTTGTTAAACGTGCCGCACATACGAGTAACCCCACCATCACACGTACTTACCTTCCATACGACCTCGATGTGGGCGGCGAACGTCCACTTCCTGAAGTGGGAGGGACGTTTGGTGTCACATCGACGTCACGCGGCAGCCGGCCAAAAGAAGCGGAGGGGCGGAGCTGAGTGGGACATAAACATCCCGCCCACCTCTTTCCTTCCGCACTGTGGGCCGGGAGCCGCAGGATGCAGGTAAGATCTGTTCATCGTTCCCGGGGTGTCACACACTGTGATGTGTGCTACCCCGGGTACGATGAACAATCTGACGTGCAATTCTAGAGAAAGGTAAGATGTGTATGCGATGAACGTTTTACTGTTCAATCGCAATCGCACGTACCTGTCACACACTGAAATGTACCTTACAATGCCGGATGTGCGTCACTTACGACGTGACCCCGCCGACACATTGTAAGATACATTGCAGCGTGTAAAGCGGGCTTTAGGTGGGAGAGGACCTAAAGTCCAGTCCTTAATCAGTGAATTCGACTCGGTCCAGTTGTTTCTGGGCCTCGTACTGGGTCTGAGTACCCCTCCTGATTCTCCGGTTTTCAATCGGTTCCCCGGTTCGGTACCGGCGGGCCACTACCCGGTCTCGGTCCCTTACGGTTCCACCGGCTTTAATCGCAGCTCCTGCAGCCGGCCACCATCTGCCTCCTTGCCACTGAACCAGGGCTATGACCCCGGCACCGGTCAATGTTAACGCTGCAGATCTGACGCCTCAGGCCTGCTGCACTTGAACTTGATTCCACTCCAAACTGATAAAACTCAACTCTCTAACTGTTTCCTGTCTCAGGCTCTCTGGACTCCTAGGTGGGCGTAGCAAACCGCCTGGCCCCGCTCCCCTGGTGTGACCATTGAACACTGAGAGAGGTGACAAGGGTTTTGTAAGTTGGCAGCTGTCACCTTATTAGGGGGGGAGGTGTTTGTGTAAGGGCCTACCTGTGACTACCTGGCTAGTCCAGGGCGTCACATATTTTGTTGGCTCAATGATGCATAATATAATGCAATTTTTTTATATGAGAATAGTGCGATATGTTATTGTGGTAATGGGTTATGGTATATTGTTGAAACCTATCTTATAATTAATATGTGTTGATAAAGTGTCAATCATTTTTTTTCTTTTTTTTTTTTTTATTATAATTTTTTTTATAATCATTACTTGTTTCATCCATACCTGTGATACACAGATGGCATTTTTAAGAAAATTCATTGAGGAGTATAGAACTCAACCATGTCTGTGGCGTGTGAAATCCCCATCATACAGCAACAAGGCCATGAAAAAAGAAGCCTATGGCAAATTAGTCCATGTCTATGCCCGTCACCACCCTGGTGAATCTGAAAAAATTGTTAAAAAAAAAAATACAGGCCATACGGACTGTATTTAAAAAAGAGCTCAATAAAGTGGTGGATAGTAAAAGGTCTGGGGCCGGCGCAGAGGAGGTCTATGTACCAAGGCTCTGGTACTATGAGCTGCTATTATTCACCTGAGACCAGGAACTACCCACTGCGTCAACCAGCCTGATACCCCCCTCACTGAGCACCATGATGACACTCCCACCGAGCCCATGATAGAGGAAGAAAGTTTCATAATAATGTTATTTTTTTTGTCTTTGGTGATTGTATTAAAATCTAAAGTAAAATATTTTGTGATTAGCAATGTATGTTGTTTTTTTTATTTTTTTAACTAATTATTTTTTTTTCTTTAAAAAAAATTAAAACCAAGTTAACATAATCATTTTTACATATAGTACATGTTTATCAAAAACAAAACAAAAAAAATCTACTTTAGACATGACCTAACGTTGACATTAAACATGCATTATCTGAAACCCCTGATACTAAAATTGTTTAATAATATGATTTTTCAATAAAGATTTTGAACAAATTCTTAACACATTTAAACCATAAAATATATTTCTGTTTTCCAACAGCCTACATCAATGGACACTGATTGTGATGACACCCAGAACAACACCTGTGTAGATGATCATGACACCCCTCCATTAATAACAACACAGCCACAAGAGGAACATGAGGTTGCAGGCCCTTCAACAGCACCACGCCGAATTACCCTTAGTAGGAGAAGACACACTTCAGCTGTCTCCGGAGTGGCTCAGCTGGTAGCCATTTCAAAAAACATATTGAAGCAAACAAAAAGACCCCCAGTGTGTGGCTACGCGCAGCTTGTGCATGAAAAATTACAAACTATGACTCCAGACCAACTGTACCATGCTGACTGCATCATGCTTGATGTGATGAGGGCGGGAAATTCAGGCAAATTAGATGAACATACTTGTTTATCTTTCGGGGCAACAACACATGAGGATGTTGTTGAACAGGCCACACCTGACACTTCACCAGTTGCTCAGTCATCTGAAGAGGCGTTGATTAAAAACAACATAGTGACCGGCCTTTACATAGGCCTTCATGACGGTCAAGTAGACCACATTGTCCTAGTACACAAACGTCATTTGTTGAGTGATTGTTTTTTGTTTTTTTGTTTTTTTTATATATATAAAAATTAAAATTCTCAACATTTAGTCCAAAATAAAGTAGCACTTCAATGCAATGTAAACAACAACTTTGAACATGTATCATCCATGTTCAAAAAAGAAGTGACAATATAAATAGATTAAAAATTAATTTTTATTGAAATATAAATTAAAATCATACAAAATATACAATAGAAAAAACAGCAAGAAAAAGTGCAAGATGATAAATACAGTACTAAGGGTCATGGACTGAATATCATATTTAATTATACCATAAAAATTCCATGTATACACATTTCATAGGAATTTTTAAATAAATAAGTAATTTCCACCAATATTAGATATATATGGCCAAATAGTATCAGGCAAGGATTGTCTCAAAGAAAAAAAAACAAAACATTTTTTCTCAAGACTAATGCAATTACAGTGCCAATGTGCTAGGGGGAGGGGATATGAAAGCCACTAAAATAAACAGAGTAATAGAATAAATAAGTATATAAATAATTAGATGTTCATATCAAAATTCAAGCAATGATTTAAGCGGCCATCCTTAAAAATACAACACTTCCAACCATAAGTATATACAGACACATAATGGCAATTTCTAGAGCAAGAATGTTAAAGACAATATATTTACCAAAATATATAGGTGGTATAGTAGACAGTCCACGGCCCCTCACTCCGACATGTGTTTCGCCCTGTTGCTTTATCAAGGAGCGTGACCGGAGTGGGAAGCATCGCAGTTTAAATATCCCCATTCACCAATGAATTAGTGCCACACAGATTGTTTATTAGGGTTCAGCCAATCGGCTTTTGTTATACATACTAGCATATATTTGCTCACTTCCTGGTTTTGTCATATGATATACTGCGTCATCATTACCAGAATGCACTGCAGCGTGAGCGTTTCGGCTACCATGGTAATTTACCATGGAAGCACAGACGCTACAGAGCGTATGAGCGCATGACGCCACACACCACACCTCCATTGATTAGGTCAGATAGATGCCGGACGTGGTCGTCATCCAACGCCCTAAACATCACGCCCACCGTTGTCATGGGGATCGACTCTTAACACTACGGGAGGCGTGATTCATGAGCGGTCACATGATATCACCGCAGGCACGCCAATTAGTTATCACACCAATGACGAGTCCACTCCCTGCGCAGGCGCCTAAGTTATTGCGTCCTGCCGTAACCATGGGAATGTCCAGTTACCTACCCCGCACTGTTACCAATTATGTTAGCGGGGCTGGGTCCGATCTACCCGGACACACACAAAGTGCCGCGTCCACCAACATCATGAGGGCATCCACCTTTCAACATCACCAGACATACGGCGATGAAGCCCCACCACAAGCCCAACGGCGACGCCTAAACGCTGCCATGGAGATCTGCGGTGAGGCCAACATTGCCATATCCCTGGAATAATCACATAACGGGTCACGCCACGCCCCCACAAGCATCCATGTATCTATGATGCCCAGAGCAGCTAGCAATGTAAGTGTTCCTGGTGCGACCTATCATGTAATCATGGGAGCTCAGAAAAATGACATAAAGATGGGAAAAAATGTGACTACCTCTAAACAATCGTTACACCCAATAAATATAGCTATATACAAAATAACCAAATTTTAACAAAACAACTATAGCATATATTTCAGCTATACAATAAAAATTGATTAGTAGCCAAAACTATATTGCAACAGTACATACATGCAGGCTGATCAATCGTTATACAGTAGACCAGGTCCCCCTACAGTTATCCACCCAACCAAAAAATATATCAGGACAAAAACATAAAAGTATACCAAATTATATTAAGAAATAAAAAATAAAAATCAAGTAATATCCCATGCATGTTTATGTTTTTGTCCTGATATATTTTTTGGTTGGGTGGATAACTGTAGGGGGACCTGGTCTACTGTATAACGATTGATCAGCCTGCATGTATGTACTGTTGCAATATAGTTTTGGCTACTAATCAATTTTTATTGTATAGCTGAACTATATGCTATAGTTGTTTTGTTAGAATTTGGTTCTTTTATATATATATAGCTTTATTTATTGGGTATAACGATTGTTTAGAGGTAGTCACATTTTTTCCCATCTTTATGTCATTTTTTCTGAGCTCCTATGATTACATGATAGGTCGCGCCAGGAACTCTTACATTGCTAGCTGCTCTGGGCATCATAGATACATGGATGCTTGTGGGGGCGTGGCGTGACCCGTTATGTTATTATTCCAGGGATATGGCGATGTTGGCCTCACCGCAGATCTCCATGGCAGCGTTTAGGCGTTGCCGTGGGGCTTGTGGTGGGGCTTCATCGCCGTATGTCTGGTGATGTTGAAAGGTGATGCCCTCATGATGTTGGTGGACGCGGCACTTTGTGTGTGTCCGGGTAGATCGGACCCAGCCCCGCTAACATAATTGGTAACAGTGCGGGGTAGGTACGTGGACATTCCCATGGTTACGGCAGGACGCAATAACTTAGGTGCCTGCGCAGGGAGTGGACTCGTCATTGGTGTGATAACTAATGGGCATGCCTGCTGTGATATCATGTGACCGCTCCTGAATCACGCCTCCCGTAGTGTTGAATCGATCCCCATGACAACGGTGGGCGTGATGTTTAGGGCATTGGATGACAACCACGTCCGGCATCCATCTGATCTAATCAATGGAGGTGTGGCGTGTGGCGTCATGCGCTCAAACGCTCTGTAGCGTCTGTGCTTCCATGGTAAATTACAATGGTAGCCGGAACGCTCACGCTGCAGTGCATTCTGGTAATGATGACGCAGTATATCATATGACAAAACCAGGAAGTGAGCAAATATCTGCTAGTATGTATAACAAAAGCTGATTGGCTGACCCCTAATAGACAATCTGTGTGGCACTAATTCATTGGTGAATGGGGATATTTAAACTGCGATGCTTCCCACTCCGGTCACGCTCCTTGATAAAGCAACAGGGCGAAACACGTGTCGGAGTGAGGGGCCGTGGACTGTCTACTATACCACCTATATATTTTGGTAAATATATTGTCTTTAACATTCTTGCTCTAGAAATTGCCATTATGTGTCTGTATATACTTATGGTTGGGAGTGTTGTATTTTTTAGGATGGCCGCTTAAATTATTGCTTGAATTTTGATATGAACATCTAATTATTTATATACTTATTTATTCTATTACTCTATTTATTTTAGTGGCTTTCATATCCCCTCCCCCTAGCACATTGGCACTTTAATTGCATTAGTCTTGAGAAAATTTTTTTTTTTTTCTTTGAGACAATCCTTGCCTGATACTATTTGGCCATATATATCTAATATAGGTGGAAATTACTTATTTATTTAAAAATTCCTATGAAATGTGTATACATGGAATTTTTATGGTATAATTAAATATGATATTCAGTCCATGACCCTTAGTACTGTATTTATCATCTTGCACTTTTTCTTGCTGTTTTTTCTATTGTATGTTTTGTATGATTTTAATTTATATTTCAATAAAAATTCATTTTTAATCTATTTATATTGTCACTTCTTTTTTGAACATGGATACATGTTCAAAGTTGTTTATATAAAAATTAAAGGCAAGTGTGTAAATATCTAGAAAGTATGTGTATTTATTTCAATTAAGGTGAATAAAACATGTTGTTTTTTGGTTGGTAAAAATTGTGTGTGTTTAATGCACTAATTTCAACAAATATAATCTACTGAATTTTCTGATAAGGATCAATTTATATGGTATTTTATGTCCAATTTTGTGTGGACTCATTAAACAAACAAATATTATTTTAGGTTGCTTTATGTTGCAGTACACATTACTTGTGATATGTGCCATGTAGTAATCTAACATAATTTGATTTCAAAATTTTTATCTATACATGAAGAAACACATACAATTATCTGGGTTTTTGCAACAGCTATTTCAGTTTCATATATCTAATAACTGATGGACTGAGTAATATTTCTGGATTGAAATGAGGTTTATTGTACTAACAGAAAATGTACAATCCGCATTTAAACAAAATTTGACTGGTGCAAAAGTATGGGCACCTCAACATAAAAGTGACATTAATATTTTGTAGATCCTACTTTTGAAAAAATAACAGCCTCAAGTCACTTCCTGTAGCTTTTAATGAGTTTCTGGATCCTGGATGAAGGTATTTTTGACCATTCCTGTTTACAAAACACTTCCAGTTCAGTTAAGTTTGATGGTCGCCGAGTATGAACAGCAAACTTCAAATCATCCCACAGATTTTCAATGATATTCAGGTCTGGGGACTGGGATGGCCATTCCAGAAGATTGTAACTTTTCCTCTGCATGAATGCCTGAGTAGATTTGGAGCGGTGTTTTGGATCATTGTCTTGCTGAAATATTCATCCCCTCCGTAACTTCAACTTCGTCACTGATTCTTGCACTTTATTGCCAAGAATCTGCTGATACTGAGTTGAATCCATGCGACCCTCAACTTTAACAAGATTCCTGGTGCCGGCATTGGCCACACAGGCCCAAAGCATGATGGAACCTCCACCAAATTTTACTGTGGGTAGCAAGTGCTTTTCTTGGAATGCAGTGTTTTTTTGCCTCCATGCATAACGCCTTTTTGTATGACCAAACAACTCAACTTTGTTTCGGTAGTCCACAGGATATTCTTCCAAAATGTAACTGGCTTGTCCAAATGTGCTTTTGCATACCTCAGGCGACTCTGTTTGTGGCATGCTTGCAGAAACGGCATCTTTCGCATCACTCTCCCATACAGCTTCTCCTTGTGCAACATGCGCTGTATTGTTGACCGATGCACATTGACACCATCTGCAGCAAGATGATGCTGCAGGTCTTTGGAGGTGGTCTGTGAATTGTCCTTGACTGTTCTCACCATTCTTCTTCTCTGCCTTTCTGATATTTTTCTTGGCCTGCCACTTCTGGGCTTAACAAGAACTGTACCTGTGTTTTTCCATTTCCTTACTATGTTCCTCACAGTGGAAACTGACAGTTTAAATCAATGAGACAACTATGAACAACTATGTTGAATAATCTTTGTTTTCAGATCATTTGAGAGTTGTTTTGAGGAGACAAGCTGTCACTCTTCATAGGAGATTGAAATAGGAGAACAAGTGGCCAACTGAAATATCTTTTCTCATGATTGGATACACCTGCCTATGAAGTTCAAAACTCAATGAGGTTACAAAACCAATTTAGTGCTTTAGTAAGTCAGTAAAAGTAGTTAGGAATGTTCAAATCAAGAAATTGATAAGGGTGCCCATACTTTTGCACCGGTCAAATTTTGTTTAAATGCGGATTGCACATTTTCTGTTAGTACAATAAACCTCATTTCAATCCAGAAATATTACTCAGTCCATCAGTTATTAGATATATGAAACTGAAATAGCTGTTGCAAAAACCCACATTATTAGAAAGAAAAAAGGTTAACATTAATAGGGGTGCCCAAACTTTTTTATATGACTGTATATTGGATAATAAAATAATTTGGATTAAACACAAGTGTATATCAAGGTTTTTGGGTTTTTTTAATAAATGTCACAAACAGTTATATAATTTACCATAATTGTAATAAACAAATATAACAAACAAAAACTGGTTGATAACAAAGCAAAAAAAAAATTAAACATTCTACATTTAACCTAAATTAGCAAAAAAAAAAATAATATGTTATGGTTACCCAGCCTAACATTCCTAATTTTGTAGATTTTAGACCTCATTTACCCCCACCATATAATTTTGCAGCAGTGTTTCATGTGCAAGAGGCCAAAACATCTTGCATAGTTGGGTATGTTGTAGATATAAAACATAGAATTATTATATTGTGGGTTGTAATTTTTTAATTTTTCAAAAACTAGTGAAATTTTAAACTTACCATTTATTAGTTGAACCTGTCCATCATCATCATTGGAGGAAGAGCTGACAATCCAACCACCAGAAGCTGCTCCAAAGGCTACGTGAACAAATATTTGCTGTTATTGTTGACACATGTTTTTTTATTTTTTTAAATTTTTAGTTAATAAATGCTCAAATTTTTATTTCATTTACACACGCACAAAAAAAAAAATATACAATGTGGTGAGCCAAGACCAATATGCTGAATGCTGGAGCAGGAGGAATGTGGAGGCATCTCAGCTGGGAAAGTTACCACAGATGACGGTGATGATGAATAATTTAATGGAGGTGTGGTTGCAGGTGTAGGGGTTCGGGCACTGGATGGTGTTATGGAGGCTTGTGGAGATACAGGGCCTGTTGGGTGGGTTGTTGTAGATGGACTGGCCAATGATGCAGGTGGTGTATGTTGTTGATAATTTGTTTCTTGTGGTGATGGCGGATTAGCTGGCACTTGTCTGTCTTCTTGTTCTTGTTCTATTTTTTTTAGAATAAAACATGTAATGTTATGCATCATTTATATGCACACTTATTTGTTTGCTATGTTTATTGAACCATTTTTAAACAATTTATTTTCACCAATACTGTTTTAAGTGGGCTTGCTTAATAAATAGAATGTCGCTTAGGTGTATTAACTTTAGTAAAAATTAACATAAAAAATAATTTGTTACATTTACAGTATTAAAAAAAGTAAATGTAAAGTTTTATTTTTGAACCTATCATACTAAAAAAAAACATTTCTTAAAATGTGGGATCCTATTTAAGGAAATGATGTTTGTTATATATCTGGGATGATTTCATTGTCAACATCAACTTACCATTCCTTCTTCTTAACATAGACCTGATGTTTACTACTCTGCTCCATGATCTGTAGCGTAGATCTGCCCATTTTTTTCTGATTTGGCAGAGGGATCTTAAGACTCCAAATTTTTGAGCCAGCCCTCTGCGGATCTGCCTAAGCATACCCCTTTTGTGTGACATTGGGCGCACATATGCCCTGTCACAATCATAATCATAAGCATCCAAATGTGATACTAAATAAATTATCTCCCCTTCGCCCCATACAGATACTCTGGGTCTGTAAGCCATATTGCGAATTCTATAGAATCGACAATCCACACCTCTAGTCTGGTCAAGGTAACGTTGGCATATGTGTGTTGACATTAGTATCAATCGATGAATTCATGAGCAATTAGCATGGTTGCGTTAAATTTGCAACGCACATGCGTGGGGTTTTTTTTTCTTTCCATTTTTTTTAAAATTTTTTATTTTTAAAATTTTTGGCTCAAATTTTTAAACGAATTTTTGCTTTATAAAAACACAGTTTACATATACACTACATACATGCACACATAGTTTATTTTACAAACCATTTTTACGTTGTTGTTGTATTAAAGATTAAAGGAATGTTATTTTTCCCATTCGCATTGTTTGACAAAAAAAAAAAGAAAAGAAATTAAAAGAAGGTTGGAATTGTTTTCTGTTAAATTATTTATAAAAAACACTGCTATATAACAATCATTACCTAAGGTGTTGATGTTATACATTTTAAGTTGCATGAAAATTATGAACCATGTTTTTAAATTTAAACGCATTTGCGGTTTTTTGTTTTTAAAAAAAAAGCACCTCCGTCTGACACACGGCCATTCATGCCCGCATCTACATAAAGAAATTCATAATTGGCATTAACTACTGCCATTAAAAGTATACTAAAAAATCCTTTATAATTATAAAAAAAGACCCACTGTTGTGGGGTTGGGTAATGCGCACATGATTTTCATCAAGGGCTCCGCCACAATTGGGAAATTGCCTTTAATTTTCAAATTGTTGGGCAAATTCAGTCCTTTCAGCCGCAGATGATGGAAAGGGCATGAACTCCCTTAGGGACTCAATTATGGCTTGGCAGGTCTCTGGAATGAGGCTGCTTAATAATGACCTTGACACTGCAGATGAATATTGGAGGTCTGTGAGTGACCGTCCTGTAGCCAGATAATGGAGGGTCGCACCCAATCTCTCATCCACAGGCACAGCTTGACGCATAACTGTTAAAAAATAAGGAATAACATTTGGAACTCCATTCTATGTCTGAACTGTGTCCAAAAACCTAAATAAACATCACTATATGGAGATAAGGTATGCACACCAGTGACTATGCAAGGGGAATACATGTAATAGCAGAAACTGCTGTGTGAATACTGACATGAAAAATTCAATAGCTATATGTAAGAATGAAATGTGAAAAATGGAACCTGCATTACTGCCATGAATATATGAATAAAGAGAAATTTAGCTACTGAATTGATCAATGCAATAGAGCCCCAACACTACGCCAAAGTATTTCTCTACGTTGGGGTCCCTAGCTTGTGTGTGTCCTCTCATGCAGTTAAAAAAACTTACCGTCTATGGGAAGCTGAGACCCAGGCTATATATGCGTATAATGTGGATTGGCAATAGGTGTGAGTGGGGTGGGTTCACAAACGAAAAACTACTAACAAATAAGGAATAACATTTGGAACTCCATTCTATGTCTGAACTGGGTGCAAAAACCTAAATAAACATCACTATATGGAGATAAGGTATGCACACCAGTGACTATGCAAGGGGAATACATCTAATAGCAGAAACTGCTGTGTGAATACTGACATGAAAAATTCAATAGCTATATGTAAGAATGAAATGTGAAAAATGGAACCTGCATTACTGCCATGAATGACGCATAACTGTGTCCTGCCTCTGAATGTATGGGCGGACACGTTTAGAAGAAATATGAAGGATGCCTCAGATATCCTGAGATAATTTCTAAAATCATGAGGGTTTCCCTCCTGTAAATCTCGCACAACATGGATGTGACTGTAGCGTTCCCTCCGTAGTAACCAATGACGTGCTCACACGCGCCAACATCTGGATTGGTGACAGGTATGATTCTCCAAATCATCAACAGCTATGGCTGCAGCGGCAACTATTGATGCACATAGGATGTTTTGGTCCTGAGCGCAAAGCATGCTGAGACTGTGATTTAAAAAAAACGTATGTGATAATTTTGTTTTTTAAAAAATAGGTTTCTAACTGCAAACAACATTCAAAACACTAAACAATCATTTAAACGTGTGATGAATTACATTTTACAAGATTTAGTTTGAAATGGAGTAACATTACTTATATTTCAAAGTGGTACTGAATACGTACCACTATAGCTGCGCAAAAATTAATAAACCAATATGGATCCGGAAAGGTGCTTCTGCTGCCACACACACCAGTGATTGTGTAACAATCCCGCACACACTGGCAGGCACAACGGACGGGAATCAGATGTCATCACAAGCTTTTTATTCACAGAGTGGCCAATGGAAACTTAGTTGCGTTGCCCTATCAGGGCGATGGAGGCGTGGATCTTTAGGTGTTTATACGCCCGCCCGTGTCATTGCTGACGCAAGCCACTGCGATATTGCCGGTGCGATATTGTTTGTCGGTCAGAGTGTTTCACACGTAACAATGTGTACTGCGGGAGGGACGACAAACAATGCCGCTTGTGAGCAGAGAACGATTTTTTGTTTCAGAACGACCTCTCCGTTGCAAACGATTTTGTCCTCTCTTGCGATTGTTTAAGGACGCTTGTATGTGTCACACACTGCGATGTCGCTAAAGGCGCCGAATGTGCGTCACAAACACCGTGACCCCGACGACAAATCGTTAGCGATATCGCAGCGTGTAAAGCACCCTTAAGTAGAGATGAGCGAACTGGTCCCGGTTCGGCTCGAGGCCGGTTCGCCGAACGGGGGTCCCGTTCGAGTTCGGTTCGTCGAACGTTCGACGAACCGAACTCGAACGTATAGGCTAGAATGGGAGGCAATCACAAACACATAAAAATGCATGATAAATGTACACAAACAGTTAATAAACATTGCCATAACACTTACTGGTCCTTGCGATCCCTTCTGCACTCTGTCTCCTGCCGCTATTCCATCCGATGATCGCTGAATCCTCCCGGTGACCTGCACTGCCAGCAGAGATGCAGGACCTATCGTGACTTCAAAATAGCCATGTGACCAGTCACGTGGCTATTATCTCATTGGCTACAGACTGGTCACATGACTATGACACGTCATGTAGGACCTGCGAGTGCATCTCTCCGGTACACGGTGCACATATGTGTATCGCCGTGTACCGGCGACATGCTCTAGCACACGGTCGACTCCCCGTTCCGTTAGGGACCGGCTGACACAGCCGGTCATTAACGGAGATCACCGTTGCCATAGCAACGCAGTTAGCGGTGACGTCACCGCTAACCGCGGCTCCGAGAGCACCGTTGCTATGGTAACGCGTCTGTCAGCGTTACCGCTAGCAGCCAGCACTGATCACTCATGGAGTGAAGGCTGCACGCTGCTTCCCGATTGTAGTGATGATTGTAGTGAGGATGGAGGTTCCCCAGCCCCAAGTGATGAGCTGGTGCACCTCATCCTCACTACAATCGTCACTACTACTACACTAGTGATGATTGTAGTGAGGATGGAGGTTCCCCAGCCCCAAGTGATGAGCTGGTGAATCTCATCCTCACTACAATCGTCACTACTACTACACTAGAAAGAAAGAAGACAGAAAAGCAGGATCGTGGAGGGCTGACAGGGGGTAATAAAGATGGAGTCTCTAATGTGTCTGTGTATTTATTTCTATTAAAGTATTTTTTCTCTGTGTGGTGTCTTTTTTTTAACCCTTTATTGGAGATTCTTAATGGCCGGGTCAAACGTGCCTGACATTAAGAATCTCTGGCTTAATACTGGCTGGTAAAACAAAGCCAGTATTAACTCATTATTACCCAACAAGCCACCCGGCTCCAGGGCTGTTGGAAGAGTTGGATACAGCGCCAGATGATGGCGCTTCTATGAGAGCGCCATTTTCTGGGACGGCTGCGGACTGAAATCCGCAGCAGAGGCGCCCACAAACCTCGGGCTAACCTGTGCTGCGGATTCCAATCCCCAGCTGCCTAGTTGTACCCGGCTGGACACAAAAATGGGGCGAAGCCCACGTCATTTGTTTTTTAATTATTTCATGAAATAAGTGAAATAATTAAAAAAAACGGGCTTCCCTATATTTTTGGTTCCCAGCCGGGTACAAATAGGCAACTGGGGGTTGGAGGCAGCCCGTGGCTGCCAGCTGTACCTGGCTAGCATACAAAAATATGGCGAAGCCCACGTCATTTTTTTGGTGGGCAAAAAACTTCTGCATACAGTCCTGGATGGAGTATGCTGAGCCTTGTAGTTCTGCAGCTGCTGTCTGCTCTTCTTCATACAGACAGACAGCAGCTGCAGAACTACAAGGCTCAGCATACTCCATCCAGGACTGTATGCAGAAGTTTTTTGCCCCTGAAAAAATTATGTGGGCTTCGCCATATTTTTGTATGCTAGCCAGGTACAGCAGGCAGGTACGGCTGCCCCCAACCCCCAGTTGCCTATTTGTACCCGGCTGGGAACCAAAAATAAAGGGAAGCCCTTTTTTTATTATTTCATGAATTTCATGAAATAATTAGAAAACAAATGACGTAGGCTTTGCCCCATTTTTGTGTCCAGCCAGGTACAACTAGGCAGCTGGGGATTGGAATCCGCACCACAGGTTGGCCTGAGCTTTCTGGGCCCCACTGCTGCGAATTGCAGTCTGCAGCCGCCTCAGAAAATGGCATTTTCATAGAAGCGCCATCTTCTGGCGCTGTATCCAACTCTTCTAGCACCTGCCTGCTATACCTGGCTAGCATACAAAAATATGGCGAAGCTCACGTCCTTTTTTTGTAGTTTTTTGGCAAAAAAAATAAAAAATGCTTCCCTGGATTTTACATTGCCAGTGAAGGTAACACCAAGCAGTGGGGGTTAGCAGCCAGTAGCTGCTTGGATTACCCTTAGCTAGCAATACAAAAAATGCAGCGGGAGCCCATATATATTTTTTTTAATTATTTATTTAAATAACTAAAAATAAAATGGGCTTCCCTGTATTTTGATTGCTGGACATCACAGTGCTGTAAAAATAAATCTTTAAAAAAATGACGTAGCGCCCCGCGGTATTTTTGATTCTCAGCACAGATAAAGCAGACAGCTATGGGTTGCCACCCCCATCTGCCTGCCGTTACCTTGGTTGTCAATCAAAATACAGGGAAGCCCATTAATTTTTTCTATTTAAAAAATAGTTAAAAAAAAAAATGACGTTGGGTCCCCCCATTTTTGATAGCCAGATAGGGTAAAGCAGACGGCTGTAGCCTGAAAACCACAGCTGGCAGCTTTACCGTGGTTGGGGATCCAATGTGGAGGTCCCCTCAGGCTCTTTTTTATAATTATTTTATAAATATTAATAATTACACAATAAAAGTAGGGTCCCCCCCAAATTGGATCACCAGCCAAGGTAAAGCGGACAGCTGTGGTCTGGTATTCTCAGGGTGGGAAGGTCCATAGTTATTGGGCCTTCACAGCCTAAAAATAGCAGGCCGCAGGCACCCCAGACGTGGCGCATCCACTAGATGCGCCAATCCTGGCGCTTCACCCCAGCTCATCCCGTGCCCTGGTGCAGTGGCAAACGGGGTAATAAATCGGGTTGATACTAGCTGTAAAGTCACCTGAGATCAAGCCCAGCAGTTTGTGATGTCATGGCGTCTATTAGTTACCCAACATCATAAACTGTCAGTACTAACAAAAACAAAAAATTGACAAAATAAATTTATTTGAAAAAACAGTCCCCAAAACATTTCCTCTTTCACCAATTTATTGTAAGAAAAAAAATAAAGGGATCCCACGACGACTCTGGACCGTCTAGAATATGAGGGGGAGACACTCGGGGAACGTATCCCCCATTTTCTAGGAGTGCGGACCCTTCATGTGAGGAGTGTGGGTGCAATGAATCTGCACTCACTCTCCCCGGGTCCACAGCAGCAGAGTCCATGTCGTAATGGTTGCTACCAAAGCTGCAATGCCCTGCTCATGAGGTAAGGGCATGCCTAATCAGGAGAACTACTGTAGAGGAAGCTCTGCTCACTGGTATATAGGTGCTCAGAGGTAATAATAGATAAAATTAGTGAGTAACCTCGGCACTCTATATCTCCCAGACTAAGTCAGTAAGTCACAATGGATAGTAATGCAAAATCACTCTTTATTGGTCCGTATTAAGAAATTTTTTTTTTCATAAGCATATATGTTTTTGTCCAAAACAAGTTACAAATGACGTTTTGGCCTGAGCCTTCGTCAGATTGGACTTATCTGCATGTAATCATGAAAAATGACAATAATCAGTATCACATAAGAGTGAGAGAACAATAACATAAACTCGAACAATGTAGAGGTACAATTGGGATGCAGCAAAAAAATTGCAACACAGCAAGAAATGAAACACATGATACAAATGTCATAATACAGTACAAGGACAATATAGTAATGACAAATATGGGGTCAGAGTAGGCTTAGAAAGCTCTGGTACGAAAGAGATGTCAATCATAAAGTAACATGTGCAGTAGGTGTAGAGCTACAGTATGCATGGCAGAGCTAATGGGTAGACCGACCATAGAAATAGAACGGAGAAAAAGTGGAGAAAAAGTGTTGAAAAAGTGTTGAAAAAGTGGAGAATAAGTGGAGAATAAGTGGAGAAAAAGTGGAGAAAAAGTGGAGAAAAAGTGGAGAAAAAGTGGAGAAAAAGTGGAGAATAAATGGGGAAAAAGTGGAGAAAAAATGGAGAAAAAGTGGAGAAAAAGTGGAGAAAAGGTGGAGAAAAAGTGGAGAAAAAGTGGAGAAAAAAATGGAGAAAAAGTGGAGAAAAAGTGGAGAAAAAGTGGAGAAAAAAATGGAGAAAAAGTGGAGAAAAAGTGGAGAAAAGGTGGAGAAAAAGTGGAGAAAAAGTGGAGAATAAATGGGGAAAAAATGGAGAAAAAGTGGAGAAAAAGTGGAGAATAAATGGGGAAAAAGTGGAGAAAAAGTGGAGAAAAAGTGGAGAAAAGGTGGAGAAAAAGTGGAGAAAAAGTGGAGAAAAAAATGGAGAAAAAAATGGAGAAAAAGTGGCGAAAAAGTGGAGAAAAAGTGGAGAAAAAGTGGAGAAAAAAATTCTCCACTTTTTCTCCATTTATTCTCCACTTTTTCTCCACTGTTTCTCCACTTTTTCTCCACTTTTTCTCCATTTTTTTCTCCACTTTTTCTCCACTTTTTCTCCATTTATTCTCCACTTTTTCTCCACTGTTTCTCCATTTTTTTCTCCACTTTGTCTCCACTTTTTCTCCACTGTTTCTCCATTTTTTCTCCACTTTTTCTCCACTTTTTCTCCACTGTTTCTCCACTGTTTCTCCATTTTTTCTCCACTTTTTCTCCACTTTTTCTCCACTTTTTCTCCACTTTTTCTCCATTTTTTTCTCCACTTTTTCTCCACTTTTTCTCCACTTTTTCTCCACTTTTTCTCAAGTGGAGAAAAAAGTGGAGAAAAAAGTGGAGCACCCTTTGGTGCCTTTCATGTGGCACTAAGGGGTGCTTAGCTTTGTATTTAACCAAAAAAATGAAAAAAAAAAATGACGTAGGGTTCCCCCTAGTTTTGTAGCCAGCTAGGGTAAAGCAGACGGCTGCAGCCTGCAGACCACAGCTGGCAACCTCACCTTGGCTGGTAATCCAAAACTGAGGGCACCCCACGCTGTTATTTTAAATTAAATAAATAATTTAAAAAAAAAAACACGTAGGGGTCCCCCAAAATTGGATTACCAGCCAAGGTAAAGCAGACAGCTGGGGCCTGATATTCTCAGACTAGGGAGGTCCATGGTTATTGGACTCTCCCCAGCCTAAAAATAGCAGACCGCAGCGGCCCCAGAAGTGGCGCATCCATTAGATGCGCCAATCCTGGTGCTTCGCCCCAGCTCATCCCGCGCCCTGGTGCGGTGGCAAACGGGGTAATATATGGGGTTAATACCAGATGTGTAATGTCACCTGGCATCAAGCCCTGGGGTTGGTGAGGTCAGGCGTCTATCAGATACCCGACATCACCAACCCAGTCAGTAATAAAAAAAAAATAGACAACAACCACATTTTTATTTGAAAAAACACTCCCCAAAACATTCCCTCTTTAACCAATTTATTAGAATGAAAAACAAATCCAGGTCTGGTGTAATCCAAGGGGTTGCCATGACGATCCACACTGTCCCAGTCAATGAAGAGCAGGATGTTCCCCATTGACTGGGAGAGCAATGCAGTGACCTGAGCTAACATCAATGGGTCAGCCCAGGTCACTGCAGGGCATGACAAGTGCAGCTGTCAGCGAGGTACATTACCTGCGCTGATCTCCAGCACTGCCGACAGCCCCTGTCACTGAGGTCAATGACCGGCGCCTTCACATCAAGTATCGCGAGAGGTCCGTGACGTCTCGGGTCGGAAGCGAGAGGTGATGTGACAAGCGGCGGCCATGGAGGACAGTGACAGCGCTGAGGTCGGGATGGCGGGACTTCATCACCGCAGGTAAGCCGAGCGGGGGGGGATGTGTGTGTGTGTGTATGTATGTGTACGTGTGTGTGTGTATAAGTGTACATGCCGCGGGCAGGAGGGGGCGGAGTGAGCTGAGCGGGAAGTGTGGGCTTCCTGCACGTAACTAAGATAAACATCGGGTTACTAACCAAAGCGCTTTGCTTGGATACCCGATGTTTATCTTGGTTACCAGCTTGTGGCAGGCTGCCTGCGATGGCTCCTGCTCACTGTAGCTGTAAAAAGCCCTGCTTTTTGCTGCTAGAACCGTTCTCGAACGTATCTAGAACTATCGAGCTTTTGCAAAAAGCTCGAGTTCTAGTTCGATCTCGAACAGCCCCAAAAATCACTCGAGCTTAGAACTGGAGAACCTCGAACCACGAACCGCGCTCAACTCTACCCTTAAGGCTAAAGCCTAAACTACAAATTACATGCTTCTTTCAACATCAAAATTTTGTCACTACTCCTGTAAACCTGAATGGGAGAGCAATCTTGAGCTCAGGCAAGATTTGGCCATCTGCAAAATCCCCAAAATTAGGAGTCTTACCACTGTGTCTGCTACCTACAAAGAAAATCCCTGAAGCCATACACCAGAACAGTAATAAGATTCATTTAAGAAAAAAAACAAACACTGAGTGTCATGTATTTTTTTTTAAATACAGCTGGTAATAATGTAATGCTAAGTATGGGGAAGAACCATGCATACAGCAACAGGGAAGATACCTAACCATGGCTTACCCTAAACTGGGTGCTAGGTAAGGAATGAACGGGATGAGAACTTAATCAACTCCACTATGCTTTAATGAAGACACAGGGAGCATAAACAGATGGAAGTGAATGAATAACTTATCTCCAAGAAGGCACACAGAGAGGAACAGCAACAAACAGCAATGTTTCTTTAGATGAATACAAGTTGACTGCTTGCATCCAAGGTCAGTATGCAAATATAACTCTATCCTCAGCAAACTCCAATTGAAAATGTGGGTATTTAAGGACTAGAGATGAGCGAGCATCTGGAGGCTCGAGTTCGGTTCGGTTTGTCGAACGAAGGCCGTGTTCGAGTTCGGCTCGACGAACCGTTCAACGAACTTCTCGAGCCCCATTGAAACCAATGGCAGCAAACACAAACACATAAAAACACATTATAAATGTACACATACAGTTAATAAACATTGCCATAAGACTTACAGGTCCACCGCAACGCATCCTGCACACTGTCTCCTGCCGCTTTTCCTTCCGATAATCGCTTCGTCCTCCCGGTAACCAGCACTGATGATAGCACCTATTGTGACGTCAAAATAACATGTGACCAGTCACGTGTCTATTATTTCATTGGCTACAGACTGGTCACATTGCTATGACGTCATGCTAGGTCCTGTCATTGCACTCTCCGGTACGCAATGATCGTTCCAGCATCTCCGTATACCGGCGAAATGCTCTGGCACATGTTCGACTCCCCGTTCTGCTTCCCCGTTTCGTTATTCACCGGCTGCCACAGCTGGTCAATAACGGAGATCACCGTTGCTATAGCAATCCGCCTGTCAGTGGTGACGTCACCGCTTACAGCCTGCAGCCTCTACTCACTGACTGAGTGAATAGACTGCAGTGCACGGGGAGCAGCAGCGTCCTTCCTCCAATACAGTGCTGTCTGATGTAGCAGAGGTGCATGGGTTGAAGGAGAAAGAAGACAGAAGACCATGGGTCGTGGAGGGGTGAGAGGGAGTAATAACCATGGAGTCTCTAAGTGTGTCTGTGTATTTATTTCTATTAAAGTATTTTTTCTCTGTGTGGTGTCTTTTTTTAACCCTTTATTGGAGATTCTTAATGCCTGGTTCAAACTTGCCTGACATTAAGAATCTCTAACTTAATACTAGCTAGTAAAACAAAGCTAGTATTAACTCATTATTACCCAGCAAGCCACCAGACTTCAGGGCTGCTGGAAGAGTTGGATACAGCGCCAGATGATGGCGCTTCTACGAAAGTGCCATTTTCTGAGGGCGGCTGTGGACTGCAATTCACAGCAGAGGGACCCAGAAAGTTCAGGCCAACCTGTGCTGCGAATTCCAATCCCCAGCTGCCTAGTTGTACCTGGCTGGACACAAAAATAGAGCGAAGCTCATGTCGATTTTTTTTTTTAATTATTTCATGAAATTCATGAAATAATTAAAAAAAGGTCTTCCCTATTTTTTTAGTTCCCAGCCGGGTACAAATAGGCAGCTGAGGGTTGGAGGCAGCCATACCTGCCTGCTGCACCTGGCTAGCATACAAAAATATGGCGAAGCCCACGTCATTTTTTTGGTGAACAAAAAACTCCTGCATACAGTCCTGGATGGAGTATGCTGAGCCTTGTAGTTGTGCAGCTGCTGTCTGCTCTCCTGCATACACTAGTGCAGTGTTTCTCAACTCCAGTCCTCGAGACCCACCAACAGATCATGTTTTCAGGTTTTCCTCAATCAGGTTTTCAAGATTTCCTTAATGTTGCACAGGTGATGGAATTATTCCCTGTCTAACATTGAGGAAAACCTGAAAACATGATCTGTTGGTGGGTCTTGAGGACTGGAGTTGAGAAACACTGCACTAGTGAATGGAACATGCTGAGCCTTGTCGTTCTGCAGCTGCTGTCTGCTCATCCCCATACAGACAGCAGATGCAGAACTACAAGGCTCGGCATACTCCATCAAGGACTGGATGCAGGAGTTTTTTGCCCCCCCCCAAAAAATTATGTGGGATTCGCAATGTTTTTATATGCTAGCCAGGTACAGCAGGCAGCTACGGGCTGCCCTCAACCCCAGCTGCCTATTTGTACCCCGCTGGGAACCAAAAATATAGGGAAGCCCTTTTTTTTAATTATTTCATGAATTTCCTGAAATAATTAAAAAAAAAATGACTTTGGCTTCGCCGAGTTTTTCTGTCCAGCCAGGTAGAACTAGGCAGCAGGGGATTGGAATCCGCAGCTCAGAATGCCCAAGCTTTCTGGGCACCCATGCTGCTAATTGCAGTCCGCAGCCGCCCCAGAAAATGGCGCTTTCATAGAAGCGCCATCTTCTGGTGCTGTATTCAACTCTTCCAGCTGCCCTGGTGACGGGTGGCTCGCTCGGTAATAATGGGGTTAGGGCTAGCTGTATATTATCAACTGGCCCTAAGCCCGAAATTCATGGTGTCACGCCAATATTAGACATGGCCACTAGAGTTGAGCGCGGTTCGTGGTTCGTGGTTCTCCAGTTCGCGGCTCGAGTGATTTTGGGGCATGTTCTAGATCGAACTAGAACTCGAGCTTTTTGCAAAAGCTCGATAGTTCTAGAAACGTTCGAGAACGGTTCTAGCAGCCAAAAAACAGCAAAATCCTAGCTTGGTTTCTGCTGTAATAGTGTAAGTCACTCTGTGAATCAAACTATTATCACATTTCAGTGTATAGTGTGCGTGAACAGCGCCTTCAGATCACTGCTGTTTCTATAATGGCGATCGCCTTTTTTTTTTTTTTTTTTCTTGTCTTCCTTCCCTAAGCGCGCGCGTCTTGTGGGGCGGGCCAGCATGTCAGCCAATCACAGACACACACACACCTAAGTGGACTTTGAGCCAGAGAAGCAACGGCATGTGTGATAGGATCTGCATGTCACATGTCCCTGCATTATAAAACCGGACATTTTCTTCACGAACGCCATTATCTGCCTTCTGCGTCTTTGGTGTCAGACATCAGTGTCGCAGCTCCGTCCTCCTGAGTCCTATAGCCGATACAGCTGTATGCGCTGCATACACAGCGTTAGACAGCTTAGGGAGAGCACATTCTAGCAGTCCTTTTAAGGGCTCAAAGCGGCAGGGTCAGAGAGCCATAAGTGACAGGTCCTGCAAACAGCAACAGCGTCTGTGTAGCCCAGGTCAGGGATTTCCTCCCTGCATTTCACCATTAGGAGGGAATAGAAAGGCAGGCTTCCATTCCTCTACCCAGAGCACCACAATCCTGCCACTGTACCCTCTTGTCCTCTGCACACTCCAACTCATTCTAAGTAAGCCATTATACTAGCAAACATTCAGTGTACCTAGTGGCATCCTATACGTGGCTATTGGACTTTGCTATAGTCCCACTAGTGCAAAGACATTTGCAGAGCACGTCTGCCTGCATTGCACACTACAACTTTTTTAAACTAAGCAATTTTACTAGCAAACACTCAGTGTACCTAGTGGCATCCTATACGTGGCTATTGGACTTTGCTATAGTCCCACTAGTGCAAAGACATTTGCAGAGCACGTCTGCCTGCATTGCACACTACAACTTTTTTAAACTAAGCAATTTTACTAGCAAACACTCAGTGTACCTAGTGGCATCCTAAACGTGGCTATTGGACTTTGCTATAGTCCCACTAGTGCAAAGACATTAGCAGAGCACATCTGCCTGCATTGCACACTCCAAGTTTTTTAAACTAAGCAATTTTACTAGCAAACACTCAGTGTACCTAGTGGCATCCTATACGTGGCTATTGGACTTTGCTATAGTCCCACTAGTGCAAAGACATTTGCAGAGCACGTCTGCCTGCATTGCACACTACAACTTTTTTAAACTAAGCAATTTTACTAGCAAACACTCAGTGTACCTAGTGGCATCCTATACGTGGCTATTGGACTTTGCTATAGTCCCACTAGTGCAAAGACATTTGCAGAGCACGTCTGCCTGCATTGCACACTACAACTTTTTTAAACTAAGCAATTTTACTAGCAAACACTCAGTGTACCTAGTGGCATCCTATACGTGGCTATTGGACTTTGCTATAGTCCCACTAGTGCCAAGACATTTGCAGAGCGCATCTGCCTGCGTTGCACACTCCAACTAATTATAACGAAGCCATTATACTAGCAAACACTCAGTGTACCTAGTGGCATCCTATACGTGGCTATTGGACTTTTGTCAATTCACAGTATTGGAACGTTATTTGCAGGACATCTGCCTGCATTGCACACTCTAACTTTTTTAAACTCAGCCATTATACTAGCAAACACTCACTGTACCTAGTTGTATCCTAAACGTGGCTATTGTACTTTTGTCAATTCACAGTATTGGAACGTTATTTGCAGGACATCTGCCTGCATTGCACACTCAAACTTTTTTAAACTCAGCCATTATAATAGCAAACACTCACTGTACCTAGTTGTATCCTAAACGTGGCTATTGTACTTTTGTCAATTCACAGTATTGGAACGTTATTTGCAGGACATCTGCCTGCATTGCACACTCAAACTTTTTTAAACTCAGCCATTATACTAGCAAACACTCACTGTACCTAGTTGTATCCTAAACGTGGCTATTGTACTTTTGTCAATTCACAGTATTGGAACGTTATTTGCAGGACATCTGCCTGCATTGCACACTCAAACTTTTTTAAACTCAGCCATTATACTAGCAAACACTCACTGTACCTAGTTGTATCCTAAACGTGGCTATTGTACTTTTGTCAATTCACAGTATTGGAACGTTATTTGCAGCACGTCTGCCTGCATTGCACACTCAAACTTTTTTAAACTCAGCCATTATACTAGCAAACACTCACTGTACCTAGTTGTATCCTAAACGTGGCTATTGTACTTTTGTCAATTCACAGTATTAGAACGTTATTTGCAGGACATCTGCCTGCATTGCACACTCAAACTTTTTTAAACTCAGCCATTATACTAGCAGACACTCACTGTACCTAGTTGTATCCTAAACGTGGCTATTGTACTTTTGTCAATTCACAGTATTGGAACGTTATTTGCAGGACATCTGCCTGCATTGCACACTCAAACTTTTTTAAACTCAGCCATTATACTAGCAAACACTCAGTGTACCTAGTTGTATCCTAAACGTGGCTATTGTACTTTTGTCAATTCACAGTATTGGAACGTTATTTGCAGGACATCTGCCTGCATTGCACACTCAAACTTTTTTAAACTCAGCCATTATACTAGCAAACACTCACTGTACCTAGTTGTATCCTAAACGTGGCTATTGTACTTTTGTCAATTCACAGTATTGGAACGTTATTTGCAGCACGTCTGCCTGCATTGCACACTCAAACTTTTTTAAACTCAGCCATTATACTAGCAAACACTCACTGTACCTAGTTGTATCCTAAACGTGGCTATTGTACTTTTGTTAATTCACAGTATTGGAACGTTATTTGCAGGACATCTGCCTGCATTGCACACTCAAACTTTTTTAAACTCAGCCATTATACTAGCAAACACTCACTGTACCTAGTTGTATCCTAAACGTGGCTATTGTACTTTTGTCAATTTACACTACTGCAAATCTATGTGCAGCACCTCTGCATGACAACCTCGTGCTCTGTTTTTAATAAGCTATAATGATAGCACAAAATACTGCCATTTTGTGGCATCATAGAACTGGCTGTTGTATTCCATTAGTGCCCCACTGGTGACAAGCTATTTCTAGCACCTCTACATCACACCCTCATGCACATTTTGCTACGCTAATGTTATAGCAAACTCATGGAATTCATTGCTGCATTTCATAATTCGGAGGGATAGAAAGTCAGGCTTCCTTTAGCTTTTCCTTCTGTTCATAGACAGCATCTCCAAGACAAATTTCCCCTCCACGTCTAAGTGTGGAGAGGCAGCTAGTGCGCATGCGTGTGCCGATGTACCCCAGCTGCAGCATAATTACAGTGTTTCGCCTAGTGAGTATGCTCAGCCTGACTGTGCCATTCCTGACGCTAAGTTTTCATTTCGGGATACAGCGCATGCTCCCACACTAAGTGTGAAAAGCCTCTTTGCACAGGTGCTTGCATTCCGTGCCGGGTATAAGTCCTGTTTTGGGCATAGACACCATGCTAAAGCTGATAGTCTTTTTTCAGAGACTGTATTTCATGATACTGAGCATGCTCAGGCACTTCCTGCATCAGAGACTAGGTCCGGTAATGAACTCTTTGGCCCTGGCCCTGATGTGGGGGTCCCATATAGACCACAGGGCATCAGGTGTCCTCCCAAATGTCTTGCAGAGGCCCACACCTATGACTTGTCACCGCATTATTGATGCTCAGACGATGACTGGTGAGGTGTTTGGGTCATGGCAGCCATGAGGTCATCATTGAAGTTGCGTTTCCAAATAGGACGCTAGTTATGCCACTCATGACGTGTCACTCTACTTTTGTCTCCAGGAGGTGCATTGTGGATCACCCTGGTTTGGGGCGGACCCAGGTTATAAAAGGGTCTGGAGCCAACCAGGAGGTGCGCAGTCTTCTATTATGCTCCGAAAGAGCACACCTCCATGTGTTGAATCCATTGCGGCTTTAGGCCAGAGGTAGGCAGGGATCGGGTGGTGGATGCAGGCCACCACCACAGTTGGTAACGCAGAACGGTTAAGACCAGCTCCTGTCCTAACAGTCCTGCTTGTGCAGCCCAGTGGCATTAACAGGCCTGCTGCTGCTGATGCGCCTGCTGTCCACAGGTGTGGCCCCTACGCACACGGTCAGCGTACTCAATGGCCCCTGTGTTGTTAACAGGGAGTTCCTGGGCTGGGTGGGCATGTGGACCCTGTGACGCTAACAGGGCTCACAGTCTCCAGATCCGAATGGCGTCTAACTCGGTTCAGGCTACTATTAGTTTCATAGCCACACAGCTCTGTATCCTCCACCAAACCTTCAAGTTGCCAACCTCTCCTTTTCCAACTGGGAGCACGGTGGACACTGACTGCTGATGGGGATATATACCTTTCTCTTTCTTTTCTTATTAATTTTCGTTATATATCGGTCACAGATTATATACCACTTTATCCAAATCTGCCAGTCCCACTGTAACAGATGTTGTTTCTTCAGCAAATGTTACAGTTGCTTAACCACCAAATCCACGGACCAAAACTTTTTTCCCCTTTCCAACACACCTGTTCCCCTTTCCAACAGCATCTGTCCTTTTTCAACTCATTTTGGGATATGACCAAAAGTGCAACTGTGCAGGGACACCGTACTCAACGCCATCTCAGCACAGCAGCCATCCCTCGGTCCCTCCGATGTGGACAAGTAAAAGACCATTTCCTCCTATCCATGACAAAGCGTTGAGATTCACTCTGTGCAGCACTGGTGTTTAGTGGACAAGTAGATCTAAGATTGCGTACCACATTCTGCAGATACTCCTGTATACGTGCGTCTATTTCTATGGCAGGAATTAGTTCGCCAAATTTTGTCTTGTACCGGGGATCTAACAGTGTGGCAACCCAGTATTCAGGATTAGTTCAAATTCATACAATCCGAGGGTCATGTAGGTAGTGCAGCAAGAAGGCGCTCATGTGTCTTGTGCATCCAGGAGGACCAAGTCCTTGGTGTGTTGGTGGCAGAGAGGTGAGAATCGTGCATCCTTCCTCTGCCCTCTCCCCCCAACCTCGCACAACCGAAATGTGAGCAAGCTCTCACTCATCTGCTGAGTCTTCCATGCCCATCGCCAGTTCGTCCTCCATTTCTTCATGGGCTCCTGCACTTTCATCAACACTTTTTGCTGATACTATGCGCCCTTGTTAATCCCTCTCCCTCACCATGACTGCCGCATAGGTGCCGCTGACCATCTGGACCTCGTAGATCTTGTTATCCCTTCCGCATATGACTCCTCCTGTACTTCCTCCCCTTCCTCTTGTCCCAACACCTGACTCCGAATAATAATTACAGTGTGCTCCATCATGTAGATGACCAGAATTGTCACGCTGAGAATGACATTGCCAGTGCTAAACATCTTCGTCGACATTTCAAAACTGTGTAGCAGGGTGCATAGGTCCTTGATCTGACACCACTCCAGCAGCGTGATCTGCACCACCTCTGGATCAAGTTATCCCAGGCTATATGTCTTACCGTATTTCAGCAGGGCTCTGCGGTGCTGCCACACACGCTGCAACATGTGCAGATTCAAATTCCTGCGTGTCGAAACATCGCATTTACGGCGTTTAACTGCCAGACCCTAAGACTTCCGGAGTGATGAAAGTTGTTGAGCTGCTGTGTGCGCACGATGGAAGTGAGCACATAGCGAGCGTGCCCACTGCACAAGGCCATGTAGGCCGTGATGGTGTTTTAAAAATTGCTGGCGAATTCGGTTCAACACGTGAGCCCTAAAAGGCACGTGTGTCACATTGCCCTGAGGATGGCCCGCAGCCAGGTTTGCATCATTGCCGCACACGGCTGTTAAGTCACCAACGGAGTCCGCTCCGTCAATTTGTACTCCGGTCGCCAGGTGACAACGTGTTCCTTTCATGAATAGTGCTGATGATGGGAGAGTAGTCGATGCCAGCGGCGCAGGTGGACGCAGGTTATGCTCACCCACTGGGCTGCATTACCTTGACAGATGCAGAATCTCTGGCTGAATGTAGCTGGTGGGTATCTCACAGATGAAATACCATCATTCAGCTACAACCAATGGGAAGACACCACACCCTTTTTTATGCCCATCCTGTCTGCAGACCACTGCCAGACATAGCTATGAACCTCTGGTTAATTTTACCCCCAGCTCAGTTTTATGATTTTGTGTGCTTGTTACCTGACTACTTTTCCTGCTTGCTGTTTATGTACCTTGTTGGCCGATACGCATTTCACCTCTGCTTGTTTTCTGATTCTTTCCTGGCCGTCCCATTCTGTTCCTGTTCCTCAATTAATGTTTTGACCCTGCCTGACTACTATTCTCTGTAATAGCGGTGTGACTCACATTTCCCATACATTTCAAAGTAAAACTTTGACCGCCTGATGGCATTGAGCTCTGCTGCCAGCATAGTAAGGAGGTGTGTGGTAGTCCTTGTGCGCAGTTGCAAGGAAGGGTGGCCTGACCACACAGGGTTTGCGCCAAGGTAGAGGACCCACACGAGGTTGAAGAGGCAGAAGCAGTGTATTAACTTCTACATACAGAACAAGGATTGAAACAACTCGTGGGGACGGCAAGACTTGTACAGCAGACCCTTCTCCATCTCTCACCATAGTTTGCCAGTGCCCAGTCAGTGACATGTAATGACCCTGTCTATGCTTACTGGTCCAAGTATCTGTGTTGAAATGCACCCTGTCGCACACAGATTTTCTCAAGGAAGTGGTGATGTTGTGTGCGACATGCTGGTGTAGCGCGGGCATGCTTTTCTTGGAGAAGCAGTGGTGATTGGGCATCTGGTACTGGGGCACAGCGACAGACATAAGGTCTGTAAAATCCTGTGTGTCCACTACGCGTAAAGGCAGCATTTCGGTAGCCAACAGCTTACAGAGGGATAGAGTCAACCACTTAGCGTTGTCATGGGTCGCAGTAAGTGGCCTTTTATTTGACCACATCTGAGGGACAGAGATCTGGCTGCTGTCTGTAGACGGTGTTGAGTAGGGTGTCCCTGGAAAAATGCAGGTTTGTGAGAAAAGTGCAGGCGGAGACATGATGTTGCCTTCATCTTGCCTTCAGATCTGTTCATCTTGTATCATTTTTAAAAAACACAGCAAGCAAGGGTTACTCCAAGCGGAGTCTACCTTTTTTCCCCAAATTGGGCACACAGACACCCCATCAGTGGCAGGACTTGTGCCCTAGTTGCAAACAGGATGTTTTGATTTGCATCAAGCACATTCCAAATCCACAAGCATTTACTCTCCCCAGGATGACACAGGGGTAGTAAATTCTTTCTGGATCCATGACTTGTTCATTTTGATGAACGTCAGTCTGTCCACATTGTCACTGGACAGACGCGTGCGCTTATCTGTCAGCACACACCCAGCAGCACTGAAGACACGTTCAGAGACAACGCTGGCAGCTGGACACGACAAAATCTTCAAGGCGTAACTGGAGAGCTCTTGACATTTTTCTAGATTTGAAGCACAAAAGGAGCAAGGCTCCATTTGCAAAGTCATTGCATCGATGTTCATTTGGAGATACTCCTGTATCATCCTCTCCATCCGTTGACTATGTGACACACTTGATGTCTCTGGTGGCCTTGCAAAGGAGGGTCTAAAAAAATTATGAAAAGATTCCATAAAATTGCTGTTACCAGCACCAGATACGGTCCTACTGGTACGGGTAGACTGTTGAAGATGACGAGGCCGTCCCATGTTTGTCAAGTTACAACTGGGAGAATCACTCCCTTCACCTGCACGGTTGTTTGGTGGAAAAGCCGAGCTAAGATCGAGTAACAGCTTCTGCTGATACTCCTGCATACGTGCGTCCCTTTCTATGGGTGGAATTATGTCACAAAATTTGGACTTGTCCCGGGGATCTAATAGTGTGGCAAGCCAGTAGTCATCATCACTTCTAATTTTGACAATACGAGGGTCATGTTGGAGGTAGTGCAACAAGAAGGCACTCATGTGTCTTGCGCAGCCATGCGGACCAAGTCCACGCTGTGTTTGTGGCATAGAGGTGCTAACCGTTCTTTCTTCCTCTGTCATCTCCCCCCAACCTCTTTCAACTTAAATTTGACCAAGGTCCCCCTCATCTGCTGAGTCTTCCATGTCCATGGACAGTTCGTCCTCCATATCTTCATGTCCTCCTGCACCTTCCTCAACATCTCGCCTGCTACCATGCGCCCTTGTTGATCCCTGTCCCCCATGGTCCCATGCCTGCCGCGTTGGTGATGATGAACGTCTGGACCTTGGTGATGTTGTTGTGTCTTGCGCATATGAATCCTCCTGTAGTTCCTCCCCTTCCTGTTGTCCCACCCCCTGACTCCGAATAGTGTTTAGCGTGTGCTCCAGGATGTAAATGACTGTAATCGTCATGCTGATAATGGCATTGTCAGCGCTAAACATATTCGTCGCCATGTCGAAACTGTGCAGAAGGGTGCATAGGTCCTTGATCTGAGATCACTCCATCAGGGTGATCTGCCCCACCTCTGCATCTCGTTGGCCCAGGCTATACGTCATGACGTATTGCACCAGGGCTCTGCGGTGCTGCCACAGTCGCTGTAACATGTGGAGAGTTGAATTCCAGCGTGTCGCCACATCGCATTTCAGGCGATGAACCGGCAGGCCCAAAGACTTCTGGAGCGATGCAAGTCGCTCAGCTGCGGCCGTTGAACGGCGGAAGTGAGCACTGCAGACAGTTTCCGTGCCCTGGTCAGAAGGCCATCTAGGCCGGGATAGTGTGTTAAAAATTGCTGGACAACAAGGTTCAACACGTGAGCCATACAAGGCACGTGTGTCACCTTGCCCAGGCGAAGGGCCGCACCCAGGTTTGCAGCATTGTCGCACACGGCCTTACCAGGCTGCAGGTTGAGTGGAGACAACCATTTATTAAACTCGGACCGCAGAGCTGACCACAACTCCTCAGCTGTGTGACTCTTATTCCCAAGACATGTCAAGCTAAAGACCGCCTGATGCCGTTGCGCTCTGCTGCCAGCATAGTAATGAGGGGTGCGTCATTCCTTCTGCGCAGTGAGAACGCTGGTGGCCTGACCAGGCAGGCTTGGGGCGGAGGTGGAGGACCCAGATGAGGTGGAGGATGCAGAAGCAGTGGCGGAACTTGGACAGACAGAGGATTGACACACAAGTCGTGGGGACGGCAAGACTTGTGCAGCAGACCCTTCACCATCTATCACCATAGTTACCCAGTGCCCAGTCAGCGACATGTAACGTCCCTGTCCATGCTTACTGGTCCAAGTATCGGTGGTGAAATTCACCCGTTCACACACAGAGTTTCTCAAGGAAGCGGTGATATTGTGTGCGACATGCTGGTGTAGCGCGGGCACACCTTTCTTGGAGAAGTAGTGGCGACTAGGCATCTGGTACTGGGGCACAGCGACAGATATAAGGTCTCTAAAATCCTGTGTGTCCACTAGGCGGAAAGGCAGCATTTCTGTAGCCAACAGCTTACAGAGGGATAGAGTCAACCTCTTCGCTTTGTCATGGGTCGAAGGAAGTGGCCTTTTATTTGACCACATCTGAGGGACAGAGATCTGGCTGCTGTGTGTAGACGGTGTTGAGTAGGGTGTCCCTGGAAAAATGCAGCTTTGGGAGGAAAGTGCAGGCGGAGACATGATGTTGCCTTCATCCAAAGTTGGTGCTATCGATGTCTGAGAGAGCTGTACACACTCACTTGTTTCCCCTTCCAAACCAACTGACGACCTACCAAGCAAACTGCCTGTTGCGGTTACAGTGGTGGAAGTTGTGGGTGGAAATACAGGTGTGACAGCTGTCCCCACAGTCCTAGAAGATGACGAGCGCGCGGATGCCCTGGAAGGGGCAGGCGGTGGATGGTTGGCTCCACTAGGCCGCATTGCAGCACGGTGAGCTTCCCACCAGGCCATATGATATTTATTCATGTGACGATTCATGGAAGAAGTTGTCAAACTGCTGAGGTTTTGACCTCTACTAAGATAACCATGGCAAATGTTACAGATCACATAATTTGGCCGATCTTTTTTTATGTCAAAAAAGGACCAGGCTAGGCAAGGCTTAGAGGCCATGCGACCTGTTGATCCACCCCGAATAATGCTCAGAGGCAGAGTGGTGGCTGAGGATGCAGTTGTAGATGTGCTACCAGTGCTCCGACTGTGTCCAGGAAGGCGCCAGGTTACTTCGACGTCGGTTGCATCCTCCTCCACCGCCTCTATTGACCTCCTCGAGTGTCTGACTGTGGGTTGACAGTAGGTGGGATCTAGAACTTCATCATCAATTGTTGTGTTTGCACTCCCCTCCCCCTCAGACCGAGTTTCTTCTTGCCCTGACCGAATATTTAAGTTGTCATCCCAATCGGGTATCTGCGTCTCATCTTCATCAGTATGTTCCTCATTGCCTATAACCACAGTTGTTGGAAAGGCAGCATTTTGGTAGCCAACAGTTTGCATTTTATGAAAGTCAACCTCCAAGCCATGTCATGCCCTTCTAAAAGCATGTATAACACAGCGAGGGGACTCCAACCACAGTCTCCCTCGTTGCCACTCACTGGGCCACACACACCCCACTTGACTGGCATCGGTTGAGCCCCCTTTTGAAAAAGAAAAAGATGCTTTGCATGAAGCACTCTCAAAAATACGCGTGCCTTTCCCGTCCCCTGGCTGACCCCGGGGAAGAAAAGTCCTCTGAGAGCCATGACTTGTTCATCTTGGTTCTTTTAGAAACACAGCGAGGGGACTCCAACCACAGTCTCCCTCGTTGCCACTCACTGGGCCACACACACCCCACTTGACTGGCATCGGTTGAGCCCCCTTTTGAAAAAGAAAAAGATGCTTTGCATGAAGCACTCTCAAAAATACGCGTGCCTTTCCCGTCCCCTGGCTGACCCCGGGGAAGAAAAGTCCTCTGAGAGCCATGACTTGTTCATCTTGGTTCTTTTAGAAACACAGCGAGGGGACTCCAACCACAGTCTCCCTCGTTGCCACTCACTGGGCCACACACACCCCACTTGACTGGCATCGGTTGAGCCCCCTTTTGAAAAAGAAAAAGATGCTTTGCATGAAGCACTCTCAAAAATACGCGTGCCTTTCCCGTCCCCTGGCTGACCCCGGGGAAGAAAAGTCCTCTGAGAGCCATGACTTGTTCATCTTGGTTCTTTTAGAAACACAGCGAGGGGACTCCAACCACAGTCTCCCTCGTTGCCACTCACTGGGCCACACACACCCCACTTGACTGGCATCGGTTGAGCCCCCTTTTGAAAAAGAAAAAGATGCTTTGCATGAAGCACTCTCAAAAATACGCGTGCCTTTCCCGTCCCCTGGCTGACCCCGGGGAAGAAAAGTCCTCTGAGAGCCATGACTTGTTCATCTTGGTTCTTTTAGAAACACAGCGAGGGGACTCCAACCACAGTCTCCCTCGTTGCCACTCACTGGGCCACACACACCCCACTTGACTGGCATCGGTTGAGCCCCCTTTTGAAAAAGAAAAAGATGCTTTGCATGAAGCACTCTCAAAAATACGCATGCCTTTCCCGTCCCCTGGCTGACTCAAGGGAAGAAAAGTCCTCTGAGAGCCATGACTTGTTCATCTTGGTTCTTTTAGAAACACAGCGAGGGGACTCCAACCACAGTCTCCCTCGTTGCCACTCACTGGGCCACACACACCCCACTTGACTGGCATCGGTTGAGCCCCCTTTTGAAAAAGAAAAAGATGCTTTGCATGAAGCACTCTCAAAAATACGCATGCCTTTCCCGTCCCCTGGCTGACTCAAGGGAAGAAAAGTCCTCTGAGAGCCATGACTTGTTCATCTTGGTTCTTTTAGAAACACAGCGAGGGGACTCCAACCACAGTCTCCCTCGTTGCCACTCACTGGGCCACACACACCCCACTTGACTGGCATCGGTTGAGCCCCCTTTTGAAAAAGAAAAAGATGCTTTGCATGAAGCACTCTCAAAAATACGCGTGCCTTTCCCGTCCCCTGGCTGACCCCGGGGAAGAAAAGTCCTCTGAGAGCCATGACTTGTTCATCTTGGTTCTTTTAGAAACACAGCGAGGGGACTCCAACCACAGTCTCCCTCGTTGCCACTCACTGGGCCACACACACCCCACTTGACTGGCATCGGTTGAGCCCCCTTTTGAAAAAGAAAAAGATGCTTTGCATGAAGCACTCTCAAAAATACGCGTGCCTTTCCCGTCCCCTGGCTGACCCCGGGGAAGAAAAGTCCTCTGAGAGCCATGACTTGTTCATCTTGGTTCTTTTAGAAACACAGCGAGGGGACTCCAACCACAGTCTCCCTCGTTGCCACTCACTGGGCCACACACACCCCACTTGACTGGCATCGGTTGAGCCCCCTTTTGAAAAAGAAAAAGATGCTTTGCATGAAGCACTCTCAAAAATACGCGTGCCTTTCCCGTCCCCTGGCTGACCCCGGGGAAGAAAAGTCCTCTGAGAGCCATGACTTGTTCATCTTGGTTCTTTTAGAAACACAGCGAGGGGACTCCAACCACAGTCTCCCTCGTTGCCACTCACTGGGCCACACACACCCCACTTGACTGGCATCGGTTGAGCCCCCTTTTGAAAAAGAAAAAGATGCTTTGCATGAAGCACTCTCAAAAATACGCGTGCCTTTCCCGTCCCCTGGCTGACCCCGGGGAAGAAAAGTCCTCTGAGAGCCATGACTTGTTCATCTTGGTTCTTTTAGAAACACAGCGAGGGGACTCCAACCACAGTCTCCCTCGTTGCCACTCACTGGGCCACACACACCCCACTTGACTGGCATCGGTTGAGCCCCCTTTTGAAAAAGAAAAAGATGCTTTGCATGAAGCACTCTCAAAAATACGCATGCCTTTCCCGTCCCCTGGCTGACTCAAGGGAAGAAAAGTCCTCTGAGAGCCATGACTTGTTCATCTTGGTTCTTTTAGAAACACAGCGAGGGGACTCCAACCACAGTCTCCCTCGTTGCCACTCACTGGGCCACACACACCCCACTTGACTGGCATCGGTTGAGCCCCCTTTTGAAAAAGAAAAAGATGCTTTGCATGAAGCACTCTCAAAAATACGCATGCCTTTCCCGTCCCCTGGCTGACTCAAGGGAAGAAAAGTCCTCTGAGAGCCATGACTTGTTCATCTTGGTTCTTTTAGAAACACAGCGAGGGGACTCCAACCACAGTCTCTCTCGTTGCCACTCACTGGGCCACACACACCCCACTTGACTGGCATCGGTTGAGCCCCCTTTTGAAAAAGAAAAAGATGCTTTGCATGAAGCACTCTCAAAAATACGCGTGCCTTTCCCGTCCCCTGGCTGACCCCGGGGAAGAAAAGTCCTCTGAGAGCCATGACTTGTTCATCTTGGTTCTTTTAGAAACACAGCGAGGGGACTCCAACCACAGTCTCCCTCGTTGCCACTCACTGGGCCACACACACCCCACTTGACTGGCATCGGTTGAGCCCCCTTTTGAAAAAGAAAAAGATGCTTTGCATGAAGCACTCTCAAAAATACGCGTGCCTTTCCCGTCCCCTGGCTGACCCCGGGGAAGAAAAGTCCTCTGAGAGCCATGACTTGTTCATCTTGGTTCTTTTAGAAACACAGCGAGGGGACTCCAACCACAGTCTCCCTCGTTGCCACTCACTGGGCCACACACACCCCACTTGACTGGCATCGGTTGAGCCCCCTTTTGAAAAAGAAAAAGATGCTTTGCATGAAGCACTCTCAAAAATACGCGTGCCTTTCCCGTCCCCTGGCTGACCCCGGGGAAGAAAAGTCCTCTGAGAGCCATGACTTGTTCATCTTGGTTCTTTTAGAAACACAGCGAGGGGACTCCAACCACAGTCTCCCTCGTTGCCACTCACTGGGCCACACACACCCCACTTGACTGGCATCGGTTGAGCCCCCTTTTGAAAAAGAAAAAGATGCTTTGCATGAAGCACTCTCAAAAATACGCGTGCCTTTCCCGTCCCCTGGCTGACCCCGGGGAAGAAAAGTCCTCTGAGAGCCATGACTTGTTCATCTTGGTTCTTTTAGAAACACAGCGAGGGGACTCCAACCACAGTCTCCCTCGTTGCCACTCACTGGGCCACACACACCCCACTTGACTGGCATCGGTTGAGCCCCCTTTTGAAAAAGAAAAAGATGCTTTGCATGAAGCACTCTCAAAAATACGCGTGCCTTTCCCGTCCCCTGGCTGACCCCGGGGAAGAAAAGTCCTCTGAGAGCCATGACTTGTTCATCTTGGTTCTTTTAGAAACACAGCGAGGGGACTCCAACCACAGTCTCCCTCGTTGCCACTCACTGGGCCACACACACCCCACTTGACTGGCATCGGTTGAGCCCCCTTTTGAAAAAGAAAAAGATGCTTTGCATGAAGCACTCTCAAAAATACGCGTGCCTTTCCCGTCCCCTGGCTGACCCCGGGGAAGAAAAGTCCTCTGAGAGCCATGACTTGTTCATCTTGGTTCTTTTAGAAACACAGCGAGGGGACTCCAACCACAGTCTCCCTCGTTGCCACTCACTGGGCCACACACACCCCACTTGACTGGCATCGGTTGAGCCCCCTTTTGAAAAAGAAAAAGATGCTTTGCATGAAGCACTCTCAAAAATACGCGTGCCTTTCCCGTCCCCTGGCTGACCCCGGGGAAGAAAAGTCCTCTGAGAGCCATGACTTGTTCATCTTGGTTCTTTTAGAAACACAGCGAGGGGACTCCAACCACAGTCTCCCTCGTTGCCACTCACTGGGCCACACACACCCCACTTGACTGGCATCGGTTGAGCCCCCTTTTGAAAAAGAAAAAGATGCTTTGCATGAAGCACTCTCAAAAATACGCGTGCCTTTCCCGTCCCCTGGCTGACCCAGGGGAAGAAAAGTCCTCTGAGAGCCATGTCCACATTGTCAGTGGACAGACACGTGTGCTTATCTGCCAGCAGACCCACAGCAGCACTGAAGACAGGTTCCGAGAGAACGCTGGCTGCAGGACACGACAAGATCCCCAAGACATACGTGGCGAGCTCAGGCAATTTATCAAGATTGGAAGCCAAGAATGAGCAGGGCTCAAGTTGCACAATAATGGAATCGATGTTTCCTTGCATATACTCATATATCTGTGTGTCCTCCTCTTTTTCCTTGTCCAGCTCTTTTGTTTTCGCATGAGTATTTGTCCTTGTCACTTTCCCATGTGTTGTGAGTTGTTTGTGACCTTTTGGACACCTTTGAGGGTGTTTTCTAGGTGTTTTTCTGTGTTTGTGATTGCCTGCCATTGTTTCCTATGCAGTTCGAGTTCGGTTCGTCGAACGTTCGACGAACCGAACTCGAACGGGAGGTCCGTTCGGCGAACCAACCTCGAGCCGAACCGCGACCGGTTCGCTCATCTCTAATGGCCACCATGAATTTCTAATACAGATAAAAAAAAAACAACACACAGAAAAATATTTTTAATAGAAATAAAACACAACACAATTAGTAACTCCATCTTTATTGAAATAAAGAACCCCCCTCCGCAGTAATCCTGGGTCAAGGGTCCCGCACCATCCAATCCGGATCCAATATCATCTGATCGGTTTCCTGGAAGGCAAAGCGATCAGATGATGTGTCAGGCTCAAGGGCCTGAAACACATGACACAGCAGCTGATTGTATAAACGGCTTTTATACAATCAGCTGATGAATCAGTGCAAAAAACCCCCCAAAAAACTACACACTACAGTGCAGACTCCTGTCCGACAGCATCAGCTGATAGTTTAGCCGGCCGGGCGGTAAAAAGCCAACCACACTGCTCGACTTATAGTGTCAGCTGATTCCGTCAGGTGACCGCATCAGATGATCATCGTCAGGTCTGAGAAAGAGAGAGAGAAAGAAGAGAGAGAGAAGGTAGAAAAAAGATAGAGAAAAGAGAGGAAAGAGAGAGAGGAGAGAGAGAGAGAGAAGAGAGAGAGGAGAGAGAAGAGAGAGTGTGAGAGAGAAAATAGAGAGGAGAGAGAAAGAAAGAGAAGAGAGAGAAGAGAGAGAAAAGAGAGAGTAAGGAGAGAGAAGAGAGAGAAGAGGAGAGAGGAGGAGGAGAGAAGAGAGAGAGAAGAGAGAGGAGAGATAGAGAGAAGAGAGAGAGGAGAGAGAGAGAGAAGAGAGAGCGAGAGAGAGAGGGAAAAAGAGAGAGAAAAAGAGAGAAAAAAGAGAGAGAGGAGAGAGAGGAGAGAAAGAGATACATAGAGAAAGAGAGAGAGAGAAAAAGACTTAGAGAGGCCAGAGAGGAGAGAGAGAGGGAGAACGAGAGAGAGCGAAAGAGAGAAAAAGAGAGAGAGAGAAAGAGAGAGAGAGAAAAAGAGAGCGAGACAGAGAGAGAGCTAGAGAGAGAGAGAATAGAGAGCGAGAGAGAAGGGAGAGAGGAGAGAGCAATGCAGCCTCATTCCGTGAACTGCTCTGATTTTAGAGGTGTGTCACGCGGCTCACAGCTGATGTCCAGCTCCTCCCCTCAGTGGATAATTAAAATAAATAATTCTAAATATATAATAATTATTATTTATAATTAAAAATAAAAAAATAAATAAATTAAATTCTTTACTGGGACTAGAACGCGTGCGGTTATGCTTCTTAGGCGAGCGCTCTATCCACTGAGCTACTGCCTCTAATGATAAACATAGGCAGATTTGGTAATCTTGAAGTCTGCATTGCTGAAGTCTCTGCTGACCGCGCGATTCGCTTCATTGCTATGTGGAGCTGATACAGAGCACTTGTGTTCTGTAGCAGAGCTGACAGTGTCATGTGGATAACATTAGACCTGGAGGGGTATTTCGGGATTTTAATAAAATGGTGAAACAGGGTGTTTTTTTGTCTTTTATTCCAAATAAAGGATTTTTTTTCGCTGTGTGTGTTTTTTTAATTTCACTTTCAGTTTAATTATGGAAGGTGTCTCGGGGAGACGCCTGCCATGATTAACTCATTATTACCCCGATTGCCACCACACCAGGGCAATTTGGGAAGAGCTGGGTGGAGTCCCTGGACTGTCGCATCTAATAGATGCAGCAATTCCGGGCGGCTGCTGAGTGATATTGTTAGGGTGGTGGGCTCCCCATAATGTGGCGCTCCCCATCCTGACAATACCAGCCTCCAGCCATGTGGCTTTATCCTGGCTGGTATCAAATATGGGGGGAACCGCATTTTTTTTTTATTATTTATTTATTTTACTGCACGATATCATTTAAAATTAAAAATAAAAAAAAAATTAAATTTTTTTACCGGGACCTGAACTCATAAAGTTATGCTTTTTAGGGGAGCGCTCTATCCACAGAGCTACTGCCTCTAATGATGAAGATAGGCAAATTTGGTAATCTTGACGTCTGCATTGCAGAGTGAAGTCTCTGGTGACAGCGCAATTCACTTCATTGCTACATGGAGAGAACACAGTGCGATCGTGTTCTACAGTGCTGCTGCATCTTCATGTAGCAGAGCTAATAGTGTCTTATGGATTATTTCGGACCTGGATGTGTATTTGGGGATTAATAACCTGATAAATGAGGTGTATTTTTGTCTTTTATTCCAAATAAAGGATTTTTCGCTGTGTGTGTTTCTTTACTTTCACTTTCATGTTGATCATGGAAGGTGTCTCGGGGAGACGCTTGTCATTATTAACCTCTTATTACCCCGATTGCCACCACACCAGGGAAATTCGAGATGAGCTGGGTAGAGTCCCAGGACTGTCGCATCTAATAGATGCGGCAATTCCGGGCAGCTGCTGGGTGATATTGTTAGGGTGGTAGGCTCCCTATAATGTGGTGCTCTCCATCCTGACAATACCAGCCTCCAGCCATGTGGCTTTATCCTAGCTTGTATCAAATATGGGGGAACCGCATTTTTTTTTTTATTTATTATTTATTTATTTTTTTTACTGCACGATATAGACCCGCCCGCCGGCGGCTGTGATTGGTTGCAGTGAGTCAGTTGTCACTCATCATGGGGGTGTGTCTGACTGCAACCAATCATGGGTGCCGGTGGGCGGGGAAAGCACGGAATACCTGATTGAATAATGAAGCAGCAGCCATTTTCTAAAGAGGAAAAGACACAGCAGATTTCTGACAGCCGTGCAGCGAGATGCCCGTGATCGGTGAGTAGGAAAAAGAGAGGGATTGTGCTGGGGACGCAGGACGCATGCAGATAGCAACATGTGCACATAACCTTACTGTGAAAAGCCACATTTTTGTTGATCGAACAGTTCTCGAACCTAACTCGAACTGTCGAGCTTTTAGCAAAAAGCTCGAGTTCGAGCTCGAGGTCGAACACCCCCCAAAATCTCTCGAACATGAAATTGGCGAACCTCGAACATTGCTCATCTCTATTAAGGACACAAAGAGAAATGAAAATGATTAGCAGCTGAAAGTGAGGATATTTGCAGGGTCCTAAAAGGAAATGGATTCACCAAAGCAGAGACAGTACATAGGATACCATTTACACCCCTTCAGTAATAATGGAAGGTCAGGGAGCAGTTTGTGTAGCCAAGCACTACAACCTTCTACAGCCGGACACCTCAGGACTGTCTGTCAACCATGACGCACCCATGACAGATTTATAGGAAGCAATTGATTGCAGTTATTTATTCCAAATATTAATTTGAGAGTATCAACAATTTTGCTTGGACCATATTTGGATCTTTCTGGGAAATTATGTCCAATTTGCACATTTTTTTTCTTTGATTATTGGGCTATCTCAATACACAAAAAGAAATAAACATGTACATAATAAAATATGTGTAATCGTTATAATGTTCTGGAATAAGTACTTCATTTTCTGGAACACTTTTGACCATGACTGTGTGTATATACAGTATATACAGTGCAGACCACAAGACAACTGATGGTCCCAACCCCATTTAGAAGACAAGAAATCCCAGTTATTAAACCTGACAGGGCACATCTGTGAAGTGAAAACTATTTCCGGTGACTACCTCTTGAAGCTCATCAAGAGAATGCCAATAGTGTGCAAAGCAGTAATCAAAGCAAAAGGTGGCTACTTTGAAGAACCTAGAATATAAGACATATTTTCAGTTGTTTGACACTTTTTTGTTAAGTATTTCATTCCACATGTGTTAATTCAAAGTTTTCAATGTAGATTCAATGTGAATCTACAATTTTCAGAGTCATGAAAATAAAGAAAACTCTTTGAATGAGAAGGTGTGTCCAAACGTTTGGTCTGTACTGTATGTTTTTCTCACTATCTGACATGAAATCAGAATAAACCTTTCACGCTTTAGGTCAATTAGAAATCAAAATTATTTATATTTCCCAAATACCAGAATAATCAGAGAGAAAAATGGGTCAAATGTTTTGGATATCCTTCCACAAGCTTCTCACAATAGTTGGTAGGAATTTGGGCATATTACTCCTGATAGAACTGGTGTAACTGAGCCGTGTTTGTAGGTCACCTTGCTCGCACCTGCCTCTCTTTGCCCATAAGTTTTCAACAGGATTGAGATCGAAGCATTGTGATGGCCACTCCAAAACATTGACTTTGTTATCCCTAAGCCACTTCTTAACCAGTTTGGCAGTATGCTTTGGACCATTTCCACCAAAGCTTTAAGTTCCTGGCTGATGTTTTTAGATATTGCTTCAGTATTGTCACATAATCTTCTTTCCTCATGATGCCATTTATTTTTTGAAGAGCACCAGTCCCTCCTGCAGCAAAACAGAGTCACAACATGATGCTGCAACCCCCATGTTTCACAGTTGGGATGGTGTTGTTAGGTTTCAAAGTTTCTCGTTTTTTACTCCAAATGAATGATGGCTATTATGGCCAAACAGTTCAATTTTAGTTTTGTCAGACCATAGGACATGTCTCCAAAAATTAAGGTTTTCATTCCTGTGTGTCTTTGCAAACATTAATGTGGCTTTTTTATGTTTCCTTGGAGTAATGGCTCCAGCCTCACCATCCCAACGGGCAGACACAGGGGTGGGAGTGCAGGCATTCATCATTCACTAAGGATACTTTTGGTGCTAGATGATCCTAGCAGTACACAAACATCAAAACGCTGAATCCCGATAAGTTCTACAAGGTATTTATAATAAAGCTACATCTACCAGACAAAGACGCAGTTGCGCCATTTCATGCACTCTCTATGCAACAGCATGAACAAGACCCACTAGCGTCAAAACATTGTCTTTGTCACATTTACTATGACTATCTTTTGTGTGCAGCAAATGTAAAAAATAAAAAAAACACTATTGCAAACTACAACCTGAGAGTGGGGTGATTTTCATAATCGGTATAATGGCTGGCCATCTTGTTTGTACTTGCATATAATTGTGTGTACAGATGAATAAGACACTGACGTGTATCTGGAATTTGCACCCAAAATTGAACCAGACTTGTGCAAGTCCACAGTTCTCTTTCTAAAATCTTGGCTAATTGTTTTTTACTTTTCAATGATGCTAAACAAAGAAATAGTGTGTTTCAGGTGTACATTAAAATACATCAGGAAAAAAGGAGGGGAGCCAGCACTGCTTATGAATGGTATGCAACAATGAAAAAAAAAAAGTGTAATTTTCACAAATTCATTCCTACTGTAACAATTCAATGAGATTTTTTGCAAATGATTGATCAATGATTTGAGCCCCCCTGCCCAATCACGGCAAATCTCTATAGGGGGTCCCTAACGCTATATTATAAATTATTATGTACCATAAGGTCTCATATAATGAGCAGGACCATGTGAAAACACCACTTACCCGAGACATGACTGAACCGCTCCCATGCTGCCAGGCTGACAACCGCGAATAAAGGCAGCCCAGGTGCCAGTGTGTGTGGCAGAACCACACACACCAGCACAATGTCAGGACTGGCCCTCACAGTGCCAGACCAGCAAACATGGATGGGGCGGAACAAGGTTCAGGCAGGTGGTGTTTAAATAATGATGCCTTGGAGTAGGAGGCGATTTTTTTTTTTATTATTAAAATACATCAGGTATGTCTCTAATTAACTCATATGTGGTCAGAAGCTTCCTAAGACATGACATCATCTCATGGGCTGTCACATATTGTTTAAAGGCATAGTACTCTTAGGGGTACTTTACACGCTGTGACATCGCTGCCGATATATCGTTGGGGTCACGTCGTTAGTGACGCACATCCGGCGCCGGTAGCGACATCACAGCATGTAAAACCTATGAGTGACGATCAACGAGCGCAAAAATGGGCAATATCGTTGCTCGTTGACACGTCGTTCATTTCCATAATATCGTTGTTGCTGCAGGTACGATGTTGTTTGTCGTTCCTGCGGCAGCACACATCCCTATGTGTGACACCGCAGGAGCGACGAACATCTCCTTACCTGCGTCCACCGGAGAAGGAGGAAGGAAGGAGGTGGGCGGCATGTTCCGGCCGCTCATCTCCTCCCCTCCTTTTCTATTGGGCGGCGGTTCAGTGACGCTGCTGTGAAGTCGCTGTGACGTTGAACGAACCGCCCCCTTAGAAAGGAGGCGGTTCGCCAGTCACAGCGATGTCGCAGAGCAGGTATGTGCGTGTGACGCTGCCGTAGCGATAATGTTCGCTACGGCAGCGATCACCACATATCGGCCGTGTGACAGGGGCAGGTGCAATCTCGCTCGACATCGCTAGCAAATACTAGTGATGTCACAGCGTGTAAAGTACCCCTTAGTGTAGGTAAACTTCTGACTTTTCAGGAAGTAATAAAAATGCCTTAAAACATTCTCTCTCTCATTATTCTGGCATTGGCCGAAAATAAAAATAATTTTGTTAATCCTAGCTGACCTAACTGGAAATCATATATGAATTTTCTTTTTCTACACATTGTCCAACAAAAGGATTATTCTGATTTAATGTCAGATACAGAGAAAAACATGCATGTGTGTCTTGTCTTTTAAGATAGTGTATGTAAACTTCTCGCTTCAACTGTGCGTGTATATATACACACAAACACATATATTTACATTTCCAGGAAGATCAGTACACAGTGTATCGTTAACATAAATTGCACCCAGAAATTTGTACTTACAATGTCCAGATTTTTGATTTTCTAAGATATATCTTTCATTATTACACTATAAACATGTTTATTTTAAGTTGTCCATTAAGCATCGTATAGCATTATTTAATTGGACAAAATCTTTAATTTGACAGGACAGGTCTTGAATGTTAAGATTTATTGACAGTGTATATATGATAAGTTTTGTAAACTTGTTGGGATTAATTATAAAAGTGCTTTCTTTTTTTCGCCTTCACAATTTGGTGCTGAAGAAGGATGTTATCAATACCAAGGATGGCAAGAAGAGCAAACAAATCAGTCAATCACCAAGCTATGACTGGCCTACTTTGGACACAGCTTAAAAAGAGAACAATTACTGGGGAAGGCCATTAATGTCGGAAGAATAGAAGGAACAATGTGAAAAAAAATTCAAGGAACCCAATGGCTAGGCATAATCAAGAAAACTATAGAGAAGACCCTGGTGGACTTGTTTAGGCTCACACAAGATTGAGTTTCTCACAGAACGTTCACAAATTAAGTCGCCATGGCTCAACATTAAGCTGAAGACCATTAAAAAAGAAAAAATTCCACGTCAGATTAACTTTATAAAGATATGATATTTGCATGAACTATTTAATTGATGGAAGAGTAATTAGTGAAACAATTGTATCTTAGATTACAGTTTTAATGAAAGAGATACGTTTGAGATAAAAAACCTATTACATAAACACAACCAAGCTTTCCCAATACTCACTATCAGTAGATTTGACTATATAAAAAGCAACTTGCACACATGGCAAATTAGAATAAGCTAAACTTCTAATTGTAACAAAGAGGCATGATTCCCCAAAATATGTTAATTAAAAGCAACTAACTGCCATTTAAAAACTATATAATACAATTAAAATACTAAGTAATAATATAATGTAGTTAAAGCATTTTGATTTAAAGTAAAAAAAATGCAAGAAATAAAAAACCCAAAATGTATGTATGACAGCAGAGCACTGTCAATTAAAAAGCAATTTTGCACTTTAAATAAAAAAAAAGTAGAGAGGCTTCCTTTATATTTTCTTTGTGTGATATTGAAATGTCTCCCTGGTAGAAAAATAAACTTTGTCAAAATGACAACTTAATGGTGCATAAAAATCTTAGCTGCATATATCTGCTGACTTTGCTATGAGAATAATTCTTTGCTATGCTTAAAATGAAAAAGTCATCTCAGGTTACTATAATTTTTTTCCTTGTACTATTAGTAAGCAGATTGGAATAGACATTGAGTTGCAAAAATGTAGTATAGAATAAAAAAAATGTATATTAGAAATGAGCGATTAAATTCACAGCACCTTATCCAGCAGCCATGTAAGTAGCTTGTGTCCAGCAGAGCCTTGCAAACCTCCACCCAAATGCTAGCATCTTTGTGCCTTTATTAATAGTGATAAGAAAACCCGGATGGTAAAATTAAATGTTCATACCGGTCACCTAGTGTAAGTTTCTTGAATGTGAACTTGTCAGGGAAGTCTGTGTTCAAGTTTGTCGTTCGGAGGCCAATCATTTACATTTTTATTATTAAAGGCTGGGAAGGGCAATGAAATCAGTGAAATATTAGGAAACAGCGCTCAAATGAATGGGAACAGGGAAGAACAGATATTAAAGGGAACCTGTCAGGTTCAATATTCACCCAGTACCACGAGCAGTTTTAGGTGCATATTGCTATTCCTTGCCTAACTGTCCCTGTATACACTAGCATAGATAAAGAGATCTTTAGAAAAATAATTTCTAAAGATCCCATATGATATGCTAATGAGGCCAGGGACTAGTCACAAGGGCGCTACTTCCCCTGGCTAGTCGGCCCCTTAGCATGTTAGTACGCCACTGTGGGCATGCTATCATGCTAATGAATGTGCAGCGTTAGAGGATGGTCACTCTCACATCTTTGCTGCCATCGCATCCGAGTCCTGGATTTCAACTCAGTGCACATGATCCCAGACTTTCGGTCATACGTACTATGAAGCTGGATATACGAGTCCTGGCTTCAAATCCATGTAGTGCGCATGACCGAAAGTGCGGGATCATGCGCGCTGATCCATAGTCCAGGACTCAGACGCAATGGCAGCAGAGAAGTAAGTGACCATCCTCTGATGTTGCGCATTCATTAGCATATTAGCACACCCACAGAGGTGTACTAACATGCTAAGGGGGCCGACTAGCCAGGGGAAGTAACACCCTCCGACTAGTCCCCGCGCTCATTAGAATATCATAAAGGATCTTTAGAAATACTTTTTCTAAAGATCCATTTATCTATGCTAGAGTATACAGGGACGGTTAGGCAGGGATTAGCAATATGCACCCAGAACTGCTCATGGTTCTCTCTGCATATTGGACCTGACAGGTTCCCTTTAACATTTTCTGGGTACTCACTACAACTCTCAAATTTGAATAGTATGTTCTTTTCTGTTCCCATTTATTTGAGTGATGTTTTCTAAAATTTCACTGATTTCCTTCCCTAGCAAATAATAATAATAATAATAAGAATAATAATAAAAATGACATGGGTTCCTCTCTATTTTGATAACCAGCCAAAGGTAAAGAAGCAGCTGGGGATGATATCAGGCTGGGAAGCCCCAATATCCTTCCCAGTCTAATATTATCAGCCCCAGCTGACCACTTTACCTTGGTTGGTTATCAGAAATAGAGGGGATCCCATGCAGATTTTTAAAACTATTTAAATAAATAATTTAAAATAATGTTGAACGGTCCCCCCTTTTTTTTATAACCAATGAAGAAGGTAAAGCAAACAGCTGGGGGCTAATATTATCAGGGTGGGAAAAGCCATGGATACTTGGCCCCTCACAGAGAGAAATGCAATCATAAAGCGCCAGGAAAAGCACCACAATGGGCACATTTAACATGATGTACCACTTCTTGTGCACATTGCATTATGATATATATATATATATATATATATATATATATAAATATATGAAATAATTTACTACATAATTTCGCTTTTACCTGGGCTGAACTTTCACCTTGGGGTTCACTGACTGGTGATTTCTCTAGGATGCCTTGCTCACCTATATTTCTGTTTTACTGCATGTCTACCTTGCAGTTTATTTATTCCGCCAGTTAAATAAATTCTGCAATTAATAAAGGTTTTTATACTTCTGCAAAGAGGATTATTCAGTGGATTATTTTCTTTATTTACATGGTCTTAACTATACTTCCTATCTCTCTGTTTGGTGTTTCATGAATATTTGGGAGTAGCTTTGGCTATTCAGTTGTTTTTAACATGGTCCTTTTATCTGTCCTTACCCGTGTTTCTTATATTTATTAGATGTAAGCATTAAGCTAGAAGAGGCAATTATTTGTTTATTCTAATTCCAATGATAATCTAAGTATAATATTTTTTACAATTTTATTAAGTGTCAATTATCTCTTTTAGTTTATTCAAGCTTGGCAATGAGCCTTGAGTAATTTTGCACCAAACATTTTCTCTCACTGTGTAGTCCGATTAAAATGTCAGATCCTGTTCTTTCTAGAATACATAAATTGTGATTCTTTATCCGTGGAAGAAGGAAAAGCTGGGCATAATTCAATGCTTTTTTCAGCAAGCTATCGTCAGCGCTATTGCTATTGTGGGGGTAGGCTTTTATTTAACACCTGTCACGGTGATCACAATTACTTGAGAGTGGATCCTTAAACCGTGCTGCTCCACAAAGTTCAAGATATAAATACATCAAGCAGCAAGATAGGCAGGCACTCACCGGTCAGTGGAATTTTCAATGATTTTATTCTTTAGGCATATAGGGGAGGGATAAAGATGGTGTGCACACAGATGATGGCGGCCATTTCGCGCCTATTACCAGTGCTTCAATGAGTCCATGATTCTAACGTAATTTCCCCTCCCTTTTATGGGAGTTTCCTGTAGATGATGTTATAACAAGTTAAAAACAAATTTACAATGTCAAGACAAACATCAAAAAAATGCAATTAGATGCAATTTAGGTAGCTGTTAAAGATCCAGAAGAACTTTTCAAAGAAACACTAGCATGTCATTCTTATCAATTAAGCCTAGAGGCACCATTGCCCAGCTCTCTATAATCCAGTTGGATTTTTTCCTTAGTAGTGTTTTGTGTGTGTCCCCTCCTGATATAGAAGGCGTCACTCTTTCCAATCCTACAAACCGCAAAGAGTTTTTATTTCCCGCATGTATTTTTTGATCATGTTTAATCAGCCGGGGTGCTCCCACACCTGTAACTAGGGAATTCAAATGCTTCCTGACCCTAATAAAGAGGGGTCATATCGTTTTCCGCAAAGGCAATGAATTGCATATACAACATATTCAACTCTGCAACTAATAAATTGTTTTTCAGTATGCCAAATACTTTCTATTTTTATGGTTTTACCCTTTATATGTTGGTTGCAGAATGAACTATTGCCGCATTTGTAATTACCTTTAAGATTTCTTTCTTGTAACCAATTTTTTTTGGGGGACAAATCTCTTATGTACTAAAATGTCTTCCAAGTTTTTACTGCGCCTATACGTTATTGATGGTTTATTTTTCGCTATTATTTGTAAATCTTTATCTCCTTCTATTATATGCCAATTCTTTATTATTGCTGTGCAGATTATCATATCGATCAGACTGTATTTGAAATTAAATCTGAATTTGTGTAAAGTTTTTGTTCTTTTATATACTGATTTTTCTCATCCGCTCTGGTGTTTGCCTTTTCAAAGGCCTCTTTCATGAGGGTTGGAGGGTATTTTCTTTGTAGAAGTCTTGATTTTAAATTTTATGACCATTTCAGGAATGTTTCATTTACACTTTCTATCCTTTTTAACCTAACAAATTGGCTACATGGTATAGCCTTTTTGACGTGGGGTGGGTGTGAACTATCATATTGCAACAACATGTTAACCGCTGTGGGTTTCTTAAACAATTTTCTTAGAATTTTGCCTTTATTACTTTTTAATTTTACATAAAAAAATTCAAGGCGATCTCCTCCAAAAACATGGGTAAAAAATATGTTGTGCTAATTTTCACTATTTAAATATTTTACAAATGAATCAAATTGTGTTTCTGACTCATCCCATATTAGCAAGATATCGTCGACAAATCGGAGATATTTCTTAATGTGTTTTAGATAAGGATTACTTTTACTATAAATTAAATCGTCTTTGAACCTTGCTAGATATAGGTTACCTAATGTGCATGTCACGGGGGTGCCCATGGAAACTCCTCCATGTTGTAGAAACCAAGAGTGGCCAAATTTAAAAGCATTGTGCTTCAATATGAAGAATAGTGCTTCACATACAAAGTTAGTGTAAGTCTCTTCTTGCCCCATGTCAATCAAAATGTGTCTTATTGTTTCTACACTCGGACCTTGTGGGATCCGAGTGCATAAGCTTAAAATGTCTATTGACACAAGCTTAAAGCCTGGTTGCCAAAAACAATTCTCCAATTGACCGATGAAGTCTTTTGTGTCCTGCACATGAGAGGGTATTTTTTGAGAAGTGGGTGGAGTAACCAGTCCAAATAACTAGAAAGGGGCTCTGTCAATGAGCCTACCCCCGATACATTAGTCTCCCGGGGGAGCTTCAATAAATTTATGGATTTTGGGTACAAAGTACCAATGCGATTTACTGGGATGATTTGGTAATAATTTTCAGCTCTTGTTCTCAATAATGCCATTTTCTCTACTTTTTTATTCAAAAAAGTCTGTAATTATTCTTTGAACCTATATGTAGGGTCTCCTTGTAATTTTGTGTAGACTTCGGTGTTATTTAAATGTCTTTCTGTCTCTTTCATCTAATAATTTCTAGTCATCAAGATTGTAGCTCTACTCTTATCTGCTTTTCTGATAATAATATTCTCCCAAGATGCCAACTTTTTTAATGCTGTTTTTCTGATTTTGTTAGATTTTCTATATTGGGAGGATATCTTATTGCTTCAACATCTTTTAATACCATCTCTTGAAACAGGTCAATACAATTACCTGAGACAGTTGGAGGATAGTAAGATGATTGTACACCACCTGAAAAAGGAAGGAATAACTGCTGAAATGTCCTTATTCAAAAATTCTACTGTATCATCAGTAATACTGATTAATTTTAAGGCATCTTCTTTTATTTCTCCTAATGAGGATTCCCTGGGACTAAAATCCAGGGGACCAATTTTTACTGGGATTTCGGATGATATAACAGTGGAATTTTTTTCCAATTTGTTAGAATATTTTTTCAAATGGCTTTTTCTGCAGGACTTGAAAAGATTTATTTTAAAGTCTGCAAAGTTAAATCCTTCAGTGACGCCAAAATTCAACCCTTTTTCTAAGACAGATTGCATATTTATTGTCCGATTCATATGGGGTCAAATTCAGTAGCCTAGCTAGCAGGAGGGAAGAGGGGGTGGTTTCACCGGGCAGATGACCAGATGAGCTGTGACAAGCGGTGAAACACCGCCCAATACCAGCTCCCTCACGGACACTGCGGCTGGCCTCGGTGTCAGGAACTTGATGTGACGTCACCGGATCCCCGAGGTCATGGAGCCCAGGGGTCACAGAGTGGGGAACAGTGGTCTGCAATAGCACCTCTCAAAGGCCCTATTGCCAACATTAAGTATTTGAGAGAAACATTGTTTCTCAAAATAATATCAATCTAGACAATAAAAAATATGGGTTAATCACCCCTTTAAGGGATGTACAGGTCTGTGACACTGCCCTGCCACTGTATACTGACACCTGCTGCATGGTGCTCCTGCACTGACACTGTATACAGATACCTGCTGCACGGTGCTCCTGTCCTGACACTGTATACAGATACCTGCTGCAGAGTTCTCCTATCCTGACACTGTATACAGATACCTGCTGCACGGTGCTCTTGTCCTGATTAGTGTTGAGCCACCCCCCTTGTGTTCGAGTTCGGTTCAGTTCGTCGAACAGCGGCTTAGTTCGGCGAACGTTCAACGAAGTTTCGACGAACACCTTCGAACCCCATTGAAAACAATGGCAGGCAAACACATACAAACACATAGAAAACACCTTCTAAGGTGTTCAATAAGGTGACAAACAACTCACAAGACACCACAAACATGGAAAGGGACAAGTACATATACTCATGAAAAAACAAAAGAGCTGGACGAGTAAAAGCAGGAGGAGACACAGATATAGGCATGTCATGCCCTTCTAAAATCATGTAAAAGAAAGCAAGTGGACTCCAACCAGAGTCTCCCTTTTTTTCAAAAATTGGGCCACAGACACCACTAAAGTGGCATCAATTGTCCCCCAGTTGCAAACTAGAACCTGTTGATTTGCATGAAGCACAATCCAAATCCACAAGCATTTACTCTCCCCAGGATGACACAAGGGTAGAAAACTCCTAGCTGATCAATGACATGTTCATCTTGATGAACAATCATATAAATGATAGCAAGGGGACTCCAACCAGAGTCTCCCTTTTTTCCAAAAATTGGGCCACAGACACCACTTAAGTGGCATCAGTTGTCCCCCAGTTGCAAACTTGACCTGTTGATTTGCGTAAAGCACAATTAAAATCCACAAGCCTTTACTCTCCCCAGGATGACACAGGGGTCGAAAAGTCCTTTGCAAAGGATGGTCTAAAAAATTCATTAAATGATTCCATAAAATTGCTGTTACCACCAGATACGGTGTTGCTGGTACAGTTTGACTGATGATGACTCAACAGTCCCATGGTTGACAAGTTACAACTGTGAGATTCACTCTATGCACCACTGGTGTTTAGTGGAAAAGACGAGCTAAGATTGCATAACAGCTTCTGCTGATACTCCTGCATATGTGCATCCCTTTCTATGGCAGGAATTATTTCGGCAAAGTTTGACTTGTACCGGGGATCTAAGAGTGTGGCAACCCAGTAGTCAGCATTACTTCTAATTCGGACAATCCGAGGGTCATGTTGTAGGTAGTGCAGCAAGAAGGCGCTCATGTGTCTTGTGCATCCATGAGGACCAAGTCCTTGCTGTGTTTGTGGTGGCGAGGTGATAACCATGCTTCCTTCCTCTGACCCCCCCCAACCTCGAACAACCGCAATGTGATCAAAGTCTCCCTCATCTGCTGAGTCTTCCATGCCCATCGCCAGTTCATCCTCCATTTCTTCCTGGGCTCCTGAACCTTCTTCAACAGTTTGGTTGCTATCATGTGCCCTTGTTAATCCATCTCCCCCACCATCCCATGCCTGCCACCTTGGTGATGCTGAACGTCTAGACTTTGTAGATCTTGGTATTCCATTCGCATATGAATCCTCCTGTACTTCTTGCCCTTCCTCTTGTCCCACTACCTGACACCGAATACTGTTTAGAGTGTGCTCCAGCATGTAAATGACTGGAATTGTCATGCTAATAATGGCATTGTCAGTGCTAAACATATTCGTCGCCATGTCGAAACTGTGCAGAAGGGTGCATAGGTCCTCGATCTGAGATCACTCTCAATGTGATCTGCCCACCTCTGCATCTCGTTGGCCCAGGCTATACGTCACAACGTATTGCACCAGTGCTCGGTGGTGCTGCCACAGTCGTTGCAATATGTGGAGAGAGTCGAATTCCAGAGTGTCGACACATCACAATTCAGGAGATGAACCGGCAGGCAGAAAGACTTCTGGAGCAATGCAAGTGGATCAGCTGCGCCGTGTGAACGGTGGAAGTGAGCAGATAGTGACCGTGCCCTGTGCAGAAGCCCATCTAGGCCGGGATAATGGGTTAAAAATTGCTGGACAACAAGGTTTAGCACGTAAGCCATACAAAGCACGTGTGTCACCTTGCACCGGCAAAGGGCTGCACTCAGCTTTGCAGCATTGTCGCACACGGCCTTCCCTGGCTGCAGGTTGAGTGGAGACAATCATTTACGAAACTCGGTCTCCAGAGCTGACCACAACTCCTCAGCTGTGTGACTCACATTTCCCAGACATTTCAACGTAAAGACCGCCTGATGCCGTTGAGCTCTGCTGCCAGCATAGTAAGGAGGTGTGCGGGATTCCTTGGGCACAGTTACAACGCATGTGGCCTGAGCAGACAGGCTTTGGGCGGAGGTGGAGAACTGAGATGAGGTTGAGGAGGCAGAAGCATTGAAGGAACTTCTACATACAGAGAATTGACGCACAACTCGTGGGGATAGCAAGACTTGTACAGCAGACCTTTCTCCATCTCTCACCATAGTTACCCAGTGCCCAGTCAGCGAAATGTAATGCCCCTGTCCATGCTTACTGGTCCAAGTATCTGTGGTGAAATGCACCCTGTCACACACAGAGTTTCTCAAGGAAGTGGTGATGTTGTGTGCGACATGCTGGTGTAGCGCAGGCACACCTTTCTTGGAGGAGTGGCGACTAGGCATCTGGTACTGGGGCACTGCGATGGACATAAGGTCTCGAAAATCCTCTGTGTCCACCAGGCGGAAAGGCAGCATTTCTGTAGCCAACAGCTTGCAGATGGGGAAAGTCAACCTCTTAGCTTTGTCATGGCTAGGACGAATTGGTCTTTTACTTGTCCACATATGAGGGACCGAGGGCTTGCTGCTGTGCGGAGATGGCGTTGAGTAGGGTGTCCCTGGAAAACTGCTGGTCTGTGAGGAAGGTGCAGGTGGAGACATAATGTTGCCTTCATCCAAAGGTTTTGCTCTCGATGTCTGAGAGAGCTCAACACCAGCAGCTGTTTCCACTTCCAAAACAACTGACGACCTGCTGTCCCCACAGTGAATGCTGTGTGTAACTGCTGTCCCCACAGTCATAGAGGATGAAGAGCGCGCGGATGCACTTGAAGGGACAGACGGTGGTTGGCTCGCTCTGCTAGGCCGCACTGTAGCACAGTAAGCTTCCCACTGTGACTTATGCTTCATATCCATGTGACGGTTCATGGACGAAGTAGTCAAACTAGTGAGGTTTTGGCCTCTACTTAGAGATTGCCGACAAATATTACAGATGACATGAGTTGGGAGATCCTTTGCGATGTCAAAAAAGGACCAGGCTAGGCATGGCTTAGAGCCCATGCGACCTGCAGAGCCACCCCGACTTGTGCTCAGAGGCAGAGTTGTGACTGAGGTTGCAGTTGTTGACATGCTTCCAGTACTCCGTCTGTGTCCAGGAAGGCGCAAGCTAACCTCGTCGTCAGTCGCATCCTCCTCCACTGCCTCTGCTGACCTCATCGAGTGCCTGACTGTGGGTTGACAGTAAGTGGGATCTACAACCTCATCATCACCCTGTGTGTTTGCACTCCCCTCGTCCTCAGAGCCAATCTCTTCCTGCCCTGACCTAATAGTAAAGTTGTCATTCCAATCAGGTATCTGAGTCTAATCGTCATCAGCATGTTCCTCATTTTCTCCACCAAGAGGAGTTACAGTTTGTGAATGAGGGTCTACATTATGCTCAGAACCTTCTTCATCTGGGCCTGAATCTGACTCACAAAGCTTCTGGGCAAAACTGCAGATCATTTCCTTGTCTGGACTCACTGTAGCTTTGGAGCAGACTTCTGCTTCCCAGGCTATAGTGTGACTGAACAGCTCTGCAGACTCAACTATCTCTGTTACCACATACTCTGCAGGGCGGGTGGAGACTTGAAAGCTGGTGTAGAAAGCAAGTGCGATTGGGTTGTCAACTCAGAGGACTGGAGTCTTTTCGATGTTGAAGTAGAGGTGGAGGAGAGGCCACTTGATGGAGCACTTGAGATCCATTCAAACATCTGCTGTTTTTGTGCCTCATCTACCTTTCATAGTAATGGTCGTTTCTGAAACAAAGGGATTATATCAGATTGTTCACGTATAGTAGTAGACATCTAACTTTTGCTGGAAGAAGGCCTTTCTTCAGCAGATGTTACTGTTGCTTTACCACCTACCCCACGGACACAAACTTTTTTTTTCCTTTCCAACATGCCTGTTCCCCTTTCCACCAGCATTTGTCCTTTTGCCACTCATTTTGTTTGTGAACACATTGGACACAGTTTGTTGCACTTAAAATGGTGTAGAAAAAATGGAGAGGTGGTGTACAATGCAGAGGTGGTGTAGCTGTCTTGTCAGCAGAGGAACCCTCACTTAGTATCCCAGACAATGAAACTATGCCCCTAAAACTGGCTGCACCTTTTCCACTTAAAATGGCGTAGAAAAAATGGAGAGGTGGTGTAAAATGCAGAGGTGGTGTAGCTTTCTTATCAGCAGAGGAACCCTCACTTAGTATCCCAGACAATGAAACTATGCCCCTAAAACTGCCTGCACTTTTTGCACTTAAAATGGCGTAGCAAAAATGGAGAGGTGGTGTACAATGCAGAGGTGGTATATCTTTCTTGTCAGCAGAGGAACCCTCACTTAAGGGGGCTTTACACGCTACGATATCGTTAATGTTTTATCGTTGGGGTCACGGCGTTAGTGACGCACATCCGGTGTCATTAACGATATCTCAGCATGTGACACTTTTGTGCGACCTAAAACGATCGCAAAAGTGGCCAAAATCGTTTGCCGCGGAAAGGTCATCCTAAAACAAAAAATCGTTCTCTTCTAATTAACGATGTTGTTCCTCATTCCTGCAGCAGCACACATCGCTATGTGTGACACCGCAGGAGCGACGAACATCTCTTTACCTGCCTCCACCGGCAATGCAGAAGGAAGGAGGTGGGCGGGATGTTTACGTCTTGCTCATCTCCACCCCTCCGCTTCTATTGGACTCCTGCAGTGTGACGTCGCTGCGACGCTGCATGACCAGCACCCTTAGAAAGGAGGCAGATCGCCGGCCAGAGCGACGTCGCAGGACAGGTAAGTCTGTGTGACGGGAGTGCGTGATTTTGTGCATGGGCAGCGATGTGCCCGTGTCGCACAAATGATGGGGGCGGGTATGCACGCTAGCAATATCGGTACTGATATCGCAGTGTGTAAAGCCCGCTTTAGTATCCCAGACACTGAAACTATGCCCCTAAAACTGGCTGCACTTTTTGCACTTAAAATGGCGTAGCAAAAATGGAGAGGTGGTGTACAATGCAGAGGTGGTATATCTTTCTTGACAGCAGAGGAACCCTCACTTAGTATCCGAGACAATGAAACTGTGCCCCAAGGAACTGCCTGCAGTTTTTGCACTTAAAATGGTGTAGAAAAAATGGAGAGGTGGTGGACAATGCAGAGGTAGTATATCTTTCTTGTCAGCAGAGGAACCCTCACTTAGAATCCCAGACAATGAAACTATGCCCCGAAAACTAGCTGCACTTTTTGCAGTTAAAATGGTGTAGAAAAAATGGAGAGGTGGTTTCCAATGCAGAGGTGGTGTATCTTTCTTTTCAGCAGAGGAACCTTCACTTAGTATCCCAGACAATGAAACTATGCCCCAAGGAACTGGCTGCACTTTTTGCACTTCAAATGGTGTAGCAAAAATTGAGAGGTGGTGTACAATGCAGAGGTGGTCTAGTTTTCTTGTCAGCAGAGGAACCCTCACTTACGATCCCTGACAATGAAACTATGCCCCAAGAAATTGCCTGAGCTGATTTAGACAGACGCGATAACCCCTTGCACAGCGCTGGCACAGACCTGCCTAGCAAAAATGGCTATGAAATGCAGTAATGTAGCCCTGAAAAGGGCTGAAATTACAAGTAGTCCCTAATCCCTAAACCGATGTGTAGATTGAATGTATAAGTCTATAGCGCACACATCAGCAGCAGCGGGAGCGGTGACTGTCACATGTCCGCAGCAGAGAGATAATGGCGGCGATGGGGAAAATGGCCGGGTCTTATAGGGCAAGGACATGTGACATGCAGAGCCAATGACACATGCCCTTGCTTGTCTGTCAAAAATGCACTTTGCTGTGTAAGTGTCTGTGATTGGTTGACAGCCTGGCCCGCCCCACTGTACGCGCGGTTAGGAAAAAAAATGGCGATCGCCATTCTTTCAGCCTTCACCAGCACTGATCTAAACCCCGTCCCCCCCCCCGCACACTATATGCTTACTTTTGATAATATCATTAATAACAGTGACTGACAGTATTACAGTGAAAAGCCAGCTAATAACTAGCTACGCTTTTGGTGATCGAACCGTTATCGAACGGTAACTCGAACGGCCGAACTTGAAGCAAATCGTTCGAGTTCGTCGAAAGACTTGAACACCGCCCAAAATCACTCGAATTTGAAATTGGCGAATGGTTCGAATCGAACATCGCTTATCTCTAGTCCTGATACTGTATATTGATGCCTGCTGCATGGTGCTCCTGTCCTGATACTGTACTGAACTGTAATCATAGGACAATGCCACCAGTCATAGTGACCCCATGACATTCTTGACATTTTTTTTCACTTTCAGTTAATCTTCGTCCAAGAGTGCACTTCAGTATAAAAAAATACAAACTGTGCTGTCCACCATCCACCATCCTTGGGTCTACTGACCATTTTCTGCCGCTGGTGTCTTGCATTGACCATTTCACTGACATCACAATGACAGTGCAGCAGCCAATCAGTGAGCTCTACAGCTTTGTCATTGTAAACCGACCGCCCTGCTTACAGCTGCAGAGCTCACTGATTGGCTGCTGCACTTTCATCGTGATGTCAGTGAAATGGTTAATGCCAGTCTCATCAGTTGCTTCCTAGTCTATACCTTCCAAGTAAATTTACCCTTGCAGGTTTATCCATGTGTTATTAGACATCATCATGTGGATGGGGGTCTGTATGGGGTAAGGGGGGCAGTACAGCAAGGCATGCACTGGGTGTGAAGCGCAATAAGTGGGGACAGCATTAGACATTACACAGATCCTCAATGTACATACCTAGCTCTTGTGCTTGTTGACGTCTCTCTGAGGCCTCATTCTGATGTCTGGTTTTCTCATGCAAGTTTTATCTATGTTTCTCACAGATAGAGCCCGTACCTATGAGAGTCTATGGGGATGATCACAGATAGAGCCCATGCCTTGGAGAGTTTATGGGGCCAATCACAGGTCTGTGTATTTGTGAAGACTTAGGCCCCTTTCACGCATCAGTTTTTTGCCATCAGTCGTAATCTATCGTTTTGTATAAAAAACTGATACAGAGCTGGATCCGTTTTTTTCTCATTGACTTGTATTAGCAACAAATTGCAACAGATGGTCTCACATTTCATCTGTTGTGCGACGGATCTGTCGAAAAATGTTTGTCTAGCCAACATAGCCGACATCCATACTAACGTTTTTTGTGTGCGTCGAAAAAGCAGACAGCGATAGATCCGTCATCATCCATCGTTTGTTATAATGGAAGCCTATGGGCGCAGGATCCATCACAATCCTTCAAATGACGGATTCCGGCACTGGATCCATTTTTTTTTAACTGAGCATGCTTAGATGTGTAAATTCCATTCTGGTCATCTAAAACTGTATGACGGATGACGGATCTATTTTTTTACTGGATCCGTCACATCAGTTTTACCACAATCTGCACTGGATCTGTTGCATCAGTCACAAAACGGATTGTAACTGATGACTAAAAACTGATGTGTGAAAGAGGCCTCAGGCCGGGTTCACACCAATGTATTTTCGGCTGAGTGCTGTATGTGAAGAAACAGACCTCACACTGACTGCACACGAAGCAATGTTATTCCATGGGGCCCTGAAGATGAGCAATTTTTTTTTCACTGACCAAATTTGCATGTAAAAAAAAAAAAATGCCAGCCTGCACTTGTTTGTTCTGTATGTCAGGGCAGATTCGCCCATTCAAGTCTAAAGGCCACTTTACATGCTGCGACATCGCTCAAGCGATCTCGTTGGGGTCACGGAATTTATGACGCACATCCGGTCGTTTTAGCGATGCCGTTGCGTGTGACACCTTTCAGCGATTTTACATCGTTGCAAAAACATGCAAAATCGCTCATCGGTGACATGGGGGTCCATTCTCGAATATCGTTCCTGCAACAGAAACAATGTTCTTCCTCGTTCCTGCGGCAACACACATCGGTACGTGCGACACTACAGGAACGAGGAACCTCTCCTTACCTGCCTCTCGCCCGCAATGCGGAAGGAAGGAGGTGGGAGGGATGTTCGTCCCGCTCATCTCGGCCCCTCCGCTTCTATTGGGCGGCAGTTCAGTGACGCAGCTGTGACGCTGAACAAACCACCCCCTTAGAAAGGAGGCGGTTCGCTGGTCACAGCGACATTGCAGGGCAGGTAAGTAGTGTGACGGGTCTGGGCGATATTGTGCGCCACGGGCAGCAATTTGCCCATGTCGCACAACCGATGGAGGTGGGTACCCACGCTAGTAATATCGGTCACGATATCGTGGCCTTAAAACCGGGGTCAGAGGAGCATAAATCATTTGTGCTAAAAGCTCGATAGCTCGAGTTACGTTCGAGAATGGTTCGATCAGCAAAAAGCCTAGTTAGTTACTAGCTGGCTTTTCACTGTAATAGTGTGAGTCGCTGTGATTCACACTATTATCAAATTTCTGTGTATAGTGTGCGGGGGTGACACGGTTTAGATCTGTGATGCAGCTGAGAGCTAAGATAATGCCGATCGCCATTTTTTTTTCCTTTTTCCTAAGCGTAGTGGGGCGGGCCAGGATGTCAGCCAATCACAGACACACACACACAGCTAAGTGTACTTTTTTTCAGACAAGCAAGGGCATGTGTCATAGGCTGTGAATGTCACATGTCCTTGCCTTATAAATACCGCCATTTTCCCTCACGCCGCTTTCTGCGTGTGGGTGACAGTCACTGCTCATGCTGCTACTGCCACCGCTCCTGCTGTGTACGCTATACACACAGCACTCTACAGATTAGGGACTGCAGTTTTTTTCAGCCTTTTTCAGGGCTGACTTCCAAGTGCTCAGAGACATAGCTGATAGGCAGGTCCGTGGAAACGCTGTATACAGTCTCAGATAACAGCGTCTGTGTACCTAAGCATAGGGAATTCCTTGCTGCATTTCATCATTAGGAGGGATAGAAAGTGAGGCTTCCTTTCCTGTCCTGGTACCCACAGAAGCCTTGCACTGTACCCACCTGCCCACTTTTGCCACGCAATTTTAGTAACCCAAAGAGCTGACACTTTTTCTGCCAGACTAAAAGTGTTTGGGATGCTACCTTAGTGTTACTTTGCTACCAAAGTACATTTGCAATTTGCAAATTGCAAAGTACATTTGCAAAGTACACCACATGTGCATTTTACACTCCTCTCCATTACTGCTACACAATTTTAATTTACAAAAGGGCTGCCACTGTTAGGGGCATACTTCAGTTGTCTGGGATACTACCATAGGATTTCTTTGCTGTCAAGCAAGGTACATTACATGTGCATTTTACACTCCTCTCCATTACTGCTATGCAATTTTAATTTACAAAAGTGCTGCCACTGTTAGGGGCATACTCCAGTTGTCTGGGATACTACCTTAGGGTTTCTTTGCTGCCAAGCAAGGTACACCACATGTGCATTTTACACTCCTCTCCATTTCTGCTACGCAATTTATAACTGCAGCTAGTCCAGCCAATCTGTGATGAAGGTGCAGGCATGGATATAATGTTGCCTTCATCCAAAGGTGGTTCTCTCAATGTCTGACAGCTCAACACCACCAGCTGTTTCCACTTCCAAAACAACTGACGACATGACAATCACACTCCCTGTTGCGGGTAAAGGGGTGGAAGGTCAGCATGAAAAAGCATTTGTGACTGCTGTCCCCACAGTCACAGAGGATGAAGAGCACGCAGATGCACTTGATGGGGCAGGCCGTGGTTGCACAGCCCCGCAAGGCCGTATTGTAGCACAGTGAAATTCCCATTGCGACTTATGCTTCATCTAAAGTCGTGTACAAGGTGGGCTCCCCAGTATGCAGCAAAACCACACACTAGGAAAAGCACTCTAGGCAGTTGGGTTGATAAATGATTCTTTAACTTTCCCTAAACAAACAATAAGAACCATGCATAAAACTAAAAGAATAAAACAATCTATTCACAATTCCAAAAGCCTACACCCCTATGCTGCGACACTTGTAACGATGATTTATACCCCCTGCTCACCAACTTTTGCCTAACCAAGGGACTGTCTAAATAGTTGCCTACTACTTGGTAATCCCTCTGCTTAGCAGGAGTAATTGTGTGTGTCTGAGTGTGTGTGTGCGTGTGTGTGCGAACACAACTTACCAGTGTCGCAACACAAGAGCTTACAACTGATTTACCTAAACAGACAAAACCCATTACCACACCTGAATACCCTTGTTAGCTGAAGCCTCACAGATAAGGCAGATGATAACAGTGTGAATGAAAACCACACAGCTCCACAACAGAGTCCTGGAAATCTTGTAGTCAATGCAAATGTGTCGCTGTCCTTCTATGATTTTAACTGTAAGGGACAATTTGACAGTGCAGAGGCAGCAAGTCTTATTGTCTATATAGTTGGCCTAACCAGAACAGATATGTGTTTTGCTAAGAACACAAAGTGTTGCGTGCACGCATTATTGTCTGGGCCCAGCTTACCGTACACAGGTACTGTGGTGTCCAGTTGCCATAAATACAGAATTTACGTTCCTCTCACGGTAAACAGTATAGACAATACCAGAAGAATGTTGGTCTGTGGCACAGGATGCTGCTCACAGGCGTTATGGTTCTCCTCACCAAACTCAAACACGACTCCTCTTACAATTGACTGAAGTGTTTCTGCGGAGGCTCCACTCTGTAACACACACCTTTAGTTTTTCCTTCTGTTCATAGACAGCATCTCCTCCACTCTCCAAGTCTACAGTCGAAGACCGTTTTGCTATTGCTATATTGACCAAATGGTCAAATCTGATGGAAAAAAAACAGCAGCCCCTTGTGGGTAGTCTGTAACAATGCATGCAATGAATGGCAAGTAAGCATGTTGCATTCACAGTGGATAAAGCTGATCAATACACCCTCACGCTATTAATTCATGTGACACTTGTGACACATGTGACACTTCATGGACAAAGTACTCTAAGTGCAGAGCTGCTGCTGTCTCTGTGATTTCTCTCAGTGCACATCCACTGGGAAGAGGCAGGGAGGAGGGTTTGGGTGGGAGCAGAGTGGGTGTATTAGACACAATGGGTGTGTTAGATAAGCTAGACACCGCCCTAGAGCCACAAAGAATTCTGGGACTTGTAGGAACTGAACACAGGAAGTCAGAGGAGAGATTAACCCCATCAGAGCTGGAGCCAGCAATGACCGTGTGCTGCTAGTGCACAATAAAAGGTAATTTTGCTGAAAAAACATAATAGATGTGTTGAGGGGCACATATTAGCAAGATTTATCAGAAAAAAAAACAGTTTTGCTAACTGGACAACTTCTTTAACGTCTGGTGATGAGAGTCTGGATTTTGCTCAGACTCTACTTTGTCCAGCCCTGAATCAAACTGACAAAATTTTGAACATCATTGCAGATGCTTTCCTCCTCTTGATTCTATTAATCTTTGGAGCAGACCTCTGATGCCCATGGAATAAACTGTATGCACAGCCCTGCAGATTCACCAATCTATGGTTCCCCACTCGACAGCTCTCATGGGAGTTGATGTCACTAACGGACACCTGTAAACAACAGTACTTTACTGCTATTCACAGTTGCCAAAGCTGCTTTTGGTAAAATTGAATTACAACATAACATTGTGGGAACATTTTCGATAATAAATTGGTGAATGAAGGATGGTGTGGTGGAATCTTTTTTTCTTCAAATAAACTATTTTTTCCTGTGTGGTTTTTTTGGGGGGATTACTGGTTGCCTGATTGTGCCTCTCCATTGCTAACCTCTTAACTTGATGCCAGCTGACATTACACAGCTGATATCAACACAAAAAAATAATATCCGATTTCCGCCACAACATCAACATCAGAAAGAGTCAAGCATTGTACCAAATTGACGCATCTGATATGATTTTCCAATTCTGGGGCAGCTGTGGGCCTGTATTTTCAGGCTGGTAAGGGCCAAATAACCAGCTTTCTGCTCAACATTGGCTGGTTCTCAAAATTGAGAGGGGATCCAATGTCATTTTTTTAATTATGTATTTATCTAGTTCCCAACAGTGACCTGGGAGTCAGAGATGCATCCAGGTGTCTTACCCATGCTGTTCCCATTCCATTTAAGTGGTGTTTTCTTTCATTTTAGAGATATTCTAGCCCCTCCCAGCCGCAGCCCTCTTGTTAGGGTGTTCTAGAAAAAAGCTTGAGTTTCCCATTGACTTACATTATTCTTGTTACTCATGTCGAGCCCATCTAATCATCCCACCTTCTCACGTCGAGTACTAGGTATTTGAGCATTTTAGTGCGCGCTCATTACTAATTATTATTCATCTACAATTTCTTATAAGGCCACATGTAGAAAATAGGATTCACATTTTAAAACAGATATTATAAATCTAGAGTCAATTCCAATAAGATTTATACATGGGTTTTTTTGTCTGTTCTATATTGAGAGGCAAGACAAGTTTGGTTTACTTAGCCTAGAATAAGGAAGCCAGGGAGGTGATATAAATTAAATATATAAACTTGTGATCAATTGAAAGGATTATCACATGATTAATTTGTTCCAATGACAGTACAGTTTTTTTCTTAACCAACGTAACTATGCAACTACTGTGCTAAATACTTACAAAGGAATTTTTTTGCTTTTTACAGTAGTAATTTCTTACATTTGATTCCATTGGAATGACATTTTATCAGTGCAACTACCTTATCTCTGACACTATCACAATCAAAATATTTCCTCATGCAATTATATTAATGATCCTGAGGCAAACGCAATTTTCGTTTTAAAAATTAAATTGCCATCAGGTGCTTTAAGTGTTTTATTAAAGCTGTCACAGTTCTATAGCAGGATATCATAAAGAAAGGACTATTAGAAAAGCTAGATAACTAGATAAAATAATGGTTATGTCAAAATAATAATGGTTAAATTCTGAACAAAATGTAAATGATGTTTAATGAGTATATACTGATACTTATTAAAATTTTGAAAAAAGTAAAGGTAAGATAAAGCGCTTGCTTAACTAAGTGAAATTCCATTTAACTTATGACATAATTATATTTTCATTGTGAGATTTTCCAAAGAGATCTCTTCATCATTAATTTAAAAAGAAAAGCAATGAGGTAGCAAAATGTGATGAATAATAAAAAATAGTAAAACAAAAAAAAAGAATGCAACTGAGAGTTATTTAAATTAAATAAGTTAACCATATCTAATTGGTTGGGCTCTGACGTCTATCTCCATCCCTTTTCACTGTCTCCAGTGGAAGTCAGATTGTATGAACTGTCTAGGTTAACGCTTCGGTCACTAGGCGGCACCACACTGTTGATGCGGGTGATGCCACATAACATCAATCCTGTCTAATTCTTGGAACTTGTGGGTCTGGCCAGTCCAGAAGCTATGAAGTTAATCTTGTTGATTTGGCTTCTGTCTAAAGTGAGCATTGGGTTGGGCAGTTCTATTCACACACCTTAAGGTACCGTCACACTAAGCAACGCTCCAGCGATCCCACCAGCAACCTGACCTGGCAGGGATCGCTGGAGCGTCGCTAAACGGGTTGCTGGTGAGCTGTTACACAGGCAGATCTCACCAGCAACCAGTGACCAGCCCCCAGCCAGCAGCGATGCGTGGAAGCATGCTGCGCTTGGTAACTAAGGTAAATATTGGGTAACCAACCCGATATTTACCTTGGTTACCAGCGCACACCGCTTAGCGCTGGCTCCCTGCACACCTAGCCACAGTAGACATCGGGTAAATTACCCGATGTGTACTCTGCTATGTGTTCAGGCAGCAGGGAGCCAGCTTCTGCGGACGCTGGTAACCACGGTAAACATTGGGTAACCAAGAAGCCCTTACCTTGGTTACCCGATATTTACCTTCGTTACCAGCGTCCGCCGCTCTCACGCTGCTAGTGCTGGCTCCCTGTTCCCTGCACTCCTAGCCACAGTACACATCGGGTTAATTACCCGATGTGTACTCCGGCTACGTGTGTAGAGAGCAGGGAGCCGGCACTGGCAGCGTGAGAGCGGTGAACGCTGGTAACGAAGGTAAATATCGGGTAACCAAGGTAAGGGTTTCTTGGTTACCCGATGTTTACCGTGGTTACCAGCGTCCGCAGAAGCCGGCTCCTGCTGCCTGCACATTCAGTTGTTGCTCTCTCGCTGTCACACACAGCGATGTGTGCTTCACAGCGGGAGAGCAACAACTAAAAAATGGTCCAGGACATTCAGAAACAACTAGCGACCTCACAGCAGGGGCCAGGTTGTTGCTGGATGTCACACACAGCGACATCACTAGCAACATCACTGCTACGTCACAAAAGTCGTGCCTCAGCAGCGATGTTGCTAGCGATGTTGCTTAGTGTGACGTGGCCTTTAGAGCCAGCTCATGCTGCCAGTCAATAGTATTTACTGTACTGACAAAGATGCAGGCAGGAACAGGTGATTTGACTGCCTCCTTCTCCCTCAGAGGCCTGTGCACACGGCACAGGCTCCCCAGGAATGCACCTAGTACACAAGTGCACTCACCGTCTCTCCTCTTAAAGACCTATTTCCAGAAATTGTCTCTTAGCCTTTGGCAGAGAGGCACTCTGTATGTAAATAAGGTGATCCAGCTCAGCTGTGGCAAGGTCCGGCATGCAAGGATAACACTCTGTTAGTGCAGGGATCCAATAGAAGAAAAAAAAAATCCAGTTTCCGGAAGGCTTGACAAAGAACTCAGGTAGCATTCGAAACGTGTAGCCGCACATGGGCTCCCTATTTTGTCCCTTGTAATGCCAAGTTTTTTTACGTCCTTTAAGATAAAGCTTGCACAAGATTTTATATTATTCCGTAAGCTGGATTATTTTTTCTTTCTTCTATTGGAACTCTGTATGTAAGGCACCCTACAATTAGGGGAGGTGACTGCATACCTCCTTTAGTTAGTCAGTCTTAAGTCTGCTAGCTAGTTGTCAGGTCCCGAGCTTCTGTCCCATTATATATCTGTCCGTCACTTGTACCTGCCTTCCCATACCTATCTGTCCCTGCCATGTTCCATCATATGTGTCTATACCCGCCTACCTGTCTGCCTCAGTCATTCCACCTATAACTGCCTGCATCTGTGACGGTACCTGAATCCATATCCTGTCCTGGGGGTCAGCTGCAATAGTCCCGGTCACTGCCATGGGAGTGGTATTTGGCATCCTCTTCACAGTGGGCACTTAGTTAAACCCCTCCCACTAAAAGATAAGCTTAGTTCCACCTGTGGTCCAGTGGGTTTACTACTCCTGCTTGCTGCCCCTACACTGGCTGTGAGTGTTACCGTTTATGCAGGCCATGGACTCCGGTGACTCCGACACCCTTTTGCTCACAGCTTTGTACCAGGAGATGTCACAGTTGAAGAAGCAGCAACAACAAATTCTGTTGTTTCTGTGGACTGTCAACACCGGTCTGAATGATATTTTTCAACTTTAATGGCTCGAAAAATATTTGACATTAAGAAGCATATATCCTGTACAAGTATAGTGTATGTAGGAGAATGTCCCTGCAGCAAAAAATATGTCGGGCTGGCTAAGCGGAAACGTAAAATTAGGGTGTGTGAACACTGTTGTGACATTGAGAAGGCCAAAGTCACAGAGGAATATATACAGCTTAAAACCTTGGCCACACATTTAAAAAAATCACATCTGTAATGCACACCTATATATGATATTATATATTATATATTTAGTAGTGTGTATATATATATATATATCTATATATATATAGATATATATATATATACATATATAATTTTTTTTATTTTTTCCTTTCTTTTTTTTTTTTTTCTTTGAACATATTTATTACTTATATTGCATTTTTGCACTTTACTAATATATCTGTATTATGATTCTTCTATTTTGCACTATTATACTTAGTTTTAGGTATTTTTGCCTGTGTATACCCATTAGTTTTTTTAAATTACATAATATTTTTATACACTACTGATGCACTAATACTGTATATTAACACTCTTTGTAACATACACTTACTGGCTACAGAACCACTATGTCCTGTTTAAGCTGTAGTACGATTGCGCAACTATGATGTGCCTCAGACTCCCTCCATGCACATATCAGCATGCAGAGGGTGCGTCATCCCTTCCTTTGGCGGTGGCACACACTCTGCATTCCACCGCCGCATGGAGAGGAAGTCTCTTTTAGGCCTCTGCCACACTCACGTGTAAAAAACGTACGTGTGCTGTAGTCCGTTTTTTGTGTCCGTGTTCCGTATTTTCTGTCCGTTTTTCACCTCCGTGTAGTGTCCGTATGCATATCGTGTGTGATACGTGTGTACGTGTGTGCGTTTTCCTGTGCGTGACATACGTCAGTGTGTGTTCCGTGTGCAGTCCGTTTTTTTGTGCGTGTTTCACATGTTTCACGCATTGAGATAATGGTGATCAGTTGAAATTAAATGACACATAGGTGTATGTGATTAGGACATAAATATAAGTTACCTATAAACTGTTGCCTGCTTGTATTCTGCCTTGGAGCACCTATGTGTTTTGACAAATTTTTCGCAATGCCATTATCCACGGAGGCATTAGTGTTTTTATGTTGGATTATATCTCGTCGTTTTGGCGTTAGACGGCACATGTTGCAGTATGATAATGTAAGAAGAAACAGATTGTGGGTGCATCCACTAATCATGATGCGGCCTACGCATGGTCATTTCCATACTCTATATTTTGAGTTACGGAATTTCCCAGATAAGTTTTTTTCATACTGCCGTTTGTCAGTTGAGAGTTTTGATTACTTACTAAATATTTACGACCTCATTTGCAACATCAGGACACTTGGATGCGGCTTTCCATTTCCCCAGAGGAGAGATTTATGGTGACTCTGAGGTATTTGTTGTTTTTACATTCTTTTTCAAATGTGTTATGTTTCACATTGAAATGTGTAATTGATATTTCTTGATCTCATCTCAGTTTTTAATCAATGTTTGTGTTTTGTTTTGTTTGGTTTTCTTGAAAAAAACATATTGCTAATTGAAAATCATTGTTTGTCTTGTGTTCATAGATTCTTGGCGACTGGTCAATCTTTTATTGCTTTACATTTTGATTTTTTGTTGGGGAGATCAACCATTGCTGGTATAGTACGTCACACATGCGACATGATATGGCAACATTTAAAAGACCAAATGATGCCTCAGCCAAACAGAGAAGATTGGTTGAAAATCTCTAAGGGCTTCAAGGACTCTGTGGACTTTCCTAACTGCATAGGAGCTTTGGATGGCAAGCATTTCAGAGTTAAAAAACCACCAAACTCTGGTTCACGTTATTTCAATTTTCATAAGTTTTTTTCGGTTGTTATTTTGGCATTGGTTGACACTGAATACCGTTTTATTTATGCAGACATTGGGGCCTATGGTAGTGCCTCAGATGCCCGTATTTTCCGGTCATCAAGATTAGCCCAACGCCTGCAAGAAAATTCATTATTGATCCCCCCACCAGTTGCCCTACCTGGTACATCTGGACCGTTGGCACCATATGTGATGGTAGCAGATGCAGGATTTGCATTATCAAAACATGTTATGCGACCATATCCAAGGAGATCAATTGATGACAGGAAACAGTACTTTAATTATCGGCTAACTAAAGCAAGACGTTATGTGGAGTGTGCATTTGGTATTTTAGCTAACAAATGGCGCATTTATCAGACAACTATTCAGTTGCAGCCAAACTCTGTCAAATCTGTCATCAAGGCTACCATAGTGCTTCACAATTTCTGTCGGATACATGAAGGAGGAACTTATGTTGATGATGAATCTCAGATAAACCATGTTGTTAATCCAACCGGTGAACCTATGTCTCATAATTCCGTGATATCTGGCTTACAAATTAGAAAATTATTTACTGATTACTTTAATTGTTTTGATGCTAATAATAATATTGATGTTTGTTAACATTGTTATTTGTTTTTTTGGTAAAAATGTTTTATTTGCACTTAGATGAAAATATTTAATTAGTTTAAACAATCTAAGAGCTAAAAGCGTACTTGTATTAAAGTGAAACTGCGTTAATCACCAAATGACATTTCTGTTAACAACATGGATTTCTGAATGTTGTATGTATGTGTTTGTACATTTCTGTGTTAGTATCCTGTTTTTTTTTTTTGATGAAACTTACAAAAATAATAATGTAAATCGTCTATGGAAAAAATGCTATATTATATATTAATATAAAAAAGAAACAGAATCTTTATTTTGCAAACATATTTTTTTATTAATAATATGCCTATTATTACATAAAGTAATGATGGTTTTTTGTTATTTTCCCAATAACAAATGAAAATCGTGCTCATCTTCTCTTAACTTTTACAAAGGTAAATTTTTTTTTTTTTTTTTTTTTTTTTAAATCTTAAGACACTTTACTTAAAATCTTAAACTTTTCTAAATTTTTAGATTGCTTGCAATGTTGGTAAATTGTCAACCAATTATGTTTGTCTCATGTTGGACATTGACATAGACATAATAATTTGTAACTTGTTTTTGAGAAGATATGAACTCATCTACCCATTAAATTAGTTGGGTACAATTATGTTAATAAAAAAATAAACATATCCATGGCATAAAACATATATGTCATCCGGCACCAAATATAATCACACATTGTTTTTTTATTTTTAAGACTCTGATTTTAAACATTTTTGGCAATCCTTTTTCTTTTGTTGGTCACATTCATTGTTTGTTGAATGTAAAGATTACCAAAAATGTGTATCATAAGTCAACAAGATCTTCTAGGGAAGTCACCTGAGTGTTGCTGAGTATGTTGTTTTGGGTGGCCTCAGAAATAGTATTTTCAGGAATGGAAGCAGTTGATTGCTGAACAACATTCCTATTACTAACTACAGTAGTGTGTGGAACAGTCTGTTGTATGCTGGTTTGGCCCAACACATTGCCTGTTGTTGAGTACACCTGTGGGTCTACATGGGTAAGTGGGTATTGTGTGTGTGTATGTTGTTGACCTTGTGGATAGTTGACTGTTGTTTGTAAGTGTGGTGTAGGTAACATAGTTGAGATTGGATAATGAGGCATCATGAATGATTGTGGGTATGTTGCACCAGGAAACATGTTAGGTAAACCACCAATATTTGTGGGTTGAGTAAAGTAACTAGTACTTGGAGTGGGTTGTAAATTCATATAGTTTATGGGTTGCTGTGAGGTAGCACTTTGTACAGTGCTTAAGGCACCAGTATTGGTTGCAACATACCCTTGCCTAATTGGTGTTGGGAATACCGTACTTGAAGAAATAGTAGGTTGACCAGATTGTTGTAATACTGGATTAGTGACAACTACTGTTGCCATTGTTGTTTGTGTTGCAATGGTATTTGGATTGTCTGTTGTGTTTGTGACTGTATGTTGTTGCATAATGGTACGCCAATTTTCTATGGCCTCATAAACTCTCACTGGTTCCTGTTCTGCCTGACTAGCTGACAGTAGGGTAAGCATAGCAGCACGTACACGTTCCTGCCTATCTGATGGAATTTTGGTTAAGCTAGTAGATAAAGACCGACAAAAACGCTCGGCATCTGTTTCTGGAATTAAAGTGTTCATTATGTGAATAATGCGTGTGTCAATTATTTCTGGTAAGGATCTCATTTCCTCAGGTCTGCGGATTCTTCTTGCACGGAGAGGTTGTGGTGCAAAACGTGGAAGTACATTTGTTTGTGTTGATTGTGTTGCTGGTGTTGTTGTTTGTTGTGTTGATGAGCCTTGGGTGTTGGTTTGTGCACTCTCTGTCCCACCCTCATGTGATTCAGTTGCTGCTGCTGCATCTTGTTGAATATCTTGATTTTCACTGTCTTCTCTGCCAGGTTCTTGTTCTGATGCTGAGGTGGCTGTAGCAGAGGGACCAGCTGTTGGTTGGTAATCAGAATCGTCGAGATTATCCTCCGTTCTATAATCAAATAGATAACATATTACAATCTTAACAGTTATCTTTTTTAAAATAACTTCTGAAAAAAAAGTGATTAATATTTAAAAATATATTTTGAAACAAAATAAACATTTTAAAAAAAAAAAAAACTTACTGTCTTACTTCTAAGATGGGTGCTAGGAAGCTTATTTGTTCATAATAAACATATCTGCGTTTGCGGCCTTGGCTGGATGAAGATGGTATAGGGTTGTACTCCCTTCGGTACTGATCACGTGCTGAACGCCAACGTCTTTTGACCAAGTCAACTGTGGAATATAACACAATATGTCACTTGCAACATTCAGCATTATTGTGCACACATTAATGACAATAATGTTTGTTAAATGTAATATACAATGATAAAAAATAAAGGTGTCCAAATACATTAGAGGAAAATTAAAAGTTTTATATATTGTTCACTCAAAAACATTTTGCTATATTCACACATAACAAAATAATATTTCTCAGAAATAAACTTTCAAGTAATTGTGATATAGATATTAAAAAGGTATGTTTTTTTATTTGCAGTATAATTAATTTTAAAAAAAAGAGAAATATTATTTTATGACATGATATAGAAATGTTATTTTACAAAAATGTATATAAATTTAAAAAAAAATTAAAAAAAATTTAAAAAAAAAATATTGAATCACAACACATGGAATTGAAAATCACATGACAGTTTTATCTGTTAATTAATTAAATTCATGAAGAATTAATAATCATATTATAAATAAAAGTTTACTTTTAATTATTGAACTTTGGAAATGTTAGGTAACCTTTTATACAATTTAACATTAACTGAATAAATAGATTAATACATATACCAATTCTTCATAAATTTAAATTTAAGTAAAAACAACATTACAATAACAAAACATTCACAGTTTTAAATCAGTTAAAAAAACAAAACAAACACAAAAACAAAGATAATAAAAAAAAACAAACTTACCATATTTAGCACGCTTTGCAGGCGAACATCTATCCCATGCATTATTGGGGTACACTTCCTCAGCAACTTGAAGCCAATAGCGGTCAACTGTCAGTCTGTCATGGTAACCATCAACACGTGTATCCCATTATGGTGGGTGAGTCTCGACAGCTGTTATCAGTTTCTCCGTGTCCACCCGTGGAGCCATTATTATATTTTGAAGCAGAAATTGTGCTAAAAATAAGTATTTCAATACACAGAAAGACAACTGGTTGCTTGCTCACTCCTTCTGCAAATGCCAAGTAAGTTTTGTGCAAAACAAATATGTTAGCTACGCCACCTGAAAGTATTTGAAATTGTAACAATCTTCAAATTTAAAACACGGACACGGACCACACGGATAGCATACGGAGGCCATCCGTATCACGTACGTGTAAACACGGACCCATAGGATTTAATGGATCCGTGAGGACGTTATGCCGGTGGAAAACGGACATGTCAGCGCTTTTTCGGCACGGGCAAACGTAGGCACGGAACGGACACACGCTCCGTGCCAAAACACTGACGTGAGGCTATTTAGATTAAAATGACTGTCAACATAAGCACGTGTCTCCGGTACGTGTAAAAAATGCCAAACACGTACCGGAGGCACGGATGTGTGGCGCAGGCCTTAATCCGAGGTGGAATCACACAGCTGACTAAGCGCCACACCTCCCAGCAGTATAACATCATTTGCTGGCTGGCCCCACATTAGTTCACATCATATATTTAAACCACATGACTCCTCAACCCTGACACATCCCCCAATTTATCTTAATTTTTTAAAACTTTTTTAACTTTTTTATTATTTTACTAGTTCCACTAGGGGACTATAAGGAACAGTAGTCTGATTGCTCATTAATTTCTGTTGATGACAGCTAAACAGCTGTGATCACCAAAAATATTCCTCTTCTTACTGGCAGCACTTGGCCAGGTGAAACAGGAAGTGAGTCATGCAAGCTACAGGAGTCATCACATGACCATGTGCTACCATGGCAACCTTCGCCGCACAATGATCACATCACAGTGTCGCCGATGGGCCGAGTAAGTAAAGATTTACTGTGACGAGGATTTAAATTGCTCTGTCACATTTTGACAGTGCGATTTAAGGGGTTAACAGGTGCAAGTGGATATCCACCCATGCCTGTGAGGCACACATGTCAGATGTTCAAATCAGCTGACATGTGCAGGAATCAGCGCCGGCTGCCAGCAGCAGTCGCATGTTATTACAACTATATGGCTTATAATGTACCGGTCGCTAAGATGTTAACACGTGTATAAATTGGTTTGGTGGGCAATTAATTGGAGGACTTCTTGGGTAACAAAAATTTTGAAAAACTCGAAGGGGGTAAAATTTGTGACACCTGTGTTTTTATATATATATATATATATAAAGCTGAGTGGAGGATACCGGGCACCGCTGATCCCTGTATGGCTAGTAAAGCTGTGCTTCCATGCTGATGGAGACCTGGGTGCGTGTCCCAAAGCGAAGGCAATACAAAATCCACAGTGTAGAGATGAATAGGTCGCACTCCAAAGGTCAAATAAAGGAAATCTGTTTATTGCACGGTCACATCAGGGGTACAGGTAGTGAGGGAGGATGAGGGTGTGCCACGTCGGACGACGGCGGCCGTTTCGCAAGTAAACTTGCTTCTACGGGTCCAGTGCATGCAAAGGTGCTGCATCCGCCCTTAAATAACAGGTGATACGGGTGCAGCGTCCTTGCATAAACAAAGTGCAATTTAAAAACACATACCAGCTGTACATGTATCAGATTCACATAGAAACTTATTGTATATTAATTCCGAAATAGATTATAAACAATTGTTACATACATGGGTATAATTAGAGTGAAAAATTGGTCAAATATAATGCTCATTATAGTCTGTCAAAAGACATCACAAAAAACATAAAAAACAGGCTTACAGAGAAAGACCAGCATTATAAGAACACTGACAGGTCATTTTTATCGTTCAGGTTAAGGGGACCGAGAGCATTTAAGTCCATAATCAATCTCGATTCTTTTCTAAGTAAAGAACGATGCATATCACCTCCTGTGGGACATGGATTAATTTTTATTACGCCTGCAAATTTTAAAAGGCGTGGGTTACCACCATGACAATCCTGCATGTGGGCAATTAAACGTGGAGAACCTATCCCAGAGGTTATAGACTTAAAATGTTCCCTAAATCGAACATATAAAGGCCGAATTGTTTTACCTATATAATATCTTTGACAGGGGCAAAAGATAACATATACCAAATAGTTGGACTTGCAGGTAATAAGATCTTTTATTTTAAACAGCTCAGTACCGATTTTTAAAGTGTCTCCTATGCAGTGATATTCACAAAAGGGGCAGCCGCAGCACCTATAGGCACCGGTACTGAGCTGTTTAAAATAAAAGATCTTATTACCTGCAAGTCCAACTATTTGGTATATGTTATCTTTTGCCCCTGTCAAAGATATTATATAGGTAAAACAATTCGGCCTTTATATGTTCGATTTAGGGAACATTTTAAGTCTATAACCTCTGGGATAGGTTCTCCACGTTTAATTGCCCACATGCAGGATTGTCATGGTGGTAACCCACGCCTTTTAAAATTTGCAGGCGTAATAAAAATTAATCCATGTCCCACAGGAGGTGATATGCATCGTTCTTTACTTAGAAAAGAATCGAGATTGATTATGGACTTAAATGCTCTCGGTCCCCTTGGCCTGAACGATAAAAATGACCTGTCAGTGTTCTTATAATGCTGGTCTTTCTCTGTAAGCCTGTTTTTTATGTTTTTTGTGATGTCTTTTGACAGACTATAATGAGCATTATATTTGACCAATTTTTCACTCTAATTATACCCATGTATGTAACAATTGTTTATAATCTATTTCGGAATTAATATACAATACGTTTCTATGTGAATCTGATACATGTACAGCTGGTATGTGTTTTTAAATTGCACTTTGTTCACGCAAGGACGCTGCACCCGTATCACCTGTTATTTAAGGGCGGATGCAGCACCTTTGCATGCACTGGACCCGTAGAAGCAAGTTTACTTGCGAAACGGCCGCCGTCGTCCGACGTGGCACACCCTCATCCTCCCTCACTACCTGTACCCCTGATGTGACCGTGGAATAAACAGATTTCCTTTATTTGACCTTTGGAGTGCGACCTATTCATCTCTACACTGTGGATTATATATATATATATATATATATATATATATATATTTGAGGGGAAAAGGACTGGTTGGGATACAACAGTGGAGTGCGAACAGTAGTACTCGGCCCTGCCATTGATTATTCACCAGTGATTATTGACTTTGCATAACCACTGGCTGTTGGGTCCCATATAGGGATTCGAGACATAACTGTCTGAAAATGGTTCTACCTCAGACACAGATTCAGTATCCGTCCCAGGACTGCATCAGCAAAGCAGCATATACGGCTGCTCTGCTGTGAAAATTTTCCATGCCATTTTATTTTATGTCCCTGCCTAACTAAAGAAAAGTAAACCCAAGCTAACACTAGTATTTTTTTATTTTATTTTACATTTTTTTAGCCTCACCGCTAACCCTAGCTAAAATTCAAACCCTAACCTAGCCTAAGAAAGAAAAAGAAAAATTACAAAAATATTTCTATATTTTAACTAATGGGATGACATGTGGGAGGATGACAAAGGATGTGATCAGGATATTGGGGATGGATTTATGGTGATGATTAAGAAATTTGATTTTTTTTTCCTTCACTACCAGCACTTCTAGTCTCTCTCTTCTCTCTCAGATCAACTACAATGGAGAGAGGAGACAGAGCCAAATGCTCCCGCATTTTCTAAATATTGGTGATTTGATCACTCTGATAGCATACAGTCATATGAAAAAGTTTGGGCACCCCTATTAATGTTAACCTTTTTTCTTTATAACAAATTGGGTTTTTGCAACAGCTATTTCAGTTTCATATATCTAATAACTGATGGACTGAGTAATATTTCTGGATTGAAATGAGGTTTATTGTACCAACAGAAAATGTGCAATCCTCATTTAAACAAAATTTGACTGGTGAAAAAGTATGGGCACCTCAACATAAAAGTGTCATTAATATTTTGTAGATCCTCCTTTTGCAAAAATAACAGCCTCTAGTCGCTTCCTATATCTTTTAATGAGTTTGTGGATCCTGGATGAAGGTATATTTGACCATTCCTGTTTACAAAAGAATTCCAGTTCACTATCATCCCACAGATGTTCAATGATATTTAGGTCTGGGGACTGGGATGGCCATTCCAGAACATTGTAATTGTTCCTTAGCATGAATGCCTGAGTAGATTTGTAGCGGTGTTTTGGATCATTGTCTTGCTGAAATATCTATCCCCTGCATAACTTCAACTTCGTCACATTATTGTCAAGAATCTGCTGATACTGAGTTGAATCCATGCGACCCTCAACTTTAACAAGATTCCCGGTGATAGCATTGGCCACACAGCCCCAAAGCATGATGGAACCTCCACCAAATTTTACTGTGGGTAGCAAGTGCTTTTCTTGGAATGCCGTGTTTTTTTGCCTCCATGGATAACGCCTTTTTGTATGACCAAACAACTCAATCTTTGTTTCATCAGGCCACAGGACCTTCTTCCAAAATGTAACTGGCTTGTCCAAATGTGCTTTTGCATACCTCAGGCGACTCCATTTGTGGCGTGCTTGCAGAAATGGCTTCTTTCACATCACTCTCCCATAAAGCTTCTCCTTGTGCAACGTGCGATGCATTGTTGACCGATGCACATTGACATCATCTGCAGCAAGATGATGCTGCACGTCTTTGGAGGTGGTCTGTGGATTGTCCTTGACTGTTCTCACCATTCTTCTTCTCTGCCTTTCTGATATTTTTCTTGGCCTGCCAATTCTGAGCTTAACAAGAACTGTACCTGTGTTCTTCCATTTCCTTACTATGTTCCTCACTGTGGAAACTAACAGTTTTAATCTCTGAGACAACTTTTGTATCCTTCCCCTGAACAGCTTTGTTGAATAATCTTTGTTCAGATTATTTGAGAGTTGTTTTGAGGAGCCCATGATGCCACTCTTCATAGGAGATTCAAATAGGAGAACAACTTGCAAGTGGCCACCTTAAATACCTTTTCTCATGATTGGATACAACCTGCCTATGAAGTTCAAAGCTCAATGAGGTTGCAAAACCAATTTAGTGCTTTAGTAAGTCAGTAAAAAGTAGTTAGGAGGGTTCAAATCAAGAAATTGATAAGGGTGCCCATATTTTTGCACCGGTCAAATTTTGTTTAAATGCGGATTGCACATTTTCTGTTAGTACAATATACCTCATTTCAATCCAGAAATATTACTGAGTCCATCATTTATTAGATATATGAAACTGAAATAGCTGTTGCAAAAACCCAATTTGTTATAAAGAAAAAAGGTTAACATTAATAGGGGTGCCCAAACTTTTTCATATGACTGTATATGTTTCATCTGTTTGCTGCTAATTGTTTATTTTGTATCTTTATTGGTTTGTTCTGTCTTTCATTGTTTGCTAATTGCTGTTTTGTCATTTGTTTTGTCCTGTGCTGCTACATTTGCTATTTGCTTTGACAGGGCATGAAATTGCATGATACATGTTGGATTGAAATGTAATGTGTGGTTTCAGAATTCTTCTTCTGGTTATGTTTTTGATATGATTCAATTTGATCTTGGTTGTGGGTTTTAACAAATGCTGTGTTTAGCAATGTCTATGCTGATGATGTATAATAATAAAATGCCTTGTGTTAAATGTACAAAGAACATGGTGATTTAATGTAATGCGCAAGATTTAACGTTGAGGTATTTGATAACTTGCCCTGTAATCACAGTTCCAGGAGAATAGAGTCTTGCCATTCATAATGTGGGTGTTTTAAGAGTGAATTACGTACAAATGAGAAATTAAAAGAAATATTTACCCTGATGAAGGCAATCTACTGAATTTGGGCTTGGCACCATTCCAGCAAGAGAGGTTGTAACATGGGTTTGTGTAAAACATAATAGTACCATTATCTAACTATCTTTATATTTTTGGGATTTATATTGATATACACTGGCAAGCAAAACAGTAACAAAATTTACATATTTTTTTCAGGCTCAAAAACTCAGCATTTACTACAGCTTTAAACGTGAAACTACCTTCATTTTATAGATAATCATCTTGGTCATTACATACATAAAATTGACTTGAAACCATATAGCATATGGTTAGTTATGTGGATTCTTGTAATGTTGCTGCATTTTTACAGCTTTGCTCCTGGTGGTTTAATTTTTTTTCTTTCTGTATATTACAAAGGACCTGTTCTCACGTTCTGTTTAGGAGGTGGAGGGGGAGAGAGAGCACGGGGGGGGGGGGATTCTAAAGCACTTGTCACTTTTTCATTGAATTGGTTTTGATTTACGTTAGTAAAATTGGTGTTGGATAAGGGGAAGAATTCTAATCACTTGGCTTTTTTTATTGAATTGTCATTATTAGCTATAGAACATTTTGGTGTTGGAGAGGGTGAACAATTCCAAAGCACTTGGCCCTTTCTACTGAATCAGCTATCGAACATTTCGGTGTTGCATTGGGTGAACAATTCCAAAGCACTTGACGCTTTTCATAAATTTTAGTTTACTATTTGATTTTCATTTATTTTTTTATCGAACACTTTGGATGGCCAAAAGTATTGGCCTCCCTGCAATTCTGTCAGATAATACTCAGTTTCTTCTTGAAAATGATTGCAATCACAAATTCTTTGGCATTATTAACTTCATTTTATTTGTCTACAATGAAAAAAAATAAAAAAAATTGTCATAAAGCCAAATTGGATATAATTCCACACTAAACATAAAAAAGGGGGTGGACAAAAGTATTGGCACTGTTTGAAAAATCATGTGATGCTTCTCTAATTTGTGTCATTAACAGCACCTGTAACTTACCTGTGCCACCTAACAGGTGTTGGCAATAACTAAATCACACTTGCAGCCAGTTGACATGGATTAAAGTTGACTCAACCTCTGTCCTATGTCCTTGTGTGTACCACATTGAGCATGGAGAAAAGAAAAAAGACCAAAGAACTGTCTGAGGACTTGAGAATCCAAATTGTGCAGAAGTATGAGCAATCTCAAGGCTACAACTCCATCTCCAAAGACCTGAAAGTTCCTGTGTCTACAGTGCACAGTGTCATCAAGAAGTTTAAAGTCCATGGCACTGTGGCTAACCTCCCTAGATGTGGAAGGAAAAGAACAATTGACAAGAGATTTCAATGCAAGATTGTAGCGGATGGTGGATAAAGAACCTCGACTAACATCCAAACAAGTTCAAGCAGCCCTGCAGTCCAAGGGTACAACAGTGTCAACCCGTACTATCTGTCAGCGTCTGAATGAAAAGGGACTGTATGGTAGGATACCCAAGAAGACCCCACTACTGATGTTTTGGGGTTGCTTTGCTGCCTCTGGCACTGGAGTGCTTGACCGTGTGAACATTCCCTCTATGACATCCGCCTCTGTTATGGACATATGACTTGCTTGTAGATTGCCTAGCCTATTTTAGGTTACCCCATCCATTATTCACAGGTTCCTTTATATAATCGTCCAGGGTAGCTATCCCCTCCTCTGGTAGCTATTATCCGCTTCCCCCTTTAACACTATATGTATTAATCTCTACATTTATCTTATTAGGGTATATGGTTGCTCAGTATCCTCTGCTCATGCGAGGACCTAAATAGCAACATACATTGTCATATGCGTCTCAGGTACTATTTATTTTTCCCTTCTCTTTTTTGATGCTTATCCACAGTGGCTGTATTATTTTAGTACGCATACATGAGTGCACGCAAGGTTATTTACCCCTTGATAAATGTACCTTTATATCCATTATTGACTGTTTCTTTACCTTGGTAGGTCCATTTGAATTTTTTGACATATTCTGAATACCAATGCCTTGGGGATTCATTGGGTTGTGCCTCTGATTTTTGTCTCACCATCTCCTGCCTCACTAAGGCAGTATCATGACCGGTACTCCCCTTTTGACTCACTAATAATACACTTAAAAATCTGTTATCTTTGAAACACTATGGTGACAGATCCCACCAGAAGACTACACTGTTCACTATTGAAAGGAAAAAGATAAAGAGAAAAAGGAAATAATCTTTTTTTCTCTCCTCCTGGTGATATTCTTCGTTTTTGTCTTTGTATGATTTATTTTATGATTTTCGGTTCTGTAATAATGTGTTCTTTACTTGTATTTAGATAGTTCTATGATGAAGACCTCAATTGGTCGAAACGTTTCTATATGGACTTTCTCTGGCTTTGAACTTTCATGTAATAAAGAACCATTTTTTGATACTTTTTGTCATGACAATTTATTTGTTTGGGGTAGTGTGCCGTAATTCTCTCTTATTGTTCTTTTTGTTTATGATTTTAAAGATACATTGTCATTTGGAACCATGTAAAGTTTAGTTTTCTTTGTTGTTTGGTCTATGTATATTATTTTTTATATTTAATATCACATTTAAAATTAGTTGAGTTACTTTATTAAAAAGCCTGTCTGAATCTACTGTAATTTGTAGGTGACTCTCTAGAAATGATGAGGAACAATTGAGTAAATATATGTTTATTTAGCAAATGTATCTGTAAATTACATAAATACAAACACTTTCAATAAGTAGTGAAATATGTAAATAATATGTTTTATATATTAATTCAGTAGGGTAAACTGTTGTGGGAAAATTAGCTAAAAAATTGTCACTGAATGCTGTTGAAGTAGGGTGACGCATACAAAGCACATTGTGTTGAAGAAATCCCTTTTAACTTGACTTTCAACAAATTACAAAATATAATTTTTTTTCTGAAGTTTGTAAATCCCTTGAGATTTCTCTTTAAAGATTTTGTCAAGCTTATCACAGAAATGTTCAAAGAAATGAAAAAACATTTATTATGTAAAATGTTTTGGCTTACTATTAATAAGGTGAATGTTTCGATAAGTTTGCTTTTATTAATATATTATTACTTTTTTTTTGTTCAGGTAGCTTTAAATTATACCGTACATGTTAGAGTATTCCAAGACTAGCATAACATTCATTTTTTGATACATTCGTTTTTGGTGCATAACTTATAATATACCCATTTCAAATCAATAGGTTTAAATATGGAATTGGTCAAAATGTGGACAAAAGTATTGGGACAACAACTTACTATGCATACAGGAGCCTTTATGACTCTTCATTCTAAATTCAATGTCATTGGTATGAAGCTGGTCTCCTTCTCTGCAGCTAAATATCTTACACTCTTTTGGGAAGTCTTTCAACAAGATTTTTAGGTCTTTCTGTGTACATTTTCACCCACTAAAGGGTACTTTACACGCTGCGCATCGCTAGCGATAGCTAGCGATCTCGTGCGTGATAGCACCCGCCCACATCGCTGTTTCATCATGGGGGTGATCGCTGCCGTCGCGAACAATATCGTTACGGCAGCGTCACACGCACATACCTGCTTAGCGACGTCGCTGGAGACACCGAACAATCTCTCCTTTAAGGGGGAGGTTCGTGCGGCGTCAAAGCGGCGTCGCTAAGCAGCCGCCTAATAGCAGAGGAGGGGCGGAGATGAGCGGCCGGAATATGCCGCCCACCTCCTTCCTTCCTCATTGCCGGTGGACGCAGGTAAGGAGATGTTTGTTGTTCCTGCGGTGTCACACATAGCGATGTGTGGTGCCGCAGGAACGACGAACAACCAGCGGCATGCACCACCAACGATATTATGAAAAGAAGTGATGTGTCAACGATCATCGTTTTTTGACTTTTTTGCGATCATTGATTGTCGCTCCTTTTAGTCACACACAACAATATCGCTAATGGCGCCGGATGTGCGTCACGAACACCGTGACCCTGACCATATATCGTTAGTGATATCGTTGTGTGTAAAGTACTCTTAAGAAGTCGGTCACTCTTGTAGTTCATCCAAAATAATGTTTTAATGCATTTTTAGACCCAGTAGATATAATATACTGTATATCTACATTTGTATCCATATCTATTATCTATTGATCTATCTATCTATCTACCTATCAATGTATAAATAGTAAATCACTAAAGAGAATAAACCCCTCACATTTTTCTAAATATTTTATTATAACTCTTCATGGAACAACACTTAAGGTATGACACTGATACGTTATAAAGCAGTCAGTATCCAGCTTGTACACAGAGTCTGTCTCTCTCCTGAGCTCTATGATGGCTGGACATTCCCATCATGCTTTACATGCATATAATTGTTTGTACACATGAATAAGGCATCTTCAGGTATCTAGAAATTGCACCCAAGGATGAACTAGACTTGTGCAAGTCCACCATTTTCTTCCTGAGATCTTGGCTGATTTTTTTTATTTTCCCATGATGCTACACAAAAAAGCAGTGTGTTTCAGATGTGCATTGAAATACATCCACAGGTGTTTCTCTGATTAACTCAGATGTTGCCAATAAACCTATCAGAAGCTTCCAAACACATGACATCATCATATGGGCTGTCCCATATTTTTAAAGGCATAGTACTCTTAGTGTATGTAAACTTTTGACTTTGCAAAAAGTAATAAAAAAGCCTTAAATTCTCTCTCTCATTCTGGCGTTTGGCAACTATAAATAATTATTGTTCCTAATTAACTTAAAACTGGAAAGGTTTATTCTGATTTCATGTCTGATAATGAGAAAAACATGCAAATGTGTCTTTTTAGATAATGTATGTAAACATCTGGTTTTAATTGTATGTAGATTACATTGCTGCTAGATAAAAGCTTTGATGGGTGGATGGATAATGGTGGATGCCAAAAGAGGAACCTGGGTTTTACTGACTATTTTTTTCTGGTGCTGGAGACAATATGAAGGTGCCAGATCAGAAGCTTCCAAACACATGACATCATATGGGCTGCCCTATATTGTTTAAAGGCACAAGACTCTTAGGGGTACTTTGCACACTACGACATCGCAGGTTCGATGTCGGTGGGGTCAAATTTAAAGTGACACACATCCGGCATCGCTGTCGACATCGCAGTATGTGAATCCTTTTACATACGATTAACGAATGCAAAAGCGTCGTTATCGTATGATGGGTGTAGGGTCCGACATTTCCATAATTTTGCAGCAATGACGGTACGATGTTGTTCCTCATTCCAGCAGGCAGCACACATTGCTGTGTGTGAAGCCATAAGAGCAAGGAACATCACCTTACCTGCGTCCTGGCTGCAATGCAGAAGGAAGGAGGTGGGCGGGATGTTTACGTCCTGTTCATCTCTGCCCCTCCACTCTTATTGGCCACCTGCCATGTGATGTCGCTGTGACGCCACACGATCCTCCCCCTTAAGAAGAAGGCGGTTTGCCGGCCAGAGCGACGTTGCAGGGCAGGTAAGTGCATGTGAAGCTGCCGTAGCGATAATGTTCGCTACGGCAGCAATCACAAGATATCGCTGCTACGACGGGGGCGGGACTATCACGCTTGACATCGCAGCATCGGCTTGCGATGTCATAGTGTGCAAAGAACCCCTTAATGTATGTAAACTTTTGACTTTGCAGAAAGTAATATAAATGCCTTAAAACATTCTCTGTTTCTTTTTCTCTCTCCCTCTCTCTCTTCTCTCTCTTCTCTCTCTCTCTCTTTCTCTCATTATTCTGGCATTTGGCAAATATAAATAATTTTGGCTCCTAGTTGACCTAAAATATGAAAGGTTTATTCTGATTTCATGTCAGATAGTGAGAAAAACATGCAGATGTGTGTTTTTTTATAGTGCATGTAAACTTCTGGGTTCAACTGTATATACTAAAAAGTTAAATTTTCCATTACACACCTGTTACTTATATCTATCTACTCTAATTTCCTAAGGAACCTGAGGTACATGTAATGTCATCGGCTGTAACCATCTCCAGCCGTCAATTAAAAGTTTACACTTGGTTTAACATCATGGGTAGTTAAAGTGTTCAATATAATCCCAATACCTTTGCTATCAGGTTTCTCTAATCAACGCTACATATCACAGAGAGACTAATGGCTATTTACATCTCTTAAAAGAGAAACCATATAAGATAGTAAAATATTTTTATTGCTAAATATCATTAAAAGATCACAATAAGAGAAATACATATAAAGGTGCCTGAACAAAGAGGAGCCTAATACAGTAAAGGACTGGTGTATAACATCCAAAAATAGTAGAATATAATAATATAGCCCAAACCATATCAGGTATATTATAGAAAATATAGTTTCCAACTGAGCCACATTGCTCCACATTGTGGGAACATCCCAAAAACTGCCACCATATACCCTATTCATAATACTCAAAGCAGTAAGTTGTGACTACCAAGCGGTTTCGATAGGGAAACCAAATGTAATTTATTTATTACTGTGCACACCTGCTTTGTGTGGCCTTGTAGCATGAAATCCCAATAAATGTAAAGTCACTCACTGCACTAAGATCCACCGTTGTAATGGCCAACCACCCTTGGTTCAACATTATGTCTGCCTGCTGACTCTCTCCTGTTTTCCTGAACCATCATTATGGGGAGCACCACTAACCACTTAGCTTCAGGGAAAAGGAATTCCTGCATTAAGCCACTCATATCTGCAGCCATGTGCCTCTCACTGTAACCAGTGTGCCAGGTGATGGGCTCGGCCACCACCACCACTACTACCCGAGAGAGACACTCCAAGAATCTGACTCATGCCTGGCACCAGGGTACACTGCACTCTGGATGTCATAAAAACTATTGGCCCATGTGCACACATTGATTATTTGGTGAGTTTGTTGCCTATTTGTTAGCCAAACCAAGAGTGGAACAATTAGTGGGAAAGTATAATGAAAACACATGCACCACTGCTGTACTTTTTATCCACTCCTGGCTTTGGCTTCCAAATATTGAGCTAAAGAACTCATCAAATACCCAACGTGTGTTTGTGGTATTATAGTTTTCATATAAATGTACACATAAGATAACACTATTAGTGATGAGTTAGCATACTCGTCACTACTTGATACTCGATCCATTCAGAGAGAGAGAAGAGATTAATATTCCGGAAAGGGGACTCGACTGGAACTAACCGCACAGTTTATTTGGCCAGGGGGGACCATGTGGGTGGTGCACATGGAACAGAAGTTGCCAGGCGATGCCAGCTGCACCCGAATGATAAGGACTATGGTGATCAGGATGACAGAACCTAGGTTGCGATGTCTGCTACCTGCTGACAGCGGATGAAGGTGACTAAGGTGGCCAGGGACTGTCTCAGTGTAGGTAACATTGAGTCGAGCATGGCACTAATGCATCCGCAATACTCAATTGAGCACCAAGTGTTTTGAGCACCCTGATGCCTGATCAAGTAGCACCACTAGTGATGACTAATAGCTCAGAGCAGTGCAGTCACTGCCCAACCAGAGATACTGGGGTGCCTGATACTTGTTGTGCCACCTAGTTTGACAATAGTGAGTGCTTATGATGTCTAGAAGCTCAGCAGGTATAATCAATTTCCTGTGTGTGCAATGGGGTAGTACCATATTCTTTTTAAATTGCCAGGATTCTGCTAGTAATTGACAGTTTTGAGTTTATACTGACACTAACCTGTGTTTCCTACTTTATCCAGTTATTTTACCCAGCTTATTTAATGCTCCCTGCTGATTAACCCTCCTGATGATTCTGTCTCTGACTCTGCACTCCTGATTCTGATCTCAACTATCTCCTTCCTTTGTCTTTGTTTTTTCTTGTTTTGACCTGGCTAGTGGCCTATACTTGACAACTTGCTGATCAGAAAGCTGCTACCTCATATTTCAATACCTAAGCCAAATGGACCCTTTTGTAAGTCCAGATCTCTGTAAAAATGGTAAACACTGAAAGCCAAGGTCTCTCTGACCTGCTAAGCTTGAACAAAATCAGCCTGTGGAAGTGTAGCACCCCATGGGGCAGTTGGTTAACCTACTTGTTGCCAGGTCTTTTCAGGTTGGGTAGGGCGATGTCACGGAAGGCCTTGCCCGGTTCTGTTGCCCAGAGGTGTACAGTAAATGGTGGGCAAAGTGGAGTATTTGGGAGAGTTTGTCGTGATGCCACCTGTGGTATGTGGCCAGGGAGTAGCCGCCACTGCTGGATTCCTTGCCGGGGCAGTTGTTATGGCAGCCAGGATGGTGTTGCTCCCCACAGGCAGAGCGAGCCCCGGGTGGATGAAGAGGGGTTTGGTAATGGCGGATGGCACCTAAGTGCTGTGTGGCGACGCCGGTAAAGACAAGCCGACACAGTCTCAGCGGGTTCAGGGTGTAGTTTACTCACAACTTCAGCTGCCAACCTGGTCGCACTGGTCACCGCCGTTATGGTCTCCGATCAATCCCAGGCAAGTAAGGGCCCAACACCGGTGTTTTGAAAGAGAAGTAGAGAGTCCTATTTTTAGGGTTTCCCCATCCGTAGTTAGGTACCGTAGCTGAGCTCCTGCTCCAGGCCCCGGGCCAAGTAAAGTCAAAGTTTTCCAGAGATGTCTTGTCTTTGTCCCAACGGATTTGTCTGATGTGAGTGTGTTACACCTATTTCTACCCCAGGTTGACCCCGCCCCCCAGGTGGCTGGCTTCAGTGACCGAATAAGCCCCATGTATCGTGATGGCCACCCCCCTGCCTACCCTCACCCTGTGAGAAGGCTCCTATGCTGTATGCTGTATGTAGTGTGTGGATGTGGAACACTGGTGATTAACCCCCCCTTACCTGATATAGATGCCGCACTTTAATTGAGGTGCAGTACCCTGGGTGACCCGACACTCAGGGGTACCACAGAAGCCCTTTTAAAAGTTTCAAAGTTTATACAGTTCATCCTTACATAGAGTTCACCCTCACAAGGGATATAACTTCCAAAATATTGTATCCTATAAAGCATGAGGAATTTATGTGAAAAAAAAACAACAAAAAAACTCTGTACTAAATCATACAAATGTAATTTATGGCTCACTGAAGTTGAGTATCTCATTATTATTTCATACAATATCTTTATGTAGTGATTATTACACCTAATGGTGCTGCTCTATTAAACAAATCTAACAATTCATTTTAAAACTGGAAGATATTCAAAAATGATGTAGAGGGTCTTTTTCTGAAACTCTCATTTTAATTTTTGAAAGACACTTATCTGTGTCCCTGATATAAGACTTGAGTATAAAAAAGTACACTGGAAGCTATATGCAATTATTCACACCAGTCCCTGCTTAATAAGATTGGGAATGAACAATTAGCAGGTCAAGTACTTTATTTTTATCAAATAGACTGCAGTGAGAATAGAAGTTGAAAACATGACCTAAGAATGAATGCAATCATTTTATCCCTATGCTTACTCCATGACTATGACTAAGAGATAATTACATTATAAATTCAGTATCCCATTACAAATGTAGCTTTACCATTAGATGACTCTCTCACACAGCAGTAAGACTTGTTGTCACATACTTGTGCCTCTTTGATAGTATAAATCATTAACATTCCGTAGTGATATATAAAATGTCTGACATTCATGATGTAAAAACAACTTCTATGTGGATAAAGCTATTTCACAAAAACAGTTTTTATTTTGCTTTATTCCACATAAGTGTTGGGAAGGCCATTGTAAGCAGTATGAGCTTCCTAACAGAAACACATTAATTATCTAGAAATCCTTGAAAGAATCATATTCTTATTATAAGTAAAAGGGGTTGTCTATCTTTAATGCTAATTGTCACTGATAAAAAGAACAAAAAAAACCTAGCCATTCTGGACCACCACTGTTCCAGAGATATCAGCACCAGGGCCAGATTAAGGTTGGTGGGGGCCCCTGGGCAGAAAATCTGGTGGGGGCCCCATAACATTAACATTTTTGGCCATAACAGTAGAGCGCGAACTGTAGCATTTAGATATAAATCCAATGAACATTTATCTTATCCTGTTCTGCCACATTCAGATTTACAGTACTACAATACAGATACAGTCCAGGATAACTCACAGCAGTCACTTATACACAGAAAGTAGTTACCCACATTTTGTTTTTATTGATCCCAATGTTGAGGCAGCCAGGGCCGGCTCCAGGTTTCTGTGGCCTCCGGGTGAAAGAGTGGACCCCATCCACACACAGACACGCACATACACATACAGGCATACGTACATATACATATTTGAAAACAAATTCAGAAAAATACATATATAAAAAGACAAATATATGCACAGTGATATACACCGACATACATGCAGACACAGACGCATTAGGGCTCGTGGGCACGTTGCGTAATTCCATGCATTTACGCTGCGTATAGCACTGCAGTGTAAATGAATGCGTCCTGCGTCCCCTGCACAATCTATGAAGATTATACATGACGCGCACGTTGCTTTTATGAGCGCAGCGATTTGGATGCTAAAATGTTGACTCAAATCCGTGTGTTCATAAAATGAGCATGTCAATTATTCCGTTCGCTATGGATGCAGCTACCACTCTGTCTATGGTGGGGGCAGCAGCCAGAGCGCATGAAAACGGTTTTATTTGTACAGAAAAACTGCATCCATTATGCAGTGTTTCTGCAGTGATTTGACGCGCACATGTGCTGTCAAATCGCTGCAGAATATTCAGCAGTTACGTGTGCATGAGCCATTACAGGTATTAATATGGGGAAGTCGCCAGCAGCCTCACTCACCTCTCCCGCTTGTTTCCGTCCAGCTCCTTCAGGACATGTGGCTGTGTTCCACGATGGCTGTCACTAACAGACATGACTGCACACTGACAGCACTGCTGTATATACATCACAGGAGGGGCTGGGGGCTACAATATATACATTACAGGAGGGGCAGGGGGCATAGACGTTACTGGAGTGGCAAACAGCTCTGGTGGTGTACTCATTACTGGGATGGGTGACATAGCACTCGGGGGGACCCATATAGTTCTGGGGGGGGCCGCACAGACTGCTCTAATTCATATACACACACAGTACTGCTTCTTACACACACATCTGACACACACACACAGATACAATGCACCCCCCATTACTCCATACACACACACACACTGCACCCCCCATTACTCCCTACACACACACACACACACAATGCACCCCCCATCACCCCCTACACACACACACACACACACACACACACACACACAATGCACCCCCTACACACACACACAATGCACCCCCCGTCACCCCCTACACGCAGAAATACAATGCACCCCCCATCACCCCCTACACACACACACACACACTGCACCCCCCCATCACCTCCTACACACACACAATGCACCCCCCCATCACCCCCTACACACACACACACACACACATTGCACCCCCCATCACCCCCTACAAACCCACACAAATACAATGCGCCCCCATTACTCCCTACACACACACACACTGCACCCCCCATCACCCCCTATACACACACACACTACAATGCACACCCATCACCCCCTACACACACAATGCACCCCCCATCACCCCCTACACACACACACAATGCAACCCCCATCACCCCCTACACACACACACACACACACACACTGCACCCCCCACCCCACACACAGACTGCACCCCCCACACACACACGATGCACACACCCATAACCCTCATCACCCCCTACACACACACACACACACACACAATGCATCCCCCATCACCCCCTACACACACAATGCACCCATCCATCACCCCCTGCACACACACACACACACAATGCACCCCACAACACCCCCTACACACATACACACACACATACACACACACAATACAATGCACCCCCATCACCCCCTCCACACACACACACACACACACAATGCACCCCCCATCACTCCCTACAAACACACACACACACACACACACACACACAATGCACCCCCCCCATTACCCCCTCCCCACACTCAATACAATGCACCCTCCATTACCCCTCCCCCACACACAATACAATGCAACCCTCATCACCCCCTACACACACAAATTACACTGCCCCATCCCTACACACTCCTTCCCCCCCTCCCTCGGAATACAGTACTCCCCCTCTGCCTGTCACAAAGCTGTGTTCCTTCACAAATGTTCCCCGTTATGTGTCCTCTGCCCCTCCCCACTCATCCCCATTCATTACACCTGTCTCTTCAGCTCCTCCATGGAGCGCTTACCGCTGTCTGATGTCCCCTGTGTGGCGACCGCAGCACTGTGATGACGTCAGCAAGGTGCTGATCTCATCACGTTGCTGCACGTCGGGGGCGGGGCCCAGTCCCGGCGCGCTGTTCAAATGTATTTACGTCTGAAAGACGTAAATACATTTGAATAGGAGGAAGGAACTTGCGGTCACCGGCACCAGCTCTGCTGCGCTCCTCTGCAGTGTGTACATGCCGGGCACACCGCAGCGCCGGCACAGCACAGCGCGCTGCCTCCTGCTGCAGCTAGTGTGTTGGGCATGCATGCACATACTGCAGAGGAGCGCAGCGGTGACAGCAGATACAGCGGCCCACTACACCGTGCCTCTGCTTCTGGAAGGGGGGGACCTGCCCCTTGCTGGGTACACCAATGATGGCCGCAGCACATAGCGGGGAGCTCATTGGCACACCTCTGACCCCGGAAGTGCAAGCGCTGGTACTTCCAGGGTCAATCAGCGTCCCATGCCCGCAGTTTGTTTTTGCGTCTTAAAGACGCAGATACAAATAATTGGCGGTGCGCCGCACCCCCCCCCCTCCCCCCGAAAACACAGCTGATTTATTAGACTGTCTTTACAGAGGGGGAGAGGGTGTGAAGAAAAAAAAAATGCTGACAGGTGCCTAGTGGCAAGTATGGCCCTGGTGGTGGGGGCCCCCTTAGAAGCTCTTTTGGTGGGGGCCCCGGGGCTGGAGCCCCACCTGCCCTGCCTATAATCCGGCCCTGATCAGCACTGTATCCCAGCGGTAATGTGACACTCTTATGACACATGACTATTGCAGCCAATCAACATAATTTATTTCAACCTTTCACTGTTCTATTGGAAAGATAAGTCAGCATTAAATTAATTGGAGCGTCCCAAAATTCAATATGATTGAGAGGTTAAGACTTAATTCACACTAATACTAATCTCTAGTTTTCCTTCTCCATGCCTGTTTTATCACTGGCATACCATGCTGGTACCACTACCAACAGTGTCCTATGCAATAACGTATGATCTACGAGGGGCGATCCAAAAGTAATGATAATTGGTATTTCTATTGCACACAGAAATTAAAATAAAATGTTTTCTTCTCTCATAGGAACCCACTAGTCCAGGAAAAAAAAAATCACTTAAATAGGCGCTACATTCATTTGAATATGAACTGCCGAGGAGTGAACATCAAAATGGAAAAAACGAGCTCAGAGCTGTGATCAAATACCTCTGCTTGAAAAAAATGACTACCAAAGACATACACAGCGACTTGGTGGAAACATTGGGGGACTCTTCTCCTCCATATTCCACAGTTGCACGCTGGGCCAAGGAATTTAAGCTGGGAAGAACATCGACTGAAGATGAACATCGTGAAGGACGCCCATCAACGTCCCTCAATGAAGAAAACGTGAAAAAAGTTGAAGAAGTTGTATTGGCAGATCGAAGAGTGACTATCAGGCATGTAGCTGAGGTCACAGGGATCTCATATGGCAGTATTCAAAGAATCCTTGCAAAAGAATTGCATATGAGAAAGGTCTCCGCACGTTGGGTGCCAAAAATGTTTACCAACGAGTAAAAGAAGAAATGAGTTGACATTTCAATAGCAAATCTCGAAAAGTTCCAAGCAGACAAGGAGAATTTTTTGTCAACTTTTTTGACCATGGACGAGACCTGGATCCACCACTTTGAACCCGAAACTAAACAACAATCTATGATATGGAAACGAGCCGACGAACCGACACCGAAGAAATTCAAAATGTCAAGCTCAGCAGGGAAGGTTATGGCGTCCGTTTTTTGGGACGCTGAAGGAATTATTATGGTGGACTATTTGGAGAAGGGATCCACTATTACGGGCTCCTACTACACAGAACAAATAAGATTGCGGGAGGCTATCAAGGAGAAAAGGCACGGCAAACTGCGGGCTGGAGTGCTGTTTTACCAAGATAACGCGCCAGCTCACAAAGCTGCAGTTGCTATGGCAACCATTCAAAAAGCGGGCTTTGAACTGGTGGAACACCCCCCCATATTCGCCAGATCTAGCCCCCAGTGACTTCTTTCTCGTTCCTCGCCTCAAGGAACACCTCCGGGGCAAGAAATTTGACGACAATAGCAACGTGATAACCGCTGTTGGGGATTTTTTTAAAGGTCAAGATCAAGTATTTTTTTCGAAGGGAATTCTAAGTCTAGAAAAGAGATGGACTAAATGTATAGACTTGTTAGGAGACTATGTAGAAAAATATATATTTTTTTTAATATATTCATTGTGTTTATTATTGATTATCATTACTTTTCGATCGCCCCTTGTAGAAGGAAAGACAGGAATGGGATGGCCTTAGGAGAGGTATGGGTAAGAGTTGTTTTTCCTATTGAAATCCTTTCTGGCCATTAAAATGCAATGCTCACCAGATAGCAGCAATTTTGCTGGATTCAAGTAAGACAAATCCTAAAAATGTTAGTTTAATTTCAATTCAAATTTTTGGTGAAATAAATTAATTTAGAAACAATTAGTCCATTCTTGTAGTCCATTTAAGACTCTAGAAAAATAAAAAGTTAGTGTTTTTAGAATGCAAAAAAAGAAAAAACAAAACAAAAAAGCGTGTGCCTTAACCCCATAGCGACGGCCTAACGTCTCAAGACGTCGGAAAAACAGGGTACTTATTCTGTTCCGACGTCTTGAGACGTCAGGCCGGAAAAAGCTTGTAGCGCCCCCCAGTGACGAAAAATCTCGGGGGTTTCAGCTACCGGAGGTAGCTGAGACCCCCAAGATTATGAATCGGGGTGTTTTTTTTGGACCCCGTTAATGCGATCGCCGGTATACACCGTATACCGGCGACAACATTAAAAAAAAATAAATGGCCGGTAAAATTGATTTATTTCTCATCTGACGTGATCAAACATGTCAGATGAGAAATAAATATGAGCCCTTAGTGCCCCCAAAGCCCCCGGTACCGGAGAGTCCCCCCACCACCCCTACCCCCCCTCCGGAAAATCCAAGATGGCGCCGACGCGCGCTGAAAACTCCCGCCGCCGCCGGCTCTGCATTCATTTCCCTCCGATCTGAAATGATCAAACATTTCAGATCGGAGGGAAATGTCCTCCCCCTGACCCCTCCTCCGGTCCACCGGAGATCTCTGGTCCCCGGAGCCCCCTCCGGTCTCCAGAGCCGCCTCCCCCCTCCCCCCTCCGGAGCGTGGAAGATGGCGGCCGCATTCATCCTGCACTTTCTGCCGCATGTGACACGTCACATGCGGCAGAAAGTTGTCCCCAGGTCCCGCCGTCGCCGTCGCCGTCGCCCCCCCCAGCCCCCGGTTTTACGTTACCTGGCTGCTGGTGCTCCTGCTCCGGCCCCGCGATCACAGCACGCCGCCTCCTTCTTGAAAGCTGACGGCGCATGCGCAGACAGCGGCTGTCAGCTGGATCCCTGCAAGCAGGGATCCTGCTGACGTCGCTACTGCACAGGCTACTCCACTGTGGACCGGGGGAGGGTGAGTGCGGTAATCTGCAGTCACACTCCTCACATGGAGAGACTGCTGTTCTAGAAAATGGGGGGTACGTTCTGTGAGCGTGCCCCTCATATTCTAGAATGAGGTTACTGCAGGTCACTCTGCCCTAGGTTGGACCGGGGCAGTGTGAGTGCAGTATTCTCAGATTACTGCACCCACACTGCTCATGGAGAGCTTGCTCTTCTAGAAAATGGGGGATACGTTCCCTGAACGTGCCCCCCATATTCTAGAAGATCCAGAGTCGGCGCGGGACCTCCAAAATGGATTACAGCGACCGAAATTTATTTATTTTCAATAAATTGGTAAAAGAGGAATGTTTCGGGGAGTTTTTTTTTCAAATAAATTTTTTTTTTGTCTTTATTTTTTTCTATTACTTGACTGGGTTAGTAATGTCGGGTATCTGTTCAGATGCCGTGACATCACTAACCCCAGGGCTTGATGCCAGGTGACATTACAGCTGGTATCAACCCCATATATTACCCCGTCTGCCACCGCACCAGGGCGCGGGATGAGCTGGAGCGAAGCGCCAGGATTGGCGCATCTAATGGATGCGCCACTTCTGGGGCGGCTGCGGCCTGCTATTTTTAGGCTGGGAAGAGTCCAATAACCATGGCTCTTCCCACCCTGAGAATACCAGACCCCAGCTGTCCGCTTCACCTTGGCTGGTGATCTAATTTGGGGGGGACCCCACGTTTTTTTTTTTTTTTAAAAAACGCCTGGGGAGCCCTCCAAATTGATCACCAGCCAAGGTGAAGCTGTCAGCTGTGGTTTGCAGGCTACAGCTGTCTGCTTTACCCTAGCTGGCTATCAAAAATAGGGGGGACCCCACGTCGTTTATTTTAATTATTAATTTTTTGGGGGGCTAAATACAAGGCTAGGCACCCTTTAGTGCCACATGAAAGGCACTAAAGGGCGCCAGCTTAGAATATGCAGGGGGTGGGACGTTATATATGTTTGACATCTATCCATTCATCCATTGTAGCATTTTAGGCTGTGTGCCCACGATCAGGGTTTGCAGCGTTTTGGGCGCAGAGTGTTTTCCCTGCGTCCATAACGCTGCGTTGTGCAGTAGAAGCACAGTGGAAGGATTTTTAGAAATCCCATGCCCACTTTGCTTCTCTTCTCCGCAGCATAAACCGACCTGTGGCGCAGCTTCCCAAGCCTCCACATGTCAATTTATGCTGCGGAGATGAGTGTTCTCTGCAGGTAGCATAGAGCTCCACAGCGGCCTGAACCCAAATCGTGGGCATGGGCAGCTGCGTTCTCCCGTGGACAACACTCACATCTCTGCAGGAAGGCTGACACTGTGTACTAGACGCCGTGTCGCTGGATCATGGCCACATAGCCTAAAAGTGAGACATTTGTTGCTACAGCAACATTTTTGTGAAGTACCTGTGGATTCAAAATGCTTACTATACTCCTGAATAAAATCCAGTTTCCAAAATGGGGTCACTTGTGGGGGGTTTCTAATGTATAGGTACCCAAGGGGCCCTGCAAATGTGACATGGTGCCCGCAATTTATCTCAACTTTTCCAGAATTCAAATGGTGCTCCTTCCATTCCAAGCCCTCCAATTTATCCAAACAGAGGTTTTTGGCCACATGTGGGGTATCCCTGTGCTCATAAGACATTGGATAAAAACCTGTTGGGTCCACGGTTTGTTGTTGTCTCTTGAAAAAGTGAGAAATTTGATGCTGAAGCAACATTTTTGTGAAAAAAATGAAAATTTTCAATATGGCAACCTAAGCTTATCAAATTCTGTGAAGTACTCGTGGATTCAAACTGCTCACTATACACCTAGATAAAAGCCTTGAGGTGTCTTGTTTCCAGAATGAAGTCACTTGTGGGGGACCGCCACTGTTTAGGCACCTCAAGGGCTCTCCAAATGCAACCTGGCGTCCGCTATTGATTCCAGCCAATTTTGCAGTCAAATGGCACTCCTTCCCTTCCGAGCCCTGCCATGCGCCCAAACAGTTGATTTCCACCACATATAAGGTATCGCCAAACTCAGGAGAAATTGCACAATAAATGTTATGCTGAATTTTTTCCTTTTACTCTTGTAAAAAAAAAAGCTACCTGGTTGAAATAACAATTTTGTGGTAAAATTTTATTTTTTTTTTTCATGGCTCAACGTTATAAAATTCTGTGAAGCACCTGGGGGTTCAGGGTACTCACCAAACATCTAGATAAATTCCTTGAGGGGCCTAGTTTCCAAAATGGGGTCACTTGTGCGGGGTTTCTGCTGTTTAGGTACCTTAGGGGTCCTCCAAATGTGACATGGTGCCCGCAATCTTTTTCAGCCAAATTTCCTTTCCAAAATTCAAATATTGCTCCTTTCGTTCCAAGCCCTCCTATTTGTCCAAACAAAGGTTTCAGACCACATGTGAGGTATCACCGCACTCATAAAGAAGTGGTTAACAAACCTTGAGGTCAATTTTTTGGAATTACCTCTTGAAAAAGTGAGAAAATTGATGCTAAAGCAACATTTTTGAGAAAATTATTAAAATTTTCAATATGACAACGTAACGTTAACAAAATCTGTGAAGTACCTGTGGATCTAAAATGCTCACTATACCCCTAGATAGAAGCCTTGAGGGGTCTAGTTTCCAAAATGGTGTCACTTGTGAGGGGTTTCTTCTGTTTAGGTACCTTAGCGGACCTGTAAATGCAACATGGTGCCCGCAATCTATTTCAGCCAAATTTGCTTTCCAAAATTCAAATATTGCTCCTTCTGTTCCGAGCCCTCCCATTTGTCCAAACAGAGGTTTCTGACCACATGTGGGGTATCGGCGCGCTCATAAGAAAGTGGGGAACAAGTTTTGGGGTCCATTTTGTTGTGTTATTTCTTCTAAAAGTGAATAAATTTGGGTTAGAGCAACATTTTTAGGTAAAATTTAATTTTTGCTTTTTTTCATTCCACATTGCTTTTGTTCATGTGAAGCACCTGAAGGGTTAATAAACTTCTTGAATGTGGTTTTGAGTACTTTGGGGGGTGCAGTTTTTATAATGGTGTCACTTTTGGGTATTTTCTGTCATCTAGGCCTATTGAAGTCACTTCAAATGTGATGTGGTCCCTAAAAAACTGGTTTTGTAAATTTTGATGTAAAAATGAGAAATCGCTGATAAATTTTGAACCCCTCTAACTTCCTAACGAAAAAAAATTTTGTTCCCAAAATTGTGCTGATGTAAAGTAGACATGTGGGAAATGTTATTTATTAACTATTTTGTGTCACAGAAATCTCTGGTTTAACGGTATAAAAATTCAAAAGTTGAAAATTGCAAAATTTTCAAAATTTTTGCCAATATTCAATTTTTTTCATAAATAAACGCAAAAAATATTGTCCTAAATTTGGTACTAACATGAAGTCCAATATGTGACGAAAAAACAATCTCAGAATCACCGGGATCCGTTGAAGCGTTCTAGAGTTATAACCTCATGAAGTGACACTGGTCAGAATTGCAAAATTTGGTCTGGTCATTAAGGTGAAAATTAGCTCCGTCACTAAAGGGTTAAAGTACAAATACAGTAGGTCTTGTTTACAAGGGATTCAATATGACACAGTTTATTACGTCTGTAGTATATTGTCGTGTTCTGCTCTGCACTCGCTAGTTTCATGGCGGCATCAGACTCTGTTCACATTGCAGAATCTTACAGGCAACCTGATGTCTCTTGTTTAGCCAGAGTCAAGAGTCAGCTATTTTCATGTTTACTGCTCATCAGTTAAGTAGGAGTTAATATCTGCTGGCTTGTGAACTGCTGCTAGGAGCTCAGGTTGCTAATGACCACTCACAGCTGCCTCCACCTTGTCTGTAAGGTGCTGAATCTGGTTCCTTATCGCCGATCATCGCTGCAGCATTGCTCCAGCATTTCCAGTCTTTAGCATGTAATCCAGTATCTGGTGATCAGTTGTATGATATCTTCCTTGGCATGCAAATATTCCTGCTATCAGTTTATTTCCTCCCTGTATCTTATTTCTTCCTGTGCACATATTGTCTCTCTCTCTCCTGTGTCTAACTGGATATGTGTTTGGTTTCTCCCCTCTCTGCATTATTTGTGGGGCTTGTTACTTGAGTTCCAACCTTTTCCAGAGGTGGGGGAAAGGGGAGTTAGATAACGGGACTTAGGGTCATGCTGGCAGTCCAGACCTCACCACCAAAGAGCTTACCTCTCCGATAAGAGACAGCATAGGGTCCTTAGTCTGAGGGCCAGTTTAGGTGCCCTTGCATCAGTTATCCATCACTCCCATGACACTTATACAGTGGGGAAAATATTTACTTTATACACTGCAAGTTTTCCCAATTACTAAGAATTGAGAGGTTTGTTATTTGTATCTTCGGTACAAATCAACTGTCATAGACAGAATCCCCTAAAAAAATAAGCAAAATTGAGTTTCAGCTCCCTCCAAAGATTTTCTATTGGAATCAGGTCTGGAGACTGGCTAGCACACTTGAGGACCTTGAATTGCTTTTTACCTAGCCACTCCCTAGTTGTCCTGACTGTGTGTTTTGCGTGAGTACCATGCTGGAAGACCCAGCCATTACTATTCTTCAATGTTCTTGCTAAGGGAAGGAAGTTGTTGGCAAAAATCTCACTGTACATGACCCCATCCATCCTCCTTTCAATACGGTGCATCGTCATGTCCCCTTTGCATAAAACTACCCCAAAATATGATGTTTCCAAACCCATACTTCATGGCTAGATTGGTGTTCTTGGGGTTGTACTCATCCTTCTCCTTCCTCCAAACCCAGCGAGTGAAGTTAATACAAAAAGTTCTATTTTGGTATCATCTAACCACAGGACCTTTTTCCATGTCTCCTCTGGATCACCCTTATGGTCAATAATGAGCTTCAAATGTGCTTCACATGTGCTGACGTGAGCATGGGGATCTTGCGTATCCTGCAGAATTTTAATCCATGACAATGTATTGTGTTATTAACTGTAATCTTTAAGACTGTGTTCCCAGCTCTCTTCAGGTAATTGACTAGGTTCCTCCATGTACTTCTGGGCTGATTTCTGACTTTTTTCAGAATCATTCTTACCCTACGAGACGAGATCTTGCATGGAGCCCGACTGAATAAAATTTACAGTCATCTTGTGTTTCCTCCATTCTCTATTATTTGCAACAACAGCAGTTGCCTTCTCACCAAGTTGCTTGCCTATTGTCCTGCAGCCCATCCCAGCCTTGTGCAGATTTATAAATTTGTCCCTGGTCTCCTTAGACAGTTCTTTGGTCTTGGCTATGGTGGAGAGTAGAGATGAGCGAACCGGTCCCGGTTCGGCTCGAGGCCGGTTCGCCGAACGGGGGTCCCGTTCGAGTTCGGCTTGTCGAACGTTCGACGAACCGAACTCGAACGTATAGGCTATAATGGGAGGCAATCACAAACACATAAAAATGCATGATAAATGTACACAAACAATTAATAAACATTGCCATAACACTTACCGGTCCTCGCGATCCCTTCTGCACTCTGTCTCCTGCCGCTATTCCATCCGATGATCGCTGAATCCTCCCGGTGACCTGCACTGCCAGCAGAGATGCAGGACCTATCGTGACGTCAAAATAGCCATGTGACCAGTCACGTGGCTATTATCTCATTGGCTACAGACTGGTCACATGACTATGACACGTCATGTAGGACCTGCGAGTGCATCTCTCCGGTACACGGTGCACATATGTGTATCGCCGTGTACCGGCGACATGCTCTAGCACACGGTCGACTCCCCGTTCCATTAGGGACCGGCTGAAACAGCCGGTCATTAACGGAGATCACCGTTGCCATAGCAACGCAGTTAGCGGTGACGTCACCGCTAACCGCGGCTCCGAGAGCACCGTTGCTATGGTAACGCGTCTGTCAGCGTTACCGCTAGCAGCCAGCACTGATCACTCACGGATTGAAGGCTGCACGCTGCTTCCCGATTGTAGTGATAATTGTAGTGAGGATGGAGGTTCCCCAGCCCCAAGTGATGAGCTGGTGAATCTCATCCTTCCTCACTACAATCGTCACTACTACTACACTAGTGATGATTGTAGTGATGATGGAGGTTCCCCAGCCCCAAGTGATGAGCTGGTGAATCTCATCCTCACTACAATCGTCACTACTACTACACTAGTGATGATTGTAGTGAGGATGGAGGTTCCCCAGCCCCAAGTGATGAGCTGGTGAATCTCATCCTTCCTCACTACAATCGTCACTACTACTACACTAGTGATGATTGTAATGAGGATGGAGGTTCCCCAGCCCCAAGTGATGAGCTGGTGAATCTCATCCTCACTACAATCGTCACTACTACTACACTAGAAAGAAAGAAGACAGAAGAGCAGGATCGTGGAGGGCTGACAGGGGGTAATAAAGATGGAGTCTCTAATGTGTCTGTGTATTTATTTCTATTAAAGTATTTTTTCTCTGTGTGGTGTCTTTTTTTTAACCCTTTATTGGAGATTCTTAATGGCCGGGTCAAACGTGCCTGACATTAAGAATCTCTGGCTTAATACTGGCTGGTAAAACAAAGCCAGTATTAACTCATGATTACCCAACAAGCCACCCGGCTCCAGGGCTGTTGGAAGAGTTGGATACAGCGCCAGATGATGGCGCTTCTATGAGAGCGCCATTTCCTGGGACGGCTGCGGACTGAAATCCGCAGCAGAGGCGCCCACAAACCTCGGGCTAACCTGTGCTGCGGATTCCAATCCCCAGCTGCCTAGTTGTACCCGGCTGGACACAAAAATGGGGCGAAGCCCACGTCATTTGTTTTTTAATTATTTCATGAAATAAGTGAAATAATTAAAAAAAACGGGCTTCCCTATATTTTTGGTTCCCAGCTGGGTACAAATAGGCAACTGGGGGTTGGAGGCAGCCCGTGGCTGCCAGCTATACCTGGCTAGCATACAAAAATATGGCGAAGCCCACGTCATTTTTTTGGTGGGCAAAAAACTTCTGCATACAGTCCTGGATGGAGTATGCTGAGCCTTGTAGTTCTGCAGCTGCTGTCTGCTCTTCTCCATACAGACAGACAGCAGCTGCAGAACTACAAGGCTCAGCATACTCCATCCAGGACTGTATGCAGAAGTTTTTTGCCCCCTGAAAAAATTATGTGGGCTTCGCCATATTTTTGTATGCTAGCCAGGTACAGCACGCAGGTACGGCTGCCCCCAACCCCCAGTTGCCTATTTGTACCCGGCTGGGAACCAAAAATAAAGGGAAGCCCTTTTTTTATTATTTAATGAATTTCATGAAATAATTAGAAAACAAATGACGTAGGCTTTGCCCCATTTTTGTGTCCAGCCAGGTACAACTAGGCAGCTGGGGATTGGAATCTGCACCACAGGTTGGCCTGAGCTTTCTGGGCCCCACTGCTGCGAATTGCAGTCTGCAGCCGCCTCAGAAAATGGCATTTTCATAGAAGCGCCATCTTCTGGCGCTGTATCCAACTCTTCCAGCACCTGCCTGCTATACCTGGCTAGCATACAAAAATATGGCAAAGCTCACGTCCTTTTTTTGTAGTTTTTTGGCAAAAAAAATAAAAAATGCTTCCCTGGATTTTCCATTACCAGTGAAGGTAACACCAAGCAGTGGGGGTTAGCAGCCAGTAGCTGCTTGGATTACCCTTAGCTAGCAATACAAAAAATGCAGCGGGAGCCCATATATATTTTTTTTAATTATTTATTTAAATAACTAAAAATAAAATGGGCTTCCCTGTATTTTGATTGCTGGACATCACAGTGCTGTAAAAATAAATCTTTAAAAAAATGACGTAGCGCTCCGCGGTATTTTTGATTCTCAGCGCAGATAAAGCAGACAGCTATGGGTTGCCACCCCCATCTGCCTGCCGTTACCTTGGTTGGCAATCAAAATGCAGGGAAGCCCATTAATTTTTTCTATTTAAAAAATAGTTAAAAAAAAAAATGACGTTGGGTCCCCCCATTTTTGATAGCCAGCTAGGGTAAAGCAGACGGCTGTAGCCTGAAAACCACAGCTGGCAGCTTTACCGTGGTTGGGGATCCAATGTGGAGGTCCCCTCAGGCTCTTTTTTATAATTATTTTATAAATATTAATAATTACACAATAAAAGTAGGGTCCCCCCCAAATTGGATCACCAGCCAAGGTAAAGCGGACAGCTGTGGTCTGGTATTCTCAGGGTGGGAAGGTCCATAGTTATTGGGCCTTCACAGCCTAAAAATAGCAGGCCGCAGGCACCCCAGACGTGGCGCATCCACTAGATGCGCCAATCCTGGCGCTTCACCCCAGCTCATCCCGTGCCCTGGTGCAGTGGCAAACGGGGTAATAAATCGGGTTGATACTAGCTGTAAAGTCACCTGAGATCAAGCCCAGCAGTTTGTGATGTCATGGCGTCTATTAGATACCCAACATCATAAACTGTCAGTACTAACAAAAACAAAAAATCGACAAAAGAAATTTATTTGAAAAAACAGTCCCCAAAACATTTCCTTTTTCACCAATTTATTGTAAGAAAAAAAAAAAAGGGGTCCCACGACGACTCTGGACCGTCTATAATATGGGGGGAGACACTCAGGGAACGTATCCCCCATTTTCTAGGAGTGCGGACCCTTCATGTGAGGAGTGTGGGTGCAATGAATCTGCACTCACTCTCCCCGGGTCCACAGCAGCTGAGTCCATGTCGTAATGGTTGCTACCAAAGCTGCAATGCCCTGCTCATGAGGTAAGGGCATGCCTAATCAGGAGAATTACTGTAGAGGAAGCTCTGCTCACTGGTATATAGGTGCTCAGAGGTAATAATAGATAAAATTAGTGAGTAACCTCGGCACTCTAAATCTCCCAGACTAAGTCAGTAAGTCCCAAAGGATAGTAATGCAAAATCACTCTTTATTGGTCCTTATTAAGAACATTTTTTTTTTCATAAGCATTAGTGATGAGCGAGTACTAAAAAGCTCGGGTGCTCGAAGCTCGGGCCGAGCCTCCCAAGATACTCGTGTACTCGGCCCGAGCACCGAGCCCAATGTTATCCTATGGGAGACCCGAGTATTTTTGTGAAATGACCCCCCGGCAGCATGTCGAAACCCTAAAAATGTCACAAAAGTCTCAGAAGAGTGCTCAAATGACATGGCAACAGCATGGGGAAGACCCCTTGAAGCATTTATCACTCAAAAGTCACAGCTGTGAACAATTTTGTCCAAGTTTTACGCCATTTTTACGGACTCACCAGAAAACCTTCCAAAATGACACCAAAATGAATTTTCATGGCGGAAATGTTAAGGGCACATGCCCAATAGTGAGATAGAGCTGGTGTATGTTACTTTTTGAGATTAATACATGAAAGATTTTACATGAAAACCTTGTGTGGCACTCCGATGTCCAAAACGCACGTTTTGTGCTTTTTACTAGCGATGTCGGTCATTTTTTTTTTCATTCTATCTCCCGTCAGTCGGTCTCGCTCTGTCTGTCTCTCTCTGTCTTGTCTGTCCCCCTCTCACAGTCTGTCGGTCATTCTCCCCCCTCTCTCTTACTTACCGTTCCCCGATCACTGCCGCGGCGCTGCACAGCTGTTCAAACTCCGGTGGCTTTTCCTCTTTTGAAAAAGCCGGCCGCTCATTAATCAATCTCCTATTCCCTGCTTTCCTGCTTTTCGGCGCCTATGATTGGTTGCAGTGAGACACGCTCCCACACTGAGTGACAGGTGTCTCACTGCACCCAATCACAGCAGCCGGTGTGTGTATACTGTGCAGTGAAATAAATAATTAAATAATTAAAAAAAACGGCGTGCGGTCCCCCCAATTTTAATACCAGCCAGATAAAGCCATACGGCTGAAGGCTGGTATTCTCAGGATGGGGAGCTCCATGTTATGGGGAGCCCCCCACCCTAACAATATCAGTCAGCAGCCGCCCAGAATTGCCGCATACATTAGATGCGACAGTTCTGGGGCTGTACCCGGCTCTTCCCGATTTACCCTGGTGCGTTGGCAAATCGGGGTAATAAGGAGTTAATGGCAGCCCATAGCTGCCACTAAATCCTAGATTAATCATGTCAGGTGTCTCCCCGAGATTCCTTCCATGATTAATCTGTAAATTACAGTTAAAAAACACACACACCCGAAAAATCCTTTATTAGAAATAAAAAACACTAACAAAGTCCCTCATTACCAATTTATTAACCCCGATAAACCCTCCATGTCCGGCGTACTCCACAGTCCTCCAGCGTCGCGTCCAGCTCTGCTGCATGGAAGTGACAGGAGCTGCAGAATACACCGCCGCTCCGGTCACCTCCACGCAGCTAATGAGATGAGTATAGCGATCAGCTGAGCTGTCACTGAGGTTACCTGGATCCAGCGGTGGATGCAGCGGTGGCCGCGGGTAACCTCAGTGACAGCTCAGCTGATCGCGCTACTCACCGCCGCTCCAGTCAGCTCCATGCACCAACTGAGGTGAGTATAGCGATCAGCTGCTGTCACTGAGGTTAATCGCGGCCACCGCTGGATCCAGCGGTGGCCGGGAGTTACCTGACTGACAGCAGCTGATCGCGCTATTCCCTTCATTAGCTGCGTGGAGGTGACCGGAGCGGCGGTGTCTTCTGCAGCTCCTGTCACTTCCATGCAGCAGAGCTGGACACGACGCCGGAGTCCGTGGAGTACGCCGGACATGGAGGGTTTGTCGGGGTTAATAAATTGGTAATGAGGGACTTTGTTAGTGTTTTTTATTTCTAATAAAGGATTTTTCGGGTGTGTGTGTTTTTTAACTGTAATTTACAGATTAATCATGGAAGGAATCTCGGGGAGACACCTGACATGATTAATCTAGGATTTAGTGGCAGCTATGGGCTGCCATTAACTCCTTATTACCCCGATTTGCCAACGCACTAGGGTAAATCGGGAAGAGCCGGGTACAGCCCCAGAACTGTCGCATATAATGTATGCGGCAATTCTGGGCAGCTGCTGACTGATATTGTTAGGGTGGGGGGCTCCCCATAACGTGGAGCTCCCCATCCTGAGAATACCAGCCTTCAGCTGTATGGCTTTATCTGGCTGGTATTAAAATTGGGGGGACCGCACGCCATTTTTTTAAATTATTTATTTATTTATTTTACTGCACAGTATAGACCCGCCCACCAGCTGCTGTGATTGGGTGCAGTGTGACACCTGTCACTCAGCGTGGGGGCGTGTCTCACTGCAACCAATCATAGGCGCCTGTGGGCGTGGAAAGCGGGGAATATGAGATGGCTGTGTACAGAGCACAGCGCGCCGGCCGGTATAAAGGCTCGGTCACGCTGTGCAGGCCGGCCAATCACTGCAATTCCACAACTAACAGGGCTGTGGCATTGCAGTGGTCTGCCAGCCAATCCCTGCATGAGGGCTGGCTCTCAAAAGAGCGCCAACATGCAGGGATGAAGACCACGAGTAAAGCACGAGTATTGCAAAATTACTCGGTACCCGCCGAGTAGCCCGAGTACAGTGATACTCGTGCGAGTACCGAGTAGTGACAAGCATACTCGCTCATCACTAATAAGCATATATGTTTTTGTCCAAAACAAGTTACAATTGACGTTTCGGCCTGAGCCTTCGTCAGATTGGACTTATCTGCATGTAATCATGAAAAATGACAATAATCAGTATCACATAAGAGTGAGAGAACAATAACATAAACTCGAACAATGTAGAGGTACAATTGGGATGCAGCAAAAAAACTGCAACACAGCAAGAAATGAAACACATGATACAAATGTCATAATACAGTACAAGGACAATATAGTAATGACAAATATGGGGTCAGAGTAGACTTAGACAGCTCTGGTACGAAAGAGATGTCAATCATAAAGTAACATGTGCAGTAGGTGTAGAGCTACAGTATGCATGGCAGAGCTAATGGGTAGACCGACCATAGAAACAGAACGGAGAAAAAGTGGAGAATAAGTGGAGAAAAAGTGGAGAATAAGTGGAGAAAAAGTGGAGAATAAGTGGAGAATAAGTGGAGAAAAAGTGGAGAAAAAGTGGAGAAAAAGTGGAGAAAAAAATGGAGAAAAAGTGGAGAAAAAGTGGAGAATAAGTGGACAATAAGTGGAGAAAAAGTGGAGAAAAAGTGGAGAAAAAGTGGAGAAAAAGTGGAGAAAAAGTGGAGAAAAAAATGGAGAAAAAAGTGGAGAAAAAGTGGAGAAAAAGTGGAGAAAAAATGGAGAATAAATGGAGAAAAAGTGGAGAAAAAACATGGAGAAAAAGTGGAGAAAAATTGGAGAAAAAGTGGAGAAAAAGTGGAGAATAAATGGAGAAAAAGTGGAGAAAAAGTGGAGAAAAAGTGGGGGAAAAGTGGAGGAAAAAATAGAGAAAAAGTGGAGAAAAAGTGGAGAATAAGTGGAGAAAAAGTGGAGAATAAGTGGAGAAAAAGTGGAGAAAAAGTGGAGGAAAAAATGGAGAAAAAGTGGAGAAAAAGTGGAGAATAAGTGGAGAAAAAGTGGACAAAAAGTGGAGAAAAAGTGGAGAAAAAGTGGAGAAAAAAATGGAGAAAAAGTGGAGAAAAAGTGGAGAATAAATGGAGAAAAAGTGGAGAAAAAAATGGAGAAAAAGTGGAGAAAAAGTGGAGAATAAGTGGAGAATAAGTGGAGAAAAAGTGGAGAAAAATTGGAGAAAAAGTGGAGAAAAAGTGGAGAAAAAGTGGAGAATAAATGGAGAAAAAGTGGAGAAAAAGTGGAGAAAAAAAATGGAGAAAAAGTGGAGAAAAAGTGGAGAAAAAGTGGAGAAAAAGTGGAGAAAAAGTGGAGAATAAGTGGAGAAAAAGTGGAGAAAAAGTGGAGAAAAAGTGGAGAATAAGTGGAGAAAAAGTGGAGAAAAAAATGGAGAAAAAGTGGAGAAAAAGTGGAGAATAAGTTGAGAAAAAGTGGAGAAAGAGTGGAGAAAAAGTGGAGAAAAAAATGGAGAAAAAGTGGAGAAAAAGTGGAGAATAAATGGAGAATAAATGGAGAAAAAACATGGAGAAAAAACATGGAGAAAAAGTGGAGAAAAAGTGGAGAAAAAGTGGAGAAAAAGTGGAGAAAAAAATGGAGAAAAAGTGGAGAATAAATGGAGAAAAAGTGGAGAAAAAGTGGAGAAAAAGTGGGGGAAAAGTGGAGGAAAAAATGGAGAAAAAGTGGAGAAAAAGTGGAGAATAAGTGGAGAAAAAGTGGAGGAAAAAATGGAGAAAAAGTGGAGAAAAAGTGGAGAATAAGTGGAGAAAAAGTGGAGAAAAAGTGGAGGAAAAAATGGAGAAAAAGTGGAGAAAAAGTGGAGAAAAAGTGGAGAAAAAGTGGAGAAAAAGTGGAGAAAAAGTGGAGGAAAAAATGGAGAAAAAGTGGAGAAAAAGTGGAGAATAAGTGGAGAAAAAGTGGAGAATAAGTGGAGAAAAAGTGGAGAAAAAGTGGAGGAAAAGTGGAGGAAAAAGTGGAGAAAAAGTGGAGAAAAAGTGGAGAATAAATGGAGAAAAAGTGGAGAATAAGTGGAGAAAAAGTGGAGAAAAAAATGGAGAAAAAGTGGAGAAAAAGTGGAGAAAAAGTGGAGAAAAAGTGGAGAATAAATGGAGAAAAAGTGGAGAAAAAGTGGAGAAAAAGTGGAGAAAAAAATGGAGAAAAAGTGGAGAAAAAGTGGAGAATAAATGTAGAAAAAGTGGAGAAAAAGTGGAGAAAAAAATGGAGAAAAAGTAGAGAAAAAGTGGAGAATAAATGGAGAAAAAGTGGAGAAAAAGTGGAGAAAAAGTGGAGAAAAAGTGGAGAAAAAAATGGAGAAAAAGTGGAGAAAAAGTGGAGAATAAGTGGAGAAAAAGTGGAGAAAAAGTGGAGAAAAAGTGGAGAAAAAGTGGAGAAAAAGTGGAGAAAAAAATGGAGAAAAAGTGGAGAAAAAGTGGAGAATAAATGGAGAAAAAGTGTAGAAAAAGTGGAGAAAAAAAATGGAGAAAAAGTGGAGAAAAAGTGGAGAAAAAAATGGAGAAAAAGTGGAGAAAAAGTGGAGAAAAAAATTCTCCACTTTTTCTCTATTTTTTCTCCACTTTTTCTCCACTTTTTCTCCACTTTTTCTCCATTTTTTCTCCACTTTTTCTCCACTTTTTCTCCATTTTTTTCTCCACTTTTTCTCTATTTTTTCTCCACTTTTTCTCCACTTTTTCTCCACTTTTTTCCACTTTTTCTCCATTTTTTCTCCATTTTTTTCTCTATTTTTTCTCCACTTTTTCTCCACTTTTTCTCCACTTTTTCTCCACTTATGGAGAAAAAGTGGAGAAAAAGTGGAGAAAAAGTGGAGAAAAAGTGGAGAATAAGTGGAGAAAAAGTGGAGAAAAAGTGGAGAAAAAAATGGAGAAAAAGTGGAGAATAAGTTGAGAAAAAGTGGAGAAAGAATGGAGAAAAAGTGGAGAAAAAAATGGAGAAAAAGTGGAGAAAAAGTGGAGAAAAAGTGGAGCACCCTTTGGTGCCTTTCATGTGGCACTAAGGGGTGCTTAGCTTTGTATTTAGCCAAAAAAATGAAAAAAAAAAATGACGTAGGGTTCCCCCTAGTTTTGTAGCCAGCTAGGGTAAAGCAGACGGCTGCAGCCTGCAGACCACAGCTGGCAACCTCACCTTGGCTGGTAATCCAAAACTGAGGGCACCCCACGCTGTTATTTTAAATTAAATAAATAATTTAAAAAAAAAAAAACACGTAGGGGTCCCCCAAAATTAGATCACCAGCCAAGGTAAAGCAGACAGCTGGGGCCTGATATTCTCAGACTAGGGAGGTCCATGGTTATTGGACTCTCCCAAGTCTAAAAATAGCAGGCCGCAGCCGCCCCAGAAGTGGCGCATCCATTAGATGCGCCAATCCTGGTGCTTCGCCCCAGCTCATCCCGCGCCCTGGTGCGGTGGCAAACGGGGTAATATATGGGGTTAATACCAGATGTGTAATGTCACCTGGCATCAAGCCCTGGGGTTGGTGAGGTCAGGCGTCTATCAGATACCCGACATCACCAACATAGTCAGTAATAAAAAAAAATAGACGACAAACACATTTTTATTTGAAAAAACACTCCCCAAAACATTCCCTCTTTAACCAATTTATTAGAATGAAAAACAAATCCAGGTCTGCTGTAATCCAAGGGGTTGCCATGACGACCCACACTGTCCCAGTCAATGAAGAGCAGGATGTTCCCCATTGGCTGGGAGAGCAATGCAGTGACCTGAGCTAACATCAATGGGTCACCCCAGGTCACTGCAGGGGGGTGACAAGTGCTGCTGTCAGCGAGGTACATTACCTGCGCTGATCTCCAGCACACTGACAGTCCCTGTCACTGAGGTCAATGACCGCCGCCTTCACAGCCAAATATCGCGAGAGGTCCGTGACGTCACCGCCAGTGTCAGTCTCGGGTCGGAAGCGAGAGGCGATGTGACAAGCGGCGGCCATGGAGGACAGTGACAGCGCTGAGGTCGGGATGGCGGGACTTCATCACCGCAGGTAAGCCGAGCGGGGGGGTGTGCGTGTGTGAGAGTGTGTGTGTGTGTGTATGTATGTATGTGTACATGCCGCGGGCAGGAGGGGGCGGAGCGAGCTGAGCGGGGAAGTGTGGGCTTCCTGCACGTAACTAAGATAAACATCGGGTTGCTAACCAAAGCGCTTTGCTTGGATACCCGATGTTTATCTTGGTTACCAGCTTGTGGCAGGCTGCCAGCGATGGCTCCTGCACACTGTAGCTGGGAGGGGGGTGAGGGGAGGGGGAGGGGGGGGAGCTGCGTGTGTGAGAGTGTGTGTGTGTGTGTGTGTGTGTATGTATGTGTACATGCCGCGTGCAGGAGGGGACGGAGCGAGCTGAGCGGGAAAGTGTGGGCTTCCTGCACGTAACTAAGATAAACATCGGGTTGCTAACCAAAGCGCTTTGCTTGGATACCCGATGTTTATCTTGGTTACCAGCTTGTGGCAGGCTGCCAGCGATGGCTTCTGCACACTGTAGCTGTAAAAAGCCCTGCTTTTTGCTGCTAGAACCGTTCTCGAACGTATCTAGAACTATCGAGCTTTTGCAAAAAGCTCGAGTTCTAGTTCGATCTCGAACAGCCCCAAAAATCACTCGAGCCCCGAACTGGAGAACCTCGAACCGCGAACCGCGCTCAACTCTAGTGGAGAGGTTGGTGTGTGATTGATTGATTTCATGGACAGATACCCTTTTTACAGGTAACGAGATCAAATAGATGCAATTAATTCAGGTAATGAGTGCAGAGTAGGAAGGCCTCTTAAATAAATAAATAACTGACCTCTGAGAACTAGAATTCTTGCTAGTTGGCAGGTGATCAAATACTTATTTCATGCACTAAAATGCAAATTAATTATTGAAAAATCACACAATGGGATCTTCTTGATTTGAGGGGTTCTGTCTGCCACAGTTGAAGTGTACCTACGATAAAAATTACAACCTTCTCCATTCTTTGTAGATGAGAAACCTCGCAAAATTGGCAGTGTATCAAATACTAATTTTCTCCACTACATATATATATACGTAGAGCGCTGTGTGTCTGCAGCATTGTGTGTGTGTGGTGCTGTGTTTGTGGCACGGTTTGTGTGGGTGTGTGTGTGTGGGGTGCGTGTGTGTGTTTTGGGGGAGGTATGTTTTGTGCAGTGTGTGTGTTGCGCGGTGTGTGCGTATTTTTGTGTGTGCCGCGGTGTTTGTGTGTTGGATGTTGTGTGTGTGCGGCATTGTCTGTGTGCATGGGTGTCTGTGTAGGGCGGTGTTTGTGGTTCCCAGTGTGTGTGTGGTGTGTTGTGTGGTGCGTGTGTAGCGGTGTGTGTGTGTATTGGGGGGAGGTGTGAACCCCCATCATGCTCCATCCCCCATGCTGCGTACCCCCCATCGTGCTCCATCCCCCATGCTGTGCACTCCCCATCGTGCTCCATCCCCCATGCTGCGCACCCCCATTGTGCTCCATCCCCCATGCTGTGCACCCCCATTGTGCTCCATCCTCCATGCTGCGCACCCCATCATGCTTCAAGCCCCCATGCTGCGCACCCCCCATCATGCTTCATCCCCCCATGCTGTGCACCCCCCATCGTGTTCCATCCCCCATGCTGCGCACCCCTCAGATGAGTATAATAGGAGAACTATAATAGGAGGAGTATAATAGGAGGAGAAGTCCTGGGGGAGAGGAGTATAATAGGAGGAGTAGTCCTGGTGAGAGAGGAGTATAATATGAGGAGTTGTCCTGGGGGGAGAGGAGTATAATAGGAGGAGTAGTCCTGGGGGGAGAGGAGTAAAATAGGAGGAGTAGTCCTGGGGGGCATCGAGTATATTAGGAGGAGTAGTCCTGGGGAGAGAGGAGTATATTAGGAGGAGTAGTCCTGGGGGGAGAAGAGTATAATAGGAGAAGTAGTCCTGGGGAAGAGGATTATGATAATAATAACAATAATATTCTTTATTTCTATAGCGCCAACATATTCCGCAGCGCTTTACGATTCAGGAGCAGTAGTCCTGGGGAGAGAGGAGTATAATAGGAGGAGTAGTCCTGGGGAAGGAGGAGTATATTAGGAGGAGTAGTCCTGGGGGATGAGGATTATGATGATAATAATAATAACAATCTTTATTTCTATAGCGCCAACATATTCCACAGTGCTTTACGATTCAGGAGCAGTAGTCCTGGGGAGAGAGGAGTATAATAGGAGGAGTAGTCCTGGGGGGAGAGGAGTATAATAGGAGGAGTAGTCCTGGGGGGAGAGGAGTATAATAGGAGGAGTAGTACTGGAGGTGAGGAGTATAATAATAGGAGTAGTCCTGGGGGAGAGGAGGATAATAGGAGGAGTAGTCCTGGGGAGAGAGGAGTATAATAGGAGGAGTAGTCCTGGGGTGAGGAGTATAATAGGAGGAATAGTCCTAGAAGTGAGGAGTATAATAGGAGGAGAAGTCCTGGGGGAAGAGGAGTATAATAGGAGGAGTAGTCCTAGAAGTGAGGAGTATAATAGGAGGAGTAGTCCTGGGGAGAGAAGAGTATAATAGATGTAGTAGTCCTGGCGAGAGAGGAGTATAATAGATGTAGTAATCCTGGGGGGAGAGGAGTATAATAGGAGAAGTAGTCCTGGGGAGAGAGGAGTATAATAGGAGTAGTAGTCCTGGGGTGAGTAGTATACTAGGAGGAGTAGTCCTGAGGGTGAGGAGTATAATAGGAGGAGTAGTCCTGGGGGGAGAGGAGTATAATAGGAGGAGTAGTCCTAGGGAGAGAGGAATATAATAGGAGAAGTAGTCCTGGGGAGAGAGGAGTATAATAGGAGTAGTAGTCCTGGGGTGAGTAGTATACTAGGAGGAGTAGTCCTGGGGGTGAGGAGTATAATAGGAGGAGTAGTCCTGGGGGGAGAGGAGTATAATAGGAGAAGTAGTCCTGGGGAGAGAGGAGTATAATAGGAGTAGTAGTCCTGGGGTGAGTAGTATACTAGGAGGAGTAGTCCTGGGGGTGAGTAGTATAATAGGAGGAGTAGTCCTGGGGGGAGAGAAGTATAATAGGAGGAGTAGTCCTAGGGAGAGAGGAGTATAATAGGAGAAGTAGTCCTGGGGAGAGAGGAGTATAATAGGAGTAGTAGTCCTGGGGTGAGGAGTATAATAGGAGGAGTAGTCCTGGGGTGAGTAGTATACTAGGAGGAGTAGTCCTGGGGGTGAGGAGTATAATAGGAGGTGTAGTCCTAGGGAGAGAGGAGTATAATAGGAGAAGTAGTCCTGGGGAGAGAGGAGTATAATAGGAGTAGTAGTCCTGGGGTGAGTAATATACTAGGAGGAGTAGTCCTGGGGGGAGAGGAGTATAATAGGAGGATTAGTCCTGGGGTGGAGGTGTCTAATAGGTGGAGCAGTCATGGGGGTGAGGTGTCTAATAGGTGGAGTAGTCCTGGGGGGAGGTGTATAGGTGCCCAATGTGTGCGGGGGCGGGGCCAAACGGCCAATGTGTTCGGTTGGAGGGGCCGAGCGGCAATGTTTGGGGGGGTGGGGCCTAGAGGCCAATGTGTGCTGGGGCGGGGCTGAGAGGCCAATGTGTGCGGGGGGCAGGGCCGAGCGGCCAATGCGTGTGAGGGGCGGGGCTGAGCCAAGCGGCCAATGCAACGGTTGTCACTGTAATGACGTCATTTTGGAGCAAGACAGACAGACAGAATAAGGCAATTATATATATATATAGATATATATATATAAATATATATATATATATATATATATATATATATATATATATATATATATATATATATATATACATAAATATATATCAACATTTTTCTGTATTAAAATATCTGCCATCAAGGGTATATTTTCAATGCAGAATTTTCAAGAGTGAATATTCCTAGGAGCACTCATTTCTGAATATTTGTGCAGTGTATATAGAATACCGATCACCCAATGGACTAGTAAGTTAAGTTTTGATTTTGATCTTTATACAATGTCTTTTGCATGTAGAACCTGCACTGCTCAGAACAGTGAATATGAGCACAGAACAATCTATTACTGATTGTTCGGTGTTTATATTAAATGTGATCTTCCTGTCTATACAGGCTATGAAAAGGCCGCCAAGTAACTCCTGATGTGCAGTCATTGAATGCCAAAGTAAACTCATCTTATGGCTCACTAATACCACTGTATAAATCAGACGAGTGCGAAGTGATAAAGAATGGTGTTGCACTCCGACCAATGTTATTCTGAAATCAGATGAGCTTCACCTATTCAAGTCTATGGGTGTGAGAAAAAAATCAGATGGCACATGGAGCCACAGTAAAGCATCCAATTTTTAGGGATACAATACAATTTTGTAACTTTGGAAACTGTAAGTGCTTCAGTAAATGATTAAAATCTGCTGAGTGAAAAAATTAACTGCACACGGACAGCACACGGACAGCACACAGACAGCACACGGACAGCACACGGAAGGCACACAAACAGCACATGGACAGCACACGGACAGCACACGGACAGCACATGGACAGCACATGAATGATAAATCACTCCACATTTTTGGATGAGAATGGGACCAATTTTTTATACTGTCATGTGACGTTAGCCTTGAGTGCAATTTCAGAAGACCTTGTAGCAGAATGTTTGTGTCTGACTCCTTCATCTTTCCTTCCCTCTCTATAGAACTTCATAGGCATCAGTCATAATCTCCTGTTTTATGTATGGGGAAGTCTGCATTCCATGAAGAAAGAGAGGAGGAGAGCGATGGGAATTTCTCTCTTAGGATAGTTTACAAAAGTAGCTTACATCAATGTGTTCTGTGTTGTGATAAGCGAACACTACCATGCTTGGTTGCTCAGTACTCGTAACAAGCAGTTGGATTCTCGGACGGGTGCGAAACGAGACCCAGAGTGTAAAGCAAGTCAATATTGAACTCAAGCATTTCTTTGTCGCTCCATTGGGAGACCCAGACAATTCGGTGTATAGGCTATGCCTCCGGAGGCCGCACAAAGTATTACACTAAAAGTGTAAAGCCCCTCCCCTTCTGCCTATACACCCCCCGTGCTCCCACGGGCTCCTCAGTTTTTTGCTTTGTGCGAAGGAGGCAGACATGCACGCATAGCTCCACAGATTAGTCAGCAGCAGCTGCTGACTATGTCGGATGGAAGAAAAGAGGGCCCTTAACAGGGCCCCCAGCATGCTCCCTTCTCACCCCACACTTGTCGGCGGTGTTGTTAAGGTTGAGGTATCCATTGCGGGTACGGAGGCTGGAGCCCACATGCTGTTTTTCCTTCCCCATCCCCCTTAGGGCTCTGGGTGAAGTGGGATCCTATCGGTCTCCAGGCACTGAGACCGTGCTCCATCCACAGCTCCTGAGGACCCTGCTGGATAGGAGCTGAGTATCATTCAGGGACATGGCCCTGCTACTTTGAGGTACTCTGTGTCCCCGTGGGGACTGCGCACAGCAACACTCCAGCATTGCTGGGTGTGCTAGTGCACCGGGGACCGCGGCGATGACCGCGTTTGTGCCATTATACACTGCAGCATCGCTGAGTGTGTTACTGTATGGGGACTACCGCGCTGACCGCCGCTGCCATTGTTATCACTGCGGCGCGGCTGGGACTGTTAGTGCGCCGGGGACTTCCGCGCGGACCGCGCTTATACGGCGGCCGCGCTTATAACTCGAGTCCCCGGCTTTTGGGCCTAGTCTCTTTTTCTTCCCGCCCCCAGCCCTGCCAGTCAGGGGAAGGGCGGGACGCTGTACAGCACGGCAGCACTGAGGGCTGGAGCATGCTTTGCATACTCCACCCCCCTCACTATGCACAGTGGGGCACCAGTTCCCGCACTTTCTGGGTCACGCCCACGGCTCCCTCCTCTCCTCAGGACGCCGGCAGCCATTCCTGTCAGCTCCTCGGACGCTGCAGAGGGGAGACAAGCTTTGGGGGACCCAGGCAGGGATTCTGGTGGCCACACAACCGCTTTAAGTGGGCGGTAAGCAGCACCTCGGGTGCTGGCCCCACTTGGTGCAGAAGTGTATTTATAGTTTATATGTTTACAGGCTATACTTTACACTGTATGGTGCACAGTTGATTTCTGGCTATATACCCTGTTGTGTTGCTCAAAGGAGACAACAGCATGGCGCCCACAAGAAGCAGGGGTGCCAAAACACAGGCTTACTATGCTGCCTGCGCCGCATGTACAACCTCGCTACCGGCAGGTTCCACTGACCCTCATTGTGTGCACTGCTCGGCCCCTGTGGCACTTACTCAGCCGGAGCCTCTGCTAAGGGGGGCCCAGGGGGAACAACCAGCTAACACTGTCCAGGTGACAGGGACGGAGTTTGCAGTTTTTACTGACAGACTTTCTGAGACTATGGCTAAGATTCTAGAAGCTTTGCAGTCCAGACCGGTATCTCAGACCATGGGCACTGTGGAATCACTGCCCCCTGGTTCCCCTCAGTCGGAACAACAATGTTCCCCCGGGGTGTCTCATAGATCCCAGGGTGAGGTCTCTAACACGGACCGCAGCCCCAGACCGCCTAAGCGAGCTCGCTGGGAAATCCCCTCGACCTCAAGACTCTGTTCAGGGTCTCAGAGGGATGACTCTCTGTATGATGAAGCGGAGGTAGCTGATCAGGATTCTGGTCCTGAGGCCGCTCTCAACCTTGATACTCCTGATGGTGACGCCATAGTGAATGATCTTATCGCGTCCATACATCAAATGTTGGATATTTCTCCCTCGGCTCCTCCAGCGGAAGAGTCAGCCTCTTAGCAGGAGAAATTCCGTTTCAGGTTCCCCAAGCGTACAACGAGTATGTTTCTGGATCACTCCGATTTCAGAGAGGCAGTCCAGAAACACCGAGTTTGTCCAGATAAGCGTTTTTCCAAGCGCCTTAAGGATACATGTTATCCCTTCCCCCCTGACGTGGTCAAGGGCTGGACTCAGTGTCCCAAGGTGGATCCTCCAATCTCCAGACTGGCGGCTAGATCCTTAGTTGCAGTTGAAGATGGGGCTTCGCTCAAGGATGCCACTGACAGACAGATGGAGCTCTGGTTGAAATCCATCTATGAAGCTATCGGCGCGTCTTTTGCTCCAGCATTCGCAGCCGTATGGGCACTCCAAGCTATCTCAGCGGGTCAAGCGCAAATTGACGCACTCACACGTACGTCTGCGCCGCAAGTGGCGTCCATAACTTCTCAAACGTCGGCATTTGCGTCCTACGCTATTAATGCTGTCCTGGACTCTGCGAGCCGTACGGCGGTTGCAGCCGACAATTCGGTGGCAATACGCAGGGCCTTGTGGCTACGGGAATGGAAGGCAGATTCGGCTTCCAAAAAGTCCTTAACCGGTTTGCCATTTTCTGGCGACCGTTTGTTTGGTGAGAGGCTGGATGAGATCATCAAACAATCCAAGGGAAAGGAAACATCCTTACCCCAGGCCAAACCAAAATTACCCCAACAGAGGAGGGGACAGTCGAGGTTTCGGTCCTTTCGGGGTGCGGGCAGGTCCCAATTCTCCTCGTACAAAAGGCCTCAGAAGGATCAGAGGAACTCCGATCCATGGCGGTCTAAGTCACGCCCTAAAAAGACCGCTGGAGGTGCCGCTACCAAGGCGGCTTCCTCATGACTTACGGCCTCCTCACACCGCATCCTCGGTCGGTGGCAGGCTCTCCCGCTTTTCCAACATTTGGCTGCCACAGGTAAAAGACCGTTGGGTGAGAGACATCCTGTCTCACGGTTACAGGATAGAGTTCAGCTCTCGTCCTCCGACTCGATTTTTCAGAACATCTCCTCCTCCCGAGCGAGCCGATGCTCTTCTGCAGGCGCTGGGCACTCTGAAGGCAGAAGGAGTGGTGGTCCCCGTTCCTCTTCAGCAACAGGGTCACAGTTTTTACTCCAACCTGTTTGTGGTTCCAAAGAAGGACGGGTCTTTCCGTCCTGTCCTGGACCTAAAACTGCTCAACAAACACGTAAAGACCAGGCGGTTCCGGATGGAATCCCTCCGCTCCATCATCGCCTCAATGTCCCAAGGAGATTTCCTTGCATCGATCGATATCAAAGATGCTTATCTCCACGTACCGATTGCTCCAGAGCATCAGCGCTTCCTGCGCATCGCCATAGGAGACGAACACCTTCAGTTCGTGGCACTGCCGTTCGGCCTGGCGACAGCCCCACGGGTTTTCACCAAGGTCATGGCTGCAGTAGTGGCGGTCCTCCACTCTCAGGGTCACTCGGTGATCCCTTACTTAGACGATCTGCTGGTCAAGGCTCCCTCTCAAGAGGCATGCCAGCACAGCCTCACCGCTACTCTGGAGACTCTCCAGAGTTTCGGGTGGATCATCAATTTTCCAAAGTCAAATCTGACACCGGCCCAATCGCTGACATATCTTGGCATGGAGTTTCATACCCTCTCAGCGATAGTGAAGCTTCCGCTGAACAAGCAGCGTTCACTACAGACGGGGGTGCAATCTCTCCTTCAGGGTCAGTCACACCCCTTGAGGCGCCTCATGCACTTCCTGGGGAAGATGGTGGCAGCAATGGAGGCAGTCCCTTTCGCACAGTTTCACCTGCGTCCTCTTCAATGGGACATCCTACGCAAATGGGACAGGAAGCCGACGTCCCTCGACAGGAGCGTCTCCCTCTCTCAGGCAACCAAAGCTTCCCTTCGGTGGTGGCTTCATCCCACTTCATTATCGAAGGGGAAATCCTTCCTACCCCCATCCTGGGCGGTGGTCACGACGGATGCGAGTCTGTCAGGGTGGGGAGCGGTCTTTCTCCACCACAGGGCTCAGGGGACTTGGACTCAGACAGAGTCTTCCCTTCAGATCAATGTTCTGGAGATAAGGGCAGTGTATCTGGCCCTAAATGCATTCCAGCAGTGGCTGGAAGGCAAGCAGATCCGAATTCAGTCGGACAACTCCACAGCGGTGGCTTACATCAACCACCAAGGAGGAACACGCAGTCGGCAAGCCTTCCAGGAAGTCCGGCGGATTTTGATGTGGGTGGAAGCCACGGCCTCCACCATCTCCGCAGTTCACATCCCGGGCGTGGAAAACTGGGAAGCGGATTTTCTCAGTCGCCAGGGCATGGACGCAGGGGAATGGTCCCTTCACCCGGACGTGTTTCAGGAGATCTGTTGCCGCTGGGGGATGCCGGACGTCGACCTAATGGCGTCCCGGCACAACAACAAGGTCACGGCATTCATGGCACGTTCTCACGATCACAGAGCTCTGGCGGCAGATGCCTTAGTTCAGGATTGGTCGCAGTTTCAACTCCCTTATGTGTTTCCTCCGCTGGCACTGTTGCCCAGAGTGTTACGCAAGATCAGGGCTGACTGCCGCCGCGCCATCCTCGTCGCTCCAGACTGGCCGAGGAGGTCGTGGTACCCGGATCTGTGGCATCTCACGGTCGGCCAACTATGGGCACTACCAGACCGACCAGACTTGCTGTCTCAAGGGCCGTTTTTCCATCTGAATTCTGCGGCCCTCAACCTGACTGTGTGGCCATTGAGTCCTGGATCTTAGCGTCTTCAGGATTATCTCAAGAGGTTATTGCCACTATGAGACAGGCCAGGAAACCAACGTCCGCCAAGATCTACCACAGGACGTGGAAAATATTCCTGTCGTGGTGCTCTGATCAGGGTTTTTCTCCCTGGCCATTTGCCTTGCCCACTTTTCTGTCCTTTCTTCAGTCCGGATTGGAAAAGGGTTTGTCGCTTGGCTCCCTTAAGGGACAAGTCTCTGCGCTCTCTGTGTTTTTTCAGAAGCGCTTGGCCAGACTTCCACAGGTACGCACATTCCTGCAGGGGGTTTGTCACATCGTCCCTCCTTACAAACGTCCGTTGGAACCCTGGGATCTGAACAGGGTGCTGATGGTTCTTCAGAAACCACCGTTCGAGCCAATGAGGGATATTTCTCTCGCACGCCTTTCGCAGAAAGTGGTTTTCCTAGTAGCAGTCACTTCACTTCGGAGAGTGTCTGAGCTAGCAGCATTGTCATGTAAAGCCCCTTTCCTGGTGTTTCACCAGGACAAGGTGGTTCTGCGTCCGGTTCCGGAATTTCTCCCTAAGGTGGTATCCCCCTTTCATCTCAATCAGGATATCTCCTTACCCTCTTTTTGCCCTCATCCAATTCACCAATGTGAAAAGGATTTGCACTTGTTAGATCTGGTGAGAGCACTCAGACTCTACATTTCTCGTACGGCGCCCCTGCGCCGCTCGGATGCACTCTTTGTCCTTGTCGCTGGCCAGCGTAAAGGGTCACAGGCTTCCAAATCAACCCTGGCTCGGTGGATCAAGGAACCAATTCTAGAAGCTTACCGTTCAGCTGGGCTTCCGGTTCCCTCAGGGCTGAAGGCCCATTCTACCAGAGCCGTGGGTGCGTCCTGGGCTTTGAGGCACCAGGCTACGGCTCAGCAGGTGTGTCAGGCGGCTACCTGGTCGAGCCTGCACACTTTCACGAAACACTATCAGGTGCATACCTATGCTTCGGCGGATGCCAGCCTAGGTAGGCGAGTCCTTCAGGCGGCGGTTGCCCACCTGTAGGACGGAGCCGTTACGGCTCTATTATGAGGTTTTATTTACCCACCCAGGGACTGCTTTTGGACGTCCCAATTGTCTGGGTCTCCCAATGGAGCGACAAAGAAGAAGGGAATTTTGTTTACTTACCGTAAATTCCTTTTCTTCTAGCTCCAATTGGGAGACCCAGCACCCGCCCCTGTTTTTTTGTGTACACATGTTGTTCATGTTGAATGGTTTCAGTTCTCCGATATTCCTTCGGATTGAATTTACTTTAAACCAGTTTATAATTTTTTCCTCCTTCTTGCTTTTGCACCAAAACTGAGGAGCCCGTGGGAGCACGGGGGGTGTATAGGCAGAAGGGGAGGGGCTTTACACTTTTAGTGTAATACTTTGTGCGGCCTCCGGAGGCATAGCCTATACACCCAATTGTCTGGGTCTCCCAATTGGAGCTAGAAGAAAAGGAATTTACGGTAAGTAAACAAAATTCCCTTCTTTTCAGGGAAATCTTACGGAAAAATGCTTCAGTTCCCCTTTGATATCCATTTATTTGGTACTTGAGTCATGCCCATCTAAGCATCCAACTGCTCTTTACTAGTACCGAGCACCTGAGCATGGTAGTGCTCACTATCACTAGTACTATTACATAATGAAAAAAAAACAAACAAAACAATGGTTACTCTTTAGGATTCTGAACAAGGCTGTCACAGGTACTAAAAATGCACCTTCCATAATAAAATGTATAACAGACATTTGCACAAAGACTTTTAGCCTATTCAAGCATAGTCCTAATGACAAAAGACATTTACTGTAGGTTTCACATCTTCTTGTTTATTACTTTCTCAAATTTGGTAACATGTGCACATGGCAATTGTCTAGTATACATAGTTGGAAATCTTGTAATTTTGAAAAAATCAAGTAACCAAACATACAAGGGCTAATCACTTTCTTTGCATAAAAATTAAAATTACAACTAAAGGGGGCTTTACACGCAGCGATATCACTGGTGAAAGCATCCACCCCCGTCATTTTTGTGTCACGGGCAAATCGCTGCCCGTGGCACACAATATCGTTAGGAGCTGTCACACGGACTTCCCTGCCTAGCGACGTCGCTGTTGCCGGTGAACCTCCTCCTTTCTAATGGGGCGGTTCGTGTGGCCTCACAGCGGTGTCACTAAGCGGCCGCCCAATAGAAGCGGAGGGGCGGAGATGAGCGGGACGTAACATCCCGCCTACCTCCTTCTTTACGCATTGCCGGCGGCCGCAGGTAAGCTGCAGTTCATCATTCCCGAGGTATCACACGTAGCGATGTGTGCTGCCTCGGGAACGACGAACAACCTGTGTGCTCAACAATCAACGATTTTATAAAAATGAACGACGTGTCAACAATGGACGATAAGGTGAGTATTTTCCATCGTTAACGGTCGTTCCTTCCTGTCACATGCAACAACGTCGTTAACGATGCCGGATGTCCCCAGTGACCCTGGCGATATATCGTTAGATACGTCGCTGTATGTGACAGGGCCTTAAGGGCCATGCCACAAGAGCTTAAAATCTATGGAAATGTATTCTACAAGATGCAAAGATATTTTCTTTAAAAGTTGTAAATGCTCAAATAATTATATAAAATTATGAATTGCATAAAGGTGAAGAGTAATATTTTTTTTGTATTTTATATGCATAACTTATCTCTAACCAATCGAACACTTGTTTGTAAGGTCACCGCATTGTATTTATATGAAAAATCAGATATCTTCAGAACTAATAGGGCATGCCTGTAATTCATCACTGCTTTTGCAATAGGCAATGCTGTGTGGACTGAGAGCTAAGTAATTATTGTCATACATCATTTTGTCCTATTCATACTAATTTTGACGGTATCAATACTGAATACAAATATATAAATGGTGTAAATGTGTAGCAATCAGTCTATATTTTTTATACAAGTCATAAAATGATTCTTACCTATAAAAATTTGCCATAACTATGGATTGTTGTTATGATTTAGAAATTACACTTATTTTAAAGATACAGTAAACAATTTCAGAGGATGTAGAGAATATTTTACATTTTGGTAATGATTAGTGAAAGCAAATATTTTTAAATTTGAAAACTCCAGTTTTAACCAATTTTCCCCCAAAACTAGATTTGCATCAAATAAATTTGCCATGAATCTCAGTAATGCAAAAACACTAATTTCCTTGAAAACTGAGCACTTAGGACTATATTGAACTCCTTTTGAGCTGTATCATGGTTTTAAAACATATACAGCTATCCTGATGTCCAAATAACCTCAATATATGTCACTCTAGGTATGGGAAAATATGCTTACGGCAACAGGGAAGGGAGACCCTGTGACTATGGAAGGGGTAGATGACCACTGACCAAACTTTCTGCTGGCCCTTGGCTCCCCTGACCACCCTAGATAAGTTCCACACCTAGGCACTGTGCAGGATACCTGGCACTGGCTGACCCTGAACTGTGCCCTAGATAAGAAATGGATGGCATGAGCGTTTATTCAACTCTACTAAGTAGGGATGTTCAAACCCGAACTGTAAAGTTCGGTGTCCATACCGAACACATAGTGTTCGTGTACATGACCCTGAACACGAGCTTTCTGAGATGTTCGTGTTACAGTTAGTGTTACAGTTCAGGTCCAGGAGCTGTTAAAAAAAAGCACATTATTAAAAAATCATTATGATCATTCTTACAGGTCCCGCAATGCGTCCTGCAGACTCTGCCTCCCAGCGCTTCTGCTTTCGCGTCCATCTGATCATTGCTGTTCCCCCCTGTAACCACCTCTGGCTAAAAGGACCTGCCGTGACCGTGACGTCATACCTATGTGACCAGTCACGTGTGAATGTTGTATTACCTCATTGGCTACAGACTGGTCACAAGAGTATGACGTCATTAAAGATCCTTTTGCGCTGTGATGCGAGTGTCATCGCATAATGGTGCACAATCTCCCGACGGCAGCGGGTCAGCTGCATGTATTTCCACTGCTGAGGCACTCGTGTCGGAGAGTGTGGGGTGATGCAATGCGACACTGCACGAGTCATACCCTCACTGTCAGCATCTTCATCGCTCTGTCCAGAGCGATGTAACAGACCTCTATTTTACCGGCGTATTGGGGCAGCCATTGCGCTCCTGGGACATACAGTAAGGAAACTGGCATTATGGGGGAGATTTCGGCCGGCGCAGCTGCGACCGCGGCACCGGCACCAGGCGCTGCTGCGTCCAGCGCGACGGGGGCTGGCATCGCTTGGGCTGCGTCGCCCTGACCAGGGGCATTACCTCCTGCAGCGTCCATTTTTCTTCAAAAATCTGCGCGCTCCCTTTCCACTTCCTGGGTCAGTACGCTCTCTGAATTGTGGGGATTCTGGGGCGGCCACACCTCTTCGTGGGCGGTGCTCTTCTCCCTCGCGCGGGCTGCAGCGCGCGCTTCTGAAGATGGCAATATGGCGGCGGTTCAATTTTTGCGGTCGGACCTCTGAGGCGCACGGTCACCTGTCTGAACAGGTCTAGTCCAAATCCTGTTCGTGACGCCAGATATGTGAAGCCCTACAGGTGCAGTGCAGCAGTGTATTACCCTTAGGGACTCCACGGGATGGGACGGTCTGGTCACAGGTAGGGAACCTTCGTTTTCGGATCCGTCGTGACGCCACTCTCAGAATTGCGGTCAGTGAGGACCGCCACTGCAGGTTAAGGGATGCCTGGGGCTGATGGTGGGTGCAGTCGGTTGTAATAGCCTCCTGAGAGTAAGGCAAGCCCCAGGTCCCTGTGTAGGTGTGTGGGACCACAGGTCGCAGAATGACTCAAACACAGTCCAAGAAGTCTTTTAACGTGTTTACTCACTGTTTAGAGGTCACGGTGAGATGCCCGGGCGACACTGTGATAACCAGGTGGAACCAGGAATTCCAGGAGGCCGTTCTGAGGGTAGCTGTCCGCTCGCCCTCCTTGCACTCTTTTTGTTTGGGAGGATCCCTTGCTTGAAGCGTGGTAGGACTCCTCCAGGGAAGCTGTTACTACCCTGCTCCCCTCTCTCTGGCCCGTCTGCCGGCAGCGTGGCCTTGGTGGGATGGCTTCGGGCCCTGTCCCCTTATGGGCCTGGTGATTGCTGCTTGGCTCGAGCTCTGTGTAGTAGTGGTGAGGGCATAAAGTACCCCCCACCTGTAGGTTAAGCAGCTCTGGATGATTTGCTGCCTGTACTGGGGATCTGTTTCCCCTTGCGTGCTCGGATACCAGGATCTCCGTACTCAGCCACCCCTCTCTCTGGATGTCTTTCAGGCCGACCCACGGTACCCTTTCTCCCCCGCTTTCAGCTACTGCACTCCTCAGGACCCGTCTGACACGAGAGACCCTCTGCTCCCTTCCACACACTTCAACCTCCAGCTCCCGACTCCTCTCACTTCCTCTCTGCCCTGCTTCCTAGCAACCAGCCTCTGAGCACACCCCTTGCTGGGAATTGAAAGTTAACCCCTACTGGTTACCCAAGGGTCCCTTCTAGTGGTGTGGGAGACCTGGTCACTATGTGTTTGTGTGTGCACCTCATCCTGGCCTTTGGAGATTACCTGGAGGCATTGTCCCCGCATGGGTGCAATACTCTGTGGTGCCTGACCGGGTCAGGGGCGCCACATTCCCCCTTAGTTATCATCAGCACGTCCTCGGGCTGCAAAGACAAGAGAAAAAGGTAAATACAAACTTTTCCCACGCAGGGGCAATTATTTACATTTAAACATACCAGGTACCATTCCACCACCAACCACCCACATGTCCGAACCCCACCCAAAAACCTCCAGGAGGTAGGTCGCCGGTCCTTTTGGTGACCAGGGCTGGGCCATCACATTCCCCAGACCTTTCCTCCAATCTTCCTCTCCTGAGGAGAGTGGTGTAAGGTAGGCCCCATAAACAGGCGTACCCGCTTCCGAGTGTTGGAGGGCAGGCCCCATAAACAGGCGTGCCCCCTTGTTGGTGCAGAGCCATGCCCCTCAACAGGCAGACTCTGTGGTTGATACCAAGGAGGTAACTTTTTACAATGCAAAAGTTTGTGGCTAAAGCCGGTTCATAACCTGTGGTCCATTTTTTTTTAAAATGCACGTGAACTAGTGTAAAGAAAACATTTTAAAGAGGTCTCACAATAGTCCTTGTGGGCACATTTCACTTAAACGTTACTTAACTGTAAACAGGTTAAACATTACATTTCATACCGTCACTTTGAACTAAACTGTACTTTCTCTATAGCGTAATGGGAGCTGACCAAAGTTGCTGCGGGTTGACCTACGCAGTACTATACTGTCATCTGTCTGAGGTTGTATCCTCCCACCCGATGTACGTGTCTCAATGTGAATAATAGGTGTACTAGGTATTGATACCAGTGCATGGTCTTCTGCTTCAGCTACATTTGGCTCTTCCAGGTTCTGAACAGGTTCTTCTGGTTCTCTTACTTCTCTAGATTGAGGGAATGTAATGACTGGAATAACTACTGCTCCATTGTATTGAGGCCAACTTGCTGGGAAATCTCCAAGTACAGTATGGATCATCTTTTCTTTTGGTTCTTGAACTGGCAAAGGGTTGGGAATTTCTTCAGGGGTTCTTAGTTGTTCAGGACATTTCTTTAGGCGATCTCTAGAAACGACAGCTGTTGTTTTTCCTCCATCTTTGCTGATAAGGCATGTCTTTTCACTGCTAAGCGTCGATGGTAACACAGTATAGGGTTCTTCTTCCCAGTGATTGTCAAGTTTATGATGTCTTCTCTTTCTCTTGAGAACTATATCTCCTGGCATCAAAGGAACAGCAGGTGCTTTTCGATTGTAGGCCTTTTCTTGTTTCTCACGTTGCTGAGTCAGGCTTCGCTCCACACACTCTTGTACTTTCTTGTATTGGGCTTGGCGGTTGGAATCCCAATCAGCACCTTGTTGATGGTCTTCAGGGGTCTCAACTCCCATTTCCAGATCTACTGGCAATCTCCCTGGTCTGGCCCTCATCAGGTATGCCGGTGTGCAGTTCGTGGAACTCACAGGGATGTTGTTATACATGTCCACTAGATCGGGCAGTTTTTCTGGCCACTGACTTCGTTCTTCTAATGGGAGAGTCTTCAGAAGGTCGAGAATGATGTGGTTCATTTTCTCACACATGCCATTGGTCTGAGGATGGTAAGGTGTGGTACGGATCTTCTTGCAGCCGTAAAGGTTACAAAACTCCTTAAACACTTCAGCTTCAAAGGCTGGTCCTTGGTCAGTGAGCACTTGGTCTGGATAGCCATGTGGTCGACAGAAATGTGTCTGGAACGCTTTGGCTGCAGTCTGACCGGTCAAGTCCTTGACTGGTACTACCACCAGGAATCTGGAGTAGTGGTCAACCATAGTGAGAGCGTAGTTGTAGCCTTGTCTGCTGGGTGCCAACTTTACATGGTCCAGGGCCACGATCTCCAGGGGCCGTTTAGTTTGGATTGGCTGGAGTGGTGCTCTCTGGCTGTGCTGGTCTTTTCTTCTGAGATTGCAGGGCCCGCAGTTTCGACACCACTTCTCTAGGGCAGATCTCATGCCCACCCAGTAGAATCTTACTTTAAGTAGGGCCTCCAGTTTCTTCCAACCAAAGTGACCTGCACCATTGTGATAGGCTTCTAGCACCATCCTCGTATCCTTCTGTGGTACAATCACTTGCCACACCTTCTCATGCGTCCTCGGGTCAATGATGCTCCTGTAAAGTTTGTCTTGATAGATGAATAATCGACCCCTCTCCTTCCATAGGTACTGTGCCTCAGGTGGGGCTCCTTTGTCAAGGCTGGCGCCAGGCTGGTTGATCAGTTTCTTTACCAAGCCTACCGCTGGATCATTTTCCTGGGTCTCCTTCCAATTGTAGTGAGGTAGTGGGTTCAGGGTCACCTCTTGGCGGTTGGCACGCAACTGCCGACACTGTTTTGCTCCATGGCGATGGAACGCTGGCAGCTCAATCTCTTCAAGATCATCTACATCTTCACCCTCGTCTGCTAGGTGAGGCATCCTGGACAGAGCATCTGCGTTGCCGTTCTTGCGGCCAGCTCGATACTTGACAGTAAAGTCATAATTCGCCAGTCGGGCTACCCAACGCTGCTCCATGGCACCCAATTTAGCAGTATCCAAGTGGGTCAGGGGGTTGTTGTCCGTGAAGACAGTGAATTTGGTGGCTGCCAGGTAGTGCTTGAACCGCTCTGTGATAGCCCATACCATGGCCAGGAACTCTAGCTTAAATGAGCTATAATTTTCTGGGTTTCTTTCAGTAGGCCTGAGCTTCCTGCTGGCGTAAGCAATCACACGCTCTTTGCCTTCCTGCACCTGTGAAAGCACTGCTCCCAGTCCCACATTACTGGCATCTGTATACAGTACAAATGGTAGACTGTAGTCAGGGTAGGCTAGGATCTCTTCACCCGTCAAGGCCCCTTTCATTTGTCTGAAGGAGTGTTCTTCTGCTTCTCCCCAGTGAAATGGCGGGCCGGAGGTCTTTCCTTTCTTCTTTGGGTGGCCTACCAGGAGCTCTTGCAAAGGCGCTGCCATTTTCGTGTAGCCCTTGATGAACCTTCTGTAGTAGCCTACCAAGCCAAGGAACTGACGTACCTCCCGAACGGTAGTAGGTGTGGGCCATTCCTGGATGACTGTGACCTTCTCTGGGTCCGGTGCTACTCCTTCTGCACTGACCACGTGACCTAGGTACTGGACCTTTGGCTTCAGTAGATGACACTTGGATGGTTTCAGCTTCATTCCATATCGGGATAGCGCTTCAAAGACTTCAGCCAGGTGTTTCAGGTGGTCCTCGTAGGTCTTGGAGTACACGATGACATCATCCAGGTAGAGCAGGACGGTCTCAAAGTTGAGGTGCCCTAGGCAGCATTCCATAAGCCTCTGGAAGGTCCCGGGGGCATTGCAGAGTCCAAATGGCATGCTGTTGAACTCACAGAGGCCCATTGGGGTGGTGAAGGCCGTCTTCTCCCGATCTTCCTCTGCTACAGATACTTGCCAGTAGCCACTAGTAAGATCTAGGGTAGAAAAGTAGTTGGAGGTTTTTAAGGCAGCAAGGGATTCCTCTATCCTTGGCAAAGGGTAGGCATCCTTGTGTGTTATCTGATTTATCCGTCTGTAATCCACACACATCCTCATCGTGCCATCCTTCTTCCTCACCAGGACTAGGGGAGCTGCCCAGGGGCTGCAACTGTCCCTTATGACTCCTGCCTCCTTCATGTCCTTCAGCATGTCCTTTGTGTGCTGGTAATGGGCTGGTGGAATAGGCCTATGTCTTTCCTTAATGGGAGGATGACTGCCTGTGGGTATGTGATGTTGCACCCCTTTGATCCTACCAAAGTCTAGTGGGTTCTTACTAAAGACCTGCTCGTATTCCCGCACGACCCTGTAAACCCCATGTTTCTGGTAGACGGGTGTAGAGTCAGTCCCCACGTGTAGTTTCTGGCACCAGTCCTCTAACTGCTTTTGGGAGGTCTCATCCTCTGTTGAGTCAGCTTGTGTCAGGGGACCTACAGGTGTTATGGCGTCATCTGAGCATGTAAACAGTTTGGCTATGGTAGCGTACCTTGGTAGTCTGGCTTCCTCCTCCCCACAGTTCAACACTCGTACAGGCACTCGTCCCTTGTGTACATCAACTACCCCCCTGGCTGTCAGAATCGTGGGCCAGTGGTCTGAATGAGTGGGCTCTAGTACAGCCTGGTAATCTTGTCCTCTGAGACCTACCGCTGCTCTACACCACATCATCATTTCACTCCGTGGGGGTATCACAATGGGGTTAGCATCCATCACCCGTACACTACCAATCTCACCGCCAGTCCGTTTTACCTGTTGCTTCCTCAGAATGATTCGGATCTCCTTTTGCAAGGCTCTTTGCGACCTGCCCTCAGCACCTTCAACAATCTGGTGAAGCAACAACAACACTTCCCCTAGGCAATTTTCTATGACATTAGTGCCTAAAATCATTTGCGGGTTCCTTTCTCTAATATCAGTGTCCACAACAATCAGTCCTTGTCCCTTCATTTCCTGCCTTCCCACCTTTATGGTTACCTCCTTGACCCCAATCTGGTCTATAGGTTGTCCGTTGGCAGCATAGATGGTGAGGGAGGGGTCCGGTGGTCGGAGATCGTCGTCCGACCAAAACCTACGATAAAGGACATACGGGATCGTGGTTACCTGAGAGCCGGTGTCCAATAATGCCGGGGTAGGGATCCCATCCAGGACGATGGACAGGACAGGACGTCCACCCACGTACTGATCACGGCAGCGACCTGGGCCTGATCTTCTTAATCCTGAGGACTGGCCCTCGGCCCCAGATTTGGCTCGTTTAAAGGGCAAGCCCTTGCATAGTGACCTGCCTCCTGGCAACGACGACAGATGGGTTGTCCAGAGGAGTCATAGCGATCACTGCTCCGGCCTCGGGTTGTAGGACCTCTTCTCCTTCGCATCCACGGGACGTCCTCTGGGCTGTCAGCTAGCAGGATCCGATGAGGGACTTTGGTGTCTGAGGGCAACTGCATTGCTTTCAGGATTTGTGCGACGTCCTTAGTGAGCTGTTTCACCTGGGAGGATAGTGTATTTATGGTCTCTGCTGACGCGTTGAGTCCTTTTGCAGTTATCAGGGCCTGCGAGGAGGATTCCGCTCCTGCAGCCGTGGAACTGGCAGGCCATGCTGGTGCGACGGGGTCTGTGTCCACAGGAGGTTGGAGTGCTTTCACTGCCCTGTCTTTCAGAATGGCAAAGTCCACGTCAGGGTGTTCCAGGGACCACAGCGTCATCTGCTTCCCATCCTCAGGAGAGCGCAGGCCCCGCAAGAATTGTTCCTTCATCATCCGGTTTCCTTCCTGATCACTGACAGGGTCCACCAGCTTGAGAGCCCGTAGTGCAGCCTGCAGCCTGAGGGCATAGTCTCTTATACTATCTTGGGGCTTCTGACGGCAGTTATAGAAGTCCGTCCTCAGCTCTCCCTCTGTGCGGTGTTCAAAAGCAGCTGCTAGTTTGGCAAAGATGGTCTCAACAGAGCCCCGGTCATCATTGGTCCAGGACTCAGCTTCCAATTCTGCTGCTCCAGTCAATTGTCCCAGCACCACAGCGGCCCTCTGCTTACCAGTCATCGCGTGCATGTCTAGCAGGGTGTTGATCTTCTTCTTAAACCCGGTCAGCGTGTCTATTTTACCGGCGTATTGGGGCAGCCATTGCGCTCCTGGGACATACAGTAAGGAAACTGGCATTATGGGGGAGATTTCGGCCGGCGCAGCTGCGACCGCGGCACCGGCACCAGGCGCTGCTGCGTCCAGCGCGACGGGGGCTGGCATCGCTTGGGCTGCGTCGCCCTGACCAGGGGCATTACCTCCTGCAGCGTCCATTTTTCTTCAAAAATCTGCGCGCTCCCTTTCCACTTCCTGGGTCAGTACGCTCTCTGAATTGTGGGGATTCTGGGGCGGCCACACCTCTTCGTGGGCGGTGCTCTTCTCCCTCGCGCGGGCTGCAGCGCGCGCTTCTGAAGATGGCAATATGGCGGCGGTTCAATTTTTGCGGTCAGACCTCTGAGGCGCACGGTCACCTGTCTGAACAGGTCTAGTCCAAATCCTGTTCGTGACGCCAGATATGTGAAGCCCTACAGGTGCAGTGCAGCAGTGTATTACCCTTAGGGACTCCACGGGATGGGACGGTCTGGTCACAGGTAGGGAACCTTCGTTTTCGGATCCGTCGTGACGCCACTCTCAGAATTGCGGTCAGTGAGGACCGCCACTGCAGGTTAAGGGATGCCTGGGGCTGATGGTGGGTGCAGTCGGTTGTAATAGCCTCCTGAGAGTAAGGCAAGCCCCAGGTCCCTGTGTAGGTGTGTGGGACCACAGGTCGCAGAATGACTCAAACACAGTCCAAGAAGTCTTTTAACGTGTTTACTCACTGTTTAGAGGTCACGGTGAGATGCCCGGGCGACACTGTGATAACCAGGTGGAACCAGGAATTCCAGGAGGCCGTTCTGAGGGTAGCTGTCCGCTCGCCCTCCTTGCACTCTTTTTGTTTGGGAGGATCCCTTGCTTGAAGCGTGGTAGGACTCCTCCAGGGAAGCTGTTACTACCCTGCTCCCCTCTCTCTGGCCCGTCTGCCGGCAGCGTGGCCTTGGTGGGATGGCTTCGGGCCCTGTCCCCTTATGGGCCTGGTGATTGCTGCTTGGCTCGAGCTCTGTGTAGTAGTGGTGAGGGCATAAAGTACCCCCCACCTGTAGGTTAAGCAGCTCTGGATGATTTGCTGCCTGTACTGGGGATCTGTTTCCCCTTGCGTGCTCGGATACCAGGATCTCCGTACTCAGCCACCCCTCTCTCTGGATGTCTTTCAGGCCGACCCACGGTACCCTTTCTCCCCCGCTTTCAGCTACTGCACTCCTCAGGACCCGTCTGACACGAGAGACCCTCTGCTCCCTTCCACACACTTCAACCTCCAGCTCCCGACTCCTCTCACTTCCTCTCTGCCCTGCTTCCTAGCAACCAGCCTCTGAGCACACCCCTTGCTGGGAATTGAAAGTTAACCCCTACTGGTTACCCAAGGGTCCCTTCTAGTGGTGTGGGAGACCTGGTCACTATGTGTTTGTGTGTGCACCTCATCCTGGCCTTTGGAGATTACCTGGAGGCATTGTCCCCGCATGGGTGCAATACTCTGTGGTGCCTGACCGGGTCAGGGGCGCCACAGTAGCAGAAGATGCTGTGCTGATAGAGCAGTCGCTACCCGCATCCCTGTCTGCAAAAGAAGCAGAGGTATGTGCTCTCACTGAAGTCTGCAAGATGGCAGCCAACATTTACTTTGTATTGAAGACGAGAGACTTGATCACCGCCAGTGGAACTGTATGCCACCATGAGGCCATAGAAGAACTGATGGAAGCTTTGCTATTGCCAGACAGAGTCGCAGTGAGCAGGGTTGAGGCCTACATTTAAAAATCAAGGCAAGCAGTAAGAAGTCCCCTCGCTAACAGAACAGCCAAAGAAGCAGCAATGCGACCACTTACCACAGAAACAGTCAGCCAATCTGTGCTCCTTAAGTGACGAAGAAAGGAAAGATGGAAAGTCTTATGAAAACATTGTCCTGACTCTATAAAAGCAAGTCTCAGAAGAAGAATTGTATTTTTGGCTTGCACTCATATATATATATGTAGTTTTTTTTCTGAATGTGAACACAGCTCCGCCCCTTTCGGCCATGTTTTTTCCATCTCCTATATAAGAAAGTCCTTAGTTACCCCTCTCCACCCATAGCAGTTTTTAATTGCAATGAGATGACACACAGTTAGGGTCACAGAGCTAGGGACCCCAATATAGAGATATACCTTGACGAGGTTTTGGGGCTCAGTTACATTGATCAATGCGATTGCTAAATATCTCCTTTTTCCTAATATTCATAGCAGGTATGCAATTCATTATTCACATGTTCAAATTAGCAAGTAGCATTTTTCATTGTATATTCCAATATTTTTCCATATGCTTGAGGCATTATACCATTATCTAAGTTTGATGTGCAGCCTTATTCTTATATATAGTATGTATTTTTGGCTTGCACTCATATATATATATTAGTGCTCACTTCAGTTATCCTATTCAGTTATATGTAGTTTTTTTTCTGAATGTGAACACAGCTCCGCCCCTTTCGGCCATGTTTTTTCCATCTCCTATATAAGAAAGTCCTTAGTTACCCCTCTCCACCCATAGCAGTTTTTAATTGCAATGAGATGACACACAGTTAGGGTCACAGAGCTAGGGACCCCAATATAGAGATATACCTTGACGAGGTTTTGGGGCTCAGTTACATTGATCAATGCGATTGCTAAATATCTCCTTTTTCCTAATATTCATAGCAGGTATGCAATTCATTATTCACATGTTCAAATTAGCAAGTAGCATTTTTCATTGTATATTCCAATATTTTTCCATATGCTTGAGGCATTATACCATTATCTAAGTTTGATGTGCAGCCTTATTCTTATATATAGTATGTATTTTTGGCTTAAACTCATATATATATATTAGTGCTCACTTCAGTTATCCTATTCAGTTATATGTAGTTTTTTTTTTTCTGAATGTGAACACAGCTCCGCCCCTTTCGGCCATGTTTTTTCCATCTCCTATATAAGAAAGTCCTTAGTTACCCCTCTCCACCCATAGCAGTTTTTAATTGCAATGAGATGACACACAGTTAGGGTCACAGAGCTAGGGACCCCAATATAGAGATATACCTTGACGAGGTTTTGGGGCTCAGTTACATTGATCAATGTGATTGCTAAATATCTCCTTTTTCCTAATATTCATAGCAGGTATGCAATTCATTATTCACATGTTCAAATTAGCAAGTAGCATTTTTCATTGTATATTCCAATATTTTTCCATATGCTTGAGGCATTATACCATTATCTAAGTTTGATGTGCAGCCTTATTCTTATATATAGTATGTATTTTTGGCTTGCACTCATATATATATATTAGTGCTCACTTCAGTTATCCTATTCAGTTATATGTAGTTTTTTTTTTCTGAATGTGAACACAGCTCCGCCCCTTTCGGCCATGTTTTTTCCATCTCCTATATAAGAAAGTCCTTAGTTACCCCTCTCCACCCATAGCAGTTTTTAATTGCAATGAGATGACACACAGTTAGGGTCACAGAGCTAGGGACCCCAATATAGAGATATACCTTGACGAGGTTTTGGGGCTCAGTTACATTGATCAATGCGATTGCTAAATATCTCCTTTTTCCTAATATTCATAGCAGGTATGCAATTCATTATTCACATGTTCAAATTAGCAAGTAGCATTTTTCATTGTATATTCCAATATTTTTCCATATGCTTGAGGCATTATACCATTATCTAAGTTTGATGTGCAGCCTTATTCTTATATATAGTATGTATTTTTGGCTTGCATTCATATATATATATTAGTGCTCACTTCAGTTATCCTATTCAGTTATATGTAGTTTTTTTTTTTTTCTGAATGTGAACACAGCTCCGCCCCTTTCGGCCATGTTTTTTCCATCTCCTATATAAGAAAGTCCTTAGTTACCCCTCTCCACCCATAGCAGTTTTTAATTGCAATGAGATGACACACAGTTAGGGTCACAGAGCTAGGGACCCCAATATAGAGATATACCTTGACGAGGTTTTGGGGCTCAGTTACATTGATCAATGCGATTGCTAAATATCTCCTTTTTCCTAATATTCATAGCAGGTATGCAATTCATTATTCACATGTTCAAATTAGCAAGTAGCATTTTTCATTGTATATTCCAATATTTTTCCATATGCTTGAGGCATTATACCATTATCTAAGTTTGATGTGCAGCCTTATTCTTATATATAGTATGTATTTTTGGCTTGCACTCATATATATATATTAGTGCTCACTTCAGTTATCCTATTCAGTTATATGTAGTTTTTTTTTTCTGAATGTGAACACAGCTCCGCCCCTTTCGGCCATGTTTTTTCCATCTCCTATATAAGAAAGTCCTTAGTTACCCCTCTCCACCCATAGCAGTTTTTAATTGCAATGAGATGACACACAGTTAGGGTCACAGAGCTAGGGACCCCAATATAGAGATATACCTTGACGAGGTTTTGGGGCTCAGTTACATTGATCAATGCGATTGCTAAATATCTCCTTTTTCCTAATATTCATAGCAGGTATGCAATTCATTATTCACATGTTCAAATTAGCAAGTAGCATTTTTCATTGTATATTCCAATATTTTTCCATATGCTTGAGGCATTATACCATTATCTAAGTTTGATGTGCAGCCTTATTCTTATATATAGTATGTATTTTTGGCTTGCACTCATATATATATATTAGTGCTCACTTCAGTTATCCTATTCAGTTATATGTAGTTTTTTTTTTCTGAATGTGAACACAGCTCCGCCCCTTTCGGCCATGTTTTTTCCATCTCCTATATAAGAAAGTCCTTAGTTACCCCTCTCCACCCATAGCAGTTTTTAATTGCAATGAGATGACACACAGTTAGGGTCACAGAGCTAGGGACCCCAATATAGAGATATACCTTGACGAGGTTTTGGGGCTCAGTTACATTGATCAATGCGATTGCTAAATATCTCCTTTTTCCTAATATTCATAGCAGGTATGCAATTCATTATTCACATGTTCAAATTAGCAAGTAGCATTTTTCATTGTATATTCCAATATTTTTCCATATGCTTGAGGCATTATACCATTATCTAAGTTTGATGTGCAGCCTTATTCTTATATATAGTATGTATTTTTGGCTTGCACTCATATATATATATTAGTGCTCACTTCAGTTATCCTATTCAGTTATATGTAGTTTTTTTTTTCTGAATGTGAACACAGCTCCGCCCCTTTCGGCCATGTTTTTTCCATCTCCTATATAAGAAAGTCCTTAGTTACCCCTCTCCACCCATAGCAGTTTTTAATTGCAATGAGATGACACACAGTTAGGGTCACAGAGCTAGGGACCCCAATATAGAGATATACCTTGACGAGGTTTTGGGGCTCAGTTACATTGATCAATGCGATTGCTAAATATCTCCTTTTTCCTAATATTCATAGCAGGTATGCAATTCATTATTCACATGTTCAAATTAGCAAGTAGCATTTTTCATTGTATATTCCAATATTTTTCCATATGCTTGAGGCATTATACCATTATCTAAGTTTGATGTGCAGCCTTATTCTTATATATAGTATGTATTTTTGGCTTGCACTCATATATATATATATTAGTGCTCACTTCAGTTATCCTATTCAGTTATCAGAAGAAGAAGAGGACTGAAATAGTGTGTAGCTGTAGGTTCACAGAGACCATAGAAAGTGACCAGGGACCTGCTTTCATTTCCAGCCAAAGAGATATGGCAGGCTTGGGGACAGAACTGACCCTACACACCCCATACCATCCACAGAATAGTGGGAGGGTTGGGAGGTTGAGGTTGGGGCAGTGTAGGAAACAAGGGCATGAGAGTCACCCCCTTGCATTTTTCAGTGTCAGCCACACCCCAGCAGGGACTACTAAGTCGAGACCCTATGAAATCCTGTTTAGAAGTACCCCCAGATATTTTAACTAATCTTTTGTTTAATTAACTAAATGTATCACTAACATACAGTACGTTCTTGAGTTTTCTCCTCCACTTCACATTCAAACCAGATCCAGATCAAGAGATGGCTGTCTACGAGCCCTGGAACCAGATATGATGTGACCTTTCAAGGTTTCTTGATCATCAGCACTGCTGTAAAGGTGGAAGGGAGACCCACATAGATCCACGCATTCCACTACAAAAAGATGTTGGACCTGGGACCAAGAGATGGCTGTCTCCCCTCTTCTACCTGATACTTTGTGTCAAGAAGATGGTATTCAAGCTTGTGGACCAGAAGATGACTATGCATGCTGCCTTTGATGATGTCCCACCATCACTGCCTGAGGGCTATGAGGCTCTGAGTGCAACCAACCCTGATGAATGTAAACTGATGAAAATATTGATGAGAGGACTACCACCACCTTCTTCCCCCCCCCACGAATAACATGCACCAGCGTGGAAAATAGACATGAGGACAGTCAAAGGGATACGGACAGAATCTGACTTCCTATGCATAGTCTGTTGGGTGAGGAGGTTCATACAAAAGGGGTGGCTCATCTCATAGGCACGGGAGGTAACCATCGGCATTAGGACAATAGACCAGATGGAAGTAGGAAAAGATTTTTGGCTATCTCCAAAGGGGGGCAATGTTATGGACCTGGTTAGGGACTGTTATGCATATAAAGAATTATATGAAGATATCCAAATACAGGACTCAAAATGGTGTTCAAACTGCACCCAGATACGGGACTTTCTGATCATAACTGATTCATGCTGACTTAGCTAAATATAAAATGATGAAACACCTATACATATATATCTCAGAATAAGCTCTTTTTGCTGTTTACCCAATAGGAGAAGTGTTACGTATTCTTGACTCCTAGCCAACTGATTTCTTTAAAAGTATCTGAACTTCCGTAATTAATGCAGTCATATTTCCTACCCAGATCCGTACATCAGTGGTCTGTGTGGATGCATAGCATACATGCTGACAAATGACTCATGATTTGGAATGCAGATGGGTTTAAGATGTGGATACATAACTTGAATTGCATCACTCTAAATTATGCCCCCATTAACACCCCAAGCGGAGAATATACATAGGATACTATTTATACCACAGCAGGAAAAATAGAATGTCAGGGAGCAGTTTGTGTAGTCAAACGCTGTGACATTCTACAGTCAGACTCCACTGGACTGTCTGTCAAATGTGACACACCTGTGACAATATATCTGGCTAGTAGCAACTAATGGTAACCAGCAGTCTGTTATGCAACATTTCAATAAGAATTGTATAAAACAATTCAAAAATTTCTGTTTTTGGAGAAGATGCCTGCCTTGCTTGCTTTTATATGGAGGCAGTGGAAATGGAAGAAGCTCTGGCTTTTTTTTACAAAGGGTGATGCAAAAGGTATCCCTGATTCAGGAATAACAAGCACCTTTGCTCTTAGGTCAATGATGATGGAACAGCTTTTTCAGAAGTCATTCAAAACTATCCTTTTATTTAAGGCACAAGTTAGCTATATTGAAATTAAAGAAGTAATCGCTTCTCAACTAGAAATTAAATAATTCTTCCTTTTTTGGGATTCTCAAATGATACACAAGGCTCGTTTCAGCATTTCATTTCCGTTGAAAAAAATTAGGAGAGACGATTATCAAACTATTCTCCTTATTTGCACTGCATGAAGAATAACAAAAAATGTGTTATTAAGGTACAGTTTTGCAATATATTAAACATCAACCAATTCCCAATCATACTGACTCGGCAGATCCAGCACCTTCCTATCACTGCAATCTTATTATTAGGGTACGCTCACACGAGTGTATAAATCGGATGAGTGCAATACGAGAAAATCTTGCATTGCACTCAGCCCCATGTTAGACAATGCTGCAGCTCAGATCAGCGATTTTTTTCCCAGCCTTAAACTGACTGAGGAATAAATCACAGCATGCTGTGATTTTCTGAGAGAGCCGTATCACTCGCATCCATTCAAGTGAATGGGTGAGAGAGAAACATTTGACTGCACTCGAATGTTATAATGATGTACAATATACACACAGGCTCACAATGCAGGAGATGGGGGGATTAACCACTCCCTCTCCTCCACAGCGCCCGCCCTCGGCTTCGCAGCTGTGACCTGATCTCAAGATTTGGTCACAGTTGCATGACACTCGGCTCACACTTGTAGAAGAGCCTGAGCCGGGGGTCATTAGCACATCACATCCGTTGCTCTTGCATCGAATGACATACGCTAATGTGTTTGCAGAAGTGTTGAGCCACCCCCCTAGTGTTCGAGTTCGGTTCGTCGAACGGCGGGTTTGTTCGGCGAACGTTTGACGAACGTTCGACGAACACCTTCGAACCCCATTGAAAACAATGGCAGGCAAGCACAAACACATACAAACACATTATACATATACACATACAGTTAATAAACATTGCCGTTATACTTCCAGGTCCCCGCGATGCGTCCTGCACTCTGTCTCCAGACGCTTTTTCTTCCAATCATTGCTGTGCCCTCCTGGTAACCAGCACTGATGATAGGATCTTCCGTGATGTCGTAATAGCATGTGACCAGTCACGTGTCTATTATCTCATTGGCAACAGACTGGTCACATGGCTAGACGTCATGCTAGGTACTGTCAGTGCAACTCTCCGGTACGAGGTGCTCGAGGTTTGAGCATCTCCGTGTACCGGCGAGATGTTTGGGCATATGCTTGGCTCCCTATTCCTGCATGTCGGCGCTCTTTAGAGAGTCAGCCCACATGCAGGAACTGGATGCCACAGCCGGTGAATAGCGGCACTGGGAATCAGGTGATCATAGATCACCATTGCTATAGTAACCCGCCTGTCAGATTACTATAGCAACGGTGGCAGTGGTGACGTCACCGCTTACAACCCGCAGCCTCTGCTCACTCACTAAAGGATTAGACTGCATGGGAGCAGCAACGTCTTCCTCCCATGCACTGCTGTCTGATGTAGCAGAGCTGCATAGGTTGAAGGAGAAAGAAGACAAAAGACCAGAAACGTGGACGGGTGAGAGGGAGTAATAAACATGGAGTCTCTAAGTGTGTCTGTGTATTTATTTCTATTTTTTCTCTGTGTGGTGCCTTTTTTTAACCCTTTATTGGAGATTCTTAATGGCCAGGTCAAACTTGCTTGACATTAAAAATCTCTGGCTTAATACTAGCTAGTAAAACAAAGCTAGTATTAACCCTTTATTACTCAGCAAGCAACCCGACATCAGGGCTGCTGGAAGAGTTGGATACAGCGCCAGATGACGGCGCTTCTATGAAAGCACCATTTTCTGGGGCAGCTGCAGACTGCAATACGCAGCAGAGGGACCCAGAAAGCTCGGGCCAACCTGTGCTGCAGATTCAAATCCCCAGCTGCCTAGTTGTACCTGAATGGACACAAAAGTCATTTTTTTTTTAATTATTTCATGAAATTCATGAAATAATAAAAAAAGGGCTTCCCTATATTTTAAGTTCCCAGCCGGGTACAAATAGGCAGCTGGGGATTGGGGGAAGCAGTACCTGCCTGCTGTACCTGGCTAGCATACAAAAAAATGGCAAAGCCCACGTCATTTATTTGGTGGGCTAAAAACTCCTGCATACAGTTCTGGATGCAGCATGCTGAAACTTGTAGTTCTGCAGCTGCTGTCTGCTCTCCTGCATACACTAGTGAATGGAGCATGCTGAGCCTTGTAGTTCTGCTCCCCCTGTCTCTCCCTCCAGCATACAGTCCTGGATGCAGCATGCTGAGCCTTGTAGTTCTGCAGCTACTGTCTGCTTTTCTGCATACACTAGTGGATAAAGTATGCTGAGCCTTGCAGTTCCACTCCCCCTGCCTCTCCCTCCACCATACAGTCCTGGATGGAGGATGCTGAGCCTTGTAGTTCAGCAGCGTTTTCATTTTTCAGGATCTTTGGCTCCTTGATGGCTTATTTTTTGTGTCTCGAGCTGATGTTTTTAACGGTACCATTTTTGTTCAGATGCTACATTTTGATCGCCTATTATTGCATTTTGCAAAAAATCTGCGGCGACCAAAAAAAGCAATTTTGACATTTGGCATTTTTCTACCGCTGCACCGTTTACCAATCAGATTAATTGATTTTATATTTTGATAGATCGGGCATTTCTGAACGTGGCAATGCTAAATATGTGTATATTTTTTAACCCTTTAATTTTCAATGGATCGAATGAGGGTGGATTTAAACTTTTAGGTTTCATATTTTTTAAAAAATTTTTAAAACTTTTTTTAACTTTTTTTTTATTTTACTAGTCCCCCTCGGGGACTATAATGATCAGCTGTCTGATCACTCTTCCATTTCTCCAGATCTCAGCTGTGTAGCTGCTTTAATCTCACACACTGCAGTCTGCCAGCAGTGAGAGAAAGTGAACTCATGATAGGAGACATCACATGACCCTCTGCTACCATTGCAACCAACGGAAGCCACATGATCATGTCACGTGACTTCCGATGGGGCTGAGTAGCAGACAGTGTGCTGTTACATCTCGCTGTCAGATTTTGACAGCGAGATGTAAGGTGTTAATAGGCGCGAGTGGAATGCGATTACACTCGTGCCTGGCAGGCACATGTCAGCTGTTGAAATCAGCTGACATGTCCGCGGATCGCCGCAGACTACCCACGGCAGGGATGAGCCTCACATGATCCATGACGTAGCCAGTACGTCATGTGTTCTGAAAAGGCTAAGCTGTAAAATCTTAAAATGTCTGCTGCTTTGCCTCTCATCATATGTTAAATCCCCCCTTCTGGTCCTCCATGACTGCCTGTGCTAGACCATGTGATCTGATAGCTGCACAAAATCATTAAAAAGTTCATTCGGTAATGATTGACATATTAAGCTGATACAATATTGATCAATGTGATCAGTGTGAATTGCTGCTTGGCATTTTTTGTCTGATCCTCATGAATCAAATTGCAAATATTTGAATCTGCTATGACCTTAGATTTTCTGGAAATTCAACTCAGAGTTGATTTGATGAAGATTGATATGATTATGTTTGACAATGGTATAGATCATTTACTTACTTAGACAACATTAACCTTTTACCAACATGCACTGTTATGTCCTATGACATCCCATGTGTAAACAGAGGGCTCATGAGATGTGCTAAGTTCATATACAGTGGATGCTGGTGGTGTTACAGGAGCAAGATCTGGTCCCTGCTGCTTACCCCTATAAATGATTATGTTAATCTAAAATGCGTCATCCTCCGGGAGTGCTGTTTAGACAACCCTTTGATCATAGAGTGCCAATGTTTTTGTCTTGGTAGCTGGGCAATAGTGTAGCTACTGGGGAGTAGAGGGTGCAGTCATCCTGGACCTCTCACCCAGAGTAGCCCACCTGAAACTACTGCCATTATTCACTATATCGGCTTGCACAGCTAAGCTTTGTAGTAGAGCAGGGAGACATGATCTTCCTGCACTACTGCTCCCAACTGCACTAGCTTAGCCACCGGCTCATGCACAGGACATCAGAGTCCTAGCTTAGTGACATCAATGTGCCATGGGGGACTCTAATGTCCTGTATGTATGGCAGTACAATGACAGTGCGTTGGTCTGCCTGCACTTTGCCAGAATCCTGGAGTAGGCGGGAATATATGATTTTTTTAAATTTAATTCAAATGGTGATGTTGGGCTTTTGGAGGCATCATAAAGTACTAGGGAGCCTCAGGGTTGGGCTACTGTAGAGGGGGCTTTATATAGTGTGGGCCATTATACAACATTAGACTAAATGTATGGGCCAGTATACAGTTTGGAGCCTTCATTGGGGGTCATTATATGGTGTGGTAACAACTTTGGGGGCCATTATAAATTGTGACACCTAATGTGGAGTCTGTTATATAGTCTGGGAGAATCTGTGGGGCCATCATACAGTGTGGATGCAATGATACAGTGGGGTAACCTATGTGGGGGAAATTATACAGTGTGGAAATTATTGTGAGGGCTATACAATACTGTGGGGGGCCTTTTTTTAGTGTGGGAGTTACTGTGACGGTCAGCCATTAACTATTGAGGCCATTATATATTGTGGGAGCTAATGTGGAGCCCATTATACAGTTTGGGACTTACCTTAATGGCAGTCATTTGATGTTTACACTACTGTGAGAGCCATTATATAGTTTGAGAGTTAATATTGGGGCCAAAAAGCATGGAGGATATCATGGAGACTATTATATAGAGTGGAGGCTATATTACAGTGTGAGTGCTGCAGTGGGGGACATTTAACAGTGTGGGGCCCTACATAAATTGTGTAAACTATTGTAAGAGTCAACATATTGTGTTTTGTATAAGCTTTGGGCCTATTGTACTGTGTGTACGGGAGCTACAGGGACATCATACTGTGTAGAGGGTAGCTGTGTGCCCATTTTAAAAAGAAAATATAGGAGCTGTATATCTATCATACTGTGTGTAAGGGAACCGTGGGTCCTTTACAATGTGGATGGTGGAGCTGTCGGCCCATCATACTGTGTATAGGGAGCTGTGGATGCATTATACTATTGGTAGAGAGGCTGTGGGCCCATCATATTGCATATGGGGGAACTGTGGGTGTATTATACTATGTGTAGGGGAGCTGTGGATTCATTACACATTACATAGGAGAGCTGTGGGCATATTATAATGTGTATAGGGTATCTCTGCACCATTCATACTGTGTATACAGAGCTGTGGGCGTATTATACTGTGGATTGGGGATCTGTGGGCTCATTGTACTGTGTATATGGGAGTGGGGGGCCATCATACTTTGCATAGGGGAGTTCTGGGCTCATCAATCTGTGTATAGGGAAATGGTTGGCCCATCATATTGTGTATAGGGGAACTGTGGGCCCATCAAACTGTGTATAGGGAGTCATGGCCCTATAATACTGCGAATAAAAAGGCTGTTGGCCCAATATGGAGCATCTGTGGGGGAATCATAGTATCTATAGGGGAGCTCTTGGCCCATGATACTATATATAGGGAGCTGTAAGAGCATTATACTGTGGATAAGAGGGCTGTGCGCATACTGTGTGTGTATAAAGGCTTTTTGGGTCCATCATACTCTGTATGGGGGAACTGTGAGACCATCATACTTTGTATATGGGATCGGTGGTCTCATCTCATTGTATGTCGGGGAGATGTGGGCTTATTATACTGTTTATATTCTGTTTATATTATATATTATACTGTGTGGAGGGGAGCTTTGGGCCCACTATACTTTGCATTGAGGAGCTTGGGGCATAATATACTGTGTATAGGGTAGCTCTGTGCCATTCATACTATATATACAGAGCTGCAGGCACATTATACTGTGGATGGGGAGCTGTTAGTGACATGCCCCACCGGGGCTGTGGGAAGCTCATTACCGGGCTGCGGTTCTGCTCTGGGATGTCATGCCAGCAGGGCCTGGCTCCGTAACCCCAGTGGAGTCGTTAATAAAAGATGTTGGTGGGGAATTATTTACAGGGTATGATAGTTCGTGACGCCACCTTTGGTATGTTGCAACATGAATGTCGCCGCTGCTATTTGGTTTCCCCTGGGGTCGATGGTGATGCAGCTGGGTTGGTATAGCTCTCCACAGGTAAAGCTGAGTCTCCAGGGATGAAGATGGTGTTGTGGAGTAATGGCAGCGTGCAGGGCCAGAGGTGCAGGGAATAACTGGGCAACACAAGGATGCAGTCACAAGATCTTTACTCACCGTTCAGAGTTCTAGATTATCATGTCTGGTTGATCAAATGCTGCCCTTGGAGTGCTGAGTTCTGCTGTGATGGGCTCCAGTCGATCTTCGGATAGTTCGGAGGCACAACCCGGTACACCCTTCAGTGTCCTTTCCTGGTCGTCCTCCTGCACTGACCTCTCCCGCCTTTCCCATGCCTACACACTGAGCCCCGAGCCGGTGTCCGCAGACCCTGTCGGGTGGCTTGAGGCTCTATCTCTTGGCCCTATGTGGTCACCTTTTCACTGGATGTGTGGATTCTGAGAATCAAGAAGAAAACGGAGTCATATTCCAATTTGTTTAGATATAAAATATACAAATTTTATTAAAGATAATTAATTAATAAAATAGATATACAATGTATCAGGGGGAGATTGGGGCCCCTGGACAGCACTTGCCGTGGAATCACATAATGGGTGAGCACAACTGATTTTACTTACCACCGTTTACCTTGTGGCTGCAGCATGCCCCTAGCGGCCAAGCGGGTTATTTAATTACCTTAATGATATACTTGTGACCGTCGATACGTGAGTCAGCCTATACCTGGGTGAATTCCTGATATCCTACCAGTAACTTGGGGATCTTTGCCCACACTAGTGATATGGTAGAGCACATTTTCTATCTGTTGATGGTATTGAGCATGGAAGTCATAATGGGTGCTTTTGTGTGGCAGTGCGCTCCTTGTGCTGGCTATTTGTTACTTCACTTTTTGTACTTATTGGGCTGACTTCTGTGTCCGTGGTATACCACAATTATATTAATTAAACCTCATATTAGTTACCTAAACGTTGCCGGCTGGGTACATGCTGCTATTTGTGCCACTTTGATATTGTGCTCTTGAACTGTCCTATTCCGTGGCAACTGCTGTCCTACCTTTTTGCACCTTATCTCTCCCTGATACATTGTATGTCTATTTTATGAATTAATTATATTTAATAAAATTTGTATATTTTATATCTAAACAAATTGAAATATGACTCCATTTTCTTCTTGATTCTCTATATTGCCTGGAGTCTCCATATGTGAGTTCCCATAATGTGTCGGATGTTTTTGCTCTCATCCTTAGCCTCTGGTTTACTAGCTGAGTTTTAAAGTTCTCCACTACTTGAGGGGACGGTCCACTGTGCGGCCAAGTCCCTCTACACCAGTATGCCGGTGTGGAAAAGAGTCCATGGGTGAATGGTGCACTTCCCATGGCCCTAGGACCCCTTCTTTCCCACGATCCTGAGACGAGCTGATCCAGCCCTTGTCCCCAGGACCGTGATCCTCCGCATCCTCTTCCAACTGGCTTACTTTCCACAGACTGCTCCCACTAACTAGACTCCACCCCCAGGCTGGCTTTGGACTGTGCGTTCCAATGATGGTATCAAAGGTGCAACTTATCCTAACCACGGTCTAGTGGAGTGTTGCAAAATGAGAGTGTCTGTGTTTGTGTATACCGATTTATGACCATTTCCTTACCTGGGAATGGTATACTACACCTCTGACATTTCTTACATCCAAGTTTTTATTTATAACAGGATGGAGCCATTTTATTACATTTTTTTAATTGTGCATCAATAATGAAGTAATGTTTTATAAAGCGCTGGACAATCCATTTCAAAGTCTATAAGTTTTGTGACCTGACAGTTGAAGAGTTCCACACAGAGTCTGCATAATTAATATGTAGTGACACCAATCAGCACATACTGTATATTATTTTGTTTTTTTTATCCTTTATTTGATATAATTGGTTGTTTGCAGAAGTCTGGTAAGTAGAGGGTTTACAAAAGGGTAAAAAATAAAAACAAAAAAACCCACTTATTCATTGCATCCTGGTCACCTCCGCTGCTCGCTCTTCCCTCTTCTTACAACCCCTGCACACTGAACAGAGAGACAGCAATCTTGTGCCCTAAGGCTGAACAATCCCTTTAAATAGCAAAACAACATATCAGCAATCTAATGTAAGCAATGCTTTTTAATCAATGTATTATTCATTTGTATTACTAATATTTAGATTTATAATAACTAAATAAAAATGAATAATAGAACATAAATTGGGTCTTGAAACAGTTTTTCTTTGCTGTTTATGTCAAGTTTGAATTGTATTAAAATAACATTCCTTCCAGTTTGTGTTATTGTTACTGTAGTCTAGTAAATCTGCTATATTAGACATATGTTATGAACATGTTAAGCTATTCACACTACAAAAGCTTCTGCGACCATTTGAATAGCTTCAATTATAATAAAGTCTAGTAACCAATAATAAAATCCGCATTTATTTGTGAGTCTCTTAGCATTCCCAGCGCGCTGTGCAGCTGTTGCATAATATTGATATGGTATAGCTACAACATTATTGAAATGACCTTTACACAAGGCTCTAAAAGCACTATGCACTTTAGCAGGTTGAATGCCAAGATAATGTCAAAATTACCCGTTGTTTTCCAACATTCAAAGTTGAGTAAAATCAATACAGTTTGTTTTGCTGGTCATTTCAATAACTCCACAAGGGGTGCATTGGATGGATTTCTCCATGGCTTCCACAATAAATACACACAATAATATGATAAGACTCAAGAAGCAAATATTTTATTATTCAGTGTTTTCCACAGAAGCTGGAACCCAATGGTCATGAAATACATAAGTGCATTCAGGCACGAGTGACTGCTTTTTTCACAACAATTTTCAAGAAATAAACTATAAAAAAATGGTATCAGACATTTCATTGACTCATTTCTGAAAAGGAGATGCCCTTTTACCTACTGTACTGTTTATCTATCAATAGTCACATAAACTGAGCAGTAAACAGAACCCGAGGGTGAACTGCACAAAAATGCAAAATAAAGACAATTATTTTTAGCTCCTTCTCAAACTTTACTTCACAACCAGAATTTTTTTTATTTTATATTTCATAATGTAGTGTTAAAGGGAAATATATCTTTGTACCATGTTAACCAGCACGCAACATTAACATTTACAAGGTAATTGCAATAAATATTAGTTTAACTTGTTATTAACTGCTGTCAGAACGTTTTGGTAATCTACACGCAGCGACATCGCTAGCGATGTCGGTTGTGAAAGCACCCTCCCCCATCGTTTGTGCATCGCGGGCAAATCGCTGCCCATGGCGCACAATATTGGTCGGCCCCGTCACATGGACTTACCTTCCAAGCGACGTCGCTGTGGCTTCTTTTCTAATGGGACGGTTTGTACGGCGTTACAGCAACGTCACACTGCAGGCGTTCAATAGAAGCGGAGGGACGGAGAGCAGCCGCATGAAAGTCACACCCACCTCGTACGTGTAACACGCAACTACGTCGCTTACGAGGCCAGATGTGCGTCACGAATTCCGTGACCCCAACGACATCTCGTTAGCGATGTTGTTGCGTGTAAAGCCCCCTTTAGATAGTAGTGGCAATTATCTTACTAGATTGGTTTTAAGACATAAATATTGCAGTAACTACCTTTGTTTTGTTTCAAAACCATATAGAAATAGGAGTAGTACTGTGACCTAAGTGCTAGGGCTCCCAGACGTGTCGTCTAGAGAAAGGAAGTGTTGAAAGCATATAACATGTATTAATGTTCAGAACCAAATTTTTAAATATGAGCATCACATGATACAATTATATTTATCACAATGACCTACCCTGATTATCAGGTTATGTGATAAATAAAGGTGGGAATACATATGATTTTAATAGGAATGGCTCTGGTTCTCAGGAAAAGTAATGGTGATATCCTATGAAAAGACAGGAAAAGATTCAATGACCTACATACATTTTAACCATTTATGTACAAGCAGACCAAACCGCACATTGGAATACTAGCCTGTGCGAAAACCAAATATAGGCGATCTATGGCAATATGCTAAATCTTTCACATACCGTCCACTAGAGTACATACTGTACGTTCCTATTGTAAATATAGCCAAATAAAAGAATGGTCAGGTAGCTGTGGTATATATCTGTCACGGCCGGGCGGTCGGGCAGACCCAGGAGGTGGATCCACTGGACCGAACTCTAAGATGGAGGTAGGGAGTCCGGCAGCTGAAGCACTGAAGGGCAGCAGGATAGTCCGTGCAAGTGAAGACAGCGGAGGAGTCCCTGGGACCACGGAGTCACAGAAGGTAGTCTTGGTGACGTAGCTCAGGTTCGGAGGCCGAGATGATATCAGGCGGAGTCCGGAACCTCTGGAGCAAGATGACGGGTCACCGCAGGGATCCGAGATGGCAGGTGCTGTCGGATGGCAGACGGACAGCGTGCGGGGTTCGGGATACGGCAGACTGGATGGCGAGGCAGGTACGGCTCTACAAAGAGAGATAGGTGAGTACAGGCACATAAACACCAGGAGACCTGACTCCTAGCTCAGGGAACACGAAGATCAGGCCCCGCCCCCTTGGACAAGAACCCCCTTTATACCCTGAACCTGACTAACCTCATTTCCTGTTACTGGACGCTGGCCCTTTAAGAAAGGGTCAGTGACCGCGCGCGTGCCCTAATGCGCATGCGCGCGGCCCGGGTGCCAGAAGCCAGGGAAGGAGGCTGCGAGGAGGACGCAGGAGAGCCGGCCAGGGCCTGGGAAGATGTCGGACGCCGGGATCGGCGACCAGAGGACCTATGGAGGACGGGCACCGGAGGCTGGGACGAGGGGAGCGTGGCAGGTGAGCCGGGGAGCGGAGCTGAGGACCCGGGGAGGGGAGCCGAGGACCCGGGGAGCGTGACAGTACCCCCCCCCCCCACGCCCCCCTCCCCGCAACCGGGACATGAAGGCACGGATAAGAGGAGTGCCTACGTTCTCCCTGGGCTCCCAGGACCTATCCTCAGGACCATACCCTGCCCAGTCCACCAGGAAGAACTGCCGACCTCGTACGGTCTTCATGGCCACGATATCCCTTACCGCATAGATGTCATCATCGGCAATAGGTGGAGGAGCTGGACTGGCAGCAGCGGAGAAGGGACCAAGGACCACCGGCTTGAGCAGGGAGACGTGGAACGAGTTGGGTATCCTCATCGTGGCCGGGAGCTGCAGCTTGTAGGAGACCTCATTGATCCTGGTGAGGACTTTAAACGGCCCAATGTAGCGAGGACCCAGCTTGTATGAAGGTATCTTCAGGCGGACGTACTGGGAAGAAAGCCAGACGAGGTCTCCAGGAGAGAAACACGGAGGATCCAGGCGTTTCTTGTCTGCGTGTCTCTTCATCCGCAGGGAAGCACGTCCTAGAGACACCTTGACAGAGTCCCAAATGGTGGCAAAGTCACGGGCTACTGTATCTGCAGCAGGGACATCCGAAGAGGGGGATACAGGCAATGGGATGGAAGGCTGAAGTCCGTAAACAACATGGAAGGGAGAGCAGGAGGACGACTCACTGATGTGGTGGTTGTGGGAGAATTCAGCCCAAGGTAGAAGAGCGGACCAGTCGTCGTGATGGGCGTTAACATAGTGACGTAGAAATGAGGTCAAGATTTGATTGACCCTCTCTACTTGGCCATTAGACTGAGGATGGTATGCAGATGAAAAGTCCAGAGTCACTCCCAGATGGTTACAGAGAGCCCTCCAGAAGCGGGAGGTGAACTGAGTTCCTCTGTCTGATACGATGTGTAATGGAAAGCCATGCAAGCGGAAGATGTGTTGTATAAAAGCGTCCGCGAGTTCCTGAGCAGAGGGCAGTCCAGCCATAGGAACGAAATGGGCCATTTTTGAGAACCGGTCCACCACGACCCATATGACTGTGTGCCCGGATGACAATGGCAAGTCCGTAATAAAGTCCATTGCTATGTGTTGCCACGGAATCGAAGGTATCGGCAGAGGCAGAAGGCGGCCATGTGGGAGGTGTTTGGGCGTCTTGTTTCTGGCACAAGAGGAGCAGGCCGAGACAAAGGCGGCGACGTCCGTGCGAAGAGATGGCCACCAGTAATGGCGTACAATCGCACCCCATGTTCTCTTCTGGCCTGCATGGCCGGCTGTTTTTGAGGTATGACCCCAGTGTAAGACCGTTAGCCTGTCGGTCTCCGAGACATAGGTCTTCCCAGGTGGTATCTGGGCCAGAGTGACAGGAGCCACCGGAACAATCTTGCTAGGAGAGATGATAGGCTGGATAGTCTCTTCCTCCTGTTCCATGGGCATGAGAGACCTAGACAAGGCATCAGCGCGTACATTCTTGTCCGCTGGTCGGAAGTGGAGCTGGAAGTCAAACCTGGTAAAGAATAAGGACCACCTGGCTTGCCGTGGGTTCAGTCGCTGAGCGGACCGCAGGTATTCCAGGTTTTTGTGGTCCGTGTAGATAATCACGGGGTACACTGCTCCTTCCAGGAGGTAGCGCCACTCCTCCAGAGCCAGTTTGACCGCCAGTAGTTCTCGGTCACCGATGGTGTAATTACGTTCGGGTGCTGAGAAGCTCTTAGAGAAGAAACCGCAGGTCACCATCTTCCCGGAGGAGGATTTTAGCATGAGCACTGCTCCGGCTCCTGAGGAGGAGGCATCCACTTCCAAGGTGAACTGGCGGTTTAACTCCGGTCGGTGGAGTACAGGGGCGGAGGCGAATGCTCGCTTCAAAGAACAAAATGCGGCGTCTGCCGCAGGTGACCAGTCCTTAGGATTAGCCTCCTTTTTGGTCAAAGCGGAGAGAGGAGCGGTCAAGGCAGAGAAGTGCGGGATAAACTGGCGGTAGTAGTTGGCGAATCCCAGGAAGCGTTGGATTGCCTTCAGTCCAGAAGGCGGAGGCCAGTTGATGATGGCGGAGACCTTCTTGGGGTCCATCTGCAGTCCAGTATCAGAGATGATGTACCCCAGAAAGGGGAGGGAAGACTGCTCAAAGACACACTTCTCATACTTTGCGTACAGGCGATTCTCTCTCAGTCTTTGTAAGACCAGCTGTACGTTTTCTCTGTGGGTTTGGAGGTCCGGAGAGAAGACAAGGATGTCATCTAGATAAACAACCACACAGATGTAGAGAAGGTCCCGAAACACGTCGTTCACCAGTTCTTGGAAGACGGCAGGAGCGTTACACAGACCGAAGGGCATCACGCAGTACTCATAATGTCCATCGCGCGTATTAAACGCGGTTTTCCATTCGTCACCAGAGCGGATGCGTACCAGATTGTAAGCACCCCGAAGATCCAGCTTGGTGAACACACGAGCTCCTCTAAGCCGGTCAAATAATTCGGGAATGAGCGGCAGGGGGTATTTGTTTTTCACGGTAATTTGATTGAGACCCCGGTAGTCTATGCATGGGCGTAAGTCTCCCTCTTTCTTCTTGACAAAGAAGAAACCTGCTCCAGCAGGAGAGGAGGATCTCCGAATGAACCCTCTTGCTAGGCTCTCTGAGATGTAATCTGACATGGCCCTGGTTTCGGCTGGAGATAAAGGATATATCCGTCCTCTAGGTGGGGTTGTCCCTGGAAGCAGGTCAATGGCACAATCGTATGGACGATGTGGCGGCAGTACCTCGGATTCCTTTTTGTCAAAGACATCGGCAAAGGACCAATAGGCCGAAGGCAGCCCCGTTAGGGTCTCAGGAACCGGAGGTCGTCGGAGGGGTGGTATGGACTTTAGGCACCTCTCATGACACGAAGAGCCCCAACGGGTGACTTCGCCAGTACCCCAGCTAACCGATGGTTCATGTGTCCGCAACCATGGGAGTCCCAACAGGATCTGGTGGGACATGTGTGGGAGAACGTAGAGAGCGATGTTCTCGGTGTGAAGAGCACCGATGCGTAGTTCGACAGGCCTGGTGATCAAGGAGATGGTATCAGAGAGAGGCCTCCCATCCACCGAGGCAATCACTAGGGGTTTGTCGAGTGGCCTGACAGGCACCCGGTACTTGTCCACCGTGGCCTGCTGGATGAAATTGCCTGCTGCCCCGGAATCGAGGTAGGCATCAGCCGTGAACCGCGTCTCTCCCGTGGTCACTTGCACTGTCCATGTAACTGGGTCAGAGAGGGTCCCAGCACCTAGGGTGGCCTCTCCTACCAACCCTAGGCTTTGGAGTTTCCCGGCCTCTCTGGACAGGAGCGTAGCAGGTGGGTGTCCTCACCACAGTAAAAGCAGAGGCCCTGGGCGAGCCGCTCTGCTCGACGTCGTTCAGACTGCCGCACTCGGTCGATCTGCATGGGCTCGTGGACGGGAATCCCAGCTGTTGATGACTGAGGAACGGAGGACTTCTGCGGAGGAGGAGAATGCCGTACCGGGCGTCTCTCCCGAGATAGCTCTTTGGAGCGCTCCTGAAAACGTATGTCCACACGAGTTGCTAGGGCGATCAGTGCATCTAGGGTGGAGGGCACGTCCCGACCCGCCAACTCATCCTTGATGCGACTCGAGAGTCCTTCCCAGAAGGCGGCTGTTAGGGCCTCATTATTCCACCCGAGTTCTGAAGCCAAAGTGCGGAAACGGATGGCGTATTGACCCACCGTCAGTGTCCCTTGACGTAGGCGGAGGAGTGATGAAGCAGAGGCAGAGGCGCGTCCTGGCTCGTCAAAGGTACTGCGGAAGGCCTGTAGGAACTGTTGAAGATCCTTGGTCATGGGGTCCTCCTTCTCCCACAAGGGGTTCATCCACGCCAGCGCCTCGCCCTCTAGGTGGGACATTATAAAGGCGACCTTGGCTTGGTCGGAGGCGAACAGATGTGGCAGCTGCGTGAAGTGAAGGGAACATTGGTTTATGAAGCCCCTGCAGGTCTTGGGATCTCCAGCATACCGAGGAGGTGACGCCAAACGGAGTCGGGAAGCATCTGAAGAGGCTGCCACTGGTACGGGAGCCATGGCTTGCCTGGCGGGGGACCTGGGTGCCGCAGGCGTCATTGATGCTTGTAATGTGTACAGGCGGGTGTCCACGGAGGTCATGAATTGCAGCATGCGGGTCTGGACTTCACGCTGGCGTTGGAGTTCCTCTTGCAGGGCCATTAGTGCAGCAGCGGGATCCATGGCCTGATCTTACTGTCACGGCCGGGCGGTCGGGCAGACCCAGGAGGTGGATCCACTGGACCGAACTCTAAGATGGAGGTAGGGAGTCCGGCAGCTGAAGCACTGAAGGGCAGCAGGATAGTCCGTGCAAGTGAAGACAGCGGAGGAGTCCCTGGGACCACGGAGTCACAGAAGGTAGTCTTGGTGACGTAGCTCAGGTTCGGAGGCCGAGATGATATCAGGCGGAGTCCGGAACCTCTGGAGCAAGATGACGGGTCACCGCAGGGATCCGAGATGGCAGGTGCTGTCGGATGGCAGACGGACAGCGTGCGGGGTTCGGGATACGGCAGACTGGATGGCGAGGCAGGTACGGCTCTACAAAGAGAGATAGGTGAGTACAGGCACATAAACACCAGGAGACCTGACTCCTAGCTCAGGGAACACGAAGATCAGGCCCCGCCCCCTTGGACAAGAACCCCCTTTATACCCTGAACCTGACTAACCTCATTTCCTGTTACTGGACGCTGGCCCTTTAAGAAAGGGTCAGTGACCGCGCGCGTGCCCTAATGCGCATGCGCGCGGCCCGGGTGCCAGAAGCCAGGGAAGGAGGCTGCGAGGAGGACGCAGGAGAGCCGGCCAGGGCCTGGGAAGATGTCGGACGCCGGGATCGGCGACCAGAGGACCTATGGAGGACGGGCACCGGAGGCTGGGACGAGGGGAGCGTGGCAGGTGAGCCGGGGAGCGGAGCTGAGGACCCGGGGAGGGGAGCCGAGGACCCGGGGAGCGTGACAATATCTCACATGAGTACATGATGACAATAATAATAGTGCACAGACCTTAATGTGCAGAGTAGAACCAAAAGACCTTATTCAAATCAACCCTGACAACCTATAAGAACAAACACAATGCATATCAGTATACAGCCAACCTGATAAGTATATACAGTGCCACTGTATATTAGGATAAAGTGCATAGATTACTTGACAATAGGGCTATAATGAATGTTCCGTGGAGGTTACTGCAGGAGTGGTTGCAGTGGTGATTATCATGGAAGGGAGGGTTTTCTTTGAACCTTACAGTGGTGATTCCAGGGAAAGGTCCTGCGGTGTCCGCAAGTGCGGCCGCCATTTAAAGCCTCAAGTGAGAGGGGCAGCCAGGATGTGCATGCAGGAAATCCTGCTGGTGAAACGCATAGCCGCCCGTGGCACACAATCCTACGCAGGCGCATCCATAAGGTCACATCCGCACATGCGTACGCACCCGCCACAGGCGTCTAAGTGAACAGTGCTGGAGAATGGCTGCGGGTCAGGCCTGATGCCTGAAAGAAATGTTTTCATTTCAATATACAGTAATAAGGTTTCTTTCTAACATAGACTGTATTTCAGGATATTTTTTCATATTGATTCATATATATGCTTAAGTCTATGATTATGTTTATTACAACTTGACACAAGTCTTGTTTTTCTGCTCTGTATATTTATATAGTATACATATCTTAAATTTATGTATTTATGTATTCATACTGCCAAAATGTATGATTTTGTATTCATTGTGATTTTTCTGTTTATAGAACTAAGTTCTGTGACAAAGGCCGGGAATTTGGGCCGAAACGTTGATGTTTTGTTTTTGGACCTTTGCATCTATAAAAAACAGCAGATAAAAAGATACATATTTCCCTTTTTTCTTGTCTCTTTGTGTACCCAAGCTCAATTTTCAAAATATATCCAATTTTCTTCAGTGAGCCAAATTTCACCTAAATTTATATCTTCAAGTCTGACCCACTACAACATCTGCATGAAGATGTCCCATGAGACTTTTCTTCTATTTAGGAGTTCCTATTGATTTTCCTTAAATAAATGTATATAAAAAATCCATTCAAAGCTGCATTATGTAAAAAAGGGGCTATTCATCAACTCATCCGAAATTTATCTTTTTTTTGTTTTTGTTATAAGCCAGGGGTAAGTTGTTTGGAAAGTGAAGATGTAAAAAAAAGTTAAAAAAATGTTCATATTTTTGTAAGCAGTTTCAGTATTTTTATATGTACAATGTATAATTTAGTGTTCCCTGCAGCATATATACTATAGATATACAGTTAGGTCTAGAAATATTTGGACAGTGACACAATTTTCGCGAGATGGGCTCTGCATGCCACCACATTGGATTTGATATGAAACCTCTACAACAGAATTCAAGTGCAGATTGTAACGTTTAATTTTAAGGTTTGAACAAAAATATCTGATAGAAATTGTAGGAATTGTACACATTTCTTTACAAACACTCCACATTTTAGGAGGTCAAAAGTAATTGGACAAATAAACCAAACCCAAACAAAATATTTTTATTTTCAATATTTTGTTGCGAATCCTTTGGAGGCAATCACTGCCTTAAGTCTGGAACCCATGGACATCACCAAACGCTGGGTTTCCTCCTTCTTAATGCTTTGCCAGGCCTTTACAGCCGCAGCCTTCAGGTCTTGCTTGTTTGTGGGTCTTTCCGTCTTAAGTCTGGATTTGAGCAAGTGAAATGCATGCTCAATTGGGTTAAGAGCTGGTGATTGACTTGGCCATTGCAGAATGTTCCACTTTTTTGCACTCATGAACTCCTGGGTAGCTTTGGCTGTATGCTTGGGGTCATTGTCCATCTGTACTATGAAGCGCCGTCCGATCAACTTTGCGGCATTTGGCTGAATCTGGGCTGAAAGTATATCCCGGTACACTTCAGAATTCATCCGGCTACTCTTGTCTGCTGTTATGTCATCAATAAACACAAGTGACCCAGTGCCATTGAAAGCCATGCATGCCCATGCCATCACGTTGCCTCCACCATGTTTTACAGAGGATGTGGTGTGCCTTGGATCATGTGCCGTTCCCTTTCTTCTCCAAACTTTTTTCTTCCCATCATTCTGGTACAGGTTGATCTTTGTCTCATCTGTCCATAGAATACTTTTCCAGAACTGAGCTGGCTTCATGAGGCGTTTTTCAGCAAATTTAACTCTGGCCTGTCTATTTTTGGAATTGATGAATGGTTTGCATCTAGATGTGAACCCTTTGTATTTACTTTCATGGAGTCTTCTCTTTACTGTTGACTTAGAGACAGATACAGCTACTTCACTGAGAGTGTTCTGGACTTCAGTTGATGTTGTGAACGGGTTCTTCTTCACCAAAGAAAGTATGCGGCGATCATCCACCACTGTTGTCATCCGTGGATGCCCAGGCCTTTTTGAGTTCTCAAGCTCACCAGTCAATTCCTTTTTTCTCAGAATGTACCCGACTGTTGATTTTGCTACTCCAAGCATGTCTGCTATCTCTCTGATGGATTTTTTCTTTTTTTTCAGCCTCAGGATGTTCTGCTTCACCTCAATTGAGAGTTCCTTAGACCGCATGGTGTCTGGTCACAGCAACAGCTTCCAAATGCAAAACCACACACCTGTAATCAACCCCAGACCTTTTAACTACTTCATTGATTACAGGTTAACAAGGGAGACGCCTTCAAAGTTAATTGCAGCCCTTAGAGTCACTTGTCCAATTACTTTTGGTCCCTTGAAAAAGAGGAGGCTATGCATTATAGAGCTATGATTCCTAAACCCTTTCTCCGATTTGGATGTAAAAACTCTCATATTGCAGCTGGGAGTATGCACTTTCAGCCCATATTATATATATATATATATATAATTGTATTTCTGAACATGTTTTTGTAAACAGCTAAAATGACAAAACTTGTGTCACTGTCCAAATATTTCTGGACCTAACTGTAAAATACATTAGACCTAAAACACACTTCTGCATAAAAAACGTATGTGTCTCACGTTCTGTTTTTCGGGTCCTTGTTCCGTTTTTTATGGGCGTTTCTCCGGTACGTATGACATCCGTGTGATGGCGTATGCTAGCCATGTGAGCGTGTAGAATGGCTGTGTATGCGTACGTGTAATGTCCGTGTGAAATGTTCCGTGTGTGATGCACAATGTCGTTGATACATGTCGGCTGACAGCAGACAGAGTTGCGCGATGAGAATGAACTCGGGTGAACTTCACCCGACTTCAGTGTCATCCCGCGGCTCTGTCTGTGTCGCGTACTGATTAGCAGTCACCCGTGAAGGACTCACCGGTGACCGCTAATCCCCTAAGTGACTGAAGTGAGCAGCGCGTTTAGCGCTGCTGTCTCTCAGGCTACCCGTGGCCAGCTGGAGTCCTCCCACTGAGACCGCAACTTACCAGTGACTTCATCGCTGTCTCTCGGGCGACTTGCTGTCACAGGTGGAGGATCCAGCGGTGGCCGCGAGTAACCTAAGTGACAGCACAGCTGATCACGCGGCTCACCTCAGTTGCTGCGTGGAGCTGTCAGGAACGGCGGTGTTCTTCTGCAGCTCCTGTCACCTTCATGTAACAGAGCTGGAAGCGACGCGGAATACCTTCTGTATCCCAATTACTCCATACCCAGACCTCAGAAAGAAAATGAAGTACGATTAATTACAACATATAATAATCGTTGGTGGGACATAGGAGGGATACTTAAGAAACACTGGGACATTCTCAAGACCGACCCTATTCTGAGTAGAAATTTATCATCATCTCCTCTTATGACTGCACGCAGGGCAAGGAATATTAAGGACCACCTTGTCCATAGTCATTACCGATTAGGGAATAGTGGCAGAATGATTTCTGGAACTGTAGGTTTCTACCTGTGTGGCCTATGTAAGGCATGCGCAAACATGCGCAAGGCCAAGACCTTTAGAGGGACCAGGGATGATAAGGAGTACGACATTAGGTTATACCTTAGTTGTACTTCTAAAGCACATGCTCGCCGGGTGGGCGAGCATGTGCGCGATATCAAAAATTCTAAGGAGGCCTCTGATAAGGAAAAGTTAAAAACTATCCCCCGCCACTTTAAGGAGTCTCATAACTCTGATTCTCGACTCCTTCTGATCAAAGCAATTGATCAGATTACCATCGACATACGTGGCGGGGATATAGGAAAATCCCTGGCTCGGCTGGAGAGCCGATGGATATACCGGTTGGGCACGGTATCTCCAAGTGGGTTATATGAGAATTTTGGCTTTAATGCCTTTCTCTAAGTGATTACGCTGACTCTTGTTCGGAGACGTTTGCACTATTATTGTTTTTAAATTAAATCCTTTTATATTTTAATGACTTTCTTACAATAATAATTGGTTATTGGTATTGGGTTGCTTTAAGGTGTACTAATATTTCTCTTTCTCCTTCATTGAGTTTATGGAGTTTAGGTATCTTTTAACATTTCTATATAAAGGAGGAGTCGTTTAATATTGCCGGATATGGGGTTTTGGATTAAAAAGAATGAATCTATCTTCTGACTGGATAAGCAGGAAGTTGGCACATTGAATTATGGAATAGAATCTGAGGACCATTATTGGCGTTTGTCTATCAACATCGTGTCCTATATTCACCGGTGCATTGCTGGCATGGAATGTGGAATGCGTCTAATAACATGCGTTTTTACTGGCGCATTGTTGGATTGAAGACTGCTAGCTTATTCCAGCTTGACAACATGTGTACTACTGATGTTTGGTTGCTATGGACTTCAGATTGCTAGCTTATTTCAGCTTAAATAACATCTGCATATATATAATGTATGGCTACTCCATATATAAGCTCTCCTGTCTTATAGACCATCCAGTGGGGTATAGGGCCTTATTGGGCCACAAAAACTATACCATGATTCAAATATCTTATGATAATGGTTATAATCCTTCCTGGATGTATAAAGAATATGCTGAAAATGTATATACTCCCTGTAAATTTGGCTATGTTACTATCTTGTAATAACTTTATGTTCATGAGGCTCCCCTCATAATTTATGAGGTTTAGTTAACTATATATTACTATTAATATCCCTGCTCCAAAAGGAGATCATAGCGCTATACATGTGGAGCGCGGCAAAGCCCTGCAGTGGATTCCCAGCGCTTCAGTACGGTCGAGTGGCGTGTGGCCGTGCATGCGCGGTGTCTATGGCATCGCGTTGCCATGGCCCCCGTGACTGACGGCTCCACGTCATGACCGGAACTAGCGCCAGGTCACTTCCTGTTTAATCCACATAGTATGGTGGCGTCCGCGCCGAAAAAACACATGTTCTTTTGCGCTCCCTGATTAATCCAGGGTATAAATAGATCTCCAAATGTCTCTATAGTACACCTGCCTCCCGAAGAAGCAGCAGTGAAACGCGTCGAGGTGTGGTGGTTGCGGGTACATGGTCGGTTCATCGGTCAGGTCTGTATACTCTTTTGGCCCTTATGTGAGTCTATGGTCCAGATTATTCATGGAACTGGTGGGTGACTGGTGGGGTCAGCAGATAAAAAGATACCTATTTCCCTTTTTTCTTGTCTCTTTGTGTACCCAAGCTCAATTTTCAAAATATATAAAATTTTCCTCAGTGAGCCAGATTTCACCTGAATTTATATATTCAAGTCTGACCCACTACAACATCCGCATGAAGATGTCCCATGAGACTTTTCTTCTATTTAGGAGTTCCTATTGATTTTCCTTAAATAAATGTATATGAAAAATCCATTCAAAGCTGCATTATGTAAAAAGGGGCTATTCATCAACTCATCCGAAATTTATCTTTTTTCTTTTTTTGTTATAAGCCAGGGGTAAGTTGTTTGGAAAGTGAAGATGTAAAAAAAAGTTATAAAAATGTTCATATTTTTGTAAGCAGTTTCAGTATTTTTATATGTACAATGTATAATTTAGTGTTCCCTGCAGCATATATACTATAGATATAAAATACATTAGGCCTAAAACACACTTCTGCATAAAAAACGTATGTGTCTCATGTTCCGTTTTTCGGGTCCTTGTTCCACTTTTTATGGGCGTTTCTCCGGTACGTGTGACATCCGTGTGATGGCGTATGCTAGCCGTGTGTGCGTGTGGAATGGCTGTGTATGCGTACGTGTAATGTCCGTGTGAAATGTTCCGTGTGTGATGCACAATGTCGTTGATACATGTTGGCTGTTCACCCGACTTCAGTGTCATACCGCGGCTCTGTCTGTGTCGCGTACTAATTAGCAGTCACCCGTGAAGGACTCACCGGTGACCGCTAATCCCCTGAGTGACTGAAGTGAGCAGCGCGTTTAGCGCTGCTGTCTCTCAGGCTACCCGTGGCCAGCTGGAGTTCTCCCACCGAGACCGCAACTCCCCTGTGACTTCATCGCTGTCACTCGGGCGACTTGCTGTCACAGGTGGAGGATCCAGCGGTGGCCGCGAGTAACCTCAGTGACAGCACAGCTGATCGCGCGGTTCACCTCTGTTGCTGCGTGGAGCTTTCAGGAATGGCGGTGTTCTTCTGCAGCTCCTGTCACCTTCATGTAACAGAGCTGGAAGCGACGCGGGACCTCCGTGGATTACGCCGGACATGGATGGCTTTTTGGGGCTTAATAAATTGGTGAACGAGGGTATTTGTTATTGTTTTTATTGCAAATAAAGGATTTTTTGTTGTGTGTGTTTATTAACTTTAAATTACAGGTTAATCATTGGGGGTGTCTCGTAGATGCCTGCAATGATTAATCTAGGAATTAGTGGCAGCTATGGGTTGCTGCCATTAACTCCTTATTACCCCGATTGCCAACGCACCAGGGCAAATCGGGAAGAGCCGGGTAGAGTTCCAGAACTATCGCATCTAATGGATGCGGCAATTTTGGGCGGCTGCTGGCTGATATTTTTAGGCTGCGGGGCTCCCCGTAACATGGAGCTCCCCATCCTGAGAATACCAGCCTTCAGCCATATGGCTTTACCCTGGCTGGTATCAAAATTGGGGGGAACTGCACGTCGTTTTTTTTTAATTAATTAATTATTTATTTTACTGCACAGTATAGACCCGCCCACCGATGGCTGTGATTGGTTGCAGTGAGACAGCTGTCACTCAGCGTGCGGGCGTGTCTAACTGCAACCAATCATAGGTGCCTGTGGGCGGGGGAAGCAGGGAATACGAGATTTATTAATGAGCAGCCGGCTTTTTCAAATTAATTGAAGCCGCGTATCTTTGGAACAGCTGTTCTTTGCTGCGCTGATGATCGGGGATTGGTGAGTATGCTATAGGGGAAGATACAGACCGAGCACAAAGGGGATGATGACTGAGAACAGCAGAAAAAATTAAGTAGACTGACATTTAACAAACAAAAACCCCAACATCATTCGTTTAAAAACGCACACGGACATTACGTGCTGAACACGGACATGCTACGTGTGCCTTCCGTGCAGGCACGGACCCATTGACTTTAGCGGGTCCGTGCCTGCGTGCTGACCAACAAAAACGGACATGTCGGCTGTGTGGGAAAACGCACACACGTACTAACCACTCGGACACACGTTCTGTGTGATTTTACATGTGCGTGCCATCTACCATAGGGCAACATTGGTCAACGTGTCTCCGGTACGTGCAAAAACGTACCAAACACGTACCAGAGGCACAGATGTATGTTACAGGCCTTAGGTAGAGAGAGGCTGTTTATTGGTACTGTATAGAGATCATCGATTCTGATCAGCAAAGATCGGAAAATGTTAAATTCATGCGATCTTTGGCTGGACGGATCAGGATCGATCATTTACCACAAAGTCGTCAATCTTGCAAAGATCAGTAAATGTTCATATGTCAAAAAACATCCTCCCCTTGCCCATCACAGCCATGTCAAGTATTCCCATGTCTGTGATTGGTTACTGTAAAAAAAAAAAGTAAGAAAAAGGGTTAAAGCAGTGCATACTTACAGAGTCTCCCCGCTGCTAATTTTGCTACCCCCTAACAAGTGACCCCATTTTACAAACTACACCCCTTAATGAATTAATTTATGGGTGCAGTGAGCATATTGACACCACAGTTGTGTCAGTGAATTTTATACCATTGGTTGGTGAAGAAAGCTAAAATGTTGTTTTAGCCTCATGTTTTACATTTTTATAAGGGCTAATAAGAAAAAAATGGTCCAAATAATTGCTAGTATCATTCTCCTAAGAGCACTATGTAATCAGGAACTACTTTTGAGGTACAGTGCAAATCTGAGAAGGAAAGCAGCGCGATATTGGATTTAGATTTTGCTAGAATGGTTTAGGGTGTCATGTCACATTGACAGAGCTCTTGAGGAGCCAGAACAGCAGAAATCCCCTACAAGAGACCCAGTTTTACAAAATTGCACTCCTTCTGAATTTATCTAGGGACACAGGGAGCATATTGACACCACAGATGTGTCACAAAATTTTGGAATATTAGGCTGTAGAAAAAGAAAAAAATATTATTAAAATGTTGTTTTAAGCCCAGATTTCAAGTTTTTACAAGGGGAATAGGTAGAAAGGGCCCCATAATGTGTTAGAAAATTTTTCCTGAATGTGGCAATATCCCACAAATGATGTGACTGTACAGTACTGTTTGGCCGCACCACAGGGCTCACGAGGGAAGGAGCACATTTGATTTTTCGAGCACAGATTTTTGTAGAATAGTTTGCGAATGCCATTTGCAGAGCCCCAAGTGCTAGACAACCAGAAACTCCCTTAGGTGACCACTTTTTGGAAACTAAACCCCTCTGAGATATAAGCTTTGGGTGTGATGACAATTTTGTCTTTTGAAAACAACCATGGAGTGAAATACAGTGAATGTTGCAGAATTAAAAATTGCAAAAAAGCCATTTTTGTGTGCAGTACATTGTACTGCTTGTATATTGTGCCCAGCTCATGCTTCTGCAGACACACACGCCATAAGGGTCCTCCTCACTACAACAAAAAGAAAAGAGTGGGCATTGGGATTTGGGAGTACAGATTTTGCTATATTTCCATTTTGGGGTTGAGCCATAGCACTTTTCTAAAGCTTTTGTGCTACCACTTACGTGGAAGATCCCTATATTTCCATTAGATGACCGACCTGAGTAAGGACTTATTTTTTAGCGTGTTAAGTTGAATGCTATTGGTGTCAATTTTGGGTACAGAACATTTTGGATCAGTTCACATTTATCCTGTGCTCTACGCTGAGTACTTATGTCGTAACCTCGTCTGGGACACGGTTGAGACTGATGGTGGTAATAGTAGTTTTTGTTGTTGTTAATATTTAATCATAAAATAACTCCGCTTCGGTGATGAACAGTCTCTTTACTGGTGATATAAACAACTATTTACAGGTGACAGCTGGTCAGTGTTTTCCACACATACTGTGGTAAATTCAACCACACCAGACAGGCAGACCTCTAAGGGGCAGCTTTTCTTCTCCTGATGCTCTAGAAAAGCTACTCACAAAATGGAGGTCGTCAACTCCCTCTATTTCCTCTCAACTGCCGTCTCCCAGCCGACCCTATCCTTCCACGCGTAGTCGGAGTTAGCTCCTCCCCCCTGCATAGGACTCCTACCACTGCAGTCATTGGATGACTGCACAGGTGAAACTTAACCCTATAAGTGCTGCCTGTCAGCAAGTTTTCACAATATTCTACAGTACTTAATATACATAGAAAATTACATTTGTGTGAAATACTCTATACTTCTATTATCCCAAGCAGATGACCACTTTGTGGGATACCACATGTCTCCCCTCTTGAAGTGTGTCGTCCCGACACAAACACATCTGAAAAACAGAAAGGAACAACATGCATACAATTAAATTATTTCAATGAATACTGTTACTTAAATTATTCTTGGCTTCTTGAAGACCTGGAAAAACACATAAAAAACCACAACATCTGGATGCAAAGTCAAACAGCATGTAACCATAATGTCACGCTCCCCGGGTCCCGACGTTGTTTCTCACTCACCGCTCCTGTCCCCGGGTCTCCTGCCTCCAGCCACACGTCCTCCTCGGCACCGCTCCCTGCTCTGGCCTCCGGCACCCGGGCGTCACGCATGTGCATTAGGGCGCGCGCGCCGTCACTGACTTCCTCTTAAAGGCCCTGCACTCCCTAAACAGGATATTACATCAGTCAGGGTAAGGTATATCAGGAGCTCCCTGCCTGGAGGGTGTCGCCTGTTCGTCAAGTTCTGCAAGCTTGGAGTCCAGGTCCCCATGTGCCTTGCCTGTGCTAACTCTGTCTCTTTCGTAGAGTCTGCTCTGCCTCCGTAACCGGCTCCTGAATCCGGGTTTGCCAAGAGGTCCTCCGGTGTCCGTCAGCGGGGAATCCCACCACAGTTACATCTGCCTGTGCCTGTCTGTGATCCCCGGCTTCACCCGGCTGCCTCCCCGTCACATCCAGCTAACCCGGATCCCGTCTGAGCTTCCTAACCAGCACCCGTACCGGACTCCCTTAATTGTCTCCAAGAACTCTGTGGCTCTAAAGACTCCGTTCTACCCGTTCCCTGGGGGACGCTATCCTGGTCCCGCTAGTACTCCGGCTACCGTGTACCTAGGCCCTCTGGTGAGGTGACCGGACAGTCCCTGTATAGGTGTTAGCTCCAGGTTGCCTCACTGGGGGAGTCTGGTGCACGGCCCAGAGGATCCACCATCACCTGGACCTAACAGAACGAACAGGCCATGGATCCCGCCGAAGCACTAGCATCCCAACTGGCCGGATTGCAGCAGGAGCTGGTACGTCAGCGAGAGACCCAATCCCGTATGTTGGCCTTCATGACGTCAGTGGACACCCGCCTGAACACACTGCAATCCACAGCCACGTCCCTGTCCACTTCCACCACATCCACGGCTTCCGTAGGGACAACTTCTGCGACCTCGCAACTGAGACTAGCCTCTCCGCCTCGGTTTGCCGGGGACCCCAAGAACTGCTGTGGGTTCTTGAACCAGTGCTCGCTGCACTTCAAACTGCTCCCACATCTCTTCGCTTCCGACCAAGCTGAGGTTGCCTTCGTCATGTCTCATCTGGAGGGTGAAGCACTGGCATGGCTGAACCCCTTGTGGGAGAGGGAAGATCCAGTAACCACCAACATCCAGGACTTCCTGCACACCTTCCGCACCGCGTTCGATGAACCCGGACGTGCTTCTTCATCCGCCTCATCCCTCCTCAGGCTACGCCAAAGAACTTTGACAGTTGGTCAGTATGCCATCCGGTTCCGCACGCTGGCATCTGAGTTGGGGTGGAACAATGAAGCCTTGACTGCCGCCTTCTGGGAGGGGCTTACCGGTCGTATCAAGGACGAGCTGGCCGGTCGAGACGTCCCCTCCACCTTGGACTCCCTGATCGCCCTCGCAACCCGGATAGACCTCCTCTTTCAAGAAAGGTCTAAGGAAATGTTACGCGAGCAGCGCCCTGTAAGGCACTCCGCTTCTCCACAGAAGCCTATCCTCTCCTCATCCGGGCTCTCTGCCTCCTCCATCCATGAGCCCATGGAGTCCATGCAAGTGGACTGGCTACGGTCCTCCGAGCAGCGTCGAGCGGAACGAGCCGCCAAGGGTCTCTGCTTCTATTGTGGAGACGGCGCACACCAGGTGCGTGCCTGCCCAGCGAAACCGGCAAACTCCAAAGCCTAGGGTTGGTAGGAGAGGCCACCCTAGGTACTGGGAAGCTCTCTGACCCAGTAACATGGACTGTACAGGTGACAACAGGAGAAACCCGCTTGACGGCAGAGGCATATCTCGACTCCGGGGCAGCGGGTAACTTCATCCACCAGGCCACAGTTGACAAGTACCAGTTACCTGTCACCCCGCTGCAGACACCGCTTGTGATAGCCTCTGTGGATGGGGCACCCCTCTCTGATTCCATCCTGTTCGTCACTAAACCCGTGAAACTGCGTATCGGTGCGCTACACACCGAAGAAATCGCCTTCTATGTTCTACCACGCATGTCTCATCTGCTTCTGCTGGGTTTACCCTGGTTACGGGTACATGAACCTACGGTCAGCTGGCGTACTGGAGAAATCATCCGCTGGGGCCCGTCTTGTCATGAGAACTGCCTCCAGTCAGTCCAGCCCGTCCGTCGTCCTCCGGCCCCGGACTCCTTACCTGGTCTTCCTCCAGCCTATTGGTCCTTCGCGGATGTGTTCGATAAAAAGGAGTCGGAGGTATTGCCTCCACATCGACCCTACGACTGTGCCATTGACCTTCTGCCAGGAACCACACCCCCTCGGGGACAGATATACCCTTTGTCCCCTGCTGAGACCCGGGCCATGTCTGAATACATCACCGAGAACCTGGCACGGGGGTTCATTCGCAGGTCCTCGTCCCCGGCTGGTGCGGGCTTCTTCTTCGTCAAGAAAAAAGAAGGTGACCTACGGCCCTGTATCGATTACCGGGGACTAAACCAGATCACAGTGAAAAACAAATACCCCCTGCCTCTCATCCCTGAACTCTTCGATCGGCTCCGGGGAGCCCGTATATTCACCAAATTGGATCTTCGTGGGGCTTACAACCTGGTTCGCATACGCTCCGGGGACGAGTGGAAGACTGCCTTCAACACCCGGGACGGGCACTATGAATATTGCGTGATGCCCTTCAGCCTTTGCAATGCTCCGGCAGTCTTCCAGGAGCTCGTGAACGACGTGTTCAGGGACCTCCTCTATGTCTGTGTAGTCGTATACCTGGATGACATCTTAATCTACTCCCCAGACCTACGTACCCACAGAGAGCACGTGCAAATCGTGCTACGGAGGCTGAGGAAGAATCGCTTATACGCCAAACACGAGAAGTGTGTGTTCGAACATTCATCCCTCCCTTTTTTGGGCTATGTAATATCGGACACCGGACTGCAGATGGATCCCGGGAAGGTCTCTGCTATCCTCGACTGGCCTCCTCCTTCGGGACTAAAAGCCATCCAACGTTTCCTCGGTTTTGCTAACTACTATCGCCAGTTCGTCCCTCACTTCTCGACCCTAACTGCTCTGCGCTCCGCCCTGACCAAGAAGGGGGCCAATCCGAAGGCTTGGACACCCGAGGCCGAAGCCGCCTTCTGCTCTCTGAAGCGGTCCTTTGCTTCTTCTCCCGTCCTTCACCGTCCTGAGTTGAACCGCCAATTCACCCTGGAGGTTGACGCCTCCTCCGCAGGGGCAGGAGCCGTACTTATGCAGAAATCCGCCACCGGGAAGATGGTCACCTGCGGCTTCTTTTCCAAAGTCATCTAAGCCCCAGAACGCAATTATACCATTGGTGTTCGAGAGCTCCTGGCCGATAAGATGGCGTTGGAGGAATGGCGATATCTCCTGGAGGGAGCGGTTTACCCGGTTATCATTTATACTGAACACAAAAACCTGGAGTATATACGCTCCGCTCAAAGGCTGAATCCGCGCCAAGCACGTTGGTCTCTCTTCTTCGCCAGGTTTGATTTTCAGCTACACTATCGGCCTGCGGACAAGAACGTACGGGCAGATGCCCTGTCTCGGTCCTTTGTTCCGGTAGACCAAGCGGAGGAGCCAAGCCAGCCCATCATCTGTCCTAGCAAGGTCATCCCGGTGGCTCCCGTCTCCCTGGCACAGATCCCTCCTGGGAAGACGTACGTCACGGAGACCGACCGACTCAAGGTCCTCCAATGGGGACACTCCTCGAAAATGGCCGGACACGCCGGCCAGAAGAAAACCTGGGGCGTCATCGCCCGTCACTATTGATGGCCGTCTCTTCGTATGGATGTCACCGCCTTCGTCTCTGCATGTTCCTCCTGTGCCCGGAACAAGACGCCTAAGCACTTGTCCTCGGTCCCTTCTCCTCTGATGCCTGTCCTCCTCCTCCCATAGCCGATGATGACATCTATGCGGTAAGAGATATCGTGGCCATGAAGACCGTCAGGGGACGGCAGTACTTCCTGGTCGATTGGGCAGGTTATGGTCCCGAGGATAGGCCCTGGGAACCCCGGGAGAATGTGGGTACTCCCCTGATTCGTGCCTTTCTGTCCCGGTTGCGGGGAGGGAGGCCTGGGGGGGGGTACTGTCACGCTCCCCGGGTCCCGACGTCGTTTCTCACTCACCGCTCCTGTCCCCAGGTCTCCTGCCTCCAGCCACACGTCCTCCTCGGCACCGCTCCCTGCTCTGGCCTCCGGCACCCGGGCGTCACGCATGTGCATTAGGGCGCGCGCACGGTCACTGACTTCCTCTTAAAGGCCCTGCACTCCCTAAACAGGATATTACATCAGTCAGGGTCAGGTATATCAGGAGCTCCCTGCCTGGAGGGCGTCGCCTGTTCATCAAGTTCTGCAAGCTAGGAGTCCAGGTCCCCAAGTGCCTTGCCTGTGCTAACTCTGTCTCTTTCGTAGAGTCTGCTCTGCCTCCGTAACCGGCTCCTGAATCTGGGTTTGTCAAGAGGTCCTCCGGTGTCTGTCAGCGGGGAATCCCACCACCGTTACATCTGCCTGTGCCTGTCTGTGATCCCCGGCTTCACCCGGCTGCCTCCCCGTCACATCCAGCTAACCCGGATCCCGTCTGAGCTTCCTAACCAGCACCCGTACCGGACTCCCTTAATTGTCTCCAAGAACTCTGTGGCTCTAAAGACTCCGTTCTACCCGTTCCCTGAGGGACGCTATCCCGGTCCCGCTAGTACTCCGGCTACCGTGTACCTAGGCCCTCTGGTGGGGTGACCGGACAGTCCCTGTATAGGGGTTAGCTCCAGGTTGCCTCACTGGGGGAGTCTGGTGCACGGCCCAGAGGATCCACCATCACCCGGACCTAACACATAATAAAGGAGTCCATTTGTCTTGAAGATCCTTTTAGAAACAACCCCCACTAGGTGGGGAATGGGATGACAGCTAACCCGCTATAACTTCTTTGCTTGGTCCCCAGGTACAGTCAGGGCACACAGACCAAAAAGAAACTTTCTGCACCAAGCTGTTTTTTAGGAGCGCTAGGACACAGTGTAGCAGTAATACGGCTCTCATAAGCCAGAGTCTCTCTTATTCCACAGCAAATGTATGTCTCTATCGGAGCTACAGATGCAAAGTCTCTCCTGTTCAGATAGGCAGCGACAAATTATTTTTGGTAACTAGCAGGTAACTGTCCCTTGGTTGCTCGTTCAGATCTCCGTAGAGCAGGTACTGACTCCTCTTCATAGGTGGATGGTGCTCCTGGCTCTTCAACTGTAGAGGGAATCCCCTGAGAACCTACTGCAGGAGTTATGTCAGCCCCCTCTAGTGGAGAAGGAGGAGCTGGCATAATAAACTGAAGACAGGGTGAATGAAGCCAAACAAGTGGGACAGTGGAGGCCCTGGAAGCCTTCTCTGGTGCAACAGGGGTATAAACTGGAGGAACTGTAGCTTCCTGGGAAATACAAGCTTTTATCTGGCTTCGATGCACCACCTTTTCTTGCTGAGTATCTTCTCTGGCAATTTTGTACACTTCCACCCCTGGGAACGGTATACTGTTAATGACGTAAGGGCAGGATTCCCACTGATCATCCAGCTTGTTAGAGCGGCGGTTCTTTTTAACCCAAACTCTGTCTCCAACTTATAATGGTTTGGCCTTGGCTGAAGCATTGAAATCATCCTCCTGCCTTTGGCGGACAGCTTTCATGCGGTCTTCTACGATTTCATTAGCATCTTTCAGACGTCTTTGGTGGTCCGCAACCCAATATGTCTCTGGAAGTGGATTATGGCAAGCTTCTACTTGAACATTAAGCTGGAGGTCTGCAGGCAGTTTCCCAGGACGACCAAACATCAAGTAATATGGAGTATAACCAGTGGAACAGTGAATAGTATTGTTGGATAAGTAAGTTAACTCTTGCAGTACCTCAGGCCATTCTTCCTTTCTTGGGATAGAACATTCTTTATCATGTCATTCAAAGTTTTGTTCATCCTCTCATACAGGCCATTGCATTGGGGATGGTAAGCGGTTGTGCGAAGTTTCTTGCAGCCATAGAGAGCACACAGTTCTTGGAATAAATCCGATTCAAATGCTGGACCTTGATCTGTCAGAATCTGCTCAGGATTAGAGATGAGCTCGAGTTCGGTTCACCGAACGGAGGTCTCATTCGAGTTCGGTTCGGCGAACCGGTTCGGCGAACCACTCGAACTGCATAGGAAACAATGGGAGGCAATCACAAACACATAAAAACACCTAGAAAACACCCTCAAAGGTGTCCAAAAGGTAACAAACAACTCACAACACAACACAAACACATGGGAAAGTGACAAGGACATATACTCATGCGAAAACAAAAGAGCTGGACAAGGAAAAAGAGGAGGAGACACAGATATAGGCATGGCACGCCCTTCTAAAATCATGTAAAACACCGCAAGGTGACTCCAAGCGGAGTCTACCTTTTTTCCAAAAATTGGGCCACACACACACCCACCCCTTCAGTGGCAGCACTTGTGCCCCAGTTGTACACTTCACAGGTAGATTTGCATCGAGCACATTCAAAAATATGCCATACTTAACCGTCCCCAGGATGACACCGGGGTAGGTAGCAAAGTCTTTCCTGATCCCAGCTCTGTGCATCTTGGATCATTTTTAAAAACAATGTAAGCAAGGGTTACTCCAAGCGGAGTCTCCCTTTTTTCCACTAATGGAAGTCCAACAGCCACTTTTAGAATGCCACTAAGTTTATTCAGTGTTTGCTAGTGTAATGGCTTAGTAACAATGAGTTTTAGTGTGCAAAGGGCAGGAGGGTACAGTGGCAGGGTTGTGGGTCTGGGTAGAGGAAAGGAAGTCTCCCTTTCTATCTCTCCTAATGGGGAAATGCAGTGAGGAAATCCCTGACCTTAGCTACACAGACGCTGTCATCTTGTGTAGCTGTTAAAATCTGTTTTCACGGACCTGACTGTCACCTATGGCTCTGACCCTGCCGGTATTAGCCCTTACAAGGGCTAATAGAAACTTCTATCCCTATTCTGTATAGCGCTGTGTATAGAGTGTACACAGCAGTATCGGAGACAGGAGCTACGCCAGCGATGACTGACACCAAGACGCAGAAAATTATATAGAAAACCCCGGCACACAAAAGGTGAAACTTGAAATAACTTTTATTCAGTTTTTATTCAGTTTTTTATGTTGACGTTTCGGCAAAATTTGCCTTTTTCAAAACTAAAGAAATAAACATATATATAATTATTAGTACCATAAATACATAGGATATTATTAATCATATCCATATAAATCATGATAACATCATATATACCTAATAAAGTCATGGAAGTATATATATCTTGTGAAGAATGTCTTGAGACTTGACAAGGATATTTATCTAAAATAAAGGCCCATATATTAGAAACAAACACAAGAAAAATTTTTTTACATTGAATATAGAGGAAATTTCCATATATATATACACACATGTCAAGATCTCCCTTGTGGGACAAAAGTAAAACAAGGAATACCAGAAAAGTACATCCATATGTAACAATAAACTGATTGAATTACCTTAAATGGCATAAATAAGAAATCCTAGTGAGGATATAGGGAGCAGATGCCACAATAAAGGTAAACTGAAAAGTAGAGACATAGCGGTCAAACAAGGAAAAAAGGCAATTCCCATAGAGAAACAATTCCCATAGAGAGACAGAGCGCCAAACCATTACCTGTACCCTGGGAGATCAGTGGTGGAGTGGAACGAAACAGAGCCGCAGTGAGGTTTAAATACCTAGTGAGGGCGGGCCGACCAAATTGATTAATCCAAGGAGGAACGCATGATGACACGCAAGCTAGCGCATGCGCGATGAATGCGGAAGTACGCGCATGCGCAATAGCAAAAGAACCAGTGAAATGAAGCGCACGATGGGACGCAAGCAACAAGGAAGTGCGCGCATGCGTGAAATAGAAAAAAGAGCGGTGAGACGGGGTGACCCGGATAGAAGCTCCATGTTAACTGAAGAAACCTCATCGTGTCTAAAAAGAAACAAAAAGAGGAAATATAAGTAACAGTAACCATATAATTACTTATTAGAAAAACTGTTAATAATATTGGCAAGATTACACCAAACACTAAGGCGTACTATATATGAATATAAATATAAAAATTACACATATTTCAATAAAACCAAAAATAGGACGGACCCCATATCTCCTGCTCAATAATCATACTCCCTATTAAGACCATTAGGGGAAAGAGTATTAAGCATGTGAATCCAATAGGATTCCCTGTTCTTCAATTTCCGGACCCTGTCACCTCCTCGTCTCAATGGAGGAACATGCTCCAATACTTGAAAACGAAGCTGGGACACTGTGTGTCCACATTGTGTAAAATGATGAGGAATTGGTAACATAGTCATCCCACATCGAATGGTAGATTTATGTTTCCCTATGCGGTCTCGGACATGCTGGGTAGTTTCCCCAACATATCCGAGACCGCACGGACACTTTATTAAATAGATAACAAATGATGTATCACAAGTGAAAAAATCTTTTATATGAAAAACCTTCCCAGTTCGCGGATGTGTAAATTGACTACCCTTAGTCATATTTGAGCAATGGGGACAATGAAGACACGGATAATTACCCTTCTTGGGTGTCGAAAGAAAAGTCTGTCGAGACCGAAGAATCGATGATCCAATGTCCGCTTTGACCAAAAGGTCACGGAGATTAGGGGAACGTTTATAACTAAATAAAGGAGGAGTAGAAAATTCAGTAATTTTAGGATATGATCTCTGCAATACCTGCCAATGTCTGAGTATAATATTCTTAATGATAGGATGATATGGATGGAATGTATTAACGAAGGAAATTAAAGGACCCACTCTCCTAGGTTTGCGAGTGGAATGTAAACTCTCCTGTAAGGCAGACTCAACTATTGACGCAGGATAACCGCGCTGAAGGAATTTTAGTGACATCTCTTTATGCCTCTGTGAACGCTGATTCAACATTGTAACATTACGTGATACCCTTTTATGCTGTGAAATTGGCAGGGAATTTTTCAAATGCCGTGGATGATTACTAGTATAATGCAACAGACTATTACGATCTGTAGGTTTCACATACATGTCAGAAAGAATTCCGCCTCTTTGGTCCAAATGAATCAGTGTATCAAGAAAATTGATACAAGATGCATCCACATGTTGAGTAAAAGAAAGGCCAGTAACCCTGGTGTTTAAGTACTGAAAGAATTCGTCAAAAAGCGACTGAGATCCAGTAAAAACAATGAAGATGTCATCAATGTATCGTTTATAAAACGCTACATAATTACGGAACAGCTGATGGGTATACACAAACATAGACTCAAAATGAGTCATATATATGTTTGCGTACGGTGGGGCGACATTAGAGCCCATCGCTGTGCCTTTGATCTGAAAATAAAATTGATCCTGAAAAAGGAAATAATTTTTATGAAGGACAATGGACAAAAGATCAAGGCAGAAATCTTTCTGAACTGGGGAAAAATCACTAAATTGATTCAAAAACCAAGAGACCGCTGAGATACCAAAAGAGTGGTCAATACTTGTATAGAGGGAATTGACATCCAAAGTGATAAGGAGCGAGCCAGGTGGGAATGGACTAAGAGCCTGTAGCTGATGTAAAAAATCCCCCGTATCACGTCAATACGAAGGAGTTTTGGAAACTAAAGGTGATAAGATAGGATCCAACGTTATTGCTAAAGGTGATAGCAAAGAGTCAACAGCAGCCACTATGGGTCGTCCAGGTGGATGCCACAAATCTTTATGTATTTTTGGCAAAGTATACAAGACTGGAGTGACAGGATTGACTTTGTTCAAATAAGTCGCCAATTTAGAATCAATAATTCCTAAACTGGAATAACGTTGGATCATATCTAAAATATCTTTCTTAATGTTTCCAGATGGATCATGTGATATTGGTAAATATGTGGATTCATCAGCTAATTGGGTTTTAATCTCAGAGACATAATAGCTCTTGTCCATCACCACCAAGGATCCGCCCTTATCAGCTGGTTTTATTATGATGGCTGAATTATTCTGAAAAGACCGTAATGCTTGGGTTTCACCAGGAGTAAGATTTTTCTTAATCCGCAACTCCCCGTTTTTAACAGTATTCACAAAATTGTCCACATCCGATTTGACAAGAGAAATAAAGGTCTCAGCGGGATGGTAGGTTCTCGGAGGCATGAAACTACTAGGCATCGTTAAGTTGAGTTTGCTAAAGGAGAATTGGATATCAGGCTGAGTATCTGGCAACACAGGATTCTGATCTAAGGATCCTTGATTGAAATGAACCTTAAGTCTTACCGATCTATAAAATTTATTTAGTTCCTGTTCAAGCAAAAAAGAATCAAAATGAGGAGTTGGACAAAAAGATAGACCTTTTTGTAGAACCTGAGACTCTAGGGGGGACAGGGTATAGGAGGAGATATTGAAAATGAGGTCCGTCCTACCTGTGATCTCGTTGTCATACGATCCCCCAGCAGTTGATCTCCTCTGCCCCCTCCTCGTCTTCTTTGTGAGATGACGCGACGTGGTCCTAAAAAAGGTGCCTGATGTGAATCCATATCACTGCCAGAACTTGCAGAAGAAGAAAAGCCAGTCCTGGGCTGGAAACGTCTGCGCTGAGGAGGCTCACCGCACCGCCACCTGTATACTTGACCGCGTTTGTAGTCCTCCTCATCACGTATAAATTTATTTCGCTTACGTTCTTGGAGAATTTTCTTATAATCCGAAATGGTTGAGTCCATTTTGGACTTCATATTTGATAGATCGGTAGGAGAGAATGTATTTGATAACTGTCCTTCAATAGATGATATTTGATTTGAAATTGTAGCCAATTCTTTATGCAAATAATCAATCGTTAGAGTCATTAAATCATATGAGCATTTGTTCAAGATATGCTCAAATGTCGTACAAAAATCCTGGTTGTCAGAAAACAATGTGGGTCGCAATGATACACGCAAACCACGTGGTATCCTTCTGACCTTATAATATTCAGCAAGTGTAACTAAGTGGAGCTCCAGGGCTACCTGACGTCTCAACTCACGCTCATATTCCTTAGTCCTGGATTCTTCACTTGGGATAGACAAAAATTGACCAGAAGTAGTGACTCTTGAATGAATAGCAGATAGTTCTTCTTCATTATAAGAAAAAATATTTGAAGCCATAGTAGATATGGTACGTCAGGAGCTCAGGCCAAAAAACTATATAAATAACATTGAGTGAAAGTCCGGCTCACTGAGTAAAGGTGCTCAGGGGAAATTGCACGTATAAAATTATATAGAAAACCCCGGCACACAAAAGGTGAAACTTGAAATAACTTTTATTCAGTTTTTATTCAGTTTTTTATGTTGACGTTTCGGCAAAATTTGCCTTTTTCAAAACTAAAGAAATAAACATATATATAATTATTAGTACCATAAATACATAGGATATTATTAATCATATCCATATAAATCATGATAACATCATATATACCTAATAAAGTCATGGAAGTATATATATCTTGTGAAGAATGTCTTGAGACTTGACAAGGATATTTATCTAAAATAAAGGCCCATATATTAGAAACAAACACAAGAAAAATTTTTTTACATTGAATATAGAGGAAATTTCCATATATATATACACACATGTCAAGATCTCCCTTGTGGGACAAAAGTAAAACAAGGAATACCAGAAAAGTACATCCATATTTAACAATAAACTGATTGAATTACCTTAAATGGCATAAATAAGAAATCCTAGTGAGGATATAGGGAGCAGATGCCACAATAAAGGTAAACTGAAAAGTAGAGACATAGCGGTCAAACAAGGAAAAAAGGCAATTCCCATAGAGAAACAATTCCCATAGAGAGACAGAGCGCCAAACCATTACCTGTACCCTGGGAGATCAGTGGTGGAGTGGAACGAAACAGAGCCGCAGTGAGGTTTAAATACCTAGTGAGGGCGGGCCGACCAAATTGATTAATCCAAGGAGGAACGCATGATGACACGCAAGCTAGCGCATGCGCGATGAATGCGGAAGTACGCGCATGCGCAATAGCAAAAGAACCAGGGTACAGGTAATGGTTTGGCGCTCTGTCTCTCTATGGGAATTGTTTCTCTATGGGAATTGCCTTTTTTCCTTGTTTGACCGCTATGTCTCTACTTTTCAGTTTACCTTTATTGTGGCATCTGCTCCCTATATCCTCACTAGGATTTCTTATTTATGCCATTTAAGGTAATTCAATCAGTTTATTGTTACATATGGATGTACTTTTCTGGTATTCCTTGTTTTACTTTTGTCCCACAAGGGAGATCTTGACATGTGTGTATATATATATGGAAATTTCCTCTATATTCAATGTAAAAATTTTTTTCTTGTGTTTGTTTCTAATATATGGGCCTTTATTTTAGATAAATATCCTTGTCAAGTCTCAAGACATTCTTCACAAGATATATATACTTCCATGACTTTATTAGGTATATATGATGTTATCATGATTTATATGGATATGATTAATAATATCCTATGTATTTATGGTACTAATAATTATATATATGTTTATTTCTTTAGTTTTGAAAAAGGCAAATTTTGCCGAAACGTCAACATAAAAAACTGAATAAAAACTGAATAAAAGTTATTTCAAGTTTCACCTTTTGTGTGCCGGGGTTTTCTATATAATTTTATACGTGCAATTTCCCCTGAGCACCTTTACTCAGTGAGCCGGACTTTCACTCAATGTTATTTATATAGTTTTTTGGCCTGAGCTCCTGACGTACCATATCTACTATGGCTTCAAATATTTTTTCTTATAATGAAGAAGAACTATCTGCTATTCATTCAAGAGTCACTACTTCTGGTCAATTTTTGTCTATCCCAAGTGAAGAATCCAGGACTAAGGAATATGAGCGTGAGTTGAGACGTCAGGTAGCCCTGGAGCTCCACTTAGTTACACTTGCTGAATATTATAAGGTCAGAAGGATACCACGTGGTTTGCGTGTATCATTGCGACCCACATTGTTTTCTGACAACCAGGATTTTTGTACGACATTTGAGCATATCTTGAACAAATGCTCATATGATTTAATGACTCTAACGATTGATTATTTGCATAAAGAATTGGCTACAATTTCAAATCAAATATCATCTATTGAAGGACAGTTATCAAATACATTCTCTCCTACCGATCTATCAAATATGAAGTCCAAAATGGACTCAACCATTTCGGATTATAAGAAAATTCTCCAAGAACGTAAGCGAAATAAATTTATACGTGATGAGGAGGACTACAAACGCGGTCAAGTATACAGGTGGCGGTGCGGTGAGCCTCCTCAGCGCAGACGTTTCCAGCCCAGGACTGGCTTTTCTTCTTCTGCAAGTTCTGGCAGTGATATGGATTCACATCAGGCACCTTTTTTAGGACCACGTCGCGTCATCTCACAAAGAAGACGAGGAGGGGGCAGAGGAGATCAACTGCTGGGGGATCGTATGACAACGAGATCACAGGTAGGACGGACCTCATTTTCAATATCTCCTCCTATACCCTGTCCCCCCTAGAGTCTCAGGTTCTACAAAAAGGTCTATCTTTTTGTCCAACTCCTCATTTTGATTCTTTTTTGCTTGAACAGGAACTAAATAAATTTTATAGATCGGTAAGACTTAAGGTTCATTTCAATCAAGGATCCTTAGATCAGAATCCTGTGTTGCCAGATACTCAGCCTGATATCCAATTCTCCTTTAGCAAACTCAACTTAACGATGCCTAGTAGTTTCATGCCTCCGAGAACCTACCATCCCGCTGAGACCTTTATTTCTCTTGTCAAATCGGATGTGGACAATTTTGTGAATACTGTTAAAAACGGGGAGTTGCGGATTAAGAAAAATCTTACTCCTGGTGAAACCCAAGCATTACGGTCTTTTCAGAATAATTCAGCCATCATAATAAAACCAGCTGATAAGGGCGGATCCTTGGTGGTGATGGACAAGAGCTATTATGTCTCTGAGATTAAAACCCAATTAGCTGATGAATCCACATATTTACCAATATCACATGATCCATCTGGAAACATTAAGAAAGATATTTTAGATATGATCCAACGTTATTCCAGTTTAGGAATTATTGATTCTAAATTGGCGACTTATTTGAACAAAGTCAATCCTGTCACTCCAGTCTTGTATACTTTGCCAAAAATACATAAAGATTTGTGGCATCCACCTGGACGACCCATAGTGGCTGCTGTTGACTCTTTGCTATCACCTTTAGCAATAACGTTGGATCGTATCTTATCACCTTTAGTTTCCAAAACTCCTTCGTATTTACTTGATACGGGGGATTTTTTACATCAGCTACAGGCTCTTAGTCCATTCCCACCTGGCTCGCTCCTTATCACTTTGGATGTCAATTCCCTCTATACAAGTATTGACCACTCTTTTGGTATCTCAGCGGTCTCTTGGTTTTTGAATCAATTTAGTGATTTTTCCCCAGTTCAGAAAGATTTCTGCCTTGATCTTTTGTCCATTGTCCTTCATAAAAATTATTTCCTTTTTCAGGATCAATTTTATTTTCAGATCAAAGGCACAGCGATGGGCTCTAATGTCGCCCCACCGTACGCAAACATATATATGACTCATTTTGAGTCTATGTTTGTGTATACCCATCAGCTGTTCCGTAATTATGTAGCGTTTTATAAACGATACATTGATGACATCTTCATTGTTTTTACTGGATCTCAGTCGCTTTTTGACGAATTCTTTCAGTACTTAAACACCAGGGTTACTGGCCTTTCTTTTACTCAACATGTGGATGCATCTTGTATCAATTTTCTTGATACACTGATTCATTTGGACCAAAGAGGCGGAATTCTTTCTGACATGTATGTGAAACCTACAGATCGTAATAGTCTGTTGCATTATACTAGTAATCATCCATGGCATTTGAAAAATTCCCTGCCAATTTCACAGCATAAAAGGGTATCACGTAATGTTACAATGTTGAATCAGCGTTCACAGAGGCATAAAGAGATGTCACTAAAATTCCTTCAGCGCGGTTATCCTGCGTCAATAGTTGAGTCTGCCTTACAGGAGAGTTTACATTCCACTCGCAAACCTAGGAGAGTGGGTCCTTTAATTTCCTTCGTTAATACATTCCATCCATATCATCCTATCATTAAGAATATTATACTCAGACATTGGCAGGTATTGCAGAGATCATATCCTAAAATTACTGAATTTTCTACTCCTCCTTTATTTAGTTATAAACGTTCCCCTAATCTCCGTGACCTTTTGGTCAAAGCGGACATTGGATCATCGATTCTTCGGTCTCGACAGACTTTTCTTTCGACACCCAAGAAGGGTAATTATCCGTGTCTTCATTGTCCCCATTGCTCAAATATGACTAAGGGTAGTCAATTTACACATCCGCGAACTGGGAAGGTTTTTCATATAAAAGATTTTTTCACTTGTGATACATCATTTGTTATCTATTTAATAAAGTGTCCGTGCGGTCTCGGATATGTTGGGGAAACTACCCAGCATGTCCGAGACCGCATAGGGAAACATAAATCTACCATTCGATGTGGGATGACTATGTTACCAATTCCTCATCATTTTACACAATGTGGACACACAGTGTCCCAGCTTCGTTTTCAAGTATTGGAGCATGTTCCTCCATTGAGACGAGGAGGTGACAGGGTCCGGAAATTGAAGAACAGGGAATCCTATTGGATTCACATGCTTAATACTCTTTCCCCTAATGGTCTTAATAGGGAGTATGATTATTGAGCAGGAGATATGGGGTCCGTCCTATTTTTGGTTTTATTGAAATATGTGTAATTTTTATATTTATATTCATATATAGTACGCCTTAGTGTTTGGTGTAATCTTGCCAATATTATTAACAGTTTTTCTAATAAGTAATTATATGGTTACTGTTACTTATATTTCCTCTTTTTGTTTCTTTTTAGACACGATGAGGTTTCTTCAGTTAACATGGAGCTTCTATCCGGGTCACCCCGTCTCACCGCTCTTTTTTCTATTTCACGCATGCGCGCACTTCCTTGTTGCTTGCGTCCCATCGTGCGCTTCATTTCACTGGTTCTTTTGCTATTGCGCATGCGCGTACTTCCGCATTCATCGCGCATGCGCTAGCTTGCGTGTCATCATGCGTTCCTCCTTGGATTAATCAATTTGGTCGGCCCGCCCTCACTAGGTATTTAAACCTCACTGCGGCTCTGTTTCGTTCCACTCCACCACTGATCTCCCAGGGTACAGGTAATGGTTTGGCGCTCTGTCTCTCTATGGGAATTGTTTCTCTATGGGAATTGCCTTTTTTCCTTGTTTGACCGCTATGTCTCTACTTTTCAGTTTACCTTTATTGTGGCATCTGCTCCCTATATCCTCACTAGGATTTCTTATTTATGCCATTTAAGGTAATTCAATCAGTTTATTGTTACATATGGATGTACTTTTCTGGTATTCCTTGTTTTACTTTTGTCCCACAAGGGAGATCTTGACATGTGTGTATATATATATGGAAATTTCCTCTATATTCAATGTAAAAAAATTTTTCTTGTGTTTGTTTCTAATATATGGGCCTTTATTTTAGATAAATATCCTTGTCAAGTCTCAAGACATTCTTCACAAGATATATATACTTCCATGACTTTATTAGGTATATATGATGTTATCATGATTTATATGGATATGATTAATAATATCCTATGTATTTATGGTACTAATAATTATATATATGTTTATTTCTTTAGTTTTGAAAAAGGCAAATTTTGCCGAAACGTCAACATAAAAAACTGAATAAAAACTGAATAAAAGTTATTTCAAGTTTCACCTTTTGTGTGCCGGGGTTTTCTATATAATTTTATACGTGCAATTTCCCCTGAGCACCTTTACTCAGTGAGCCGGACTTTCACTCAATGTTACCAAGACGCAGAAGGCAGATAATGGCGTGCTGGAGGAAAATGTCCGTTTTTATAATGCATGGACATGTGACATGGACATCCTATCACACATGCCGTTGCTTCTCTGGCTAAAAGTCCACTTAGCTGTGTGTGTGTCTGGGATTGGCTGACATGCTGACCGCCCCACTACACGCGTGCGCTTAGGGAAGGAAGACAAGGAAAAAAAATGGAGATCGCCATTATCCAAACAGCAGTGATCTGAATGTGCTGTTCCCGCACACTATACGCTGAAATTTCATAATAGTGTGAGTCACAGAGTGACTTACACTATTACAGCGGAAAGCCAGCTAGCAATTAGCTTGTCTTTTTGCTGCTAGAACCGTTCTGGAACGTATCTAGAACTATCGAGCTTTAGCAAAAAGCTCGAGTTCTAGTTCGATCTAGAACAGCCCCCAAAATCACTCGAGCCGCGAACTGGAGAACCTCGAACCGCGAACCGCGCTCAACTCTACTCAGGATATCCATAAGGTCTTACAAAGTGTTTCAAAATCATCTCAGCAGTGGTTCGAGCAGTCAGATCTCTGACAGGCACGGCCACAACAAATTTAGTGTAGTGGTCAACGATGGTCAGAGCATAGAGGTATCCAGTACGGCTGAGTTGCAGTTTGACATGATCAAGGGCTACAAGCTCCAGAGGATGATGTGTTTCAATGGGATGCAGCGGAGCTCTTTGTTCCATACCTTCTCTGCTACTTAGAGTACATGTGATATATTCTCTGCACCATTTCTCAATGTCTTGTCTCATTCCTATCCAATAGAAGTGTTCTAGGATTGTCATTTCAGTCTTTTGGCAACCACAGTGTCCAGAGTTGTCATAAAAGGCCTCTAGAATGAGATTGGTATCTTGTCTGGGTACAACTATTTAGAAGACTCTCTCATGAGTGTGGGGATTCACAGTGCATCGTACTAACACTCCTTTGTGGTGCTGTAGACGTTTTCTCTGTCGCCATAATCGACAAAGTTCTGGATTAGATTGCCTGTAGCTCACCGGTAATTTTGGTGGTATAGATTCTAGCAACTTCCATAAAGTTCTGAAGGTATGGCTTTCCTTTTGAATTTCAGCCCTATTATGGCTCACTGAGTGTCTGGAGCTGGGTTCGGAAACAGGAGGTTTTGGGACTTTCTGCACATTTTGTCTGGTAACATATGAGTAAAAGACAGGCATTTCCACTTCTTCCCACTCGTCCTCATCATAACGGGGTATTTCTGTTTTGGGCAGCCTGGATAGGGCATCAGCATTAGTTATCATTAACATTATCACATTATAACATTATCAGTGTTAGATCGACCTGCTCTGTACTTCAGGACAAACTGGTAGTTGGCCAGGTGGGAGGCCCATCTCTGCTAAAGGGCTCCAAGTTTGGCAGAATGTAACTGGGACAATGGGTTGTTTTCAATGAAAGCAATGAAGGGAGTTGCAACTAAGTAGTGCTTAAATTTGTCTGTGACAGCCCACACTAGTGCAAGGAATTCCTACTTAAATGAACTGTATTTCTGACCATTTCTTTCAGTTGGTCGGAGGGATCTGCTGGCATAGGCGAGGACTCTTTCTTTGCTGTCTTGGACCTGGGCTAGCACTGCACCTAATCCCAGGTGGCTGGCATCTGTATACAGATGAAAGGGGATGTTGTAGTCTGGATAGGCAAACACCGGGGTTTCAGTTAACTTCACCTTAAGTTCCTGGAAGGACTGTTCTAGTTCTGGCGTCCACTGAATGGAGGGGCTCTTGCACATCTTCTGACACGGTTGTCCTTTTAGGAGCTCTTGTAAGGGAGCAGCAATCCGGGTAAAGTTTTTGATGAATCTCCTATAGTAGCTGGCAAATCCGAGGAATCTGCGGACTTCTCTAAATGTGGTTGGGATAGGCCAGTCGTTTACTACGGCAGTCTTCTCCGGATCTGGAATATCTCCTTCCGCACTAACTATGTATCCCAGGTACTGGACCTTGGATTTTAGTAGATGGCATTTAGATGGTTTGACTTTCAGGCCATGCTTAGCTAGGACTTCAAAGACTTCGGTGAGATGTTGGAGGTGCTCTTCGTAAGTTTTGGAGTAAATTATTACATTATCTAAGTACAACAGCACAGTTTCAAAATTCTTGTGACCCAAGCAGCATTCCATAAGCCTCTGAAAGGTTCCAGGGGCATTACACAAGCCGAATGGCATAAAGTTGAATTCAAACAAGCCCATAGGGGTAGTGAATGCAGTCTTTTCTTGGTCCTCTGAAGCCATGGGTACTTGCCAGTACCAGCTGGTGAGATCTAGGGTGGAGAAATAGGCTGCTGATTTCATGGCAGTCAAAGATTCTTCTATTCTGGGCAGTGGGTATGCATCTTTATGGGTAATGTTATTGAGCTTGCGATAATCCACACATAGCCGAATACTTCCATCTTTCTTTTTCACGAGAACAATTGGTGCGGCCCAAGGACTTCGACTATCTGTAATCACATCAGCATCTTTCATTTCTTGTATCATTCTCTTCACTGGCTGATATATGGATGAAAGTATAGGTCGGTACTTTTCTTTAATTGGAGGATGGGAGCCAGTGGGGATGAAATGTTTGATTGTAATGACTCTTCCAAAGTCAAAAGATGACTTGCTGAATATATGTTGGTACTCTTTGGCAACTCTCAGGGCTTCTTCCTTTTGTGTGAGGGGGATTTCATCAGTACCTGTCTAGCTCTTGCCACCACTCCTCCTTAGTTTCTGGACTTGGAGAATTTTCCACTTGGGTAGAATACTGAGACACTTGGAGGATATCTTCATAATTAAGCCCAGTCACTTTGGCTACAGTAGAATATTTACGCAGGGTCACAGCTTGGTTACTGCAATTTATGAGATGCACCGGTACTCAACCATGAGTTACATTAACCAGACTTCATGCAGCTACGATTACTGTAACATCTTTATGTTCCACTGGTTCAATCAGGACTTCATAGTTCTGATCCTGTAGACCCATCTTTGTTTTACACCACACCATAGTTTCTGTATGGGGTTGGAGAACCACAGGCTTCGAGTCCACAATCCTGACAGAGCCTATCTCTCCTCTGGAATTAGTGAATTTCTGATGGCTATTGAGTATACGAAGCGTTTTCTGATCATTTTCTTCTTCTTGGGGGAAGCAGCATTAAGCGCATAAGTCATGCCTTCGATTACTTCATCAAACAATTTTGTAATATGTTCATTCCCAGAACCACAGGAGGAAAATTGTCTTCTCCTGTATTTACCACAATAAGGCCTTGGTGAGGTAACTCAGTTCTGCCAATTTTAAAGGTAGCTTCCCAGTGGCCCACTTGAGACAAGTTGTCCATTATTAGCTATAATGTTAAGGTCAGTGGAGGTAATTTTTGCTAGCTGGTCTGTTTTCCAGTAACGTTTATATTGGGGTAGCTGGATGGTGGTAACTTGTGACTCAGTGTCGAGCAGAGCTGGAAAGGGAATTCTATCTATTGTGATTGGAATTATGGGGCGGTATCCAACATATTTTAGGCACCAGTCAGGATCATCTGCACCTATACATTCTTCTCCTGAGCGTCGGTCCTTGGCCTCAGGATTCCAGTTTAAAGGCTGGCATTCTCTTTCTATATGGCCACTACAATTGCATCTGTGGCAAATCGGCTGACTTAGGGAATCAAATCTGTCAGTAGGTCTCCTACCTGTCCGGTAGTAGTTGTCCCGGGGACTGTTGGGTGGTAACTTCCGGATAAAGAAAGAATGATCCTCTTGACTGGGTTGGTGCTTCAACTCCTTTACTTCTTTGCACAGGATTGCGAGACTTTTGGTTAGTTCCGCATCTTGACCACGAAGCTCTTCAGTAGGGTCTTGTACCTGCTGGGGAGCACACTGAATAATGACAGGTTTGGTACAGGCAGATACAGCATGTTCTTGGTTATTCACACCTTAATATGCATCCTTTGGACTCAATACTTTTATGGCAGTCTCTTTAAAATCCAAAAAATCCCTATTGGGATATTTTAGTGCCAGCATTCTCAGCTGTAACTTTGTAGAGTCAGATATTACACCGTCAATAAATTGTTCCTTTAAAATTTGATCAGCATTAGTAGCTTCAGAGGGATCAGCCTTCTTAAGGATATGCCAAGCTTCCTGTAAACTAAGGGCAAAATCTCTTAAAGATTCATGTGACTGCTGCTTTTTTCCAAAGAATCGCATCTTTAACTCTGACAGGGTTCTTGTTTCAAATATAACTCTTAACCTGTCTAGTATTTGTTCAGCAGTATTCTTTACACTACAAGGCCAAGATTTAACTTCCCTTAGTGCACTGCCCCCTAGCTGACCAAAGAGTAACTCAACTTTTTGTTCCAGGCTCACTGGGTACAATCTGAATATTGCCTGCATTTTCTCTTTAAAGTCCGTTAAAGTGTGGGGTTCTCCACTATAGCTGGGGAGCCAGGGTGCCCCAAAGTAGTAAGGCATTATTAATGGCATTGTTTGAGCCATAGCAATAGATGGGCTGCAGCTCGTCACTTCGCTCTCCCCTCTTTGTTGGGGTGCAGTGGAGGGAATTTCAGCTTAGGAAGAAAGGATGTCACTTTTCCCAGTAAAGCAGCCACTGGTATGTATGGTATGCAACAACAGCTGTGGCGCAGTACAAATTCTTTAAGGCACTAAAGACTGGCACTTCCTGAGGTAATTTTCTCACCAATTTCCCTCTAATATCAATAGCATATATCACCACTCTCTTCAGGGCATATAAGGCACAGAGGTAACATCCTGATCGTGACGCCAAAAGTTGTGGTAACCTCGTGTGGGACACGGTAGAGTCTGATGGTGGGAATAATTGTTATTGTTGTTGTTAATATTTAATCCTAAAATAACTCCGCTTCGGTGATGAACGGTCTCTTTACTGGTGATATAGATAACTATTTACAGGTGACAGCTGGTCAGTGTTTTCCGCACATACTGTGGTAAATTCAACCACACCAGACAGGCAGACCTCTGAGGGGCAGCTTTTCTTCTCCTGATGCTCTAGAAAAACTACTCACAAAATGGAGGTCGTCAACTCCCTCTATTTCCTTTCAACTCCTGTCTCCCAGCCGACCCTATCCTTCCACGCGTAGTTGGAGTTAGCTCCTCCCCCCTGCATAGGACTCCTTCCACTGCAGTCATTGGATGACTGCACAGGTGAAACTTAACCCTCTGAGTGCTGCCTGTCAGCAGGTTTTCACAATATCCTACAGTACTTAATATACATAGAAAATTACATTTGTGCGAAATACTCTATATTTCTGGTATCCCAAGAAGATGACCACTTTGTTGGATACCACACTTACATTAGGGTTTATATCTACAGCTCCAAAATATGTGATTCAGGTGAAACCACTGATGGATCCTTTCACTAACATGCGCAGAAGAGTTAATCTGACTCCATTTTTCTTCTGTTCAGTGGTTTTATTCTTTTCAAAGGTGCACAAAACTGTTTTTGACCACACTTTTGTGCACGCCTATAAGACACTTAAAAATATTTACACTGCCGGACCACAGGCCAGATGGAAGATCAAAGTGACTCAAACTTTGTCATTACAGTGAATTTTTCTTTGGGTATTTTGTTTGTATCACATTTTTAAGAAACTTATATGTAATCCCTCATGTAAGCGTTCATCCTAGAGCACAGGATAAATGTGAGCCGCATCCTACTGCGATCTTTGGGAGGCAGAATGGACAAATCAACAGCAGTTGAAGAATTGGCTTTAATACCATTTTTTGCATTGTTCACCTTACAGCATAATTTCTCAGGTCAATACGATTACAGTGATATCAGATTTATATAAGTTTTTTTTAAGTTTGACTGCTATCTCACTAAAAATAGTTTCTTACGAAATAAAGGTTTTTTGCATCACCGAATTTTGAAGGCTATAGTTTTTTTTATTCTTCTGCAGAAAGAGGGCTTGTTCTTTTTCGTATGATTTGGAATGCTCTGCTCACCATGTCATAACAAAACAACTTTATTCCTTGGGGTCAGTACAAATAAAAAAAATCCACATTTATATGTTTTTATGTTTTGCTACTTTTACACCATAAAAAACTGTTTTATAGATTAAAATAATTGTTTTTTGCATTGCTATATTCTGAGAGCTGTAACTGATATTTTTTTCTGACAGAGCAGTTTTGTGACTTGTTTTTAGCTGGAAAGGATTACGTTTTAGAGAATCCATTTTTATTTACATGCAACTTTTTTTTATCTAATTTCATTCCACTCTTTTCACAATATGATGAAAAAGCATAGTCAATTTCCGCTTTTTTTATAGTGTTTACTGACTGAGTTAACTAGTGTTACAGTTTTATAGTTCAGATCTTTTCTCCATTAACGTAAGAAAAAATGATATGGAACCAATGTAAATATACAATTTTTACATATAAATATAAATCTACATAAAATTACATATCGTAGAGTCCGAGGTTTAGCTTGAAGTAGTGTCCTTGTATTTTCAAAAAGATCAAATAAAGATAACTCCACCGTTGTCCAGTCTTAGAGGTTCCAGGAGATAGGTAATACTGACTTACAGTCCATAGTTGCCCAAAGATCTCTGTGAGGCTGGTTAACCTTCCCTTTAATCCAGGGTCACTTATCACTAGAGTTGAGCACGGTTCGTGGTTCGCGGTTCTCCAGTTCGCGGTTCGAGTGATTTTGGGGGGTGTTCTAGATCAAACTAGAACTCGAGCTTTTTGCTAAAAGTTCGGCAGCTCGAGTTACGTTCGAGAACGGTTCTATCAACAAAAGTGTGTCTTTTTACAGCTACAGTGTGCAGGGAGCCATCGCTGGCAGCCTGCGGTAAGCTGGTAACCAAGAAAAATATCGGGTATCCAAGCAAAATGCTTTGGTTAGTAACCCGATATTTGCCCTAGGTACGTGTGCAGGGAGCCGACACTTCCCCGCTGGGCTCCGCCCCCTCCTGCACGTGGCATGTACACACACACTCTCACACTCACCTGTCCCCAGCCATGCAGTCCCCGGCACTGAAGTCTTCAGCGCCAATTGGCCCCGCTAGGCTCCACCCAGTTCGCACTCCGCCGCCCGCACACATGGCCCCGCTAGGCTCCACCCACTTTGCAATACGCCGCCCGCACACATGGCCCCGCTAGGTTCCACCCACTTTGCACTCCGCCGCCCGCACACATGGCCCCGCTAGGCTCCACTCACCTTGCACTCCGCACACATTACCCCGCTTAGCCCCACCCACCTCGCACTCCGCACACATTACCCCGCTTGGCTCCACCCACCTGGCACTCTGCACACATTACCCTGCCTACCTCCACCCACCTGGCACTCTGCACACATTACCCCGCTTAGCTCCACCCACCTGGAACTCTGCACACATTACCCCGCTTAGCTCCACCCACCTGACACTCTGCACACATTACCCCGCTTAACTCCACCCACCTGGCACTCTGCACACATTACCCCGCTTGGCTCCACCCACCTGGCACTCTGCACACATTAACCCGCTTAGCTCCACCCACCTCGCACTCGGCACACATGGCCCCGCTCAACTTACCTGCAGTGATGAAGTCCCGCCCTCCCGACCTTAGCGCTGTCACTGTCCTCCATGGCTGCCGCTTCACATTTCCTCTCTCTACCGACCCGAGACTGTCACTAGCGGTGATGTCACAGGCTCCCGCGATACTTGGCTGTGAAGGCGGCGGTCATTGAAGTCAATAACAGGTCTGCTGTCAGCACTGCAGGAGATCGTCACCGCAGGTAATGTACCTCGCTCCTGACAGCAGCACTTGTCATGCCCTGCAGTGACCTGGGCTGACCTATTGATGTTAGCTCAGGTCATTGCATTGCTCTCCCAGCCAATGGGAAACATTCTGTTCTTCATTGACTGGAACAGTGACTATGGTATGGATCGTCATTGGAACCGCGTGGATTACAGCAGACCTTTATTTGTTTTTCTTTCTAATAAATTGGTGAAAGAGGGAATGTGTTGGGGAGTGTTTTTTCAAATAAAAATGTGTTTTTCGTCTATTTTTTTTTTATTACTGACTGGGTTGGTGATGTCGGGTATCTGATAGACGCCTGACCTCACGAACCCCAGGGCTTGATGCCAGGTGACATTAAAACTCTGGTATTAACCATGCATCTGTAAGCAACTGCAATGCCCTGCTCATGAGGTAAGGAACATAGTTAATCAGGAGAGCTATACTACATTTCCAAATGGAGGTTTTGATTTTATAGTTGCCCTGCTGAACGACTACCAAACATGAGAGTCCGTTATACACCACAAGTAAACACATCTAATTAGTGAGCTCTGTTGTTTAGTATTCATTCAGCTGAATAACTGGACTTAAAGGGGTATTCCATCTCCAAGATCCTATCCCCAATATATAGTTGGTGGAATAGCAATAATATCAGCAAATACCAATATTTGGAAATGTAGAATAGTTCTCCTGATTAGGCATGCCCGTACCTCATGAGCAGGGCATTGCAGCTTTGGTAGCAACACTTACGACATGGACTCTGCTGCTGTGGACCCGGGGAGAGTGGGTGCAGATTCATTGCACCCACACGCCTCACATGGAGGGTCTGCACTCCTAAAAAATGGGGGATACGTTCCCTGAGCGTGTCCCCCCATATTATAGACGGTCCAGAGTCATCGTGTGACCCTATTATCTTTTTTCCTTACAATAAATTGGTGAAAGAGGGAATGTTTTGGGGACTATTTTTTCAAATACATTTTTTTTTGTCTATTTTTTTGTTAGTACTGACAGTTTGTGATGTCGGGTATCTGATAGACGCCATGACATCACAAACTGCTGGGCTTGATGTCAGGTGACCTTACAGCTAGTATCAACCCGATTTATTACCCCGTTTGCCACTGCACCAGGGCACGGGATGAGCTGGGGTGACGCGCCAGGATTGGCGCATCTAGTGGATGCGCCACTTCTGGGGCTCCTGCGGCCTGCTATTTTTAGGCTGAGAAGTGCCAATAACTATGGCCCTTCCCACCCTGAGAATACCAGACCACAGCTGTCCTCGTTACCTTGGCTAGTGATCCAATTTGGGTGGACCCTACTTTTTTTTTTAATTATTAATATTTATAAAATATTTATAAAAAAACAGCCTGGGGTGACCTCCACAGTGGATCAACAACCACAGTAAAGCTGCCAGCTGTGGTTTTCAGGCTACAGCCGTCTGCTTTACCTTAGCTGGCTATCAAAAATGGGGGGACCCCACGTCATTTGTTTTTTTAACTAATTTTTTAAATAAAAAAAATCAATGGGCTTCCCTGTATTTTGATTGCCAGCCAAGGTAACGCCAGGCAGATGGGGGTGGCAACCCGTAGCTGTCTGCTTTATCTGCGCTGAGAATCAAAAATACCGTGGAGCGCTACATCATTTTTTTAATGATTTATTTTTACATCACTGTCATGTCAGGCAATCAAAATACAGGGAAGCCCATTTTTTTAGTTATTTAAATAAATAATAAAAAAAAATATATGCGCTCCCGCTTCATTTTTTGTATTGCTAGATAAGGGTAATCCAAGCAGCTACTGGCTGCTAACCGCCACTGCTTGGTGTTACCTTCACTGGCAATGTAAAATCCAGGGAAGCATTTTTTATTTTTTTTCCCAAAAAACTAAAAAAAAAAATTTATGTGGGCTTCGCCATATTTTTGTATGCTAGCAAGGTACAGCAGGCAGGTACGGCTGCTCCCAACCCCTGCTGCCTATTTGTACCTGGCTGGGAACTAAAAATATAGGGAAGCCCTTTTTTTAATTATTTCATGAATTTCATGAAATAATTAAAAAAAATAAAACAACATGAGCTTCGCCCCATTTTTGTATCCAGCCAAGTACAACTAGGCAGCTGGGGATTGGAATCCGCAGCACAGGTTAGCCCAAGGTTTCTAGGTGCCTCTGCTGCGAATTGCAGTCCGCAGCCGCCCCAGAAAATGGCGCTCTCATAGAAGCGCCAGCATCTGGCGCTGTATCCAACTCTTTCAGCAGCCCTGAAGCTGGGTGGCTTGCTGGGTAATAATGGGTTAATACTAGCTTTGTTTTACTAGCTAGTATTAAGCCAGAGATTCTTAATGTCAGGCACGTTTGACCCAGCCATTAAGAATCTCCAATAAAGGGTTAAAAAAGACACCACACAGAGAAAAAATACTTTAATAGAAATAAATACACAGACACACTTAGAGACTTCATGTGTATTACTCCCTCTCACCCCTCCACGATCCATGGTCTTCTGTCTTCTTTCTCCTTCAGCCCATGCAGCTCTGCTACATCAGGGCTTCACTGCATGGGAGAAAGACGCTGCTGCCGCGTGCAGAAATCATCCAGTGAGAGTGACCAAAGGCTGCCGGCTGTTAGCGGTGACTTCACAGCCGGGTTGCCATAGCAAAGGTGCTCCGATCACGTGATTCCCGGTGCCGCTATTCACTGGCTGTGACAGCCAGTCCTTGTATGTGGGCTGACTCTGTAAAGAGTGCCCCTGCAGGAACGGGGAGTTGTCCGTGTGCCAAGCATCTCGCCAGTACACGGAGAAACACAAACGATCACTGCGTACTGGAGAGATGCAGTGACAGGACCTAGGACAGGACATGACGTCTAGCCATGTGACCAGTCTGTAGCCAATGAGATAATAGACACGTGACTGGTCACATGGCTATTTTGACATCACGATAGGTCCTGCATCTCTGTTGGTTACCGGGAAGACGCAGCGATTACCGATGGAAAAGCGGCGGGAGACAGAGTGCTGGACGGATCGCGGGCACCGGTAAGTGTTATGGCAATGTTTATTAACTGTATGTGTACATTTATAATGTGTTTTCATGTGTTTGTGATTGCCTCCCATTGTTTCCTATGGGGTTCGAGTGGTTCGCCGAACCGTTTCGCCGAACCGAACTCGAACGGGGCCTCCAAGCTCGAGCCGAACCATGACCGGTTCGCTCATCTCTACTTATCACCACTTTTTATTCATTGTCCCATGAACCTCTTATGGAATTATATACAAACATCAGAAGTAAAATAGTAGTCACTCCTTCCCTCCTGTATGCTGCACCTCACACCTTTGGTGTTAGTAATTCATGCTATGCTATATTCTTGGAGCTTCTTGTGGATCGTCTGAGTTGAGTTTTGTAAATAGCTAAGAAAGAAAAAAGGAAATTAAGGGACTAATGATTTACCAACATCTTGACTTCTAAAGTTTTACCATTGTACTAACTTCTAATGTGTATCTTTTTTTTATCAATGTTTGGAATTTTAAATATTGTAAAAATAAACATTAAAACAAAAATACAAATGTTTTCTTTGTTATTTATCATAATCTGAAATGTATGTAGATATTATTTGGGTGTACTCACACGAGCATATATTCTCTACTGTGAGAGAATCGGATGGATTATGCAAATTACACTTGGCCGAAACTCTGTTCTGAGCATGACTGAGTGTCCTTTACTGTTAAATGATTCTCTTGCAGGCTCTGTTTTGCTCGTGCCCATAGACTTGAATGGATCCGTGCCATCCTATATCTGCTGCCAATTGCAGCATCAATTTGTTTTCCCATGCTGGATAGGCATGAGAAAAAAGTGCTGATCAGCACTGATCCATAATATAACATTGGAGAGAGTGCTAATGGATAAAACGTTGGATATCACTTGCCCGAGTTAAACGCTTGTTTGTATCCCATTTAGTTGGTTGCCTATGATAACTTCAAGAGGTTTCCCACTACTAGGACAACCCTTTTTGACTCCATTTGTTTCCCTCAGTTAAAACAAAAGACCAAAGACAAAAGACATTGTGATGTCACACAAGGCCACAGTCCAATCACCACGGGCTTCTAATCAACAGGAAGTGATGCTGCAGCGGCCACTCACTTCCTGTTAATTGCTCACCTGATCCAATGACAGGAAAGAGAAACAGGCAGTGATTAGACTTATGGCTCGTGTGACAACACAATATCAGATGAGCCCCGAATCACAACTACTAATATCACTGGAATGCTGCCAGAACAGGAGGTAAGTATAGGGTCTCTTATTGTAACTGTTGGAAAAGAAGTGGAATCAGAAAGGACTGTCCTAGTAGTGGACCACCCATTTTAATCATAACCATATGAAGAGAATATGTCACCACCATTTTACTACCCCCCTCAGAGCAGTATAATATAGAGACAGAGACCCTGATTCCAGTGATGTGTCACTTACTGAGCTGTTTTCTGTATTTTGATAAAATCAATGTTTTCTCTACTGCAGATCTAGCAGTTAGGGCAGAGTCAAACTTGCGTATTGCTTCTGATGCGAGAGCATTGGATGTGATATGCTAATGACCTTCAGCTCAGGCTCTCCTGTGAGCGTGAGCCGAGTATCATGCAACTGTGCTATGTTCCTGAGATCAAATCACAGCTGTGGAGGAGAGGGAGGGTTTAATCCCCCATCTCCTCCATTGTAAGCCTGTGCGTATATCGCACTGCACTTGGATGACATCCGAGAGCAGTCCGATGTTTCTCTCACACCCATAGACTTGTATGAGTGCGAATGATACGGCTCTTGCAGACAATGGCAGCATGCTACAATTTTTCCCTCAGTCTGTTTAAGGTTGAGGAAAAACTCACAGATCTGAGCTGCAGCATTGTCTTACATGGGGCCGAATGCAATTTGAGATTTTCTCACTGCACTTGTGCGAGTCATACGCAAGTGTTACTCTGCACTTAAACAGAGCTTATGAATATGCTGGACTACCTGTCAGAAGACCATGTAGTCCTCTAATAATAATCTCTTTCTGATTAATCAGTGATTTTATCAAAACTACACTAAGCAGCCCAGTAAGTGACATATCGCTGGAATCAGGGTCTCTAGCTCTACTTTATGCTTCTCTCAGATTAGGTGGCAAAAACCTGGCAACAGATTCCCTTTAACCATTTAGATGCCACAGTGAATACCTGGCAACAAGAAAACAAAGCTTTTTGGTTTGCAGAATATGGTCACACATTTTTTTTCTAAGTGCTTTACTGAGCAAAAGTAGTAAAACATAAAAAAATATATGTTTTGGTATCATTGTAAGCTTTATGATTCAGAATAAAGTTAATTAATTCAATCTTCCCTGTGAAAACTGTAAAAAGAAAGCAGAGAAAACAATCCTGCATTTTTGCTCCACCCTCCTCCCCAAAAATATTAAAAAACATAATATATTTCTTGATCTCAAAATTAGAGCCAGTAAACCTGAATTTGCCCTACAAAAACTAGAAGGCACATGGCTGCAATGATAGAAAAATTAGAAATCTGACTAACAATGTGGTGATGAAAAGTGAAAAAATAGCGGAGTCCTCAGGGCCTTGAAAAGCTCTGTCCTTAAATGTTAATATGCCGGAGATCAATGGGAAAGAAGAAAAAAGCCCATATTTGTTATTGATAACTATGTCCATTACAAATTATAAAGAAAATGGAAAATAAAAAGTTGTAGACTGAACCAGACTAATTGGTATTTATTGATCCATAAAATGTATTACTATTATCTGGCAGTGTTGTGCTAGCTTAATTCTAGTCAGCATGATAAATATATTTGTACAAGGGTTATGACTTATGGCAAGGAATGTGCGTGGCAAGTTTGTTATAGTATCAATCTTGTTTTCTCTAATCATAACTTTTCTTTTTTATAATGTAACATAAAATATGCCTTATTTATAAACTGAATTTACAGCCCAATTAAGCTAAAGAGCATAACCCTATTTTTGATTGAAAGTCTATATTGTCACATTGCATTAGTTGCTGTATAAAACTTTTATGTAGTATATATTGAAAAACAAATTGACCATATTTATTGTGTACTTAACAGAAAGTCGATAATACTATAAATAAAACTGTCCTATTTCTCAGCAATTAACATTCTATCCACAACTGTTGCGCTCTAGTGTTGAGAGAGCACTAAACTATTCGTAATTGCTGTGCTGTCAGCAAGTACTGTCCATTACTTGCATATTTGTTACGAGTAGCTAGCGCAATGTAAGTCAATGGGAAATACTCGCTAAGTAGCGAGTAACCCAAAAGTACTATTCGCTACTCGCACGAATAGTACGGCTTTCGGGTTAGTCACTACTTAGCGAGTATTTCCCACTGATTTACATTGTGCCCGCTGCTCATAACAAATATGCGAGTAGCGGACAGTACTCACTAACAGCTTACCGAATATAAATAGTTAATTACTTGCTCAACACTATTGCTTACACAAAACGCTAATTAGAAATGAGGGGATCTTTTGAAAGTTCAATTTGCAGATGAAGTAAAACCTTCCAGAAACCTAAAAGTGGTGAAATAAATAGGTGCTCTCAAGGAAAACAAACTTATTCACTGCAGGAACTTGATCTTTACCCAATAAGGTAAACCTGTAGCTAAAGGGCTGACTGGAATTCCTAAACCACAAGTCCACCTAAAGATATACAGTAGCCAGCAAGGACGTGCCGTGAAAGGTGAACATAAAGAACCCAACCTAGAATGTGATAGGGCAGACCAAAATAGGACAATGAGAAACACCTGTAGAGCAGCAAATGAAGAAGGAAACGCAAAGACAATTGGTACCATCTGCATTTGGACAGGGAAGAAAAGACAATAACCCAGTAGACAATGAACCGACTATGCAACATCAAGTCACCGGATCGAATCCACAAAGGAAGCTATGACAATGACCTTCTCATTTTCTTTCATTTTGATTAGTCATCTGACCCCAATTGAGACCCTGAAGAGCAGCTGCTAATTCCCTTATCCCACAGACAATGTAGCCAAGTCTATAGAGCATTAAAAATATGATTTTATTATAAATAGCTTAAATAGTGCTACTATCGATGTACTGCAGTGCTGGCAAGAACTTATGTACCTATTTGTTTAGTGTACAGGAGAAGCATGTGTAGTGAGGCAGCCTTATCTTTGTCTCACATAATCTGTGCAGCTTGCTCTTTATACCATAGTTTAATAATAATATAGGCTGTTTATTCAAAACAGTTTACCCAGGTTGATGAATTTTGTGCAAGATCAAAGATGATTTTTTTATTTTTTTTTATCTTTTCTTACTGCCTTTTAGAACAAAAAAATCATAGATTCTTTAAAATGCATCACATGATTTTTAGTGATGAGGGAATATATTCGGCACCAGTCATTACTCACAAATATTAAGGTATTCAGGGTATTCATTACTCGCAGAGTATTTTTTTATTCACCTCGTGAGTTCCAAGTACCCTCCTCACATGTATGGAACCTGATTTTAAGCCACTAAACATGCAGAGATTGCCTGCCAATCACAGTAATGCTGCTATCATCTTTGCTACTGGCATTACTGTGATTGACAGGTGCATGGAAAAAAAAATAAATTGAAGTGCTGTCCCCCACCTATTTGTAATAACCATCACAGGTAAAGGAGACAGCTGGGGACTAATATTCTGAGGATAGGAAGGTCCATGGTTGTTTAGCCCTGCCCAGCCTAAAAATAGCACCCAGCAGTTGAACCACAATATGATGCGCCAATTGTGATGCTTAACCCTGGTCATTCCAATTGCCCTGGTATGATGGCAAATGGGGAGAATATATGGGGTTGACGTCAACTGTGATTTGTCAAAAATCATAACTGCCATCAAGCCTTATGTTGGTAATGGAGAAATGTCTGTGAGCTGCCCCCCATTAGTAACCATGTAAGTAGAAAGAAAAAAAAACCCACAAACATATAAAAATCCTTTATTTTAAATAATAAAAAACACACACCCTCGTTCACCAATTTATGAACCCCAAAACACCCCCAGATCTATGAAGTAAATCAATATGATGTCCCATGATGATCCTTGCTCTGCTACATACAGAAGCTGCATTGATGGAAAACATAAATAATCACTGAAGCTCTTGGAAAACATTGAAGGCAGTTGGGGACCTTGGTATGAGAAGCAGTGACGTTAATTAGGTCACCAGAGTTCACCGCTGGGTTCCCACAATACCAAGTGTGACCACTGGTGAACCTGCTGCCGGATTGCCGGACTACCGGATTTTAGGACATGGTGGCACAGCAGTCCAGAAATCTGGCAGTCAGGTAATCAGTGTACAAGCTTGGTGGCTCCGCCACTGCTCTCAGTGAATTCAGCTGAACCTGCTGCCAGATTGTTGTACTGCCATGTGGCCATGCCTCACAATCCCACAAGACTGTTATCCAGCAGTGAGCTCAACTGAATTAACTGACAGCAGTGGTGGAGCCCCAAGCGTGAATGCCGGTGACCTGACTGCCGGATTGCTGGACTGCTGTACTGCCGTGTCCCACAATCTAGACAAGAAACAAGCTGTGGATATAAGGAGCACAATAGGGTCTTACCAGTGTAAAATATTGTGACTTTTTAATAGGAAAACTGCTCACTTGGAATGATTGTGAGACTCACAACCAGTGTAGAGATATATAACAGTTGCAGCCGATCCCACGTGCCAAAGGTGGAAGCAAAACAAAAACCAGGATAATTGTGGTATACTCCACATTGCTGTGCAAAGAAACACTCCAAAACATAAAAGCAATGTGGATGGTGTATTCTACGCGTTTCGAAGAGATAGCCCCTCTTATTCCTCAGGAAAATCCACAGATGTCCCACAATCTGGCAGTCTGGCCAGATTATTATTATTATCAGCAGGTTCATTGGAAGTCACACTTGGTACCATGGGAACCTTGCTGTGAACTCCGGTGACATTATTGACAGCATAGCTTCTCTCAGCTGGGTCTTTCACTGTCCCCAATATGTACCAGGAGATATATTAATTGCTTGCGTTTTGCATCACTTCAGTTTCTGTATGTAGCAGAGTCGGGATTGTTGTCGTGTGGATTACGTCAAACCTTCGAGTGTGTTTTGGGGGTTCATAAATTAGTTAAAGAGGGTGTGATTTTTTTATTGTTTAAAATAAAGGACTTTATTGTGTTTGTGGTATTTTTCTTTTTATTTACAGGGTTGGTAATGTCAGGACCCACAGACAATTATCAATCCAGGGCTTGATGGCAGCTGTGATTTTTGACAAATTACAGCTGATGTCTACCCTATATATTAACCCAATTGCCACCGCAACAGGGCAATTGGGATTAGTTGGGTTAAGCACCACAACTTTCACATCAAATGAATGTGCCAATTGTTGGGCAGCTGTGTGCTGCTATTTTTAAGCTAGAGAGGGCCCAACAATCATGGCCCTTCCCAACCTGAGAATACCAGTCACCAGCTCTCTACTTTATTTGCACTGGTTATCAAAAATAATCAGGAGCCCAGGTTGTTGTTTTAGTTAATATTTACTCAAATAATTAAAAAGAAAGTTATGGGAGAGCCTCTATTTTTGATAACCAGTCAAAATAAAGCACACAGTTGGGGCTACAGCCCTCAGCTGTCTATTTTACTTGCGCTGGTTATCACAAAGAGGAGGGTGGACGCACTTTAAAGTGGCATAATATCCTGACAATATTGCTCCCAGAAACAACCTGTGTTTCATAGATTCTTCCCCATGCTGTTCCTATTTAATTTAAGCACTTTTCTATCTTTTTCAGCAATTTTACAGCCTTGCTAAACATCCTGGGAGGGTAGGCAGAAAAATTATTTGAGTTTACCATTGACGTGCATTAGATTTGTTAATTGTGACAAATACTCAAATAGTACAAAATATTCAAACTGGATAATCCGAACCTGAATATTTCACTATTCTCCCACCACTAATTATTTTTTCAACAGCACAAAAATAAAATTAGACAGACTTTGTTTAACAACAGCAAGGTACTGAAGTACATTTGAGCAATAAATTTGCAACATATTGAAAATTTGTAAATTATTAGTTAGACTAGAAGTTCTGAATAAGGAAATCCATGTCTACAATTCAAAAAAATAAGAGTTTATACTAGGGATGATCAAACCTGGTGATGTTCAGGTTATCCGGGTTTGACTGAACTTCAGTTAAAGTTTGGTTCAGCACGTGGACTTGACCCAAACTTGACCTTGGACCACGAATCCCATGTAAGTCAATAGGGGCCCAAACTTTGGGGCTATAAAATAGTCATAGTAAGGGCTTCTGGGCTGCAAAATGGCCTTAAGAGCAGGATAACTGCCCTGCAAAAAAATGTGGATAAGGATCACATAAATAAAAAAGTGCATAGGGTCCCCTCTGTTTTGATAACCAGTGCAAATAAATCAGACAGCGGCAGGCTATAGTCCTAAGCTGTCTGATTTACCTTGGCTGGTTATCAGAAATAGAGGATACCACAAACTGTTTTTTAAATTTGTTATTTGTAAATAAATAAATCATTTAAAAAAATTCAATGTGGGGTCCTGCCTATTTCTGATAACCAGCCAAGGTAATGCAGACAGCTAGGGGCTGGTATCATCATGCTGGAAAGGCCCTTGGTTTTTTGGCTCTTGCTCCAGAAATGGTGAATCCATTGGAGGCGCCAGTTCTGGAACTTTGCACAGCTCTTTTCCATTTGCCCTGGTGCAATAGCAATCAGTGTGCTACTTTTGGGATTGATGTCAGCTGTGAAGTGATAGCTGGCATCAAGCCCAGGGGTGAGCAATGGAGAGGCATCTATCAGACACCCCCATTATTAACCTGGTAAGCATAAAGTAAAAAAAAACACACAAGCAGGAAAAAACAGTATATTTAAATATAGTTCCCTACACTGTCATTCAACAATTTATTAATTTAAAAAAAACCTTAAACTTCTGCAGTAATCAAATGGTTTATTGGCCCATGACATCCATAAACTCCTATGGAGCCTTGTTCTCAGAAGGAGGCTTCATAGGTCACTCGAAATCAGTGGCAAGCACAGAATTTCTTACACTCATGAGAACTTATGTCAGGCATTGACCATGAGTGACCTATAGAGTATTGTTCTGTGAATATTGTCAGACCGAGGCTTTGTAAGCCACTCACGATCAGTGTCAAGCATGGAATTTGTGAAAAGTGTGAGAAATTCTGTGCATGCCTCAGACCATGAATGACCTATGGCTCTTTGTTTTGATAACTAGGATTCTATGAATGTTGTGGGGCATTACACTATTGAATTATGGAGGAAATGTAAAGATTTTTAAAATTATTAAATTGGTGAACGTGGTAAAGTGAGGCAGTTTTTATAGCAAAACATTTTTTTTCTTTGTGTGCTTTTTTACTTTACACTTACCAAGTTAGTAAAACTAGTGTTTGATAGATGCCTCTCCTATTGCTAACCTCTAAGTTTGATGCCAGCTGTCAATTCACAGCTGATATCAACCCCATAGCAATTGAGAACAGCCAGGCAAAGAGCCAGAATTGCCAAATCAAATGGATGTGCCACTTCTGATGTGGCTGCAGCATACTATTTTTAGGTTGGGAAGGACCAAGTAACCATGGGCCTTCTCAGTCTGATAACACCAGCCCCCAGCTGTCTGTTCTTCGTTGGCTGGTTATTAAAATTGGAGGAACCCCACATTTTATTTAAATTCTTTATTTATTAGTAAATAATTTAAAAAAAATGGCTTTCAATCCCCTCTGTTTTTAAAAACCAGCTAATGTAAAGCAGACAGCGTAGAGCTGAAGCACAAAACTGCAAGCAAATCCTTATGCCAACAAAGTCAATGAGAAACCTGAAATATAGTGCATACAGTATCTTGAGTTTTTATTCCTTGCAGAATTGGTGCAGAAAAATCTGCAGTATGTTAATTTTTTCAGCATTGTTGCTTGTGTTTTACCCCATTAAAAGCACTGAAAACATCCATGTAAAAAAGCGCATCAGAATGCCAAAAATTCTGAAAAAATGCACGCTTTTGAGCAGCATATTTTCTTCCAAGAAATGCAGAAATAGTTGAGAAATTTCTGCAATCAAATACTTAACATGTGCACTTACCCTTACCTGTGCTGATTATCAAAAAAGGGGGAAACCCCAATTCTTTTTAAATAAATAAATAGATTTATTTAGTTCCAAGCAGAGTCCAGGCATCTTCTCCATGCTAAAAAACTCGTTGAATGGCTACACTCTAGCATTTTTACAAGCTTTATTTATTATCCAAAAAGCATCGCAGACATCCATAAGAAGTCTGTGTTCAGGTTTGAGCACCATACAATAGGTGTCCAGTACAAACCTCAAACGTTTACTGTAGTTCAGGTTCTCTCATTTCTAGTGGATACTATGTAAAGAGTAGAGATGAGCCACACCCCTAGCGTTTGAGTTCGGTTCGGTTCGTCGAACGGAAGCTCCGTTCGATGAACGTTCAATGAACGTTCGACGAACCGTTTGACAAAGCACTCGAACCCCATTGAAAACAATGGGAGGCAAACACAAACACATAAAAACACATTATACATGTACACATACAGTTAATAAACATTGCCATAACACTTACAGGTCCCCGCAATGCGTCCTGCACTCTGTCTCCCGCCACTTTACCTTCTGATAATCACTGCGTCCTCCCGGTAACCAGCACTGATGATAGGACCTATCGTGACGTCAAGATAGCATGGGACCAGTCACGTGTCTGTTATCTCATTTGCTACAGACTATATACATGGCTAGACGTCATGCTAGGTCCTGTCAGTGCACCTCTCCTGTACGCAGTGATCATTCCAGCATCTCCGTGTACCAGCGAAATGCTCTGGAACATGGTCGGCTTCCCCGTCCATGCATGTGGGCGCTCTTTACAGAGTCAGTCCACATGCAAGGACGAGATGCCACAGCCGGTGAATTGCGGCACCGGGAATCACGTGATCGGAGCACCATTGCTATGGTAACCCACCTGTCAGCGGTGACTTCACCGCTTACAGCCCGCAGCCTCTGCTCACTCACTGATTGAATAGACTGCATGGGAGCAGCAGTGTTCTTCCTCCCATGCATTGCTGTCTGATGTAACATGGGTTGAAGGAGAAAGAAGACAGAAGAACAGGATCATGGAGGGCTGACAGGGAGTAATAAACATGTAGTCTCTAAGTGTGTCTGTGTATTTATATCTATTAAAGTATTTTTTCTCTCTGGATACAGCACCAGATTATGGCGCTTATATGAAAGCGCCATTTTCTGGGGCAGCTGCGGACTGCAATTCACAGCAGAGGCAACCAGAAAGCTCGGGCCAACCTGTGCTGCAGATTCCAATCTACAGCTGCCTAGTTGTACCTGGCTCTACACAAAAATGGGGCGAAACCTATGTCAATTTTTTTTTTAATTACTTTATGAACTTCATAAAATAATTAAAAAAAGGGCTTCCCTAATTTTTTAGTTCCCAGCCAGGTACAAATATGCAGCTGGGGGTTGGGGACAGCCGTACCTGCCTGCTGTACCCGGCTAGCATACAAAAATATGGCGAAGCCCACGTCATTTTTTGGGGGGCAAAAAACTCCTGCATACAGTCCTGGATGGAGTATGGGTGGCTTTACATGCTACGATATCAGTACCGATATCGCTAGCATGTGACCTGCCCCCATCTTTTGTGCGAAACATGCATATCGCTGCCCGTCGCACACAAAATCGTGCACCCGTGTCACACATACTTACCTGCATAGCGACGTCGCTGTGACCGGCGTACCGCCTCCTTTCTTAGCGACGTCACTAAGCGGCCGCCCAATGAAAGCAGAGGGGCGGAGATGAGCTGGACGAACATCCCGCCCATCTCCTTCCTTCCGCATTGTGGCTGGAGGAGATGTTCCTCGTTCCTCCGGGGGTCACACACAGCGATGTGCACTGCTGCAGGAACGAGGAACAACAGCAAAGCGATAGTATCGATAATTGGGAGCGGACCCCCATGTCAACGAGGAGCGATTTTGGACATTTTTGCAACGATCCAAAATCGCTCCTTGGAGTCACACACTACGAGATCGCTACAGCGGCCGGATGTGCGTCACAAATTCCGTGACCCCAACGAGATCGCTGTAGCAAAATCGTAGCGTGTAAAGCCAGCTTTAGCTGAGTCTTGTAGTTCTGCAGCTGCTGTCTGCTCTCCTGCATACACTACTGATTGGAGCATGCTGAGCCTTGTCATTCTGCAGCTGCTGTCAGCTCCCTTCCATACAGACAGACAGCAGACAGCAGCTGCAGAACTACAAGGCTCAGCCTACTCCATCCAGGACTGTATGCAGGAGTTTATTGATCCACCAAAAATTTACGTGGGCTTCGCCATGTTTTTAGCTAGGTACAGCAGGCAGATACGGCTGCCCCCAACCCCAACTGCCTATTTGTACCCGACTGGGAACCAAAAATGTAAGGAAGCCCTTTTTTTTAATTATTTCATGAATTTCATGAAATAATTAAAAAAAAAAAATGACGTGGGCTTCGCCCAATTTTTGTGTGCAGCCAGGTACAACTAGGCAGCTGGGGATTGGAATCCGCAGTTCAGGGTGCCCAAGATTTCTGGGCACTGGGCACCCCTGCTGCAAATTGCAGTTCGCAGCTGCCCCAGAAAAAGGTGCTTTCATAGAAGCGCCATCTTCTGGCGCTGTATCCAACTCTTCCAGCTTCCCTGGTGACGGGTGGCTCGCTGGGTAATAATGGGGTTAGGGCTAGCTGTATATTATCAATTGTCCCTAAGCCCGAAATTCATGGTGTCACGCCAATATTAGACATGGCCACCATGAATTTCTAGTACAGATAAAAAAACACAACACACAGAAAAATATTTTTATTAGAAATAAAACAGAACACAATTAGTGACTCCATCTTTATTAAAATAAAGAACCCCCCTCCGCAGTAATTCTGGGTCAAGGGTCCCGTGCCGTCCAATCAGGATCCAATATCATCTGATCAGTTTGCTGGAAGGCAAAGCGATCAGATGATGTGTCAGGTTCAAGGGCCTGAATCATATGACACAGCAGATGATTGTACAAATGGCTTTTATACAATCAGCTGATGCATCAGTGCAAAAAACCCCCAAAAAACTACACATTTCTGTGCAGACTCCTGTCCGACAGCAGCAGCTGTTAGTTTAGCCAGCTGGGCGGTAAAAAAACGGCCTCACCTCTCGACCTATAGTGTCAGCTGATGCTGTCAGGTGACCGCATCAGCTGATCATCGCCAGGTCTTTGAGAGAGAGAAAGAGAGAGAGAAAGAAGAGAGAGAGAGAAGATAGGGAAAAGAGAGAGAGAAAAGAGAGAGAAAAGACAAGAGAGAGAGGGAGAGAGAGAAGAGAGAGAAGAGAGAGAGGAGAGAGAGAGAGAGAGAGAGAGAGGGGAGAGAGAGAGATTGAGAGAGAGAGGGAGGGAAAAAGAGAAAAAGAGAAACTGAGAATGAGAGAGAGAGAGAAAAAGAGAGAAAAAGAGAGAGAGAAAGAGAGAGAGAAAGAGAGTGAGAGAAAAAGAGAGAGAGGGAGAGAGAAGAGAGAGGGAAAAAGAGAAAAAGAAAGACTGAGAAAAAGAGAGAAAAAAAGAGCGAGAGAAAAAGAGAGAAAGAGAGAAAAAGAGAGAGGGAGAGAGATAAAGAGAAAAAGAGAGACTGAGAAAAAGAGAGAGAGAAAAAAAGAGAGAAAAAGAGAGAGAGAAAGAGAGAGAGGGAAAGAGAGAGAGAGAAAAAGAGACAGAGAGGGAGAGAGAGGGAAAAAGAGAGAGAGGGGGAGGGAGAAAGAGAGAAGAGAGGGAAGAAAGAGAAGAGAGAGAGAGGGAAAAAGAGAAATAGAGAGACTGAGAAATAGAGGGAGAGAGAAAAAGAGAGAGAGAAAAAGAAAGAGGTAGAGAGAGGGAGGAGGACAAAGAGAAAAAGAGAGACTGAGAAAAAGAGAGAGAGAGAAAAAGAGAGAAAAAGAGAGAGAGAAAGACAGAGAGAGAAAGAGAGAGAGAAAGAAAGAGTGAGAGAAAAGAGAGAGAGAGAGGGAAAAAGAGAAAAAGAGAGACTGAGAAAAAGAGCGAGGGAAACAGAGACAACGAGAGAGAAAAAAAAGCGAGAGAGAAAGAGAGAAAAAGAGAGAGAGAGGAGAGAGAGAGAAAAAGGGAGAGAGAGAGAAGAGAGAGAGGAGAGAGAGAGAGAGAAAAAGAGAGACTGAGAAAAAGAGAGATAGAGAAAAAGAGAGACAGAGAAAGAGAGAGAGAGGAGAGAGAGAGTGAGAGAGAAAGACAGACTGAGAAAAAGAGAGATAGAGAAAAAGAGAGACAGAGAAAAAGAGAGAGAGGAAGAGAGAGAAAGAGAGAAAGAGAGGGAGAGAAAGAGAGAGAGAAAGAGAGAGAGAAAGAGAGAGAGAGAAAGAGAGAGAGAAAGAAAAAGAGAGAAAGAGAGAGAGAGAAAGAGAGAGAGAAAGAAAAAGAGAGAAAGAGAGCAAGAGAAAGAGAAAAAGAGAGGGAGAGAAAGAGAGAGAGAAAGAGAGAGAGAAAGAAAAAGAGAGAAAGAGAGAGAGAGAAAGAGAGAAAAAGAGAGAGAAAGAAAGAGAGAGAGAGAAAAAGAGAGAGAGAAAAAGAAAGAGAGAGAGAGCGAGCGAGAGAGCAATGCAGCCTCATTCCGTGAACTGCTCCGATTTTTGAAGTGTGTCCCGCGGCTCACAGCTGATGTCCGGCTCCTCCCTTCAGTGCATAATTAAATTAAATTATAAGTATAAATAAATAATAATTATAATTTAAAATTAAATTACATTTTTTACTGGGATGGCCAGGACTCGAACTCGTGAACTAATGCTTCTTAGACGGGAGCTCTAACCATTGAGCCACTGGCTCTAATGAGAAACATAGGCAGATTAGGTAATCTTGACGTCTACATTGCAGAGTGAAGTCTGGTGACAGCGCGGCTCACTTCAGGTGCTACATGGAGAGGACACAGATCACTCCCTGTCATCTTCATGTAGCAGAGCTGACAGTGTCGTGTGGATTACTTCAGACCTGGAGGAGTATTTGAGGATTTTAATAAAAAGGTAAATGGGGTGGTTTTTGTCTTTTATTCCAAATAAAGGATTTTTCGTTGTGTGTGTTTCTTTACTTTCACTTAATGTTTAATCATGGAAGGTATCTCGGGGAGACGCCTGGCATGATTAACTCCTTATTACCCCAATTGCCACCGCACCAGGGCAATTCGTGATGAGCTGCGTAGAGTCCCGGGACTGCCGCATCTAATGGATGCGGCAATTCCGGGCGGCTGCCTGCTGATATTGTTAGGGTGGTGGGGTCTCCATAATGTGGTGCTCTCCATCCTGGCAAGACCAGCCTCCCGCCATGTGGCTTTATCCTGGCTGGTATGAAATAGGGGGGGAACTGAATTTTTTTTTTATTTTTATTATTTTTTATTTATTTATTTTACTGCACGATATAGACCCGCCCACCGGCGGTTGTGATTGGTTGCAGTGAGACAGCTGTCACTGATCGTGGGGGTGTGTCTGACTGCAACCAATCATCGGCGCTGGTGGGTGGGGAAAGCTAATTGAATAATGAAGCGGAAGCCATTTTCAAAAGAAGAAATGCCGCTGGATATTTGTGACAGTCATGCAGCGAGACGCCCATGATCGGTGAGTATGAAAGAGAGAGGAATTGTGCTGGGGACGCAGGATGCATGCAGAAACGAAAGGTGCGCACATACTTACTGTGAAAAGCCAGGCTTTTGGTTCTCGAACCGTTCTCGAACGTAACTCGAACTGCCGAACTGTTAGCAAATCGTTCGAGTTCGTCGAACGACTCGAACACCCCCCAAAATCACTCGAACATGAAATTGCCAAACCTCGAACGTCGCTCATCTCTAGTGAAGAGTAGAGATGAGCGAACCTGAAAAGTAAAGTTCATTACTCGTATTGAACACCCATTTTGTAAAAAAATCAGTGTTTGAGTGAGGGTTCTCTACATATGCTGACCATTCGCACAAATGTTACTCTGCTCAGGTGCCCTTGTTGTTGGGCCCAGTGCGAGCAGTGCAAAATATATGAACAACTTGCACTGGGGATAACAAGAGCATTATCGAATGTAGTGTGCACCAAACAAAAAAAATGGAAAAACCTCACCCACCCTCTCCTGGAAGTGATCTGTTTGTGGCTGGCTGCATGTGGGCGGAGAGTTGACCTGCCAATCAGAGACTTCCACTGCGGTTCAGGTGAAGTCCAGATCCATAACCAAACTGCAAACCACCAAACTGAATTTCAACGGGTAGACTCGACTCTAAACATTAGTTAAAAAAATGCACAAATTAACTACGAATAAGGCACAAATGAAAGTCACTACATAGAATAGATTTTACTGCAGAAAAAAAATACAAACATAATGATAACTGCACTATATTACAGAAATGTGAGTATACCCCTCACATTTTTGTAAATATTTTGGTATATCTTTTCATGGCACAAAATTGAAGATATGACACACTTAATACAAGGTAAAGTAGCTAGTGCGAAGCTTGTATAAATAGAAATTACGTGTGCCCTCTAATTAACTGTACAAACCAATGGCAAAAAAAGGAAGAACACCGAAAAGCATGACTGCCTTTAGCTTCAACCAGTACCTTAATTCCCTTGGACATGGAGCTCACAAGAGCCTCGCAGATTGCCACTGGAATCCACCTCTACATCTCTATGATAACATCACGAAGTTGGTGCATGTTAGAGACCTCCACCTTTCATTTGAGGAAGCCACACAGATGCCCATTAAATTTCATGATGTGACTGCAGATGTCATGCCAGGTACGAGAGGGCTCTAGGTGAGGCCTGCAACACACATCCGTTTAAAACGTGCGTGTTTGGTCCATTTCCATACATACCGGAGATACGACCAAACGTGCACATATGTTTTTTATGTTTAAAGGCACACGTGCATGTTATTTGATCTTCCGTGTGTTCGTGTGCGTCCCACATTTTTTGCTCCATTTGGCACGGAAGCATGTTCATTTTTGGGACGGAGCATGCACACTCGGACATAATGTTAGCCTATGGGAGTCCAAATAAAACGTTCCTTGCACAGATGTGTGGTTATATTGTCCATGAGAAATGTCCGTGTGTGATGCAAAATGTCGTTACTACATGTCGGAGGACAGAGTAGCGGGATGAGAATGAACTCGGGAGAACTTCACCCGACTTCATTGTCATGCCACGGCTCTGTCTGTGTGCCGTGTACTGATTAGCGGTCACCTGTGAAGGATTCACCGGTGACCGCTAATCCCCCGAGGGACTGAAGTGTCACACCCTCTCTCATACTCACCGATCCCCGATTACCGGCACTGCACGGCGTTCACACTGCTCCGGCGGCTTTTTCTAATTTGAAAAAGCCGGCCGCTCATTAAACAATCTCGTATTCCCTGCTTTCCCCGCCCACCGGCACCTATGATTGGTTGCAGTGAGACATGCCCCCACCCTGAGTAACAGGTGTCTCACTGCACCCAATCACAGCAGCCGGTGGGCGTGTCACTATGGAGTATAGAAATAAATAAATAATTTAAAAAAACGGCGTGCGATCCCCCCAATTTTAATATCAGCCAGATAAAGCCATATGGCTGAAGGCTGGTATTCTCAGGATGGGGAGCTCCACGTTATGGGGAGTCCCCCAGCCTAACAATATCAGTCAGCAGCCGCCCAGAATAGCCGCATACATTAGATGTGACTGTTCTGGGACAGTACCCGGCTCTTCCCGATTTGCCCTGGTGCGTTGGCAAATCGGGGTAATAAAGAGTTATTGGCAGCCCATAGCTGCCACTAAATCCTAGATTAATCATGTCAGGCGTCTCCCGGAGATACCTTCCATGATTAATCTGTAAGTTACAGTAAATAAACACACACAACTGAAAAATCCTTTATTAGAAATAAAAAACACAAACACATTCCCTGGTTCACCAATTTAATCAGCCCCAAAAAGCCCTCCATGTCCGGCGGAATTCAGAATGGTCCAGCGTTGCTTCCAGCTCTGCTGCATGAAGGTGACCGGAGCAGCAGAAGAAACCGCTGCTCCTGTCACCTCCACGCAGTAAATGAAGAGAGCCGCGTGATCAGCTGAGCTGTCACTGAGGTTACCTGGACACAGCCAAGATAACACGCACAGCTGATGGCTGCTGCTTGTAGCCTTTTGCTTTATATGTGCTGGGTATCAATAAATGGTGGACCCTATGTCATTTTTTCTAATTGTTTATTTATTTTTACACTGGACAACACATCCTTGAAGCTGGCACAATTGGAGTCTGACAGCAACCAATCATAGATGCTGCAACAGTTGGTGGGCAGGAGAAGAAGTGAATATGCATGAGGGTTAATGATCGGACCAGGAAGTAGTGTGACAGCCATGTGACAATTATAATTGTCCTGTTTTAATCGCTATTTTTCTTCCTTTTAACTATTTGTTTGCAGACGCAAGATTTCAAAGTAGGACCTACATGTCAGAGGCGGACTGTAATGTTACTAGGCAGCGAAAAGGATTCTAATGAAGTGCAGAGGCAGGGCTACCTTTTGGGCAGCAAACACCCAATAGCCTAGAAGAACTCCTTAGCATAACGTGATAAAGTAAAAAACCAAAGCCGTAGCAGATGAAAACAGGGAATAAACTGCAATATAACCCTTAGAAACAAAACCCTGCTAAAAATAACTTTTAATAAATGTAATTAAAAGATCAAGCCCCTAACACAAACCATTTAAAAAGACTGGATAGAGCCCTCCAATGAGTAGGTACACATGTATATGCAGTATGAAGACACAGTGTGCAGAAAAAAACAGTGTGCAGAAAGAACAATTACTGATGTGGTTAATCAGTTGTATTGATTAGATGGAGAAAATGTAACCACATAAGGATAAATAAAAGCCTATAAAGAATGAAGCTGGTAGTCTCTAGTTGTCCCTACCTAACAATAGAGGGTATAAAGCCCTAACTGTTTTTGGCGCCCCCCATTCACCGTCGGGAAGCCTTAGAGCAACCCTATACAGTCCTGCACAGACTAAATACCTCACATAGGATGATAGAAATAAACGGGTACTTATCTTAGAGCGATCAGTCCCATTTTTCCTAGACTCCCATATTAAAAAATGGATTCACCAGTATCAGTTATTTAACAACAAACAAAAAGTTGTGTTTGCACTACTTTTTCCCAAATGGATCTCTGCAGGATGCGTTCTAACGGATGATTACAGGACATGTGAACTTAGCCTAAATCACTTGGAGGAGTTTGCCTCTTAATCAATTCAGTACATCTTTCAGATGCCCTGCACTACAATAAGAATGGTGCTCATGTCATGGACTGAAGTATATTTTTGTTACGATTTATGCCATTTATGATTTTTGTGCATAAGTTTTGATGAGTTTAATTACTGTGTTTTCCATGCCCAATATGACAAAGGACTTTTCAAAAAGTTGTTTGAACAAGCCAGGACAACCAAAAGTTGAATTAAAATTTTACATAAGGCTAAGTTTTGTTGGATTTTAGTGTTACTCTAGAATTTTGGTGTAAACTGTTTACAAAATTGGGGCATTAGAGAAAAATTACAAGGAATATTTAGGGCGTATGTAGAATATTTATTGTAAAAACTTGTGCGATTGTTCAGTTCATGTGCTTGTCACTGAAATAGTCGTACTCCGATGAACGAAACAATTCTTCAAACATAAAAAAATTCTAACATTGTTTGTAAAGGAGTTTTTGTATATACTGTATGTCCTAAAATACTATATAGCAGCTGAAAGGAAATTATAATTGAAACAAGTAATTTTATTGGGAGAGAAAGAGGCATTTTTTAATAAGATTTATTACTTAGTTTATTATCTTTCCTTATGTTATTGATTTTTTAAAAAGTGTCTTAAAAATGACTTAGCTCAATATTAATGTTTATCTTGAATAAATAAATTATCACTTATGGAGAAGATTTGATCTGAAGCCTAAACAAATAACAGAATGGTGTAAAGATTGGTTGTGAAGAACTTCCTTGGATTAAACTTTATATATACACTGCTCAAAAAAATAATGGGGACTAGTGATGAGCGAGTATGCTTGTTACTACTCGGTACTCGCACGAGTATCACTGTACTCGGGCTACTCGGCGGGTACCGAGTAATTTCGCAATACTCGTGCTGTACTCGTGGTCTTCATCCCTGCATGTTGGCGCTCTTTTGAGAGCCAGCCCTCATGCAGGGCTTGGCTGACAGACCACTGCAATGCCACAGCCCTGTTAGTTGTGGAATTGCAGTGATTGGCCGGCCTGCACAGCATGACCGAGCCTTTATACCGGCGGGCACGCTGTGCTCTGCATACAGCCATCTCATATTCCCTGCTTTCCCCGCCCACAGGCGCCTATGATTGGTTGCAGTGAGACATGCCCCCACGCTGAGTGACAGGTGTCTCACTGCACCCAATCACAGCAGCCGGTGGGCGTGTCTATACTGTGCAGTAAAATAAATAAATAAATAATTAAAAAAACCGGAGTGCGGTCCTCCCCAATTTTAATACCAGCCAGATAAAGCCATACAGCTGAAGGCTGGTATTCTGAGGATGGGGAGCCCCACGTTATGGGGAGCCCCCCAGCCTAACAATGTCAGTCAGCAGCCGCCCAGAATTGCCGCATACATTATATGCGACAGTTCTGGGACTGTACCCGGCTCTTCCCGATTTACCCTAGTGCGTTGGCAAATCGGGGTAATAAGGAGTTAATGGCAGCCCATAGCTGCCACTAAATCCTAGATTAATCATGTCAGGCATCTGCCCGAGATACCTTCCATGATTAATCTGTAAATTACAGTTAAAAAACACACACACACGAAAAATCCTTTATTAAGGCTGGGGGGCTCTCCATAACGAGAAGACCAGCCTTCAGTTGTATGGCTTTATCTGGCTGGTATTAAAATTGGGGGGACCGCACGCCGTTTTTTTAAATTATTTAATTATTTATTTCACTGCACAGTATACACACACCCACTGGCTGCTGTGTTTGGGTGCAGTGAGACACCTGTCACTAAGCGTGGGGGCATGTCTCACTGCAACCAATCATAGGCGCCAAAAAGCAGGAAAGCAGGGAATACGAGATTGTTTAATGAGCGGCCGGCTTTTTCAAAAGAGGAAAAGCCGCCGGAGTTTAGTGAACAGCAGTGCAGCGCCGCGGCAGTGATCGGGGAACGGTAATTAAGAGAGAGGGGGGAGAATGACCAACAGACTGTGAGAGGGGGACAGACAAGACAGAGAGAGACAGACAGAGCGAGACCGACCGACGGGAGATAGAATGAAAAAAAAAAATGACCGACATCGCTAGTAAAAAGCACAAAACGTGCGTTTTGGACATCGGAGTGCCACACAATGTTTTACGTAAAATCTTTCATGTATTAATCTCAAAAAGTAACATACACCAGCTCTATCTCACTATTGGGTATGTGCCCTTAACATTTCCGCCATGAAAATTCATTTTGGTGTCATTTTGGAAGGTTTTCTGGTGAGTCCGTAAAAATGGCGTAAAACTCGGACAAAATTGTTCACAGCTGTGACTTTTGAGTGATAAATGCTTCAAGGGGTCTTCCCCATGCTGTTGCCATGTCATTTGAGCACTCTTCTGAGACTTTTGTGACATTTTTAGGGTTTCTACATGCTGCCGGGGGTCATTTCAGAAAAATACTCGGGTCTCCCATAGGATAACATTGGGCTCGGTGCTCGGGCCGAGTACACGAGTATCTTGGGATGCTCGGCCTGAGCCTCGAGCACCCGAGCTTTTTAATACTCGCTCATCACTAATGGGGACCTTAAAATATCACATCCTAGATCTCAATGAAGGAAATATTCTGGCTGCAAATCTTATTCTTTACATAGTGGAGTGCATTAGAACAATAAAACATAAAAATGATATTGTAAATCAAAATTAATATCCCATGGAGGTCTCGATTTTGAATAATACTGGAAATCAAAGTAGAAAATTAAATTACAGGCTGATCCAACTTCAATTGATATGCCTCAAGACAAGAAAATGTGGCTCAATAGTGTGTGTGGCCTCCATGTACCTGTATGACCATCCTACAATGCTTGGGCATGCTCCTGGGGGATCTGCTCCCAGACCTGGATTAACCCCTTCACGACCTTTGACGGATATATCTGTCATGGAGTGTGTGACGTTAAGCCCCGCCCCCTTCTGCGGGCAGGATATGGCGATCCGCGCACATATCATCTGTTTTCAACAGCTGACATATGTGCCTGCATGATATGAGAGGAATCGCATTCCACCGGTAACATTAACCCCTTACATCTCGCTGCCAAAGTCTGGCAGCGAGATGTATATACTCGCAGTCATTATTTTCACTTACCGTCGCCCCCACCGGAAGTCACGTGAGTGATCACGTGACTTTCGGTGGTTGCCATGGTAGCACCCAGAGGCCAGTGAAGCAGGAAGTGACAATATCTGCTGTTTACAGTTTAGTGCAGAGCTATCAGATTGCTGATCGCTATAGCCCCCTAGGAGGACTAGTAAAATAAAAAAAATAGTTAAAAAAAGTTTTAAAAAATAAAAATAAAAAAAAATCTAAAAGTTCAAATCACCCCCCTTTCCCCCATTGAAAAATAAAGGTTTTAAAAAAAAATAAATATACACATATTTGGTATTGCCACGTTCAGAAATGCCCGATCTATGAAAATATAAAATCAATTAATCTGATTGGTAAACGGCGTAGTAGCAAAAAAATTCCAAACGCCAAATATACGTTTTTTGGTCACCGCAAGTTTTACGCAAAATGCAATAACAGGCGATCAAAACGTAGCATCTGCGCAAAAATGGTACCAACATCACCAAACGTCGTTAAAAACGTCAGCTCGAGACGCAAAAAATAAGTCATCAATGAGCCGTAGATCTAAAAAAAATGAGAACATTACGGGTTTTGGAAAATGGCGCAAAATGTACGCCCCTTTTACTGGACAAGCTTGTGAATTTTTTTTAACCCCTTACATACAAGTAAACCTATACATGTTTGGTGTCTACAAACTTGCACCAACCTCAGGCATGATACCCACACATCAGTTTTGCCATATAGTGAACACGGTGAATAAAACATCCCAAAAACTATTGTGCCATCACACTTTTTTGCAGTTTTTCCACACTTTGAATTTTTTTTGCTATTTTCCAGTACACCATATGGTAAAATGTATGGTTTCATTTAAAAGTACAACTTGTCCTGCAAAAAACAAGCCCTCATGTGGCAAGATTGACGGAAAAGTAAAAGAGTTACAGCTATCGGAAGAAGGGGAGCAAAAAACAAAAACGCAAAAACAGAAAGGGGTTAAACCATTAGTCAACTACTGGACAGTCTGGATGCAACATGGCATTGTGGGATGGAACAAGACATGATGGTCCAGATGCTCTCAATTAGATTCAGGTCTGTGGAATGGGCAGGCCAGTTAATAGCATCAATGCCTTTATCCTACAGAAACTGCTTACACACTTCAGCCACATGAGGTCTAGCGTTGCTATGCATCAGAAAAAACCCAGGGCCCACTGCATCTGTATATGGTCTCACCATGAGTCTTAAGGGTACTTTACATGCTGCAACATCGCTAGCGATCTCATTAGCGATGTGAAATTCTAGATCGCAAGTGCGATCTTTCGAGAGCGCACATAGGTCATTTTTCGCATGTGCGATCTCAAAAGATCGCACTTGCAATCTAGAATTTCACATCGCTAATGAGATCGCTAGCGATGTCGCAGCGTGTAAAGTACCCTTAAGGATCTCATCCGAGTTCCTAATGGCAGTCAGGGTACCTCTGACTATCACTTGGAGGGCTGTGCGGCCCTTCAAAGAAATGCCACCCCACACCATTACTGTCCAACTACAAAATCAGTCATCCTGGAGGATGCTGCAGGCAGCAGAACGTTCTCCAATTCATCTCCAGACTCTGTCATGTCTGTCTCATGTGTTTGGTGTGAACCTCACAGGTAGTCAATGTCAAATCTACCAATCTTGGTGTTCTCTGGCAAATGCCAATCACTCTGCATAGTGTTGGGCTCTAAATCCAACACCTACTTTTGGATGTCGGTCCCTCATACCACCCTGATGGAGTCTGTTTCTGACAGTTTGAGCACACACACATGGATATTAGTGGCCTCCTGGTGGTCATTTTGCAGGGCTCTGACACTGCTCTTCCTGCTCCTCCTTACACAAAAGAGAAGGTAGCGGTCCTGCTGCTGGTTTGAGGTTCTCCTACTGACCCTTCCATGTCACCTGGTGTACTGGCCTGTCTCCTGGTGTCTGCTTCATGCTCTGGACTGTGCTAACAGACACGACTAACCTTCGTGCCACAGCTCACAATGTTGTGCTATTCTGGTTGAGCTGCACTACCTGAACAATTTCTGTGGTTTGTTGCCTCATGCGACCTCTAGGGGTGAGAGCAATTATAAAATGCAAAAGTGACAAAACAACAGCCAAAAAGAATTTGAACAGAGGTCTGGTCTGTGGTGACCACCTGCAGAACTACTCGTTGAAATTGGTTAAAGGATTTCACCAGCACAAAACTCCAGGCATTTTGTTCTTTAAAATAAAACTTCCTTTATTTTCTTATCATTAAAAAGTCCATGCTATGGTGGTCAAGCCCATGTCAGAGAGGACGCGTTTCGAACATCCAGTTCTTATTCAGTCTCCTTTATATTGGTGTCTTGCTAATTGCCGATCATTTCTACTTGTTTTTTATTCCATTTGCACAACAGCAGGAGAAATTGATTCCCATTCAGTGTTGCTTCATAACTAAACAGGTTGATCTCACATAAGTGTGATTGATTGTGTTGTTTAGGTGTTCCATTTATTGTTTTGGAGCAGTGTATATTTTTAATCTCCTTTTAACAACTTTTTTTATACATTCATCAGTAAAAAAAAAAAAGAAATCAAGATTAACAAGCCATAAGGTTATTATTCAAATCAAGGAAGAAACACTGCTGGTAAGATCTGCAAATGATCACATTTTCTATTATGTAGCTCCAATCAGCATGAAGTGCATGAAGATAGATCAATTGTTTTTTACTCACATAAAACAATCAGAACAAGTCTTGTGTGATGCTTGTGCAATGCAAAATGTGCTTCAATGTGCCAGTAATCGGCACCAGTCACAAACTGTGAGAGGCACCATCTTACATACAGTAATCGGCACTTGTTGCAAATTGTGGGGGACAGAACTAAAAGGGCTTTACACGCTACGATATCATTAATGTTTTATCGTCGGGGTCACGTCATTAGTAGAGTTGAGCGCGGTTCGTGGTTCATGGTTCTCCAGTTCGCGGTTCGAGTGATTTTGGGGGGTGTTCTAGATCGAACTAGAACTCGAGCTTTTTGCTAAAAGTTCATTAGCTCGAGTTATCTTCGAGAACGGTTCTATCAGCAAAAAGCCTAGCTAATTACTAGCTGGCTTTTCACTGCAATAGTGCAAGTCACTCTGTGTGACTCACACTATTATGAAATTTCAGCGTATAGTGTGCGGGTGCTGCGCGTTCAGTTCCCTGCTGCAGGGATAATGGCGATCGCCATTTTTTTTTTCTTCCTTCCCTAAGCGCGCGTATAGTGGGGCGGGCCAGCATGTCAGCCAATCCCAGACACACACACAGTTAAGTGGACTTTTTGCCAGAGAAGCAAGGGCATGTGTCATAGGCTGTCCATGTCACATGTCCTTCCATTATAAAAACGGACATTTTGTTCCACCACGGCATTATCTGCTTCTGCGTCTGGGTGTCATTCACCTCTCATGCAGCTCCTGTCGCCGGTCCTGCTGTGTACGCTATACACACAGCGTTTACAGATTAGGGACAGAATTTTATTTCAGCCCTTTTAAGGGCTAATTACAGCTGGCTCAGAGCCATAGGTGACAGTCAGGTCTGTGGAAATGCTTTTTACAGCTACAGATAACAGCGTCTGTGTAGCTAAGCTCAGGGACTTCCTTGCTGCATTTCACCATTAGGAGGGATAGAAACTGAGGCTTCCTTTCCTCTACACTGACCCACAACCTGGCCACTGTACCCTCCTGCACTTTTTAGCAAAGCCATTTTAATTGCAGAGTGCTGCCAGTTAGTGCCATCCAAAGAGTGGCTGCTGTCCTCCATTATTGTGGCACTTGTGCCAAGCAAGTCCCACCACCTCTGCATTCTCCCCTCCTGCACATTTTTGCAAAGCCATTTTAATTTGAAATAGTGATGCCAGTTAGTTGCATCATAAAAGTGGCACTTGGACTTCATTAGTGTCCCACTGGTGCCAAGAAATTTCCAGCACCTCTGCATTGCACCCTCAAGCTCATTTTTACTAAGCCATTATAATAGCAAACACTGAGGAAACTTAGTGGCATTCAAAAAGTGTCTGTTAGACTACATTAGTGTCCCACTGGTGCCAAACAATTTCCAACACCTCTGCATTGCACCCTCAAGCTCATTTTTACTAAGCCATTATAATAGCAAACACTGAGGAAACGTAGTAGCATCCAAAAAGTGGCTGTTGGACTTCATTAGTGTCCCACTGGTGCCAAGCAATTTCCAGCACCTCTGCATTGCACCCTCAAGCTCATTTTTACTAAGCTATTATTATAGCAAACACTGAGGAAACTTAGTGGCATCCAAAAAGTGGCAGTTGGACTTCATTAGTGTCCCACTGGTGCCAAGCATTTTCCAGCACCTCTGCGTTGCACCCTCCTGCTCATTTTTACTAAGCCATTATAATAGCAAACACTGAGGAAAATTAGTGGCATCCAAAAAGTGGCAGTTGGACTTCATTAGTGTCCCACTAGTGCCAAGCAATTTCCAGCACCTCTGCATTGCACCCTCAAGCTCATTTTTACTAAGCTATTATTATAGCAAACACTGAGGAAACTTAATGGCATCCAAAAAGGGGCAGTTGGACTTCATTAGTGTCCCACTGGTGCCAAGCATTTTCCAGCACCTCTGCATTGCACCCTCCTGCTCATTTTTACTAAGCCATTATAATAGCAAACACTGAGGAAACTTAGTGGCATCCAAAAAGTGGCTGTTGGACTTCATTAGTGTCCCACTGGTGCCAAGCAATTTCCAGCACTTCTGCATTGCACCCTCAAGCTCATTTTTACTAAGCTATTATAATAGCAAACTGTGCTGCCAGTTTAAGGACCATAGTTGCATTGTCAGGGATAGTCAGTGTTGTTTCTTCTGCTGTCAATAAAGCTAGACCACCTCTGCAATCTACACCCCCTTTCAATTGTTACTACCACATTTTAAGTTGACAATCTTGTCGCAATCAAAATGAGTGGTAAAATGACAGATGCGGGTGGAAAGGGGAACAGGCGTGTTGGAAAAGGAAAAAAAGTTTGTGTCCGTGGGGAAGGTGGGAAAGCTCCATTAAAATCTGCTGAAGATAGGCCATCTTCCAGCAAAAGTAAGATGTCTACTACTTTCTGTGGACAATCCGATGTGCTCCCTTTTTTACGGACACGAACAACTAGAACAAAGGTAGATGATGCCCAAAAAAAGAACATGCTTGAATGGATATCAAGTGCTCCAACAAGTGCCCTCTACTCCACCTCAACTACCGCATCCAAAAAAACCCAGTCCTCGGAGTTGTCATCCCAATCACACTTGCTTTCTCCCAGCTCTGAAGTCTCCATTAACCCTGCACAGTATGGTGGAACAGAGATGGCTGAGTCTGCAGAGCTGTTCAGTCACACTATAACCTGGGAATCAGAAGTCTGCTCCAAGCTACAGTGAGTACAGACCAGGAAATGGTCTGCAGTGATGCCCAGAACCTTTGTGACTCAGATTCAGGCCGTGATGACCAAGTGTCTGAGTATAATGTTGACCCTTATTCACAAACTGTAAAACCTGTTGTTATAGACAATGAGGAACATACTGATGACGATGAGACGCAGATACCAGATAGGGATGACAACTTAAATATTCGGTCAGGGCAGGAAGAGGCTCGGTCTGAGGGTGAGGGGAGTGCAAACACAACGCTTGATGGGGAAGTTCTAGATCCCACCTACTGTCAACCCACAGTCAGGCACTCGAGGAGGTCAACAGAGGCGGTGGAGGAGGATGCAACTGATGACGAAGTTACCTTGCGCCTTCCAGGACAGAGTCGGAGGACTGGAAGCACGTCTAGAACTGCATCCTCAGCCATAACTCTGCCTCTGAGCACTAGTCAGGGTGGCTCAGCAGGTTGCAGGTCCTCTAAGCCTTGCCTAGCCTGGTCCTTTTTTGACCTTGCAAAGGATTGCCCAAATCATGTGATCTGTAAAAATTTGCGGGAATCTGTTAGTAGAGGCAAAAACCTCAGCAGTTTGACAACTTCTTTCATGAATCGTCACATGACTAAATATCATATTTCCCAGTGGGAAGCTCACCGTGCAGCAATGCGGCCTAGCGGAGCGGACCATCCACCGCCTGCCCCTTCCAGTGAATTTGCACGCTTTTCATCTTCTAGGACTGTGGGGACAGCTGTCACACCTGTCACACAACTTCCCCCACTGTAACCACAACAGGCAGTTTGCTTGGTAGGTCATCAGTTAGTTTGGAAGGGGAAAAAAGTGCATGTGTACAGCTCTCTCAGACATCGATAGCACCAACGTTGGATGAAGGCAACATCATGTCTACGCCTGCACTTTCCTCACAAACCTTCATTTTTCCAGGGACACCCTACTCACCACCATCTACACACAGCAGCCAAATCTCTGTCCCTCAGATGTGGACAAATAAAAGGTCATTTCCTGCAAACCATGACAAAGCTAAGAGGTTGACTTTATCCCTCTGTAAGCTCTTGGCTACCGAAATGCTGCCTTTCCGCCTGGTGGACACACAGGATTTTCGAGACCTTATGTCTGTCGCTGTGCCCCAGTACCAGATGCCCAGTCGCCACTACTTCTCTATGAAAGGTGTGCCTGTGCTACACCAGCATGTTGCACACAACATTACAGCTTCCTTGAGAAACTCTGTGTGTGAACGGGTGCATTTCGCCACCGATAGTTTGACCAGTAAATATGGACAGGGATGTTACATGTCGCTGACTGGGCACTGGGTAACTATGGTGATAGATGGTGAAGGGTCTGCTGCACAAGTCTTGCCGAACCCACGACTTGGGCATCAATCCTCTGTCTGTCCAAGTTCTGCCACTGCTTCTGCCTCCTCAACCTCATCTGGGTCCTCCACCTCCGCCCCAAGCCTGCCTGGTCAGGCCACCAGCGTTGTAACTGCGCAGAATGAGTCACGCACCCCTCATATCTATGCTAGCAGCAGAGCGCAACGGCATCAGGCGGTCTTTATCAAGATAAAGACCGCCTGATGGTCTCCGATCAAGGACCTATGCACCCTTCTGCACAGTTTCGACATGGCGATGAATATGTTTAGCGCTGACAATGCCATTATCAGCATGACAATTCCAGTCATTTACATGCTGGAGCACACGGTAAAAATTATTCGGAGTCATGGGGTGGGAGAACAGGAAGAGGAGGAACTACAGGAGGATTCATATGCGCAAGGGACAACAACATCACCAAGGTTCAGACGTTCATCATCGCCAAGGCGGCAGGCATGGGACCATGGGGGATAGGGATCAACAAGGGTGCATGGTAGCAGGCGAAATGTTGAGGAAGGTGCAGGAGATCATGAAGAAATGGAGGAAGAACTGTCCATGGACATGGAAGACTCAGCGGATGAGGGAGACCTTGGTCAAATTTCAGTTGAAAGAGATTGGGGGGAGATGTCAGAGGAATAAAGAACGGTTAGCACCTCTATGCCACAAACACAGCGTGGACTTGGTCCGCATTGCTGCGCAAGACACATGAGCGCCTTCTTGCTGCACTACCTCCAACATGACCCTCGTATTGTCAAAATTAGAAAGTGATGATGACTACTGGCTTGCCACACTATTAGATCCCCGGTACAAGTCCAAATAATTCCAGCCATAGAAAGGGATGCACGTATGCAGGAGTATCAGCAAAAGCTGTTACTCAATCTTAGCTCGGCTTTTCCACTAAACAACCGTGATGCACGGAGTGAATCTCCCAGTTGTAACTTGACAAACATGGAACGGTCTCGTCATCTTCAACAGTCTACCCGTACCAGCAGCACCGTATCTGGTGCTGGTAACAGTAATTTTATTGAATCTTTTAATAATTTTTTAGACCATCCTTCGCAAGGCCACCAGAGACAACAAGTCTGACACATAGTCAACGGCTGGAGAGGATGATACAGGAGTATCTCCAAATGAACATCGATGCCATGACTTTGCAAATGGTGCCTTGCTCATTTTGGGCTTCAAATCTTGAAAAATGGCTAGAGCTCTCCACTTACGCCTTGGAGAGCTTGTCGTGTCCAGCAGCCAGCGTTGTCTCTGAACGTGTCTTCAGTGCTGCTGGGTGTGTGCTGACAGATAAGCGCACGCGTCTGTCCAGTGACAATGTGGATAGACTAACACTCATCAAAATGAACAAGTCATGGATCCACAAGGAATTTACTACCCCTGTGTCATCCTGGGGAGAGTAAATGCTTTTGGATTTGGAATGTGCTTGATGCAAATCTACCTGTGAAGTGTACAACTAGGGCACAAGTGCTGCCACTGATGGGGTGTCTGTGTGGCACCATTTTTGGAAAAAAGAGAGACTCTGCTTGGAGTAACCCTTGCTGTGTTTTTAAAAAGGAGCCAAGATGAACAAGTCATGGTTCAGCAAAGACTTTGCTACCTACCCCGGTGTCATCCTGGGGACGGTTAAGGATGGCATATTTTTGAATGTGCTTGATGCAAATCTACCTGTGAAGTGTACAACTGGGGCACAAGTGCTGCCACTGAAGGAGTGTCTGTGTAGCCAAATTTTTGGAAAAAAGGGAGACTCCGCTTGGAGTCAACTTGCGGTGTTTTACATGATTTTAGAAGGGCATGCCATGCCTATATCTGTGTCTCATCCTCTTTTTCCCCTTAACGCTGTTTTGTTTTCGCATGAGAATTTGTTCTTGTCAGTTTCCCATGTGTTTGTGTTGTGAGTTGTTTGTCACCTTTTGGACACCTTTGAGGGTGTTTTCTGGATGTTTTTATGTGATTGCCTCGCATTGTTTTCTATGGGTTCGGTTCGCCGAACCGAACTCGAACTAGACCTTCGTTCGACAAACCAAGCTCGAGCCGAACCGCGACCGGTTCGCTCATCTCTAGTCGTTAGTGACGCACATCCGGCGTCATTAACGGTATCGCAGTGTGTATCACTTACCAGCAACCTTAAACGTCCTCCAAAGTGGTGAAAATCGTTCACCATGGAGAGGTCGTCCTAAAACTAAAAATTGTTAATGGTTGTTTATAGATGTTGTTCCTCATTCCTGCGGCAGCACAAATCGCTGTGTGACACCGCAGGAGCGAGGATCCTCACCTTACCTGCGTCCCGCCCGCAATGAGGAATGAAAGAGGTGGGCGGGATGTTCGTCCCGCTCATGTCCGCCCCTCTGCTTTGATTGGCCGGCCGCTTAGTGACGTCGCCATGACGCCGAACGTACCTCCCCCTTGAGGGAGAGATTGTTATGCAATCACAGGGACGCCGCCGGCCAGGTAAGTGCGTGTGACGCTGCTGTAGCGATAATGTTCGCTGCGTCAGCGATCACACGATATCGCATGCACGACGGGGGCGGGTGCTTTTGCGTACAATATTACTAGCAAATGCTAGAAATATCATAGCGTGTAAAGCCCGCTTAAGAGACCTTGAATTTCCTCCCAGCAGATAGCTATGCGCATAGGGGCAGCTGCCGCTGTGTCGCCCCGGGTATGCTGATCTTCTTCAGGGACACCACATGGGGATTTTTCAATATGGCAAACAGGTATGTCAGTTTTTTATGTGTCATGACGCCACTCACGGCTTTCGGTCAGGGATATGACCGCCACTGCGATTTTGCAAGCGTCTGGGGCTGATGGGGTCTGCAGTTAGTGGTGTAGTCGCTCGTGAGTGAGGCAGGTCCCAGGGGCTCGAGTGTGTAGAATAGCGGGTCCCAGAATAACTCAGGCAGAGTCCAAAAGTCTTTTAACTGGTTTTTATTCACTTTAGTTGTTGCTGTGAGCTGACCTGGGCATTGCTGTGATCAACCAGGTAGGACCAAGGTTCCTTCGGGCCAGTCTGAGGGTAACAAGTTAGCTCGCCTTCCTAGCACTTCTGTGTTCAGATAACTTTCTGACTTGAAGTACCGTGGAGATCTATCCAGGGAGTCGCTACTGCCTTTTCTCCCCTTTTTGGCCCGTTTGCTGGCAGCATGGACCAGGTGAGATGGTTTCAGGCTCTGTTGCCTTCTGGGTCCCTGCGTTGCTGCTGAGGCTCGAACTCTGTAGGTTGGTGAGGTACTTATAGTTCCCCTCACCGGCAGGTTTAGCAGATAGGTAAACTGGAGTCTGCTCTAGGGACCTGTACCCCGTACGTGCCTAGTCACCAGGAGAACCTCTTTCTCTGACTACCTTGGACTATTATCCCCCGCCAACTGTCACTACACTGCGCAGGGTCTGACTAGTGGCAGCACGCGGGTCCGCCACTCGACCGCCGCGCTCCACTACCAGACTGGCTCTCCTCTCTTCCTGACAACCTCTGCACTTTAGCTTCCAGCCCCTCTGCTCCACCTCTTGAAAAGATTTGAAGCTAGCCCCCTCTGGAGACTACCCAAGGGTCCCCTCTAAAGGTGTGGGAGACCTGGTTGCTATGTGTCTGTGCATACATAACTCATTCTGGCCTTTAGGATTACCTGTAAGTACTGTCCCAGCATGGGTGCAGTACTCAGTGGTGCCTGACCGGGTCAGGGGCGTAACACCAGCACTGTTAAACATTTCATGCTCCAGTGTTTGGGAGAACAAGGATGAACTGAAATGGCAGCAAGAGGTGCATAGATGTGAACCTCTGCATGGATGGCTCATGAAATAGATGAGTGGTGCCTACTGATCCATTCTATATACAGTATACTGCAATTCAATTTAACATCATATACCAAGTCTAATGCATCAAATAGTGTTTAAAAAAACCATCAGAAGACATTTGCATGACATTGGACTATGACGGTATTATTGTTGTATGTATCCACCTTTACAAAAGATGCTCCGACATATGTTTTCACATTCTATTTATATTTTACATCTGTCAGGAAAAACACAGGAGCAAACTCTGATCATATGTTTTCAAATTCTATTTATTTTTTTACATCTGTCAGGAAAAACACAGGAGCAAACTCTGAACACTACCTTACACCAATGGAAACTGTCGAGAAATTTCTGCAATTATTTCACAAAATGGCGCGTTTAAATGAAGCTTCTTCCACCAGTACTCGGCCAAATGTCCTGACAACAAATTTTGGGACGTGCCACGCATCTTTCTCAGTATTTCCATCTTCACATGACTCCAATGCGCTTCAATGCGCTGAGTATTAGCACCAGTTATCGGATCAACGAAATTCTGCTCATGATTGACGGTTTGATGCGCATAATTGAACATGGGCCAGTTATTTATAATTCGATAAGCGGCCTACTGATCAGAGATGATCCTAGAACCAGGCGCAATGTGACGCTGAATAAAAGGTCTCAACGTTGCTTCGTTATGGCGAAGGACGTGAAACATGCGTAATTCTTGCTCGCCATTTGCATGCTTCCACACCATGCTGAAGATCCATGGACCAACGATGCGGTTTCCAAAATTCTGGTGAGCTGGAGGGGCGCGATTTCCAAGTAGCAACCTTCCACGGTTATATTTTCTACGGCCTCTCATGAGACTTTCATCTCTTTGAATAATTTCGCCAGGACCACCCATTGGCTGTGCGTTGTTCATCGCACGATGGCAAACTTCTCGGATGTAATTTCTCCAGTCGACAATGGTACCCGCCTGTAAAACGACTCCTTGAAGCATCGACTTTGTTTGTGCCAATGATAAATTTTTGGTCCAAAAATACAGAATTGCTAGCGCAACTTTAATCGAAATTTTGGTGTGCGACATCCTATCCGTAGCCAAAGTAGCAAAGAAAGAGCGCAATTCATTTGCTTGAGAAGCACCTCGTATTTCGCCACCGACAAATGCATTCTTTGCTGCTCTCCATTTCTTGCACTTGTTGCAACGAAATCCTTCGTAATCCTTTTGGCGCATGTATTTAGTTTTTTGGCTGATGTTTCCAGTGCAGCCAGGCGTTCCGAGCATGCATTGTGATTGTTGTTGTTTTTGTTGTTGTTGTTGTTGCTGCTGCCGTTGAAGCTGTTGCTGGGACAGAAGCAAACCATTTTGGCGCGCAAATTCTGAAGCCTGCTCCTCTGTCCAAATCAGAGCGCAAAATTCGAAAATATTCGGATCTTGTAGAGCCATATTTGGATCAAACTGACTGGAGCATGTCAGAGTATCTTTTGTGGAGGTGGATACATGCCACAATATTTGGATCAAAACTGACTGCTCTTAGGTTAGTGGATACATACTGGAGCATGTCAGAGTAGTTAGTGGATACATACTGGATGTCAGAGTATCTTTTGTGGAGGTGGATACATGCCACAATAATACTGGCTATGAGTCAGATATCCAGCTACAGGTGTTTCTTTGACCACATCACACTGCTTTCAAAGACAATCATGGTGCAGTGGCATCAAGGCTGTAATGGAGGTGTATCTTTTTTAGTGTTGAGTTCTGGTTTTATAATGAACACAACAATAAATGGAAATTGGTCTGGAGACCAAATGGGTAATGCAATAGTGTAATGAAGAGGCCTTCATGAGTGGACATTAATGTGTCTCAAGTAGAGATGAGTGAAACCGAGGTTCCGTGTTCATACCGAAGACAGACTTTAAAAAAAAAACAGAGCTCAAGTTCGGTGGTCAGATGCTTTACGTATGCAAACCACTCACACAAGCATCGCTGTGCTCAGGTACGCTAGGTTCTCAGCCCTGTGCAAGCCACTTACAGTGTTTAATCAACTCACACTGGAGATAGCAACAGCATGATCAGATGTAGTGTGCACCCCCAAAAAATAGAAAAACCCTGCTCCCCCGCCCCTGGAAGAGTTGCTTATATGGCTGGATGCATATGGGCGGAGCCCCACACTGCCCAATTAGTGACTTCCATTGGGGTTCAGGTCAAGTCCAGGTTCCAAACTGAACTTTATCTAAAGTCCAGAGGAACCTGCAGAAACCGAACTTAAACTGGTCCACTCATCTCTAGTCCCAAGAACTGTTTGACTCAACAATGCCAGTTTTTGCAGGTGGCTTATGCTACTCCCATCAAACACTTCTGAAGCATAATATTCAGCAATTGAAACTGGAACTGCCAATAGCAAATCTTAGTGATTTGCATGCTTAAGTGCACCAAGTGTGACAGATTCCTCACTCATTAATAATCTTATTGATAGCATGTGAAAGAGTGTACATGTGTGTATTTCTACACTTGCACTCATATTTGATACTAAAAAACTCAAAATGTCCGTACTTTTTTATCATTTGCATATGATAATCAAATTATTTTCTGATTTTCATAATTCCACAACATTTATTTCCTGCTTTTGTAATGTCAATCTTCAGAGGAGTGTAAATTGGTAGATAATCTCTCTCTCTCTATATAGGTTTTGTAATGCACATGCATCGACATCCTCTTACCTGTGGTGAAGCACATATTTGGACCACAAGAAAGGATGAAAGTGTGGTTAAAATACTGGACCATGCAGGGTGACCATTGTAAAGTGCAAATGGGTGATATACTTAGTATTAGGTCCCTTAGGAAGTCCCTTAATTCTTTCTTTTGGTCCAAAGATGCCCTTTACCACAGGTAACATGGCACTGACACATGTGCATTACCCAGTGCTTTCCATCTACCTTAATCAGTACGTATTTTGCGTCTCACTATCCACAGGACAGACCCTACACATGTGCTCATGCAGCTCACACATCTCTACATACCCGCACTCTACTGCCGCTTGGCCATGCCTCCTCAGACCCTCCCGCAACAGGACATATTGTTCAGGTCCTGCAATGTGTATAGATGTGTCTTCACATACTGAGAGCTCACTCTACCTCCTCCAAGCCACCAGCAGCTCCTGCTCAGGTAAATCACATGCTGTCCTCTTCACCTACAGCAAACAGGTACATGAATTCTCACTCACATTTACCCATTTATTTTCAAGATCACAACTATCTATCACCGGTCGCAGCAGCTGTTCCTCAGTACCATTAAATTTCCATTAATATTTAACATATTCACATATATTCTTGGAACTATGCATTCTTCTGTTACAGAAGTCCTCTGCACTATAGGACTACTGTTCATGCTCATACCAAAAAGGTATGCATTTCATTATACACTATATGTCAAGTCCATATTCAAAAATGTTATCCCCATGTGTTTATGTTTTTTAGTATTACTATTTTAGTTAAACATGCTTTTCAATATACAATCCTCAAAAGCTTCTCTATCTCAATCTTAGCATCCTTAAATGGTCCAACGAACCCAATTTTCAACTACATAGGTACATTAAGCACCTAATTGTCTTTGGTTATAATGAAGCTCTCATAGTCTATTATGCTCTCCAGTTAAACCTTTGTACTGACTTGAACTTTCCAACATCTACCAACTTAGGATTATTTCTTACCTATACCAATTCTCATACACCTGATGACACTTACCTTTAACATAATCTCCATGGCATTGCAGACTGCCATTTTAACCATTATTTTTCTTGTTTCAGGAATTTATATGAAAAAATACAAGTAGTCATTTAAGCGATTTCCCCCTTGTTGTTCATCTCAGTACAAATAGGAATGCTCTCAATGCCCCCTACAAGGTCATTAATAATATGTTAAAAAGAAATGGCCCAATACCGATCCCTGTGGTATCCCACTGTTAACTGTGAACCAGCCCGAGTGTGTTCCATTAATAACCACTATTTGTTTCCTATCACATAGCCAATTCTTAACCCAGTTACACATATTTTCCCGTTACCATTAATCTCATTTTCTGACTCAACCTTTTGTGTGGAACTGTATCTCACGCCTTTGAAAAATCCAAATAGACAACATCTACTGCATTTCCATGCTCCAATCTGGAACTTAACTCTTCATAGTAGCTGATTAATTTAGTTTGACAGGACGGATCTCTCATAAACCCATGTTGATACTAAGTCATTAGTAGAGATGAGCCAGCCTCTAAAGGCTCGAGTTCGGTTTCGTTCGTCGAACGGAGGCCACGTTCGAGTCCGGTTCGGTGAACCGTTCGACGAACCTCTCGAACCCCATTGAAAACAATAGGAGGCAAATACAAACACATAAAAACACATTATAAATGTACACATACAGTTAATTAACATTAAATAACACTTACAGGTTCCCACGATGCGTCCTACACTCTCCCATTGCTTTTCCTTCCGATAATCGCTGCATCGCCCGGTAACCAGCACTGATGATAAGACCTTCCATGACGTCAAAAAAGCATGTGACCAGTCACGTGTCTATTATCTCATTGGCTACAGACTGGTCACATGGCTATGACGTCATGCTAGGTCCTGTCATTGCACTCTCCGGTACGTGGTGATCATTCCAGCATCTCCGTATACCGGCGAAATGCTCTGGCACATGGTCAACTCCCCGTTCTGCTTCCCCGTTCCGTTATTCACCGGCTGCCACAGCCAGTCGATAACGGAGATCACCGTTGCTATAGCAACCCACCTGTCAGCAGTGACGTCACCGCTTACAGCCTGCAGCCTCTGCTCACTAACTGAGTGAATAGACTGCAGTGCACGGGGAGCAGCAGCGTCCTTCCTCCCATGCAGCGCTGTCTGATGTAGCAGAGCTGCATGGATTGAAAGAGAAAGAAGACAGAAGACCATGGATCGTGGAGGGATGAGAGGGAGTAATGAACATGGAGTCTCTAATGTGTCTGTGTATTTATTTCTATTAAAGTATTTTTTCTCTGTATGGTGTCTTTTTTTTAACCCTTTATTGGAGATTCTTAATGGCCGGGTCAAACCTGCCTGACATTAAGAATCTCTGACTTAATACTAGCTAGTAAAACAAAGTTAGTATTAACTCATTATTACCCAGCAAGCCACCCAGCTTCAGGGCATCTGGAATAGTTGGATACAGCGCCAGATGATGGCGCTTCTATGAAAGCACCATTTTCTGGGGCGGCTGCAGACTGCAATTCGCAGCAGAGGGGCCCAGAAAGCTCAGGCCAACCTGTCCTGTGGATTCCAATCCCCAGCTGCCTAGTTGTACCTGGCTGGACACAAAAATTTGGCAAAGCTCATGTCGATTTTTTTTTTAATTATTTCAAGAAATTTATGAAATAATTAAAAAAAGGGCTTCCCTATATTTTTTTTTGTTCCCAGCCCGGTACAAATAGGCAGCTGAGGGTTGGGGGCAGCCGTACCTGCCTGCTGTACTTGGCTAGCATATAAAAATGTGGCAAAGCCCACGTCATTTTTTCGGTGGGCAAGAAACTTCTGCATACAGTCCTGGATGGAGTATGCTGAGTCTTGTAGTTCTGCAGCTGCTGTCTGCTCTCCTGCATAAACTAGTGAATGGAGCATGATGAGCCTTGTAGTTCTGCTGCTGCTATCTGCTCTCCTCCACATAGACAGACAGCAGCTGCAGAACTACAAGGCTCAGCATACTCCGTCCAGGACTGTATGCAGGAGTTTTTTGCCCACCCCAAAAAAAAATTACTTGGGCTTCGCCAAGTTTTTGTCTGCTAGCCAGGTATAGCAGGCAGCTACGGGCTGCCCCCAACCCTCAGCTGCCTATTTGTACCCGGCTGGGAACCAAAAATATAGGGAAGCTCTTTTTTTTAATTATTCCATGAATTTCATTAAATAATTTTAAAAAATAATTACGTTGGCGTTCGCTCAATTTTTGTGTCCAGCCAGGTACAACTAGGCAGCTAAGGGTTGGAATCCTCAGCTCAGGGTGCCCAAGCTTTCTGGGCACCCCTGCTGCGAATTACAGTCCGCAGCCGCCCCAGAAAAGGGCACTTTCATAGAAGCGCCATCTTCTGGCGCTGTATGCAACTCTTCCAGCTGCCCTGGTGATGGGTGGCTCGCTGGGTAATAATGGGGTTAGGGCTAGCTGTATATTATCAACTGGCCCTAAGTCCGAAATTCATGGTTTCATGCCAATATTAGACATGGCCACCATGAATTTCTAGTACAGATAAAAAAAAACACAACACACAGAAAAATATTTTTATTAGAAATAAAACACAACACAATTAGTGACTCCATCTTTATTGAAATAAAGAACCCCCATCCGCAGTAATCCTGGGTCAAGGGTCCCGTGCCTTCCAATCCGGATCCAATATCATCTGATCGGTTTGCTGGAAGGCAAAACGATCAGATGATGTGTCAGGTTCAAGGGCCTGAATCACATGACACAGCAGCTGATTGTATAAACGGCTTTTATACAATCAGATGATGCATCAGTGCAAACAAAAAAAAAAACAAACTACACACTTCTGTGCAGACTCCTGTCCGACAGCATCAGCTGATAGTTTAGCCGGGCAGGCGATAAAAAGCCGGCCTCACCGGTCGACTTATAGTGTCAGCTGATTCCATCAGGTAACCACATCAGCTGATCATCGCCAGGTCTGAGAGAGAGAAAAGAGAGAGTAAAGAGAGAGAAAAGAGAGAGAAAAGAGAAGAGAGAGAAAAGAGGAGAGAAGAGAAGAGAGAGAGGGAGAGAGAGAGAAGAGAGAGAGAGAAGAGAGAGAGGAGAGAGATTGTGGAGAGAGAGAAGAGAGAGAGAGAAGAGGAGAGAAGAGAGAGAGGAGAAAGAGAGATAAGAGACAGAGAGAAGGGAGAGAAGAGAGAGAAGAGAGAAAAGAGAGAGGAGAGAGAAGAGGAGAGAAGAGGAGAGAGAGAGGAGAGAGATAAGAGAGGAGAGAGAGACTGACTGACTGACTGCAACTGACTGACTGCGACTGACTGACTGACTGAGACTGACTGACTGAGACTGACTGACTGACTGACTGAGACTGTGTGACTGACTGAGACTAACTGACTGAGACTGACTGACTGACTGAGACTGACTGAGACTGACTGACTGACTGAGACTGACTGACTGACTGACTGAGACTGACTGACTGAGAGAAAGAGAGAGAGCAATGCAGCCTTATTCCGTGAACTGCTCCGATTTTAGAGGTGCGGCTCACAGCTGATATCCAGCTTCTCCCCTTAGTGCATAATTAAATTAAATTAGAATTATAAATTAATAATTCTAATTTAAAATTAAATTAGACTTTTTATTGGGATGGCCGGGGGTCTAGAAATCGTGACCTAATGCTTCTTAGTCAAGCGCTCTAACCATTGAGCTTCTTGCTCTAATGAAAAACATGGGCAGATTTGGTAATCTTGACTTCTGCATTGCAGACTGAAGGCTCAGATTACAGCGCGATTCTCTTCATGTGCTACGTGGAGAGGACACAGAACGCTCCCTGTCATCTTCATGTAGCAGAGCTAGCAGAGCTGACAGTGTTGGGTGGATTACTTCAGACCTGGATTGTTGTTTTTGGATTAATAAAATGGTGAAAGAGGATTTTTTTTGTCTTTTATTCCAAATAAAGGATTTTTTGTAGTGTGTGTTTATTTATTTTCACTTACAGTTTAATCATGGAAGGTATCTCGGGGAGACGCCTAGCATGATTAAACTCATTATTACCCCGATTGCCACTGCACCAGGGCAATTCGGGATGAGCTGGGTGGAGTCCCGGGACTGTTGCATCTAATGGATGTGGCAATTCCGGGCGGCTGCTGGGTGATATTGTTAGGGTGGTGGGCTCCCCATAACGTGGAGCTCCCCATCCTGACAATACCAGCCTCCAACCGTGTTGCTTTATCCTGGCTTTTATCAAATATGGGGGAACCGCATTTTTTTTTATTATTTTTTTTATTTATTTTACTGCACGATATAGACCCACCCGCCGGTGGTTGTGATTGGTTGCAGTGAGACAGCTGTCACTGATCGTGGGGGCATGTCTGACTGCAACCAATCAACGGCGCCAGTGGGCGGGGAAAGCATGGAATACCTGATTGAATAATGAAGCGGCAGCCGTTTTCTAAAGAGGAAGAGACGCTGCAGATTTCTAACAGCTGTGCAGCGAGACACCCGTGATCGGGGAGTAGGAAAGAGAGAGGGATTATGCTGGGGATGCAGGACACATGCAGACAGCACCGTGTGCACATAGCCTTACTGTGAAAAGCCATGTTTTTGTTGATCGAACCGTTCTCGAACTTAACTCAAACTGTCGAGCTTTTAGCAAAAAGCTCGATCTCGAAAAAAGCCCAAATTCACTCGAACATGAAATTGGCGAACTTCGAACATCGAACATCGCTCAACTCTAGTCATTAGGTTATTCATCTTGAGATACTCCAAGATGTTATCTCTTAAAAAAAATCAAGGATTTTACCAATAGTTGACATTAGCATTACTGGCCTATAATAACCAGGCGGCTCAGATTTTGTCCCCGTTTTGAATATTGGTACCACATTTGCTATGTGCCACTCATGCGGTGAAGTTGATGTACAGTCATGGCCAAAAGTTTTGAGAATGACACCAACATTATATTTTCACATGATCTGTTGCCCTCTGGTTTTTATATGTGTTTGTCTGATGTTTACATCACATACAGAAATATAATTGCAATCATATTATGAGTACCAAAAGGTTATATTGACAGTTAGAATGAGTTAATGCAGCAAGTCAATATTTGCAGCGTTGACCCTACTTCTTCAGGACCTCTGCAATTCTCCCTGGCATGCTCTCAATCAACTTCTGGACCAAATCCTGACTGATAGCTGTCCATTCTTGCATAAGCAATTCTTGCATTTTGCCAGAATTTGTTGGTTTTTGTTTATCCACCCGTCTCTTGATGATAGCCCACAAGTTCTCAATGGGATTAAGATCTGGGGAGTTTTCAAGCCATGGACCCAAAATCTCTATGTTTTGTTCCATGAGCCATTAGTGATCACCTTTGCTTTATGGCAAGGTGCTCCATCATGGAAAAGGCATTGTTGGGCGCCAAACTGCTCTTGGACAGTTGGGAGAAGTTGCTCTTGGAGGACATTCTGGTACCATTCTTTATTGATGGCTGTGTTTTTAGGCAAGACTGTGAGTGAGCCGATTCCCTTGGCTGAGAAGCAACCCCACACATGAATCGTTTTAGGATGCTTAACAGTTGGCATGAGACAAGACTGGTGGTAGCGCTCACCTCTTCTTCTCCTAATAAACTGTTTTCCAGATGTCCCAAACAATCGAAAAGGGGATTCATCTGAGAAAATGACTTTACCCCAGTCCTCAGCAGTCCACTCCCTCTACCTTTTTCAGAATATCAGTCGGTCCCTGATGTTTTTACTGGAGAGAAGTGGCTTCTTTGCTGCTCTCCTTGAAACCAGGCCTTGATCAATGAGTCTCCGCCTCACAGTGCGTGCAGATGCACTCACACCAGACTGCTACCATTGCTGAGCTAGCTCGGCACTGCTGATAGTCCGATCCCGCAGCTGAAACAGATTTAAGATACGGTCCTGGCGTTTGCTGGTCCTTCTTGGGCGCCCTGGAGCCTTTTTGGCAACAATGGAAGCTCTCTCCTTGAAGTTCTTGATGATGCGATAGATTGTTGACTGAGGTGCAATCTTTGTAGCTGCGATAGTCTTCCCTGTTAGGCCATTTTTGTGCAGAGCAATGATGGCTGCACGTGTTTCTTTAGAGATAACCATGGTTAACTGAAGAGAAACAATGATACCAAGCACCAGCCTCCTTTTAAAGTGTCCAGTGGTGTCATTCTTACCTAATCATGACTGATTGATCGCCAGCCCTGTCCTCATCAACACCCACACCTGTGTTAATGGAACAATCACTAAAACAATGTTAGCTGCTCCTTTTAAGGCAGGAATGCAATGCTGTTGAAATGTGTTTTGGGGGTTAAAGTTCATTTTCTTAGCCAATATTGACTTTGCAAGTAATTGCTGTTAAGCTGATCACTCTTTATGACATTCTGGAGTATATGCAAATTGCCATTAGAAAAACCTAAGCAGTAGACTTTGTAAAAATTAATATTTGTAGCATTCTCAAAACTTTTGGCCATGACTGTATGTCTTTTGTCTCCTCATTCATTGTTGTATGAAAACTACATTTTTCAAATTATCCCTTGTATATACCTCTCTCCTATCCCTCTTTTATATATATTTCTTAATTTTTTTCTTCTACATCACATGTCTGCAACTGTTGCATATGACTAGCTTACTTCATGTAATTTTTATTCTTATTCAGACACTAAAATCCTTGAAAAAGGCTTTATTGTAAAGCCAAAAGGTTGGATTTGAAGACTTTAAATAAATATAACATTATATTCAAAAAAGAGATTTTTTCTTTTTTTTCAAATGTATGCCGAAATATACCATATATAGCAGTACCTATTTTCACTTCTGAGCACCATTGTACAGTGGTTGAGTCAAACTTACTCCTTTCTCCTTTCCTAAATAGTGGACACACATGTTTGCACCAGTCAATGCAGTAAGCCAGTGGCTTGGAAGATCAGTGTGTCCACTATAGAAATATTCACTGCAGCCAACTTCCATAATCCCACTCACCTCTCAGCGTCAGCTCCAATGCTTAGAGGTGGTCATGATTATGAGCTTGGGCAGCAGTGAATATTAATTTTTGTCATTAGTGGACACACTGATCGCCTCTGCCGTCAGCTTACTGCAGCAACTGGGGCTATCACATATGTCCAATATTTAAGAAAATGAATACTCACTGCCCCACATGCCAATAATCCCACCGACCTCTCAGCACCAGCTTCAGTGCTGAGAGGTGGGCAGGATTATGAATGTGGCGAGCAGTGAATATTAATTTTCTTTAATAATAGGCACACATGTTTGTTGCCTGTTTCCTGAGGCAGCGACCCTGCTCCAGCCTCCTCTAACCCACTCCACAGCTGTCACCATCCCCCACAACAAACTGAGACAGGCACATTCAGTCTATAAGGCACATGCCAAAAAGTGTGGCTTACAGTCAGAAAAATATGGTATATATATATATATATATATATACATATTTATATGTAAATATTTTTCAATGATATTATCATAGTACTTCCCTTGTTAGAACATATGTATACTTTAACAAACTAACATTTCATATTTACTGATATAGTACATATTAATGAGATTCTCTACATACACTGTGTACAGAATTATGAGGCAAATGAGTATTTTGAACACATGATACTTTTTATACATGTTGTCTTACTCCAAGCTGTATAGGCTTCAGAGCCAACTACCAATTAAGTAAATCAGGTGATGTGTATCTCTGTAATGAGGAGGGTGTGGTGTAATGACATCAACACCCTATATAAGGTGTGCTTATTATTAGGCAACTTCCTTTCCTTTGGTAAAAAGGGTCAGAAGAGAGATTTGACGCGCTCTGAAACGTCCAAAATTGTGAGATGTCTTGCAGAGGGATGCAGCAGTCTTGAAATTGCCAAACCTTTGAAGCGTGATCACTGAACAATCAAGTGTTTCATGGCAAATAGCCAACAGGGTCACAAGAAGCATGTTGAGCAAAAAAGGCGCAAAATAACTGGCCATGAATTGAGGAAAATCAAGCGTGAAGCTGCCAGGATGCCATTTGCCACCAGTTTGGCCATATTTCAGAGCTGCAATGTTACTGGAGTATCAAAAAGCACAAGGTGTGCAATACTCAGGGACATGTCCAAGGCAAGGAAGGCTAAAAAACAATCACCTTTGAACAAGAAATATAACATAAATCGTCAAGACTGGGCCAAGAAATATCTTGAGACTGATTTTTCAAAGGTTTTATGGACTGATGAAATGAGAGTGACTCTTGATGGGCCAGATTGATGGGCCAGAGGCTGGATCAGTAAAGGGCAGAGACCTCCACTCCGACTCAGACGCCAGAAAGGTGGAGGTGGGGTACTGGTATTGGCTGGTATCATCAAAGATGAACTTGTGGGACTTTTTCGGGTTGAGGATGGAGTGAAGCTCGACTCCCAGACCTACTGCCAGTTTCTGGAAGACAACTTCTTCAAGCAGTGGTACAGGAAGAAGTAGGTATCGTTCAAGAAAAACTTGATTTTCATGCAGGACAATGCTCCATTAAATGCATCCAACTACTCCACAGCGTGGCTGGCTAGTAAAGGTCTAAAAGATGAAAAAATAATGACATTGCCCCCTTGTTCACCTGATCTGAACCCCATAGAGAACCTGTGGTCCCTCATAAAATGTGAGATCTAGAGGAAGGGAAACCAGTACAGCTCTCGGAACAGTGTCTGGGAGGCTGTGGTGGCTGCAGCACGCAATGTTGATTGTAAACAGGTCAAGACAAAATCCCTTTCGGCGCTTCCGGAGGATAAATGGATTTTCAGTGCAAGTTGCACTGATAATCCATTTATCCTCCGGAAGCGCCGAAAGGGATTTTGTCTTTACTCCAATACCCACGTGGGAGCACCTGTTCAGTACTCTCATTGTTTTTCCCGAGGATTCGTGCTGCATACTGGAGGATTAATAAGAGAGTTGATCCACTACACGGATCATACTAGCGAAAACAGAAGAAATCTGCACGGTGAGTGTAAAATTCGTATGATCATACAATCTGTGTTTACACACATCTACACTTAGATTTGGCGCCCCGTTGTTCTCTTCTTTTTTTCTTTCCTTTATTCTGTAAACAGGTCAAGCAACTGACAAAATCTATGGATGGTAGGCTGTTGAGTGTCATCATAAAGATAGGTGGCTATATTGGTCACTAATTTTTTGGGGTTTTGTTTTTGCATGTCAGAAATGTTTATTTCTAAATTTTGTGCAGTTATATTGGTTTACTTGGTGAAAATAAACAAGTGAGATGGGAATATATTTGCTTTTTATTAAGTTGCCTAATAATTCTGCACAGTAATAGTTACCTGCACAAAGAGATATCCTCCTAAGATAGCCAAATCTAAAAAAAAGCCCACTATAACTTCCAAAAATATTAAGCTTTGATATTTATGAGTCTTTTGGGTTGATTGAGAACATAGTTGTTGATCAATAATAAAAAAATGCTCTAAAATACAACTTGCCTTATAATTCTGCACACGGTGTACATATATATATATATATATATACAGAGAGAGAGAGATAGATAGATATATAGATAGATACAAATATATATATATATATATATATATATATATAGATGTATATATATATAAATTCACACTGCCTGACATATCATTTATGTGGGTAGGAAGTGGTTAACAAAAAGCTACAGCATTAGAGAATCATTTGTCTAGCCCAGTCACCCATTGCCTAATAAATGTTACCCTCCACTCCAAACCTTATTATTTACTATTGTGCTCTGCACTTCTGCAGTAAATCATCTATGATTTATGGCTCTCAATTGCATTGTTTATTATTGGCCAGTCACCCAATATCTTGTGCCTTATTTTTTGTTACGCTATAGCAGCAATAATGCGGGCAGCTTTTGTTTGCTTTGACAGGATGTTCATCATTATATAATGGTGGCAGCACCTAGTTTCAGCAAAGATAAATATAGTCAGGAAATGATACAGAAAAAAATGTTTATTTCTGAAAAAATTTCTTACTGCCGTGAGCTTTTTCTTTCATTTATTCATGTACACTTGTAATTCAAATCTAGCGTGTCTTATCTTTTCCTCATAATAAAACTGAGTATAATATTTTTTATGGAGTGTTTGTATGTTGGAACATAAAAAGTAAGGTTCAGGATAAAGGTTAAGTAGGTAAAATTGAAGATACAGCAACTGTAATAACATCATTTCAATAATATATAGCATAGTATATAGCTTATTATATTGTTGTTCCTGTTGTAGGGAGTTTTAATGACGGATTATGGATTATTCAAAAGTATTACTGAACTAATTTTAATTGACAAAGACCAGTTAAATCTAAGGTCTAAACATTGATGACATGGTTATCCAGTGAATAATACTCTACAATAAAAATATTTTTGCTGTCACTATTGCATCGATATCTTCCTTTCAAACTGCAACTGAACTATCGATCACCTAAGCATAAATGCACGTACAGTATATTCAGCATGTCATATAAAGGCGGTAATCAGTGTAGGAGTTTCAGAATCAGAGTTGTTTTCCCTCTACCATCACAGGAGGATCTTTAGAAAACATCCTCTTCTAAAATTACAGATTACATCCTCTTTGATGTTTACATGTCTTGATAGAACATATATTTGGGTGACCTCTTAAAGTATCTAAATGCATATGTGAGTTTAGGATTGCATATTATTATTTATAGCCAGAGAGATACACTATATGGACAATAATAATGGTACATCAACACATTACACCAATAGAAGCTTCTATGACAACCCATTGTAAATCCATAGCCATCAATATGGAGTTAGCCCCTAGCTACTGTTAACACTGCTTATACTTTTCTGGTAAGGATTCTTATGAGACTTTGGATTGTGCCTGTTAAAAGTTTTGACAATTCATCTTTGTGAGGTTAGATAGTAATTTTTGTGAAGATGGCCTGACTCACAATTAGAGATGAGCGGACCCGTGGAAGTTCAGCTTCTGACGGATCAGCTGGACTTTAGATAAAGTTCTGTTCTGGATGTGAACTTGACCTGAACCCCATTGGAAATCCCTGATTGGTCATTTCGGTTCTACGGCGGCCACATACAGCCAACCACAAACAGAACACTTCTGGGGGAGGGGGAGGTTTTTCCATTTTTTTTATTTCTGCAGACTACTTACGATAATGCTGATTTTACCACCAGTGCAAGCCATTTAAACACTGCGTTTTGCACTGTTCCGAGCACCGACCATACCCGAGCACAGCGATGCTCGCTCGAGTGGTCAGCATAAGTAAAGCACCTGAACTCCAAACTCAAACATTGAGTCTGTGTTCAGTATGAACACCGAACTTTACAATTTGTTTCCGCTCATTCCGCTCATTCCGCTCAATCTCTTTTGTAGGTCTTCCAAAAATGTTTCATAGGGTTGAGATCAAGATTTTATGTGGGATGCTTATGTTATTCCACACCAATATTGATGGAATGATGAAAAAGAGACTTTTCCTTTTTCCACAAAGTTGGAAGCATGCAATTGTCCAAAATGTCTTGTTATGCAGAAGTCTTTTCATTCTCTAAAGAGGAACCCTATTGCATTATTACTCCTCTACTAAATGCTACAGTTTACAGCAGTCAGGCATTTATTTGGATAATAGCTGTAGAATCTATCTTTGAACATCTTTAACACATAAAAAAACATTAATTTTAGTGGAATAAGTTTTTTTCTGGTACATGTCACATGATAGCACACGGATGGCACACAGATAGCACATAGATGACACATGGATGACACATGTACACATGGATAGCCGCACAGATGGTCAAACTGGAAGGTGCCACACGTGCCTTTTTTTAAATGGAGATGTGAAGGGGGCCATATGTTGCTTTTTTCCTGCTGGAATGCCTTTAATTTGACTATAAGGTGTTATGGCCTCTGCTGGGGGCTCCATAATGATAGTAAGTAGTAATAGAGAAAATGGGAAGCTCTGTCTAGTACCATTTGTAGTTTTAAAATATTTAGAAAAATTAATATTTGTTAAAACAGAGGCAGATGAACAGGTATATTTTTGCTATAATTGATTGAAATATTTAACCCTGAAAAAATATTTTATTTAAAGTTTTAGATATAGATTTCCAACGTAGTTGGTCAAACACTTTTTCTGCTTCGAGAGATAGAAATACTGATGGTATCTTACAGGTTACAATTGCTGTTATTAAATTAATCATCCTTCTAGCACCATCAGAAGCTTTCCTACCAGATACAAAACCGACCTGTTTTGAATGAACAATCTCAGGTACAGTTTCTAATATTCTATCGGTCAAGACTTTTGCATGCATCTTTGTGTCACAGTTTAGTAATGAGAAAGGTCTATAACTGCTAATAGAATAAAGGTCGCCTCCTTTTTGGAATCACATTTATGATGGCCTTGAGCGTATTTTGGGTAAAACACCTTCTACTATTTGATTCATTAGATCTGTAAACTGGGGCATAGAAGGTTACCAAAAGTCAAGTAGTAATCTTTATTCAGACCTTCCGGTCCCAGGGCTATCTTTCATTTTTTTAATGGCTGAACTAACTTCATTACTAGAAAAAGGTTCATTGATTCTTTTCAAACATTCTTCCCTCCGTTTCTGAAGATCCAGTTTTGTTAAAAATTCAAGTAAATGGTGATATGTAGGTTGAGGAAACTTTGGTTAGTTTTTGAGATTATACAAATTCAAATAATATGTGGCAAAGCCTCTTTTGTATCTTTAGGGTGAGTAAGGGATGTCTTTTCAATTTGATCTTTGCTGGTCTTTCTACTTTGTTTGACCTTACTGGCCATAAGCTTAGACATTTTGTTGTATGAATGATAGTGATTTGTTTTCAGAGTTTGAATTAATTTATCATATTCTTCATCTAGGGTTAATTTAAGATTAGCTCTTAGGCAAATAATTTTTAATGAGTCTGATGAGAGGGACCTTTGTGTTGTTTTATCCAAATCATGAATTTCTTGGGTTAAACTCAAAACTTTTTGTTTTGACTGTTTCTTGTTCTGGGTGTTTTTATTAACATACCTTTAATAAACGATTTGTGCGCCTTTTATCGTGTTATAGAGGAGATATCATCAGTTTTTTTGTAAAAAAAATAGGGTTTTTTTTACAAAACTGTTTGATTTCCCCTATACAGTATATGTTGGATATTCAAACAGGAATCAGTTCCATATTTTTTTTCTAAATAGAAATTACATGCACTACAAAGCTAAAAGGCTTATCATCTGACCATATAGTTTTTTGGATTTCAACTTTTTTACATCTATAAATAAGTGAATGTCTGTTAAAATTCCTTGTAAAGACTTGACGCTTATCAGAAAATATATTCTTTTGATGATGAATTAAGATACCTATATACATTAAAAATAACTTTTAGTTACCAATTTTTGAGCTTTAAGTGAGGGATTCTAGAGGTTGAAGTTGCATCCATGGTTTTATCAAGGATATTATTAACATCTCCAAAGAAAATTTAGTTGAGTTCTTTAATTTTCATGACTTTCTTTATTAATGTATTTAAGAAAGAGATTTGACCTTTGTAGGATGCATATATGTTCAAAATTGTATAGAGGCAGCTGTTGATTTCACATATACATATTTCCCTGACTTCAGTAATTTTTTTTAAAACCTACAGTATACAGTATTTTACAATTCATACTACCCATCTTTTCTTATATAAAAAGAGGAATACAATATGTGCAGAAATTTTCCACGTGAAAATTTAAGTGGATTTTTAGAGGACAGCTTGGTTTCCTAAAAACCTATTATTTCTGCCTGTGAGCTTCTGGCATATCTCCTTGCCAAGAGCCTTTTAAGTGGACTATTAAGCCCTTTTGTGTTTAATGACATATTACTAATACTCATTTAACAGTTAAGGAAATAGTTGTAACATGACCTGTTTGGCAATATACTGGATACCTCATATTATGAGTGAGCCTGCATGATGAAAGGGACAGATACGACCTAGGACGTATAGGCATGTCCTACGTCATAAAGGGTTTAAAAAATACATTTTAACCACAAAAATTTTGCTTTAACTTCAAATATTTTATTTCACAAGGTTAACAGGAGAATATAGACAATTCAATTTGTTGTGCAATTTCTCCTGAGTTTGTCAATATTCCATATGTGGTCAAGAACCACTTTTGAAGCACAGTGCAAAGTGAAGAAGGGAAGGAGCCCCATATTGGAATTTAAATTTAGTTGGAATGGTTTTGGGGTGCCATGTTACATTGATGGAACCCCTAAGGTGCCAGAAAAGCAGACATTTTCCCAAGGTGACCTCATTTAACAAAGTACACCCCTCAAGGAATTAATTTAATGGTGTAGGGAGCATATTCACACTACAGGTGTGTCACAAAATGTCATACTATTGAGCAGTGAAGAACAAATAATTATATTTTTACCACTAAAATACTGTTTTTACACCAGGTTTCCAGTGTTCACAACAGGAATAGGTAAGATAGGCCTCATAAGGGGATATACAATTTCTTCTGAATGTGGAAATACAGTACTGTTTGGCAACATGACAGGGTTCGGGAGGGAAAAAGCGCCATTTGATTCTTGGAGCACAGATTTTCCTAGAATAGTTGGTGGACTGCATTTGCAGAGCCCCTATGTGCCAGAACAGCAAAAAAACCTTCAAAAGGTTATATTTTGAAAATTACACCCAGCTGAGAATTAATCTATGGGTCTAGTGAAAATAAAGTCTATGGAAACCAAACATGTAGTGAAATGAAGTGAATGTTGCAGAATTATAAAATGCAAACAAGCCCTTGCAATGCACAATACATTGTAGTGCCCATGCATCATGCCAAGCTCATGCTTTTACAAACACCCTGTAAACAAAGTGGGATCTCCTCACTAGAGATGAGCGAACTGGTTGCGGTTCGGCTCGAGTTCGGTTCGACGAACGGAGGTACCACTCGAACCGCATAGGAAACAATGTGAGGCAATCACAAACACATAAAAACACCTAGAAAACACCCTCAAAGGTGTCCAAAAGGTGACAAACAACTCACAACACAACACAAACACATGGGAAAGTGACAAGGACATATACTCATGCGAAAACAAAAGAGCTGGACAAGGAAAAAGAGGAGGAGACACAGATATAGGCATGGCATGCCCTTCTAAAATCATGTAAAACAACGCAAGGTTACGGAGTCTCCCTTTTTTCCAAAAATTGGGCCACACACACACTCACCCCTTAAAGGCATCACTTGTGCCCCAGTTGTACACTTCACAGCTAGATTTGCATCAAGCACATTCAAAAATACGCCATCCTTAACCGTCCCCAAAATGACACCGGGGTAGGTAGCTAAGTCTTTCCTGATCCCTGCTCTGTTCATCTTGGATCATTTTTAAAAAACATTGTAAGCAAGGGTTACTCCAAGTGGAGTCTCCCTTTTTTCCAAAAATTGGGCCACACACACACACCCACCCCTTCAGTGGCAGCATTGTGCCCCAGTTGTACACTTCACAGCTAGATTTGCATCAAGCACATTCAAAAATATGCCACACTTAACCATCCCCAGGATGACCCCGGAATAGGTAGAAAAGTCTTTGCTGAACCATGACTTGTTCATCTTGGCTACTTTTAAAAAACACAGCAAGCAAGGGTTACTCCAAGCGGAGTCTCCCTTTTTTCCAAAAATTGGGCCCCACACACACTCACCACTTCAGTGGCAGCACTTGTGCCCCAGTTGTACACTTCACAGCTAGATTTGCATCAAGCACATTCAAAAATACGCCATACTTAACCATCCCAGGGATGACTCCGGGGTAGGTAGAAAAGTCTTTGCTGAACCATGACTTGTTCATCTTGGCTCCTTTTAAAAAACACAGCAAGCAAGGGTTAATCCAAGCGGAGTCTCCCTTTTTTCCAAAAATTGTGCCCCACACACACTCACCCCTTCAGTGGCAGCACTTGTGCCCCAGTTGTACACTTCACAGCTAGATTTGTATCAAGCACATTCAAAAATACGCCATACTTAACCGTCCCCAGGATGACCCCGGGGTAGGTAGAAAAGTCTTTGCTGAACCATGACATGTTCATCTTGGCTCCTTTTAAAAAACACAGCAAGCAAGGGTAACTCCAAGCGGAGTCTCCCTTTTTTTCAAAAATTGGGCCCCACACACACCCACCCCTTCAGTGGCAGCAGTTGTGCCCCAGTTGTACACTTCACAGGTAGATTTGCATCAAGCACATTCAAAAATACGCCATCCTTAACCGTCCCCAGGATGACACCGGGGTAGATAGCTAAGTCTTTCCTGATCCTAGCTCTGTTCATCTTGTATCATTTTTAAAAACACTGTAAGCAAGGGTTACTCCAAGCGGAGTCTCCCTTTTTTCCAAAAATTGGGCCACACACACACTCACCCCTTCAGTGGCAGTACTTGTGCCCCAGTTGTACACTTCACAGGTAGATTTGCATCAGGCACATTCAAAATCCACAAACATTTACTCTCCCCAGGATGACACAGGGGTAGTAAATTCCTTGTGGATCCATGACTTGTTCATTTTGATGAACGTTGGTCTGTCCACATTGTCACTGGACAGACGCGTGCACTTATCTGTCAGCACACACCCAGCAGCACTGAAGACACGTTCAGAGACAAAGCTGGCAGCTGGACACGACAAAATCTCCAAGGCGTAAGTGGAGAGCTCTGGCCATTTTTCAAGATTTGAAGCCAAAAATGAGCAAGGCTCCATTTGCAAAGTAATGGCATCGATGTTCATTTGGAGATACTCCTATATCATCCTCTCCAGCCATTGACTATGTGTCAGACTTGTTGTCTCTGGTGGCCTTGCAAAGGATGGTCTAAAAAAATTCTGAAAAGATTCAATAAAGTTACCAGCACTAGATACGGTGCTACTGGTACGGGTAGACTGTTAAAGATACCGAGACCGTCCCATGTTTGTCAAGTTACAACTGGGAGATTCACTCCCTGCACCATCGTTGTTTGGTGGAAATGCCGAGCTAAGATTGAGTAACAGCTTCTGCTGATACTCCTGCATACGTGCGTTCCTTTCCATGGCTGGAATTATGTCACAAAATTTGGACTTGTACCATGGATCTAATAGTGTGGCAAGCCAGTAGTCTTCATCACTTCTAATTTTGACAATACGAGGGTCATGTTGGAGGTAGTGCAGCAAGAAGGCGCTCATGTCTCTTGCGCAGCCATGCGGACCAAGTCCATGCTGTGTTTGTGGCATAGAGGTGCTAACCGTTCTTTCTTCCTCTGACATCTCCCCCCAACCTCTTTCAACAGAAATTTGACCAAGGTCTCCCTCATCCGCTGACTCTTCCATGTCCATGGACAGTTAGTCCTCTATTTCTTCATGTTCTCCTGCACCTTCCTCAACATTTCGCCTGCTACCATGCGCCCTTGTTGATCCCTGTCCCCCATGGTCCCATGCCTGCCGCATTGGTGATGATGAACATCTGGACCTTGGTGATGTTGTTGTATCTTGCGCATATGAATCCTCCTGTAGTTCCTCCCGTTCCTGTTGTCCCACCCCTGACTCCGAATAGTGTTTAGCGTGTGCTCCAGCATGTAAATGACTGGAATTGTCATGCTGATAATGGCATTGTCAGCGCTAAACATATTCGTCGCCATGTCGAAACTGTGTAGAAGGGTGCATAGGTCCTTGATCTGAGACCACTCCATCAGGGTGATCTGCCCCACCTCTGTATCTCGTTGGCCCAGGCTATACGTCATGACGTATTGCACCTGGGCTTGACGGTGCTGCCACAGTCACTGTAACATGTGGAGAGTCGAATTCCAGCGTGTTGGCACATCGCATTTCAGGCGATGAACTGGCAGGCCGAAAGACTTCTGGAGCGATGCAAATCGCTCAGCAGCGGTGGTTGAACGGCGGAAGTGAGCAGTTTTCGTGCCCTGTTCAGAAGGCCATCTAGGCCGGGATAGTGTGTTAACAATTGCTGGACAACAAGGTTCAACACGTGAGCCATACAAGGCATGTGTGTCACCTTGCCCAGGTGAAGAGCCGCACCCAGGTTTGCAGCATTGTTGCACACAGCCTTACCAGGCTGCAGGTTCAGTGGACACAACCATTTATTAAACTCAGTCTCCAGAGCTGCCCACAACTCAGCCGCTGTGTGACTCTTATTTCCAAGACATTTCAAGCTAAGGACCGCCTGATGCCATTGCGCTCTGCTGCCAGCATAGTAATGAGGGGTGCGTGATTCCTTCTGAGCAGTGAGAACGCTGGTGGCCTGACCAGACAGGCTTGGGGCAGAGGTGGAGGACCCAGATGGGGTGGAGGAGGCAGAAGCAGTGTCAGAACTTGGACAGACAGAGGATTGACACACAAGTCGTGGGGACGGCAAGACTTGTGCAGCAGACCCTTCACCATCTATCACCATAGCTACCCAGTGCCCAGTCAGTGACATGTAACGTCCCTGTCCATGCTTACTGGTCCAAGTATTGGTGGTGAAATGCACCCGTTCACACACAGAGTTTCTCAAGGAAGCGGTGATGTTGTGTGCGACATGCTGATGTAGCTCACACCTTTCTTAGAGAAGTAGTGGCGACTGGGCATCTGGTACTTGGGCACAGCAACAGACATAGGGTCTCGAAAATCCTGTGTGTCCACCAGGCGGAAAGACAGAATTTTGGTAGCCAAGAGCTTAGAGAGGGATAAAGTCAAGCTCTTAGCTTTGTCATGGGTTGCAGGAAATGGCCTTTTATTTGTCCACATCTGTGGGACAGAGATTTGGCTGCTGGGTGTAGACGGTGTTGAGTAGAGTGTCCCTGGAAAAATGCAGGTTTGTGAGGAAAGTGCAGTCGTAGACATGATGTTGCCTTCATCCAACGTTGGTGCTATCGATGTCTGAGAGAGCTGTACACACGCACTTGTTTCCCCTTCCAAACCAACTGACGACCTTCCAAGCAAACTGCCTGTTGCGGTTACAGTGGTGGAAGTTGTGCGTGGAAAGCCAGGTGTGACAACTGTCCCACAGTCCTAGAAGATGAAGAGCACACGATGCACTGGAAGGTGCAGGCAGTGGATGGTTCGCTCCGCTAGGCCGCATTTTAGCACGGTGAGCTTCCCACTGGGACATATGATATTTATTCATGTGACGATTCATGGAAGAAGTTCTCAAATTGCTGAAGTTTTGCCCTCTACTAACAGAATCACGGCAAATTTACAGATCACATAATTTGGGCGATCTTTTGCTATGTCAAAAAAGGACCAGGCTAGGCAAGGCTTAGAGGGCATGCGACCTGCTGATCCACCCCGACTAGTGCTCAGAGGCACAGTGGTGGCTGAGGATGCAGTTGTAGACGTGCTACCAATACTCCGACTCTGTCCAGGAAAGCGCAAGGTAACTTCGTCGTCAGTTGCATCCTCCTCCACCGCCTCTGTTGACCTCCTCGAGTGCCTGACTGTGGGTTGACAGGAGGTGGGATCTAGAACTTCTTCATCAATTGTTGTGTTTGCACTCCCCTCACCCTCAGACCGAGCCTCTTTTTGCCCTGACCGAATATTTAAGTTGTCATCCCAATCTGGTATCTGCGTCTCATCGTCATCAGTATGTTCCTCATTGTCTATTACAACAGGTGTTTCAGTTTGTGAATAAGGGTTAACATTATGCTCAGAAACTTGTTCATCACGGCCTGAATCTGAGTCACAAAGGTTCTGGGAATCACTGCAGACCATTTCCTGGTCTGTACTCACTGTAGCTTGGGAGCAGACCTCTGACTCCCAGGCTATAGTGTGACTGAACAGCTCTGCAGACTCAGCCATCTCAGTTCCACCATACTGTGCAGGGCAGATGGAGACTTCAGAGCTGGGAGAAAGCAAGTGTGATTGGGATGACAACTCAGAGGACTGGTGTTTTTTGGATGCGGTAGTTGAGGTGGCGGAGAGGGCACTTGTGGGACTACTTGAGATCCATTCAAGCATTTTCTTTTTTTGGCCATCATCTAAATTTGTTCCAGTTGTTCGTGTCCGTAAAAGGGGAGCACATCGGATTGTCCACGGTTAGTAGTAGACATCTTACTTTTGCTGGAAGATGGTCTATCTTCAGCAGATGTTAATAGAGCTTTGCCACCTTCCCCACGGACAAACCCTTTTTTTCCTTTTCCAACACGCCTCTTCCCCTTTCCACCAGCATATGTCGTTTTGCCACTCATTTTGATTGCGACAAGATTGTGCACTTAAAATGTTGTAGTAAAAATTGAGTGGTGGTGTAGATTGCAGCGGTGGTCTATCTTTATTAACAGCAGAATAAACAACATTAACTATCCCTGACAAAGCAACTACGGCCCTTAAACTGGAGCATAGTTTGCTAGTATAATGGCTTAGTAACAATGAGTTTGAGTGTGCAATGCAGAGGTGCTGCAAATAGATTTGCAGTAGTGGGACAATAATGGAAGTCCAACAGCCACTTTTGGGATGCCACTAAGTTTACTCAGTGTTTGCTAGTATAATGGCTTAGTAACAATGAGCTTGAGTGTGCAATGCAGTGGTGCTGCAAATAGCTTTGCACCAATGGGACAATAATGCAAGTCCAACAGCCACTTTTAGGATGCCACTAAGGTTACTCAGTGTTTACTAGTATAATGGCTTAGTAACAATGAGTTTGCGTGTGCAATGCAGAGGTGCTGCAAATAGATTTGCACTAATGGGACACTAATGGAAGTCCAACAGCCACATTTAGGATGCCACTAAGTTTACTCAGAGTTTGCTAGTATAATGGCTTAGTAACAATGAGTTTGAGTGTGCAATGCAGTGGTGCTGCAAATAGCTTTGCACCAGTGGAACAATAATGGAAGTCCAACAGCCACATTTAGGATGCCACTAAGTTTACTCAGTGTTTGCTAGTATAATGGCTTAGTAACAATGAGTTTAAGTGTGTAAAGCAGTGTTGCTGCAAATAGCTTTGAACCAGTGGGACAATAATGGAAGTCCAACAGCCACTTTTAGGATGCCACTAAGTTTACTTAGTGTTTGCTAGTATAATGGCTTAGTAACAATGAGTTTGAGTGTGCAATGCAGAGGTGCTGCAAATAGATTTGCACTAGTGGGACACTAATGGAAGTTCAACAGCCACTTTTAGGATGCCACTAAGTTTACTCAGTGTTTGCTAGTATAATGGCTTAGTAACAATGAGTTTGAGTGTGCAATGCAGAGGTGTTGCAAATAGATTTGCACTAGTGGGGCACTAACGGAAGTCCAATAGCCACTTTTAGGATGCCACTAAGTTTACTCAGTGTTTGCTAGTATAATGGCGTAGTAACAATGAGTTTGAGTGTGCAATACAGTGGTGCTGCAAATAGCTTTGCACCAGTGGGACAATAATGGAAGTTCAACAGCCACTTTTAGGATGCCACTAAGTTTACTCAGTGTTTGCTAGTATAATAGCTTAGTAACAATGAGCTTGAGTGTGCAATGCAGTGGTGCTGCAAATAGCTTTGCACCAGTGGGACAATAATGGAAGTCCAACAGCCACATTTAGGATGACACTAAGTTTACTCAGTGTTTGCCAGTATAATGGCTTAGTAACAATGAGTTTGAGTGTGCAATGCAGAGGTGCTGCAAAAAGATTTGCACTAGTGGGACACTAATGGAAGTCCGAACGCCACATTTAGGATGCCACTAAGTTTACTCAGTGTTTGCTAGTATAATGGCTTAGTAACAATGAGTTTGAGTGTGTAATGCAGTGGTGCTGCAAATAGCTTTGCACCAGTGGGACAATAATGGAAGTCCAACAGCCACTTTTAGGATGCCACTAAGTTTACTCAGTGTTTGCTAGTAGAATGGCTTAGTAACAATGAGCTTGAGTGTGCAATGCAGTGGTGCTGCAAAAAGCTGTGCACCAGTGGGACAATAATGAAAGTCCAACAGCCACTTTTAGGATGCCACTAAGTTTACTTAGTGTTTGCTAGTATAATGGCTTAGTAACAATGAGTTTGAGTGTGCAATGCAGAGGTGCTGCAAATAGATTTGCACTAGTGGGACACTAATGGAAGTTCAACAGCCACTTTTAGGATGCCACTAAGTTTACTCAGTGTTTGCTAGTATAATGGCTTAGTAACAATGAGTTTGAGTGTGCAATGCAGTGGTGCTGCAAATAGCTTTGTACCAGTGGGACAATAATGGAAGTCCAACAGCCACTTTTAGGATGCCACTAAGTTTACTCAGTGTTTGCTAGTATAATGGCTTAGTAACAATGAGCTTGAGTGTGCAATGCAGTGGTGCTGCAAATAGCTTTGCACCAGTGGGACAATAATGGAAGTCCAACAGCCACATTTAGGATGACACTAAGTTTACTCAGTGTTTGCCAGTATAATGGCTTAGTAACAATGAGTTTGAGTGTGCAATGCAGAGGTGCTGCAAAAAGATTTGCACTAGTGGGACACTAATGGAAGTCCAAATGCCACATTTAGGATGCCACTAAGTTTACTCAGTGTTTGCTAGTATAATGGCTTAGTAACAATGAGTTTGAGTGTGTAATGCAGTGGTGCTGCAAATAGCTTTGCACCAGTGGGACAATAATGGAAGTCCAACAGCCACTTTTAGGATTCCACTAAGTTTACTCAGTGTTTGCTAGTAGAATGGCTTAGTAACAATGAGCTTGAGTGTGCAATGCAGTGGTGCTGCAAAAAGCTGTGCACCAGTGGGACAATAATGAAAGTCCAACAGCCACATTTAGGATGCCACTAAGTTTATTCAGAGTTTGCTAGTATAATGGCTTAGTAACAATGAGTTTGAGTGTGCAATGCAGTGGTGCTGCAAATAGCTTTGCACCAGTGGGACAATAATGGAAGTCCAACAGCCACTTTTAGGAAGCCACTAAGTTTACTCAGTGTTTGCTAGTATAATGGCTTAGTAACAATGAGTTTGAGTGTGCAATGCAGAGGTGCTGCAAATAGATTTGCACTAGTGGGACACCAATGGAGGTCCAACAGCTACATTTAGGATGCAACTAAGTTTACTCAGAGTTTGCTAGTATAATGGCTTAGTAACAATGAGTTTGAGTGTGCAATACAGAGGTGCTGCAAATAGATTTGCACTAGTGGGACACTAATGGAAGTCCAACAGCCACTTTTAGGATGCCACAAAGTTTACTCAGTGTTTGCTAGTATAATGGCTTAGTAACAATGAGTTTGAGTGTGCAATGCAGTGGTGCTGCAAATAGCTTTGCACCAGTGGGACACTAATGGAAGTCCAATAGCCACTTTTAGGATGCCACTAAGTTTACTCAGTGTTTGCTAGTATAATGGCTTAGTAACAATGAGTTTATGTGTGTAATGCAGTGGTGCTGCAAATAGCTTTGAACCAGTGGGACAATAATGGAAGTCCAACAGCCACTTTTAGGATGCCACTAAGTTTACTCAGTGTTTGCTAGTATAATGGCTTAGTAACAATGAGTTTGAGTGTGCAATGCAGTGGTGCTGCAAATAGCTTTGCACCAGTGGGACAATAATGGAAGTCCAACTGCTACTTTTAGGATGCCACTAAGTTTACTCAGTGTTTGCTAGTATAATGGCTTAGTAACAATGAGTTTGAGTGTGCAATGCAGAGGTGCTGCAAATAGATTTGCACTAGTGGGGCACTAATGGAAGTCCAATAGCCACTTTTAGGATGCCACTAAGTTTACTCAGTGTTTGCTAGTATAATGGCTTAGTAACAATGAGTTTGAGTGTGCAATGCAGAGGTGCTGCAAATAGATTTGCACTAGTGGGGCACTAATGGAAGTCCAATAGCCACTTTTAGGATGACACTAAGTTTACTCAGTGTTTGCTAGTATAATGGCTTAGTAACAATGAGTTTGGGTGTGCAATGCAGTGGTGCTGCAAATAGCTTTACACCAGTGGGACACTAATGGAAGTCCAACAGCCACTTTTAGGATGCCATTAAGTTTACTCAGTGTTTGCTAGTATAATGGCTAAGTAACAATGAGTTTGAGTGTGCAATGCAGAGGTGCTGCAAATATATTTGCACTAGTGGGTAGAGTTGAGCGCGGTTCGTGGTTCGAGGTTCTCCAGTTCGCGGCTCGAGTGATTTTGGGGGCCGTTCTAGATAGAACTAGAACTCGAGCTTTTTGCTAAAGCTCGATAGTTCTAGATACGTTCGAGAACGGTTCTAGCAGCAAAAAGACCACCTAATTCCTAGCTGGCTTTCCGCTGTAATAGTGTATGTCACTTTGTGACTCACACTATTATGAAATTTCAGTGTATAGTGTGCGGGAACAGCGCATTCAGATCACTGCTGTATGGATAATCGCCATTTTTTTTTTTTTCCTTGTCTTCCTTCCCTAAGCGCGCACGTCTTGTGGGGCGGGCCAGCATGTCAGCCAATCTCAGACACAAACACAGCTAAGTGGACTTTTAGCCAGAGAAGCAACGGCATGTGTGATAGGATGTCCATGTCACATGTCCCTGCATTATAAAACCGGACATTTTCCTCCAGCACGCCATTATCTGCCTTCTGCATCCTTGGTGTCAGTCATCACTGGCACAGCTCCTATTGCCGATACTGCTGTGTACGCTCCATACACAGCGCTGTACAGCATAGGGATAGCACGTTCTATCAGTCCTTTTAAGGGCTCATACTGGCAGGGTCAGAGCCATAGGTGACAGGTCCGTGAAAACAGAGTTTAACAGCTACACAAGATGACAGCGTCTGTGTAGCTAAGGTCAGGGATTTCCTCGCTGCATTTCCCCATTAGGAGGGATAGAAAGGCCGGATTCCTTTCCTCTACCCAGAGACAACAACCCTGCCACTGTACCCTCCTGCCCTTTGCACACTCAAACTCATTGTTACTAAGCCATTATACTAGCAAACACTGAGTGAACTTAGTGGCATCCTAAACGTGGCTGTTGGACTTCTGTATCGTCCCACAAGTGCAAAGATATTTGCAGCACATCTGCCTGCATTGCACACTCAAACTCATTGTTAGGCCCCTTTAACACGTCAGTGATTCTGGTACAATTGTGCTTTTTTTTAAACGTACCAGAATCACTGACATACGCAGACCCATTTTAATGAATGGGTCTGCTCACACGTCAGTGATTTATCACTGCACGTGTCTCCGTGCAGCGTACCCACGTGTGCGTGATTGCTGCACGGAGACATGTCCATTATTTTCTGGCATCACTGATGTCCCACGGACCACGCAGTGGTGTGGTCCGTGAAACACATGTCAGAAAAAAACGTGCATTTAAAATAATAAACATTTTAACTCACCCAGCGTCCAGCGATGTCCTCTGCAGCCCCTCCTCCCTGCTGCTTCTAAGCCGGCTGATTTCTGTCGCGCATCTTAATGATGCACGACACAGCCGACCCAGAAGCAGCTGCTGTGGGGGTCACCGCCGGCCGGATGCTGCACCGCGGGAGCGATCAGCACCATGGACAGCGGGAGCGGGCGCAGGTGAGTTGATTTCTAAGTGCAATCATGAGCCACGGATAACGGAGCCCGAATTGCACTTAGACAACCCACGTGTGCCGTGATTCCCGGCACACGCAGGGACATGTGCGTGTTTTACACGCCAGTGAAAAACGTCACTGTTTTTCACTGACGTGTGAAACGGGCCTTACTAAGCTTTATACTAGCAAACACTGTGTGAACTTAGTGGCATCCTAAACGTGGCTGTTGGACTTCTGTATTGTCCCACTAGTGCAAAGATATTTGCAGCACGTCTGCCTGCATTGCACACTCAAACTCATTGTTATTAAGCCATTATACTAGCAAACACTGAGTGAACTTAGTGGCATCCTAAACGTGGCTGTTGGACTTCTGTATCTTCCCACAAGTTCAAAGATATTTGCAGCACCTCTGCCTTCATTGCACACTCAAACTCATTGTTACTAAGCCATTATACTAGCAAACACTGAGTGAACTTAGTGGCATCCTAAACGTGGCTGTTGGACTTCTGTATTGTCCCACTAGTGCAAAGATATTTGCAGCACGTCTGCCTGCATTGCACACTCAAACTCATTGTTACTAAGCCATTATACTAGCAAACACTGAGTGAACTTAGTGGCATCCTAAACATGGCTGTTGGACTTCTGTATCGTCCCACAAGTGCAAAGATATTTGCAGCACCTCTGCATTGCACACTCAAACTCATTGTTACTAAGCCATTATACTAGCAAACACTGAGTGAACTTAGTGGCATACAAAAAGTGGCTGTTGTACTCCATTTGTGCCCCACAGGTGCCAAGCTATTTACAGCACCTCTGCATGACACCCTCCTGCTCTGTTTTTAAAAGCTATAATAATAGCAAAAACTGCTGCAACTTAGTGGCATACAAAAAGTGGCTGTTGGACTCCATTTGTGCCCGCCCCACAGGTGCCAAGCTATTTACAGCACCTCTGCATGACACCCTCCTGCTCTGTTTTTAAAAGCTATAATAGCAAAAACTGCTGCAACTTAGTGGCATCCTAAACGTGGCTGTTGGACTTCTGTATGGTCCCACTAGTGCAAAGATATTTGCAGCACCTCTGCCTGCATTGCATACTCAAACTCATTGTTACTTACTAAGACATTATAATACCAAAAATTGAGTAAACTTAGTGGCATACAAGAAGTGACTGTTGTACTCCATTAGTGCCCCACTGGTGCAAATCTATGTGCAGCACCTCTGAATGACACCCACCTGCCATGTTTTTAATAAGCTATAATGATGGCAAAATATACTGCCATTTATTGGCATCATAGAACTGGCTGTTGTATTTCATTAGTGCCCCACTGGTGCCAAGCTATGTGCAGCACCTCTGCATGACACCCACCTGCCCTATTTTTAATAAGCTATAATGATAGCAAAAAATACTGCCATTTAGTGGCATCATTGAACTGGCTGTTGGACTTCCATTAGTGTCCCACTGGTGCAAATCTATTTGCAGCACCTCTGCATGACACCCTCATGTATTTTTTGCTACGCTAATTTTATAGCAAACTCAGGGAATTCATTGCTGCATTTGATAATTCGGAGGGATAGAAAGTGAAGCTTCCTTTAGCTTTTCCTTCTGTTCATAGATAGCATCTCCAAGTCCACACCCGAAGAGCAATTTCTCCTCCACGTGTAAGTGTGGAGAGGCAGCTAGTGCGCATGTGTGTGCCGATTTACCCCAGCTGCAGCCTAACTACAGTGTTTCGCCTAGTGAGTACGCTCAGCCTGACTGTGCCATTCCTGAGGCTAAGTCTGCATTTCGGGATACAGCGCATGCTCCCACACTTAGTGCGAAAAGCCTCTTTGCACAGGTACTTGCATTCCGTGCTGGGTCTAAGTCCTGTTTTGTGCCTAGACACCATGCTAAAGCTGATAGTCTTTTTTCAGAGACTGTATTTCATGCAACTGAGCATGCTCAGGCACTTACTGCATCAGAGACTAGGTCCGGTAATGAACTCTTTGGCCCTGCCCCTGATGTGGGGGGCCCATATAGACCACAGGGCATCAGGTGTCCTGACGATGTGGCTAGGCCGCTCCCAAATGGCTTGCAGAGGCCCGCCCCTATGACTTGTCACCTCATTATTGATGGTCAGACGATAACTGGGGAGGTGTTTGTGTCGTGGCAGCCATGAGGTCATTATTGAAGTTTCGGTTCCAAATAGGACACTAGTTATGCCACTCATGATGTGTCACTCTGCTTTTGTCTCCAGGAGGTGCATTGTGGTCCACCCTGGTTTGGGGCGGACCAAGGTTATAAAATGGGCTGGAGCCAACAAGGAGGTGTGCAGTCTTCTATTATGCTCCGAAAGAGCACACCTCCATGTGTTGAACCCATTGCGGCTTTAGGCCAGAGGTAGGCAGGGATAGGGTGTCGATGCAGGCCGCCACCACAGTTGGTAACGCAGAACGGTTAAGACCAGCTCCTGTCCTACAAGTCCTGCTTGTGCAGCCCAGTGGCATTAACAGGCCTGCTGCTGCTGATGCGCCTGCTGTCCACAGGTGTGGCCCCAATGCACACGGTCAGCGTACTGAATGGCCCCTGTGATGATAACAGGGAGTTCCTGGGCTGGGTGGGCGTGTGGACCCTGTGACGCTAACAGGGCTCCCAGTCTCCAGATCCAAGTGGCGTCTAACTCGGTTCAGGCAACTATTAGTTTCATAGCCACACAGCTCTGTATCCTCCATCTAACCTTCCAGTTGCAAACCTCTCCTTTTCCATCTGGGAGCACGGTGGACATTGACTGCTGATGGGGATATATACCTTTCTCTTTCTTTTCTTATTAATTTTCGTTATATAGCGGTAACATAGTATATACCACCTTATCCAAATCTGCCAGTCCCACCGTAACAGATGGTGTTTCTTCATCAAATGTTACTTTTGCTTAACAAACAAACCCACGGACAAAAACTTTTTGCCCCTTTCCAACACACCTGTTCTCCTTTCCACCAGCATCTGTCCTTTTTGAACTCATTTGGTATATGACCAAAAGTGCAACTCTGCAGGGACACCATACTCAATGCCATCTCAGCACAGCAGCCAGCCCTCGGTCCCTCAGATGTGGACAAGTAAAAGACCATTTCCTCCTATCCATGACAAAGCGTTGAGATTCACTCTGTGCAGCACTGGTGTTTACTGGAAAAGCAGATCTAAGAATCCGTACCACCTTCTGCAGATACTCCTGTATACGTGCGTCCCTTTCTATGGCTGGAATTATTTCGCCAAATTTTGTCTTGTACCGGGGATCTAACAGTGTGGCAACCCAGTAGTTAGCATTACTTTGAATTCGTACAATCCGAGGGTCATGTTGTAGGTAGTGCAGCAAGAAGGCGCTCATGTGCCTTGTGCATCCAGGAGGACCAAGTGCTTGGTGTGTTGGTGGCAGAGAGGTGAGAATCGTGCCTCCTTCCTCTGCCCTCTCCCCCCAACCTCGCACAACCTAAATGTGAGCAAGCTCTCACTCATCTGCTGAGTCTTCAATGCCCATCGCCAGTTCGTCCTCCATTTCTTCATGGGCTCCTGCACCTTCCTCAACAATTTTTGCAGATACTATGCGCCCTTGTTAATCCCTCTCCCCCACCGTCCCTTGACTTCCGCCTAGGTGCCGCTCATCGTCTGGACCTTGTAGATCTTATTATCCCTTCTGCATATGACTCCTCCTGTACTTCCTCCCCTTCCTCTTGGACCAACACCTGACTCCGAATAATGCATACAGTGTGCTCCATCTTGTAGATGACCAGAATTGTCACGCTGAGAATGGCATCGCCAGTGCTAAAGATCTTCATCGATATTTGTAAACTGTGTAGAAGGGTGCATAGGTCCTTGATCTGACACCACTACATCAGCGTGATCTGCACCACCTCCGGATCAAGTTAGCCAAGGGTATACGTCATACCGTATTTCAGCAGGGCTCTGCGGTGCTGCCACAGACGCTGAAACATGTGCAGATTCCAATTCCTGCATGTTGGAACATCGCATTTCAGGCGTTTAACCGCCAGACCCTAAGAATGCAGCAGCGATGAAAGTTGTTGAGCGGCTGGGTGCGAAGGATGAAAGTGAGCACATAGCAGCGTGCCCGCTGCACAAGGCCATGTAGGCCAGGATGGTATTTTAAAAATTGCTGGACAACCAGATTCAACACGTGAGCCATACAAGGCACGTGTGTCACATTGCCCTGAAGAAGGGTCGCAGACTGGTTTGCATCATTGTCGCACCCGACCTTCCCTGGCTGCTGGTTGAGTGGAGACAACCATTGATGAAACTCGGTCTCACTCTCCAGAGCTAACCGTCCACAATTCCTCAGCGGTGTCTCACATTTCCCCTACATTTCAAAGTAAGCATTTGACCACCTGATGGCCTTGAGCTCTGCTGCCAGCATAGTAAGGAGGTGTGTGGGATTCCTTGGGCGCAGTTACAAGGAAGGGTGGCCTGACCACACAGGGTTTGGGCCGAGGTGGAGGACCCACACGAGGTTGAGGAGGTAGAAGTAGTGGAGGAACTTGTACATACAGAGGAAGGATTGACACACAAGTCGTAGGGACGGCAAGACTTGTACAGCAAACCCTTCTCCATCTCTCACCATAGTTACCCAGTGCCCAGTCAGCAACATGTAACTCCCCTGTCCATGCTTACTGGTCCAATTATCGGTGGTGAAATGCACCCTGTCACACACAGAGTTTCTCAAGGAATCGGTGAGGTTGTGTGCGACCTGCTGTGGTAGCACGGGCACGCCTTTCTTGGAGAAGGAGTGACGACTGGCCATCGGCTCTTGGGGCACTGGAATGGGCATAAGGTCTCGAAAATCCTCGGTCTCAAAAGGGTGTAAAGGCAGCCTTTCTGTTGCCAACAAGTTGCAGATGATGAAACTCAACCTCTTAGGCATGTCATGCCCTTCGAAAATCATGTAAAACACAGCAAGGGGACTCCAACCACAGTCTCCCTCGTTTCCACTAATTGGGCCACACACACCCCACTTGACTGTCATCAGTTGACCCCCATTTTCAAGATGAAAAAGATGCTTTGCATGAAGCACTCTCAAAAATACACGTGCCTTTTGCCTCCACTGGCTGAGCCAGGGGAAGAAAAGTCCTCTGAGAGCCATGACTTGTTCATCTTGGTTCTTTTTTCAAAAGCGAGGGGACTCCAAACACAGTCTCCCTCGTTTCCACTAATTGGGCCACACACACCCCACTTGACTGTCATCAGTTGACCCCCATTTTCAAGATGAAAAAGATGCTTTGCATGAAGCACTCTCAAAAATACGCGTGCCTTTCACCTCCCCTGGATGACCCAGGGGAAGAAAAGTCCTCTGAGAGCCATGATTTGTTCATTTTAGTTCTTTTAGAAACACAGCGAGGGGACTCCAACCACAGTCTCCCTCGTTTCCACTAATTGAGCCACACACACCCCTCTTGATTGTCATCAGTTGACGCCCATTTTCAAGATGAAAAAGATGCTTTGCATGAAGCACTCTCAAAGATGCGCGTGCCTTTCACCTCCCCTGGATGACCCAGGGGAAGAAAAGTCCTCTGAGAGCCATAATTTGTTCATTTTGGTTCTTTTAGAAACACAGTGAGGGGACTCCAACCACAGTCTCCCTTGTTTCCACTAATTGGGCCACACACACCCCACTTGAGTGGCATCACTTGATCCCCCTTTTCAAAATGAAACAGATGCTTTGCATGAAGCACTCTCAAAAATACGCGTGCCTTTCGCCTCCCCTGGCTGAGCCTGGGTAAGAAAAGTCCTCTGAGAGCCATGACTTGTTCATCTTGGTTCTTTTTTCAAAAGCGAGGGGTCTCCAACCACAGTCTCCCTCGTTTCCACTAATTGGGCCACACACACCCCACTTGACTGTCATCAGTTGACCCCCATTTTCAAGATGAAAAAGATGCTTTGCATGAAGCACTCTCAAAAATACGCGTGCCTTTCACCTCCACTGGATGAGCCAGGGGAAGAAAAGTCATCTGAGAGCCATGACTTGTTCATCTTGGTTCTTTTTTCAAAAGCGAGGGGACTCCAACCACAGTCTCCCTCGTTTCCACTAATTGGGCCACACACACCTCACTTGACTGGCATCACTTGATCCCCCTTTTCAAAATGAAACAGATGCTTTGCATGAAGCACTCTCAAAAATACGCATGCCTTTCGCCTCCCCTGGCTGAGCCAGGGGAAGAAAAGTCCTCTGAGAGCCATGTCCACATTGTCAGTGGACAGACACGTGTGCTTATCTGCCAGCAGACCCCCAGCAGCACTGAAGACAGGTTCCGAGAGAACGCTGGCTGCAGGACACAACAAGATCCCGAAGGCGTACGTGGCAAGCTCAGGCAATTTATCCAGATTGGAAGCCTAAAATGAGCAGGTCTCAAGTTGCACAATAATGGCATCGACGTTTCCTTGCATATACTCATATATCTGTGTCTCCTCCTCTTTTTCCTTGTCCTGCTCTTTTGTTTTCGCATGAGTATATGTCCTTGTCACTTTCTCATGTGTTTGTGTTGTGTTGTGAGTTGTTTGTCACCTTTTGGACACCTTTGAAGGTGTTTTCTAGGTGTTTTTATGTGTTTGTGAATGCCTCCCAATGTTTCCTATGCGGTTCGAGTTCGGTTCGTCGAACGTTCAACGAACCGAACTCGAACGAGTCCTCCGTTCGACGAACCGACCTCGAGCCGAACTGGGACCAGTTCGCTCATCTCTACTAGTGCGACACTAATGGAAGTCCAACAGACACTTTTAGGATGCCACTAAGTTTACTCAGTGTTTGCTAGTATAATGGCTTAGTAACAATGAGTTTGAGTGTGCAATGCAGAGGTGCTGCAAATAGATTTGCACTAGTGGGGCACTCATGGAAGTCCAATAGCCACTTTTAGGATGCCACTAAGTTTACTCAGTGTTTTCTAGTATAATGGCTTCGTAACAATGAGTTTGAGTGTGCAATGCAGTGGTGCTGCAAATAGCTTTGCACCAGTGGGACAATAATGGAAGTCCAACAGTCACATTTAGGATGCACTAACTTTATTCAGAGTTTGCTAGTATAAGGGCTTAGCAACAATGAGTTTGAGTGTGCAATACAGACGTGCTGCAAATAGATGTGCACTAGTGGGACACTAATGGAAGTACAACATCCACTTTTAGGATGCTACTAAGTTTATTCAGTGTTTGTTAGTATAATGGCTTAGTAACAATGAGTTTAAGTGTGCAATGCAGTGGTGCTTCAAATAGCTTTGCACCAGTGGGACAATAATGGAAGTCCAACAGCCACATTTAGGATGCACTAAGTTTATTCAGAGTTTGCTAGTATAAGGGCTTAGTAACAATGAGTTTGAGTGTGCAATGCAGTGGTTCTGCAAATAGCTTTGCACCAGTGGGACAATAATGGAAGTCCAACAGCCACTTTTAGGATGCCACTAAGTTTACTCAGAGTTTGCTAGTATAATGGCTTAGTAACAATGAGTTTGAGTGTGTAATGCAGTGGTGCTGCAAATAGCTTTGCACCAGTGGGACAATAATGGAAGTCCAACAGCCACTTTTAGGATGCCACTAAGTTTACTCAGTGTTTGCTAATATAATGGCTTAGTAACAAGGAGCTTGAGTGTGCAATGCAGTGGTGCTGCAAATAGCTTTGCACAAGTGGGACACTAATGGAAGTCCAACGGCCACTTTTAGGATGCCACTAAGTTTACTCAGTGTTTGCTAATATAATGGCTTAGTAACAATGAGCTTGAGTGTGCAATGCAGTGGTGCTGCAAATAGCTTTGCACCAGTGGGACAATAATGGAAGTCCAACAGCCACATTTAGGATGCCACTAAGTTTATTCAGAGTTTGCTAGTAGAATGGCTTAGTAACAGTGAGTTTGAGTGTGCAATGCAGTGGTGCTGCAAATAGCTTTGCACCAGTGGGACAATAATGGAAGTCCAACAGCCACATTTAGGATGCACTAACTTTATTCAGAGTTTACTAGTATAAGAACTTAGCAACAATGAGTTTGAGTGTGCAATACAGACGTGCTGCAAATAGATGTGCACTAGTGGGACACTAATGGAAGTACAACATCCACTTTTAGGATGCTACTAAGTTTATTCAGTGTTTGTTAGTATAATGGCTTAGTAACAATGAGTTTAAGTGTGCAATGCAGTGGTGCTTCAAATAGCTTTGCACCAGTGGGACAATAATGGAAGTCCAACAGCCACATTTAGGATGCACTAAGTTTATTCAGAGTTTGCTAGTATAAGGGCTTAGTAACAATGAGTTTGAGTGTGTAATGCAGTGGTGCTGCAAATAGCTTTGCACCAGTGGGACAATAATGGAAGTCCAACAGCCACTTTTAGGATGCCACTAAGTTTACTCAGTGTTTGCTAATATAATGGCTTAGTAACAATGAGCTTGAGTGTGCAATGCAGTGGTGCTGCAAATAGCTTTGCACCAGTGGGACACTAATATAAGTCCAACAGCCACTTTTAGGATGCCAATAAGTTTACTCAGTGTTTGCTAATATAATGGCTTAGTAACAATGAGCTTGAGTGTGCAATGCAGTGGTGCTGCAAATAGCTATGCACCAGTGGGACACTAATGGAAGTCCAACAGCCACTTTTAGGATGCCACTAAGTTTACTCAGTGTTTGCTAGTATAATGGCTTAGTAACAATGAGTTTGAGTGTGCAATGCAGAGGTGCTGCAAATAGATTTGCACTAGTGGGACACTAATGGAAGTCCAACAGCCACTTTTAGGATGCCACTAATTTTACTTACTTAATGCTCCTATTTTACCTGATGAAAGCAATTCCGCTGAAACGCGTTGTAATAATAGGAGCGCCTAATTAATAAAGTTTAAATAACTAATATCAGCATATATCCTTATTGCGCTATATTAGACCGAAAGAATTTTTTCACTAATTTTACTTAGTGTTTGCTAGTATAATGGCTTAGTAACAATGAGTTTGAGTGTGTAATGCAGTGGTGCTGCAAATAGCTTTGCACCAGTGGGACACTAATGGAAGTCCAACAGCCACTTTTAGGATGCTACTAAGTTTCCTCAGTGTTTGCTAGTATAATGGCTTAGTAACAATGAGCTTGAGTGTGCAATGCAGTGGTGCTGCAAATAGCTTTGAACCAGTGGGACACTAATGGAAGTCCAACAGCCACTTTTAGGATGCCACTAAGTTTACTCAGGGTTTGCTAGCATAATGGCTTAGTAACAATGAGTTTAAGTGTGCAATGCAGTGGTGCTGCAAATAGCTTTGCACCAGTGGGACAATAATGGAAGTCCAACAGCCACTTTTAGGATGCCACTAAGTTTACTCATTGTTTGCTAGTATAATGGCTTAGTAACAATGAGTTTGAGTGTGCAATGCAGAGGTGCTGCAAATAGATTTGCACTAGTGGGACACTAATGGAAGTCCAACAGCCACATTTAGATTGCCACTAAGTTTACTCAGAGATTGCTAGTATAATGGTTTAGTAACAATGAGTTTGAGTGTGCAATACAGAGGTGCTGCAAATAGATTTGCACTAGTGGGACTCTAAAGGAAGTCCAACATCCACTTTTAGGATGCCACTAAGTTTACTTAGTGTTTGCTAGTATAATGGCTTAGTAACAATGAGTTTGAGTGTGTAATGCAGTGGTGCTGCAAATAGCTTTGCACCAGTGGGACAATAATCGAAGTCCAACAGCCACTTTTAGGATGCCACTAAGTTTACTCAGTGTTTGCTAGTATAATGGCTTAGTAACAATGAGTTTGAGTGTGCAATGCAGAGGTGCTGCAAATAGATTTGCACTAGTGGGACACTAAAGGAAGTCCAACAGCCACTTTTAGGATCCCACTAAGTTTACTCAGTGTTTGCTAGTATAATGGCTTAGTAACAATGAGTTTGAGTGTGTAATGCAGTGGTGCTGCAAATAGCTTTGCACCAGTGGGACAATAATGGAAGTCCAACAGCCACATTTATAATGCACTATCTTTATTCATAGTTTGCTAGTATAAGGGCTTAGTAACAATGAGTTTAAGTGTGCAATGCAGTGGTGCTGCAAGTAGCTTTGCACCAGTGGGACAATAATGGAAGTCCAACAGCCACATTTAGGATGCACTAAGTTTATTCAGAGTTTGCTAGTATAAGGGCTTAGTAACAATGAGTTTGAGTGTGCAATGCAGTGGTTCTGCAAATAGCTTTGCACCAGTGGGACAATAATGGAAGTCCAACAGCCACTTTTAGGATGCCACTAAGTTTACTCAGTGTTTGCTAGTATAATGGCTTAGTAACAATGAGTTTGAGTGTGCAATGCAGAGGTGCTGAAAATAGATTTGCACTAGTGGGACACTAATGGAAGTCCAACAGCCACATTTAGGATGCCACTAAGTTTACTCAGAGTTTGCTAGTATAATGGCTTAGTAACAATGAGTTTGAGTGTGCAATACAGTGGTGCTGCAAATAGATTTGCACTAGTGGGACACTAATGGAAGTCCAACATCCACTTTTAGGATGCCACTAAGTTTACTCAGTGTTTGCTAGTATAATGGCTTAGTAACAATGAATTTGAGTGTGTAATGCAGTGGTGCTGCAAATAGCTTTGCACCAGTGGGACAATAATGGAAGTCCAACAGCCACTTTTAGAATGCCACTAAGTTTACTCAGTGTTTGCTAGTATAATGGCTTAGTAACAATGAGCTTGAGTGTGCAATGCAGTGGTGCTGCAAATAGCTATGCACCAGTGGGACACTAATGGAAGTCCAACAGCCACTTTTAGGATGCCACTAAGTTTACTCAGTGTTTGCTAGTATAATGGCTTAGTAACAATGAGTTTGAGTGTGCAATGCAGTGGTGCTGCAAATAGCTTTGCACCAGTGGGACAATAATGGAAGTCCAACAGCCACTTTTAGGATGCCACTAAGTTTACTCACTGTTTGCTAGTATAATGGCTTAGTAACAATGAGCTTGAGTGTGCAATGCAGTGGTGCTGCAAATAGCTTTGCACCAGTGGGACAATAATGGAAGTCCAACAGTCACATTTAGGATGCACTAACTTTATTCAGAGTTTGCTAGTATAAGGGCTTAGCAACAATGAGTTTGAGTGTGCAATACAGACGTGCTGCAAATAGATGTGCACTAGTGGGACACTAATGGAAGTACAACATCCACTTTTAGGATGCTACTAAGTTTATTCAGTGTTTGTTAGTATAATGGCTTAGTAACAATGAGTTTAAGTGTGCAATGCAGTGGTGCTTCAAATAGCTTTGCACCAGTGGGACAATAATGGAAGTCCAACAGCCACATTTAGGATGCACTAAGTTTATTCAGAGTTTGCTAGTATAAGGGCTTAGTAACAATGAGTTTGAGTGTGCAATGCAGTGGTTCTGCAAATAGCTTTGCACCAGTGGGACAATAATGGAAGTCCAACAGCCACTTTTAGGATGCCACTAAGTTTACTCAGAGTTTGCTAGTATAATGGCTTAGTAACAATGAGTTTGAGTGTGTAATGCAGTGGTGCTGCAAATAGCTTTGCACCAGTGGGACAATAATGGAAGTCCAACAGCCACTTTTAGGATGCCACTAAGTTTACTCAGTGTTTGCTAATATAATGGCTTAGTAACAAGGAGCTTGAGTGTGCAATGCAGTGGTGCTGCAAATAGCTATGCACCAGTGGGACACTAATGGAAGTCCAACAGCCACTTTTAGGATGCCACTAAGTTTACTCAGTGTTTGCTAGTATAATGGCTTAGTAACAATGAGCTTGAGTGTGCAATGCAGTGGTGCTGCAAATAGCTTTGCACCAGTGGGACAATAATGGAAGTCCAACAGCCACTTTTAGGATGCCACTAAGTTTACTCACTGTTTGCTAGTATAATGGCTTAGTAACAATGAGCTTGAGTGTGCAATGCAGTGGTGCTGCAAATAGCTTTGCACCAGTGGGACAATAATGGAAGTCCAACAGACACATTTAGGATGCCACTAAGTTTATTCAGAGTTTTGTAGTAGAATGGCTTAGCAACAATGAGTTTGAGTGTGCAATGCAGTGGTGCTGCAAATAGCTTTGCATCAGTGGGACAATAATGGAAGTCCAACAGCCACTTTTAGGATGCCACTAATTTTACTCAGTGTTTGCTAGTATAATGGCTTAGTAAAAATGAGTTTGAGTGTGCAATGCAGAGGTGCTGCAAATAGATTTGCACAAGTGGGACACTATTGAAAGTCCAACAGCCACTTTTAGGATGCCACGAAGTTTACTTAGTGTTTGCTAGTGTAATGGCTTAGTAACAATGAGTTTGCGTGTGCAATGCAGTGGTCTTGTAAATAGCTTTGCACCAGTGGGACACTAATAGAAATCCAACAGCCACTTTTTGGATGCCACTAAGTTTACTCAGTGTTTGCTAGTATAATGGCTTAGTAACAATGAGCTTGAGTGTGCAAAGGGCAGCAGGGTACAGTAGCAGGGTTGTGGGTCTGTGTAGAGGAAAGGAAGACTCACTTCCTATCCCTCCTAATGGTGAAATGCAGCGAGGAAGTCCGTGAGCTTAGCTACACAGACGCTGTTATCTTCTGTAGCTGTTAAAATCTGATTCTACAGACCTGACTGTCACCTATGGCTCTGAGCCTTAGAAACTTCCATCCCTATTCTGTATAGCGCTGTGTGTAGAGCGTACACAGCAGTATCGGAGACAGGAGCTACGCCAGTGGTGACTGACACCTAGACGCAGAAGAGATAATGGCGTCCGGACGGGCAGATACCCGTTTTTATAATGCAGGGACATGGGAAATGGACATCCTATCACACATGCCGTTGCTTCTCTGGCTAAAAGTCCACTTAGCTGTGTGTGTGTCTGGGATTGGCTGACATGCTGGCCCGCCCCATTACACGTGCACGCTTAGGGAAGGAAGACAAGAAAAAAAAAAAAGTAAATCGCCATTATCCCAGCAGCAGTGATCTGAATGCGCTGTTCCCGCACACTATACGCTGAAATTTCATAATAGTGTGAGTCACAGAGTGACTTACACTATTACAGCGGAAAGCCAACTAGTAATTAGCTTGGCTTTTGTTAGGACCAGGAGGACGGGTAGGCCCAGGAGGTGGATCCACTGGACTGAGCACCCCACCGAGGGCAAGGTGCCCGGTAGCCCGAGCACTACGGGTAGCAGGACAGTCCGTTCAGAGGAGTGGAGTGAAGAAGTCCCTGGGACCACGGAGTCTCTGAAGGTAGTCCGGGTGACGGAGCTCAGGTTCGGAGGCCGAGATGATGTCAGGCAGAGTCCGGAACCAGCTGAGCGAGGAGGTCGGTCACCACACGGATCCAGGGATCGGAGATGGTAGGGACTGACGAGATGGCGGACAGTCATCGTTCGGGGTTCTGGAAGCGTCAGGACCGGTTGGCGAGACAGGCGTGACTCTACAAGATAGATAGGTAAGTACGGGACAAGGCATAGGGAGACCTGACTCCTATCTTTGCAAAAACGGAGAACAGGCCCCACCCACTTGGAAAGGATCCCCCTATATACCCTGTACCTGAATCTTCAATATCCTGTTGGATGACGCTGGCCCTTTAAGAGAGGGTCAATGACCGCGCGCGCGCCCTAATGCGCATGCGCGAGGCCCGGGTGCCAGAAGCCAGAGCAGGAAGCGGTGCACAGGAGGCAGGAGTGCCGGGCTGGCTCAGCATCGCAGACGGGCGCCGGGAGCGGGGACCGGGTAGCGTGGCACGGGAGCGGGGAAGCATGGCACGGGAGCCGGGAAGCGTGGCAGGGGAGCCAAGAAGCATGACAGGGGAGCCGGGAAGCATGGCAGGGGAGCCGGGGAGCATGGCACGGGAGCTGGGGAGCGTGACAGTACCCCCTCCCCCACACCCACCTCCCAGCAACCGGGACAGGAAGGCACGTATCAGAGGAGTACCCACATTCTCCCAGGGTTCCCAGGACCTATCCTCAGGACCATACCCAGCCCAGTCCACCAGGAAGAACTGTCAGCCCCGCACGGTCTTCATGGCTTTGATATCCCTTACCACATAGATGTCATCGTCAGCAATAGGAGGAGGAGCAGAACTGGCAGCAGCGGAGAAGGGACCAAGGACAACCGGCTTGAGCAGGGAGACGTGGAAGGAGTTGGGCATCCTCATCCTGGCCGGGAGCTGCAGCTTGTAGGAGACCTCATTGATCTTGGCGATGACTTTAAACGGCCCGATGTATCAAGGACCCAGCTTGTACGATGGTAGATTCAATCGGACATATTTGGAAGCAAGCCAGACCAGATCTCCTGGAGAGAAACATGGAGGATCCAGACGCCTCTTGTCCGCGTGTCTCTTCATCCACAGGGAAGCGCGTCCAAGGGACGCCTTGACAGAGCTCCAAATTGTTGAAAAGTCATGGACTACGGTATCAGCAGCGGGGACATACGAGGACGAAGATACAGGTAATGGGACGGAAGGCTGAAGTCCGTAAACGACATGGAAGGGAGAGCTGGAGGAGGACTCACTGACGTGATGGTTATGGGAGAATTCAGCCCAGGGAAGGAGCGTGGACCAATCATCGTGATGGGTGTTAACGTAGTGACGCAAGAAGGAGGTCAGGATCTGATTGACTCGTTCCACTTGGCCATTCGACTGAGGATGGTAGGCCGAAGAAAGGTCCAGAGTCACTCCCAGATGTTTGCAGAGAGCCCTCCAGAAGCGCGAGGTAAACTGAGTTCCTCTGTCGGACACAATGTGTGATGGAAAACCATGCAACCGGAAGATGTGCTGTATGTAGGCGTCAGCGAGCTCCTGGGCAGAGGGCAGTCCAGCCATAGGGACGAAATGAGCCATCTTGGAGAAACGGTCCACCACGACCCATATGACCGTGTGTCCGGAGGACAAGGGCAAGTCCGTAATAAAGTCCATTGCAATGTGTTGCCACGGAACCGAGGGAATTGGCAGCGGCAGAAGACGACCATATGGCAGGTGTTTGGGCGTCTTGTTCCGGGCACAAGATGAGCAGGCTGAGACAAAGGACGTGACGTCCGTGCGAAGGGATGGCCACCAATAGTGACGTACAATTGTACTCCATGTTCTCTTCTGACCGGCATGGCCAGCTATTTTCGAGGCATGGTCCCAGTACAAGACTTTTTGTTTGTCAGTTTCAGAGACATAGGTCTTCCCGGGCAATATCTGGGCCAGAGTGACAGGAGTCACCGGAATGACTTTACTTGGGCAGATGATGGGTTGGGATGTCTCCTCCTCCTGTTCCATGGGCAAGAATGACCTGGACAAGGCATCTGCTCGCACATTCTTATCCGCGGGACGAAAATGGAGTTGGAAATCGAACCTGGCAAAGAACAAGGACCACCTGGCTTGTCGTGGGTTCAGTCGCTGAGCAGACCGCAGGTATTCCAGGTTCTTGTGGTCCGTGTAAATGATCACGGGGTACACTGCTCCCTCCAGAAGGTACCGCCATTCTTCCAGAGCCAGCTTGACTGCTAATAGCTCTCGGTCACCGATGGTGTAGTTGCGTTCCAGCGCTGAGAAGCTCTTGGAGAAGAAACCGCAAGTAACCATCTTCCCGGTGGAGGACTTCTGCATGAGCACTGCCCCGGCTCCAGAGGAGGAGGCATCCACCTCCAAGGTGAACTGTCGGTTTAACTCAGGACGGTGGAGCACAGGAGATGAAGCAAATGCCCGCTTCAGGGAGCCAAACGCGGCGTCAGCCGCAGGTGACCAGTCCTTCGGATTAGCCCCCTTCTTGGTCAAGGCAGAGAGAGGCGCAGTCAGGGCAGAGAAGTGAGGGAAAAAACTGACGGTAATAGTTCGCAAAGCCAAGAAAACGTTGAATTGCCTTCAGTCCGGAAGGAGGGGGCCAGTTGAGAATGGAAGAGACCTTCTCCGGGTCCATCTGCAGGCCGGTATCGGAGATTACGTAACCCAGGAAGGGAAGAGAAGACTGCTCGAAGACACACTCCTCGTACTTGGCGTACAGACGATTCTCTCTCAGTCTTTGTAGTACCAGCTGCACGTTCTCTCTGTGGGTCTGGAGGTCCGGAGAGAAGACCAGGATGTCATCCAGATATACTACCACACAGACGTAGAGAAGGTCCCGGAACACGTCATTCACTAATTCTTGAAAGACTGCCGGTGCGTTACACAGGCCGAAGGGCATCACACAATACTCGTAGTGCCCATCGCGAGTGTTAAATGCGGTCTTCCATTCGTCCCCAGAGCGGATGCGGACCAGGTTGTAGGCACCACGAAGATCCAACTTGGTAAACACACGAGCTCCTCTAAGCCGATCAAACAATTCGGGGATGAGCGGCAGGGGGTATTTATTCTTTACGGTGATTTGGTTCAATCCCCGGTAGTCAATGCAGGGGCGCAGGTCGCCCTCTTTCTTCTTAACGAAGAAGAAGCCTGCTCCAGCAGGAGAGGAGGATCTCCGGATGAATCCCCTTGCCAGGTTCTCAGTGATGTAGTCAGACATGGCTCTTGTTTCAGCAGGGGACAAAGGATATATCCGTCCTCGAGGTAGTGTGGTTCCCGGGAGTAGGTCGATGGCGCAGTCGTAAGGACAATGTGGCGGCAGTACCTCAGACTCTTTTTTATCAAAAACGTCCGCGAAGGACCAATAGGCCGAAGGCAGTCCTGGTAGGGACTCCAGAACCAGAGGTCGTCGGATGGGCTGAATGGACTTCAGGCAGTTCTCGTGGCAAGAGGAGACCCATCGGGTAATTTCGCCAACACGCCAGCTGACCGACGGTTCGTGTGTCCGTAACCAGGGGAGTCCCAGCAGGATTTGATGAGACATGTGCGGGAGGATGTAGAGAGTGATTCTCTCGATGTGCAGGGCATCGATACGTAGTTCTACAGGCTTGGTGATCCACGAGATGGTGTCAGAGAGGGGTCTCCCGTCTACAGAGGCAATCACGAGGGGTTTGTCGAGTGGAGTAACCGGCACCTGGTACTTGTCCACCGTGGCCTGCTGGATGAAATTGCCTGCTGCCCCGGAATCGAGGTACGCCTCTGCCGTGAACCGTGTCTCTCCCGCTGTCACTTGAACAGTCCACGTTACCGGGTCTGAGAGGGTCCCAGTACCTAGGGTGGCCTCTCCTACCAACCCTAGGCTTTGGAGTTTCCAGGCCTTTCTAGATAGGAACGTAGCAGGTGTGTGCCCTCTACGCAGTAGAAGCAGAGTCCCTTGGCGAGCCGTTCTGCTCAGCGTTGTTCGGACCGCCGCAAACGAACTATCTGCATGGGCTCGGAGACAGAGACGCCAGATGACACCAATTGAGGTACGATTGGCTTCTGCGGAGGAGAGGAATGCCGTATCGGACGTCTCTCGCAGGACACCTCTTTGGATCGTTCCTGAAAACGGAGGTCCACACGGGTGGCTAGTGCAATCAGGGCATCCAAGGTGGAAGGAACATCGCGGCCTGCCAGCTCGTCCTTAATACGACCGGAGAGTCCTTCCCAGAAGGCGGCGGTTAGGGCCTCATTGTTCCACCCTAATTCTGAGGCCAAGGTGCGGAAGCGGATGGCATATTGACCCACCGTCAAGGTCCCCTGACGTAGCCTGAGGAGTGATGAGGCAGACACGGCGGCACATCCGGGTTCGTCAAAGGTGGTTCTAAATGCTTGCAGGAATTCCTGGATGTTAGTAGTTACAGGGTCCTCCTTCTCCCACAAGGAGTTCATCCAGGCCAGTGCCTCAACCTCTAGATGGGAGATCACAAACGCCACCTTGGCTTGCTTGGAGGCAAACAGATGCGGAAGCAGCTTAAAGTGGAGGGAGCACTGATTCAAGAATCCTCTGCAGGTCTTAGGATCTCCGGCATATCGGGGTGGAAAGGCCAAGCGGAGTTTAGAGGCTTCCGAGGAAGCTGCCATGGGAACTGCGGCCGTGGACTGTGCTGGGGAAGACTGAGATGCCAGGGACGTGGCTGGTGCTTGCAGCGTATTCAGGCGGGTGTCCTATGAGGACTTGAAGGCCAGCATGCGGGACTGGGTCTCGCGCTGTCGTCCGAGTTCCTGCTGCAATCCAGCCAGCTGGGACGCTGGTGCTTCGGCGGGATCCATGGCCTGTTCTTACTGTTAGGACTAGGAGGACGGGTAGGCCCAGGAGGTGGATCCACTGAACTGAGCACCCCACCGAGGGCAAGGTGCCCGGTAGCCGGAGCACTACGGGTAGCAGGACAGTCCGTTCAGAGGAGTGGAGTGAAGAAGTCCCTGGGACCACGGAGTCTCTGAAGGTAGTCCAGGTGACGGAGCTCAGGTTCGGAGGCCGAGATGATGTCAGGCAGAGTCCGGAACCAGCTAAGCGAGGAGGTCGGTCACCACACGGATCCAGGGATCGGAGATGGTAGGGACTGATGAGATGGCGGACAGTCATCGTTCGGGGTTCTGGAAGCGTCAGGACCGGTTGGCGAGACAGGAGTGGCTCTACAAGAGAGATAGGTAAGTACGGGACAAGGCACAGGGAGACCTGACTCCTAGCTTAGCAAACACGAATAACAGGCCCCGCCCACTTGGAAAGGATCACCCTATATACCCTGTACCTGAATCTTCAATATCCTGTTGGAGGACGCTGGCCCTTTAAGAGAGGGTCAATGACCGTGCGCGCGCCCTAATGCGAATGCGCGAGGCCCGGGTGCCAGAAGCCAGAGCAGGAAGCGGTGCACAGGAGGCAGGAGTGCCGGGCTGGCTCAGCATCGCACACGGGCGCCGGGAGCAGGGACCGGGTAGCGTGGCACGGGAGCGGGGAAGCATGGCACGGGAGCCGGGAAGCGTGGCAAGGGAGTCGGGAAGCGTGGCAGGGGAGCCGGGAAGCATGGCAGGGGAGCCGGGAAGCGTGGCAGGGGAGCCGGGGAGCATGGCACGGGAGCTGGGGAGCGTGACAGCTTTTTGCTGCTAGAACCGTTCTCGAACGTAACTAGAACTATCGAGCTTTAGCAAAAAGCTCGAGTTCTAGTTCGATCTGGAACAGCCCCCAAAATCACTCGAACCGCGAACTGGAGAACCACAAACTGCGAACCGCGCTCAACTCTACTCCTCACAACATCAATGTTAATCAAGTAAGATTTATTGTGGTTTAGAGACATTGCTGTTCTCAGAATGGAGAGGGACATTTGTATTTTGGAGTCCAGATTTTGCTGGATTTCTTTTTTCGGTTAGCCATAGTGCTTCTCTAGAGCAGGGTTCCCCATCTCCAGTCCTCGAGGGCCGCCAACAGTGCATGTTTTCAGGATTTCCTTAGTATTGCACATGTGATAATTTAATCACCTGCACAGTTGATGATTCCAACACCCATGCAATGCTAAGGAAATCCTGAAAACATGCACTGTTGGTGGCCCTCGAGGACTGGAGTTGGGGAACCCTGCTCTAGAGCCTTTGTGCTACTTGTACTGTGAAAACCCATTATATTTCCATTAACAGATGTCGGACCTGAGTGGGGAATTTTTTTTTTGTGGGTTGATTTGAATGCTATTTGGTGTAAGAATGATTACAGTCGTACCAGATTTATATAGTTTTTTAGTTTTGGGTGCTATCACACTAAAAGATTCTTTTTTTAAATAAAAAAAAAAAAAAAGGTTTTCTGCATTACCTTCAAATAGAAGGTTATTGTTTCTTTTATTTATCTGCTCACAGAGTCACATGAGAGCTAATTTTTTGTGGGCTTAGTTGGAGTTTATATTGGCACAATTTTGGGCCACATAATTTTTTTAATGCTTTCTATTACACTTTTTGTGAAACAGAAAAAAGAAGAAACAGCAATTCAGATTTTTTTTTTTTTTTTAAAACGCTGGTTTTGGTGTTGTAAAAGGGATAAGACAGCTTCATTCTTCAGATCATTTTCACTATAGCTATACCACACATTTTTAGGGTTTTTTAATATTTTACCGCAATTACACTATAAAAACAATTTTATAGACAAAAAAATGGCTTTTATATTGTTGTATTTTGAGAGCTATAGCATTATAGCTTTTTTATTCTTTTGCTGACAGAGCTATATGGTGGCTTGCTTTTTATTGGACAAGCTGTTTTCAGCAATACCATTTTTATTTCAATGTGCTTTTTTGATTGTGCTATATTCTCTCAGCGTTTTGATGAAAAGACACTTTTTGCTACTTTTTTAATTTTCATTTTTTACAGTGTTCACTGAAGAGGTTAGCTAATATTACAAAAGCCTTTTGAACCATGCTCCTACCATGGTCTAAAAGGCTTCCAGTAGCTGGGTGACCGGGAGATCGTCATGATGACCTTGGGTTGCCATAGCAATGATCGGGCCTTGGTACATATGACATTCTCAGGAGGAAAAAATTAAGATACACATGCGGAGGAAATATATATATATGCCCAGGTTGTAATACCCCACACAACTTGGTCAGAAAATTTCCGACTTCCTTTGCTGAGGATGTGATGGACATACCCCAATAAAATGACCCTTCTGACCACAGAAGGAACACATCCCTGTCTTACGACAAACTGCAAGGTATCCATATTAAGACGAAGCTCCAGCTAACTGCATGGTTTCATCAGAGCTTACAGTGAGGACTTTAGCCTATTAAAGTAAAACAGGAGACAGAGTCATCACTGGTCTATCTCTGAGGCATCTATCGATATGTATGGCCAGAGCCATGGTGACCTCTGACATTTCTGAAGTCTCATATAACACCAATGCATCCTTGAGCTTTTCTGACAGACCCTGGCAAAATTGGTTCCTATGGGCCAGGTCTTTCCACCATGTATCAATGGCCCATCTCCAGAATTCTGAACAAAATTCTTCCACCGGTCACTCTCCTGGCTGGAGCTTGCATAGCTGATATTCAGCATGGGTGATCCTGTCAGGATCATCATAGATCAGGCCTATGGCTGCAAAAAACTCACTGACCTACCGAAGCAGCAGATAGTCAGTCAAAAGAGAAAAGTCCCAGAATTGAAATCTCCATGAAGGAGAGAGATGACAATCCTGAACTGTTGTTCCTCACTCTTGGATGTGGGTGGGCAAAGCTTAAAATAAAGCTTGCAGTCTTCATCGAAAAAAACTCAAACGTATCCCACCCACCTGAAAATCTATCCTTGTGTTCAGATACAGGTATAGTATGGCTGGCTGCCAGACCCATGGCCCGCTGCTGTGGCTGCAAAACCCTGGATTGAAGGGTCTACCAGACCAAAAGACAGGCTTTGCATCTGTTCTGCAAGGGCATTCACAGGATTCTTTTAAGGTCCGGTTATAAAAAGTGGGTCGGCTGTAATGTCACTCATTGACTACCTAGGTTCAGCCAGGAATAAGGTAACCCCCAACAAGTGCCGCAACAAACAGAGTACAACAGGAGCATGATACAATGGTGGGTCATGGTCTTAGAGTGAGGAAATTGAGTCACCTCTTGCACCCACCTTTGGCTGTTCCCTGCATTCCCTAACATCCCTATATGGGTTCTTTCACCCCATCGCCGATCATGTGCCTGGGCCCTTTTTTGCCCTGAGCTCACCCTGGCAAGTGAGAAGTGCTACCAAAATGATAGTCTCACCACTGAAATAATCCAACACAAGGGTAGGAAGACATAAAAGGGGACATAGACAAAAAAGGAAAACACTCCAAGCAACTCCAATGCAGCTAACACCACAGCGTAATAGTCATGAACTTCTGGCTTCTTCCAGAACTAGGCTCCTTTCAAAGTGAACAGCTAAGGTATATCTATAACTGATGTCAGATGTTAAGACACGTGACTATTTATAGTGAAGGGTAGTGGTCACAAAGAGCTGCAAGGGCGGATTATGGCTCCAAGGAATAGCCAGATAGGAAAGATCTTTTGGTCACAGACTCGCCAGACATCCTCCCAGATCTAGACATACCCATGACAATAGAGCTGCATAGAAACAGGAATCAATTCCATCTCCATATTTTTCTGAATAGAAGTCTGCAAGCATTACAAAGCTTAGAGGATTATCATCGGACCATGTAGGTTTTTTTGGATTTCAACTATATCAGCTTTGTCTGTAAATCTGAAGTGGCAAATATGAAAACCTATTATAAAACTTTACTTTTATTTTTTTAAAAATCCCCCCAATATTGAGGAGGAATGACTATGATAAAGAGACCCAAATAGAAGAAATAGAAACAGCTAGTAGGTGAGTCTAGAGGATTGTATATATGTATAGGCCCCTGAATGCATACTTACCAAAGGGGTAAAATGGAAAAAGAGAAAAGACGTACTCGGGGGCGGACTTTCTTCTTTATATGTGTGATATTCTACTTCCACTTCTTCCACTGGTTCCCCTCTGTCTTTCGCTTTCTCCTCTTTTGGATCTTGTTGTCCAGACAGAGTATTCCTTTTAGGGTTACCTGGATACATTCAAGGAGCCATACCCATATAATGGTCTCTGTACACACGTAATAGCTGTTTCTATTTTCTTATATTTGGCTGTTTATCATATATATCAGGGCTGTGCACAAGGATGCAGCAATTGCGGTTGCAGAGGTCGTAAGTGTGACAGGTGCTTCCGGGGTTACAGGGGCCCGCCAACCCCAGGACCTACTTCAGCTGGATGTGCATCCGCAGATGCACATCCAGCTGAAGTGTATAGCAGCTCAAAAACCCTTCAAGTCCCTGTGCTGCCATACACGCTGCCGGACAATCAGAAACTGGCAGCTGACATTGGTGCACAGTGGTTGGGGGCACATGGGAATGAGGTCATGCACCATGGAGCTGCCAGCTCCTGCAGTGTAGAATTGGATGCCATGTGGCATGAGAGCTGAGGAAGGAGAGTAGAGGGTGTGTGTTTTTGCAGAGGCAGAACAGGGACTATATATACCAGGAAGGGCCCAAGATAGGGGATAAATTTACCAGGATTTGGGACACATATACCAGGATGGAGGCCACATATACCAGTATGAGCCCAGGATTGGGTTATATGTACCAGAATTGGAGGCATATATACCATATTGGGCCATATACTGGGAAACATATATACGAGGATGGGGATCATATATTCCAGGATGTTGGACATATATACCAGGATTTGGGACATGTATACCAGAATGGGATTATATATACCAAAATAAGAGCCATATATACCAGGATGGCGAAAATATATACAAGGATGCGGATCATATATAACAGATTGGGGGCCATATATACCTGGCTGGTGAACATATATACAAGGATGTAGGACATATATACCAGGAAGTAGACATATATAACAGGATGGGAGTCATATTTACCAGTATATAGGCCCTATATACCTGGATTTGGGGCATATATAGCAGAATGGGGTACATATTTACCTGGATGGGCCCAGATGAGGTTATATATACCATGATGAGGACATATACCAGGATGGGGGACATATTCATCAGAATTTTGGGACATATATACTAGGATGAGAAGATATTATTTTTATTGTATATTTTTTGAGCAGCGTTAATTCCATGGTGCTGTACATGAGGATTTATCAGGCTGGGCCCAGAATTCTGGTCATATATACCAGGGTGATGGACATATATATCAGGATGGGGAATAAATATACTGGGAAGTGGCCTAGGATGCAGGGCATTAATGCAAAATGGGGGACACTACTACATAATGTTAGGTGGGGGGGGCAACATATATCTTTATAGGATTCAGAATGCTACAAGGTCTCATATATTTTACCAACATGCAGGGGGGGACAGGTCCAAATCTTGACCAAAGCCCATCTGATTCTAGTCATACTATGGTGTTTTAGTAAAGTTTTAACAAAGACATGACATATAAGCAAGAGGCTCAACCCACAGCATCAAAAATATGATAAAATCGCATGTAAAAAAAATGCAGTAAAAAATGTAATGTAAAAAGTAACCTAATTTACTAAGTTCATAAAATCTGCAACATCAAAACCAACCAAATACTCATTGTGGAAGCACAGCTTTATAAACCCACACTTTTAGTTGGAAACATAGTCAGGATACTGATGATAATTGTAGATTGCATGGGAAGCTTTTATTATCATTTATTTCGTCTGAGTAAAATTTACAGTTTTAAATGAGTCAAAAAGAAGAAATAAAATGATGACTATAATATTTTGCTAGTTGAGGTTTTTCTAAGGAAAATAGATGTATTCAGCATTGTGCCTGCAGGACTTGGCAATCTACACGCTCTACTTGGTATGTGGATTAACTCAGCACTAATAGATTTCAGTGTATTGGTTCTGAATCATAAAATCTACAAACATTTACCTGTGTCAATTGAATTACAATAATAATGGACAGTGGCTCTAAGGGGTGCTTCACACACAGCGAGCTCGCTGCCGAGATCGCTGCTGAGTCACGCTTTTTGTGACGCAGCAGTGACCTCATTAGCGATCTCGCTGTGTGTGACACTGAGCAGCGATCTGGCCCCTGCTGCGAGATCGCTGCTCGTTACACACAGCCCTGGTTCGTTTTCTTCAAAGCCGCTCTCCCGCTGTGACACACAGATCGCTGTGTGTGACAGCGAGAGAGCGACAAATGAAGCGAGCAGGGAGCAGGAGCCGGCGTCTGACAGCTGAGGTAAGCTTGTAACCAAGATAAACATCGGGTAACCAAGGTGGTTACCCGATATTTACCTTAGTTACCAGCCTCCGCAGCTCTCACGCTGCCTGTGCTGCCGGCTCCGGCTCTCTGCACATGTAGCTGCTGTACACATCGGGTTAATTAACCCGATGTGTATAGCAGCTAGGAGAGCAAGGAGCCAGCGCTAAGCAGTGTGCGCGGCTCCTTGCTCTCTGCACATGTAGCTGCATTACACATCGGGTTAATTAACCCGATGTGTACAGCAGCTAGGAGAGCAAGGAGCCAGCGCTCAGTGTGCGCGGCTCCCTGCTCTCTGCACACAGCGCTGGTAACTAATGTAAACATCGGGTAACCATACCCGATGTTTACCTTAGTTACCAGTCTCCGCAGCTTCCAGTCGGCGGCTCCGTGCAAGCGCAGCGTCGCTTGCACGTCGCTGCTGGCTGGGGGCTGTTCAGTGGTCGCTGGTGAGATCTGCCTGTTTGACAGCTCACCAGCGACCATGTAGCGATGCAGCAGCGATCCTGACCAGGTCAGATCGCTGGTCGGATCGCTGCTGCATCGCTAAGTGTGAAGGTACCCTAAGACAATGACTGAATTGTCTGTTACCACACAGGAACAATGCAAACAGTGGCACTGTACCTATGTAATAAATAAAAAATAAAAGCAAAACATACAAAAAATAATGGACACCATTATCATATTATACAACATTTTTCAATATTTGTATCGTATTTTTTAAGTTATTTTCAAATTGATTTTGCCACCCTCACCTATTGTACCATCACCCATTCCCTGTAGACTGTGAGCCCTCGCGGGCAGGGTCCTCTCTCCTCCTATACCAGTCTGTTTTGTACTGTTAATGATTGTTGTACGTATACCCTCTTTCACTTGTAAAGCGCTATGGAATAAATGGCGCTATAATAATAAATAATAATAATAATACGTATATGAACTTGATTTCTCTCTCTGCTGTGCAATATTCTAATAAAGTAAGAACTCATCTGTAAAATTTTCATGCATGAAAGCACCAGGAACATAGCATTCTTTGTCCCCACAAACATGTAATACTTATTTAAGTGTGGGACAAACAGTAAAAATAAATAAGAATTCCTAAAAATAAAATGCATGTTTCTTAAACCTTCATAACACTTAGTGGTAATTAAAGGGGCTGTCTACTATGCGGACAACCCTTTCTAAATCCATATGTTTACCCCTTGCAAAATAACAACACTTAAACCCACCTACTGTACCGGCACCATTTCAGCAGTGTCGGAAGTTCCTCTTCTGGGGATCATAAGATATTGTTATATCATGTGATTCCTGCAGCCAATCTGCAATGCTTCTCTATCCCGCCCTTCAGACATATCACAAAATTCCAAAGGAAGAGAAATAGCAGCAATTGTGACTATCTCGAGATGTTTGTGATTTGTCCAAAGAAGTAGAGAGTGAAATGTCCTCTGATTGATCTCAAGCATCTCGAGACGTAACAATCCCTAGGATTGGAAGTCCTGACACGCCTGATACGTCACCTGCACTGGAGGATAGTATAAGGGTAAGTGCCCACAATCGGGAGATGCTGCATTCTATTCCATTCCTCTTGTGGAAATGTGGCGCCCCTGACCTGGTCAGGCACCACTGAGTACTGCACCCATGCTGGGGACAGTACAAAACAGGTAATCCAGAAGGCTGACCGAGGTGTGACTACACAGGCGCATAGTGATCAGGTCTCACACATTTACCTTTGAGAGGACCCCTGGGGATCCCAGGAGGGGGCGAAGCCTCCATCTCCACTCGAGGGGTGTGGTAGAGAGCCTGGTTGCTAGGTGACGTAGGCAAGAACAGGAGAGGAGGGAAGAGTGAGCCGAGGACAGTTGAGTGGTGAAGTTCAGGGAGGGCAGAAGCAGACCCTGTAGCTCTACACAATTCTGACAACGTACGCGCAGTGACTACCGACGGGGGAGAACGGTCACCTGGTAGTGCTGCCCGAAATCCACACACGGCTAAAGAGAGAGCAACGGAGTGGAAAGTAAGGAGACTGTCAGGGAGATACCAGGCCCAACCGGGTAGCAGGTCCCAGTGCAGGGATAGATCCACCTGTCCTTTGCCAAACCTGCATGAGGGGGCACTTTACACCCCCAAGACAACACCACAGAGTCCGCAGCCACGTAGCCAAAGTGAGGGCCCATAGCTCACAGGAGGCAAGCAGCCGGAGTGACCTAGTCCAGGCTACAAGCAAACGGGCCAAAAAGAAGGGGAGAGAGGCACCAGCAACTTCCCTGGGCGACCCCAGCAGGGCTTCAAGCAGGGGTTACCCCAAAACACAACGGGCTAAGGAAGGCGAGTTGGTAGCCACCCTCATAAGTCAGCCTGAAGGACACCTGGTTCCAGCCTGGTTCATCCCAGCTACGCCCGGGTTACTCACCCTGCCACCATCAGTGAGTAAAATCCCTGAAAGACATCCTGCTTGTGCGTGTGAGTCATTCTGCAACTTGTAGTTCCACACACCTACACGGGACCCTGGGGCATGCCTCACTCTCAGGAGGCTATTACAACTGACTGCACCTACTATCAGCCCCAGGCACCCCTAACCTGCAGTGGCGGTCTCCACTGACCGCAATTCTGAGAGTGGCGTCACGACAATCAAAATAGAGGATTTCCTACCTGTGACAAGATCCAGCCGCGTGGAGTCCCTGAAGGTAATGCACCGCTGCACCGACACCGAGCCTCGGGGCCCCACACATCTGGCGTCACGAACAGGATAAGGACTAGACCTGTTCAGACAGGTGACCATGTGCCTGGGCGGTCCGCTTGGAAAATTGGAAGCACCGCCATATTGCCACCATGAAAAGCGCGCTGAAAAACAACAGCAGCCCGCGCTGGGAGAAGTTACCGCCCACGAAGGGGTGTGGCTACCCAGAGATCCCCTGAAGGGTCCTGGCCTCGCAAGTGTTGAGAGCGGAGGCGTTCAGAGACGTCGGGAAAGAAAGGGAGCCAGAAGCCTGCTACTAGAAGAAGGAGACGCAGAGGAAATGGCGTCTGAACGCAGAGACCCAGAACCAGGCTCCGCTGCCTGGTGGTACCGGGAACTTGCCCAGTTTTGCGACCAACTGGAGGCCAGGGTCGTATGGCAGATCAGCGAGGGACATACGGAGCTTCTGGAGATGGCTGCAGCGGTTCAGGCCTATGAGAGGGGAACCGCACGACGAGTGCCAGACCGAGCGGCGACGACTCAGACCCCGATGATGTTACCGATGGGTGAGTCCTGTGTTGCCCGTGTTAGCGCGAGTGCCCCGACCGCTGTTGCCATGCCCGCGGTCCCTGGAGAGATGCCCGGCGCGGCGACGCTGAATCAGGCCGCAGCCACGCCAGGTGCGGCCCGCCGAGCCCAGGCCGCCGCAACGATGCCCAGCCCGGCCCGCAAAGATCCGGCTGCCACCGCGACCCTCCTCCACGCCGCAGGTGCGGCCCGCCAAGGACCGGCTGCAGCTGCGACGCCAATCCAGGCCGCAGAAGCGCCCAACCCGGCCCGCACAGATCCCATCGCAGCCGCGACGCCAATCCAGGCCGCAGAAGCGCCCAGCCCGGCCCGCACAGATCCCATCGCAGCTGCGACGCCAATTCAGGCCGCCGCAGCGACGCCCAGCCCGGCCCGCCAAGTCCAGGCCGCTGCCACGCCAGGCTCAGCCCGCCAAGACAAGACTGTACAATTATTTACCCCGGCCTGCAAGGCCAGAGCAGACACCGCTCCCCAGCCCAAGGAAGTCCCTGCTAGGAAGTCCCTGCTGGGGGAGGACCCCGAATACTGGAAGCTGAAGACTGATCTAGAGGCCCACTTCCCAAAGGAGATGGTGGACCGGTATCTGCTCCCTCCGCATACTCACAGGAAAACTCCTGCAACATTCATGTCAAAGGGTCCCCCGCCCTGGCCTGCTGATGAAAATCCATCCCTAGCGCTGCCACAAGAGAAGTGCCCAGAAGAACTAAGGGGGAGGGGAGGCCAGGAAGCTGAGAAGCTGACCCCAGAGCCATCAGCAGTGGATGCAGCACCAGTCCAAGAGCCAGAGATGCTGCCGTACTCCCGCTGGGATGAAGAGAGCCCGACATCCTCCGCTGAGGAAGATTTGTCCAGATACCTCACCTGGGAGCCTGCAAGCTGTGTAGCTGTAATCAGCAGATATGGCAAAGTGATCAGATTGCTGATACATTTAGCCCCCTAGGGGGACTAGCAAAATAAAAACAAAAAGTAAAAAAAAGTTTTAAAAAATTAAAAAAAATAAAAAAAAACATAAAACTTCAAATTACTCCCCTTTCGCCCCATTGAAAATTAAAGGGTTAAAAAAATAAAAAAATCTTCACATATTTGTTATCACCGCATTCAGAAATGCCCGATCTATCAAAATATAAAATCAATTAATCTGATTGTTAATCGGCGTAGCGGCAAAAAAAATCCAAACGCCAAAATTACGTTGTTTAGTCGCCACAAATTTTGCAGGCGATCAAAACTTAGCATCTACGAAAAATGGTACCGTTAAATATGCCAGCTTGAGACGCAAAAAATAAGCTATGACTGAGCCATAGATCCTGAGAAATGAGAATGCTATGGGTCGCAGAAAATGGCGCAAAACGTGCGCCAGTTTTTTTGGACAAACTTCTGATTTTTTTTTTAACTCCCATAGATAAAAGTAAACCTATACATGTTTGGTGTCTATGAACTAGCACCGACCTCAGTCATCACAGTCACACATCAGTTTTACTATATAGGGAACACAGTGAAAAAAATACCTCAAAAACAATAGTGCTATCACACTTTTTTTGCACTTTTTCCGCATTTGCAATTTTTTTTGCCATCTTCCAGTACAATATATGGTGAAACCTATAGTTTAATTTAAAAGTACAGCTCATTCCACAAAAAAAATGAGCCCTCACAAGACCATATTGACTGAAAAATAAAAAAGTTACGTCCCTCGGAAGAAGAATGGCAAAAAAAACCAAAAAACGGAAAGCGAAAAATCGGCCGGTCGTGAAGGGGTTAAGGAAAGGTTCCAAAAAAAGAGTTATCCCTTTCAGGTTCTCAATGATGCCTATATACATGCAATGGGAAAGAATAGGTCCTCACTAGGGATGAGCGAACCCAAAAGGTAAAGTTTGGGGTTTACATCAGACACCTGGTGTTGTAGGACTCCAACAAGGACTTTAAAAAATGTTAATGTCTGAGTTCAGAGTTTGAGTACTGTTCATTTGTTAATAAAGTTTGTTGTAAGACTGCAGCTCTGCCAATCAACAAGCTTTATTGCATTCGTAAGATGACTTTATGCTGTTGTGAACAACCCTCAGCTTTCTGATTTACCTTGGGGCTGTTTATCAAAAATACAGAGGATCCCACACTATTTGTTAAAATTATTTAAATAAATAATTTTAAAAATGGAGTGAGGTTCCCCCTATTTTTCATACCCTGCAAACATAGACAGCTGGGAGCTTGTATTCTCAGCCTGGTAAAGTCATGGTTATAGGGCCTTCCCCAGCCTAAAAATAGCAGTCCGCAGCCACCCCAGAATTGGCCACGCATTAGATGCACCAATTCTGGGGCTTTACCCAGCTCTTCCTGATTGAGCTGGGATGGGGAAATAATTTTGGGGTTGATGTTGGCTATGAACAGCTGAAATCGAGCCCAGGGGTTCGTAATGGATAGTTTATCAGGCACCCCCGTAACCAACCCAGCAGATACAGAGTTAAAATATACAGACACAGGAAAAAAGAAGTTTATTTAAATAAAGATCCCCACATGCCCGTGGGGATTGTTTACAATTTGTTGCTTTGAAAAAAAACCTGGAAGATCTGACATAATCCTATTATTGAAAAAAAACACCCCCACACACCCTCGTTTTCCATTTAATACTTCAAAATAAATCCTGGAAGTTCCATCGTAATCCAAAGAGTAATGTCCCACAATGTCCATTGAGTCCTGTGGATCATTGTTCTGAGACGTTTCTCAGAATAATGCTCCACAGGTCACTAGCGGTCAGCGGCAGGTCCAGAATTTCTCCTTCCTCCTTCCAACCTCCTCCACCAATATACCTAATAATTTTCTTCTTCATATATATTCAATGAATGTTTTTATGCGGTTTGAAATTATTGTTTATATATTCTTTATTGATCCAATCATATGATCTAAATACAGCTGATATAATGTCTATATTTGTTATATCTATTGTTACTATTATAATATCTTTCCTAATTTCACCCAATTGGGGTGCCCCATATTGCTTATGTGTAGTAATACCCCTTACTATATTGATATTGGTTTTAAATCTTTGCATGAAAACCTAATTGAATAGATAGGAGTCTTCTGTCCGATTTGTCATCTGGAATGCATTTGTCCTCTCACTATGATGTAACTTCACCATTTGAAATGTAAACAGTGCTTAACTATGATTTGGTGAATCATGTGGAATGTATGTGGCGCCTTTGTGTGATGCGCATGGGCCACCTGGAATGCACATGGCACCACACTATCATGTGCCTGAGCTTGCTCTCTGACGTGACACTCAGCAGGGTACAGAGACAGCTCTCTGATGGTGCATGTAGCTAAATGAGATAGTGGTAGGGTGCTTCCTCTGGGAGCTTAAATTGCTAATGGAACTATTCTCGCAGAGACATCTGTGCATTGACACCCCTTATTTTTCCTGCTATGGATAATTGCACTATGCAATAAGATCTGATCTCCTGATTAACCCCAATCCTACTTTTGGGGGTTATGCGTCAAGAAGACATTTGGCTACAAGAGATAGCTGTCTATGAAACTGTTGAGATATCGCTTTCTAGCCAGCATAACTGGGAAATCTGCAATACCATGAAAGTGCAATATATATATGTTTTTACATGTTTTTGCATTAATATTTTCTATATTAATTTTAGGGCAAAATGCAAGGAATTTTCTAAGAACAGACTATGCTGAGTGGGGACGCCATTATCAATATTTATTAGGGTGCAAATCTCCAAGATAGGGAATGCAGTTTTACAGAGTTTAATTAAGGCATACATTTATTGCTTTTTCCCAAACCCCCCACCCCTTTCCTTACCGCTGTATCCCATATGGATTATATACCCACTAGTTTTATCTACTTGGTACACTGGGAAACTTTTGCACAACAGCAGACTGGTCAAATTATATTGTAATTACTTGTAAAGGACAAATTTAATTTTATCCTCTGTACTCTTTTCCCACCCCTGTAATATTCACTGTACAATGTAATAGGTACAGCATATGTCCATGTGTTTCCAAAATATTTTTTGGGGTCATTGTACAATATAATATGAATAGAAGGAAAGGATATCGGCACATCCATGGATTTGGATTTGCCGATATCCTTGCCTCCTATTCAAGTTATAGTCCACCTGGCGGACTTCATATCGTTGCACTCCGTGGATGTGTGGTGACCTATTCCATTGGGAGTGTCAAGTTTTCCTCCACTTCATCTGTTGTAGTACAATATAATAGTAGCAATGAATCCAGTTCACCACTTGTTTATCCACTCTCTGTTCAGAGCCCCGACAAAGGCCCCGCCACGCCCTGCACAGGTCTGCAAAATTTTTTTTTAGAGAGCTGTTTTGGTTATTCCATGTAATCTTTATGTTTTTGAGTGCGCTGAATCCGAAAAGGACCTCCAGTTTGTCATAGGACATCACGTTTTCTGACAATTTAAGTAACTATGTTAAATAAGACAAAACATCAAAATAAATGAAAATAGACTCATAAAATTAATTTTTTTATTACAAATGTTTCATGAAAATCATTTTTTTAACTGCAATGAGCTCACTAACACACACTAAAATCGATTCTTCTTCAATGTGAGACTTCTCTTTATACATTTACGCTTGTGAGTAGCATCTGTAATGTCTCTCTGAAGCGTCCAACAGTAGTCTGCCATCATCGTAATGCTCCATCTTCCCTGGTATCTTCTTCCCATCTCTTTAATGTCCGGTTGGAATCGTTCACCTTGCTCTTCACTCACAGCTCCCAAATTTTCAGGAAAGTTGTCAAGGTGGTAATGGAGGAAATGCACTTTCAAACTCATCAGGCAACCTAAAGCTTGAAATGCTTTCAGCATTCGTCCGACGATTTGTTTGTAGTCAGGGTCTTAGTTATTGCCTAAAAATTTCTCTACGACCTCTTTAAATGCAATCCACCCTTCTTTTTGAGGGTGCGTCATGGTATTGATAAACGCTTGATCAGCTATAAGCCTTCTAATGTCTGTTCCGACAAACACACCTTCCTTCAATTTTGCCTCCGAGAGGCCTGGAAACTTGGTGACCAAGTATTTGAAGTATTCTACATCTGTTGGAAGTGATTTTATGAATTGCTTCATTAATCCCAGTTTGATGTGGAGAGATGGTAGGAGAACTTTATGGGGAGAAACCACAGTTTCTCGGAGGACATTTTTTCACCAACTGTGAGCACCCTTGGGTGCCAACTCTTCTTGGTCCAGTGATTTTGTCGGTCTCCACTGTCCCATAGACACAGACACATACACATACCCAGCTTGTTGCCCGAGCAGCATGCACAAGACTTTCAAATCCCCGCACACTTGCCAACCATGGTCTTCATATTTAAGTTTAGGAAGAACCAATTCCAAGTTCTCGTAGGTTTCCTTGAGGTGTACGGAATGTCCTACAGGGGTGGAAGCATAAAAACCACCGTCGTGGAGTAAAACTGCTTTGAGACTTCTTTTTGAAAAATTATTAAAAAGTCACCATTGCGCTCAATCATATTGGATTTTGAATTGACCCATCAAACCTTCGACATTGATGCAATAAACCAACTTCTCTTCCTGGGCAAAGTAAGGAACAAACTCATCTTCACGATGTCTGAACCATGAAAAATCTAAAAATAGAAGCGCTGATAGTGTAACACCAAAAGGACAGTCGGGTATATACAGAGAATATACACTCACCTAGTATAGTTGTGAAAGTCACAACTACTGATACGCATGAGATCCTGGCGTCTGCTGCAGCCCCACGTGGATGAACATTCAAGAGATATATAGAAGGGGTTAAAGCCGCACATCAGCCAATTATGAAACTGTAGAAGCATTGATGAAGTATAATATTATTTTTATTCCATCAGTCTACGCGTTTCAAGGTCAAATGACCTATTCCTCAGGACCAGTACATCAACAAAAGGCATCAATTTATTTAAGTCTCTTACCAAATCATTCCTCTCCTCCAGGGAAAACAATTTTGGTCTTGCATCATCTTCAAAGGCAGAACTTGATTCATCTGGTTCATGTATGACTCCACCTTCATCGGACATAGTCATCTCTTCCAAGGTAGCAGGGGCCTTGGGTACTGATATATCTGTGCCATGGGGGATGGGACGAATTGATGAGTGAATATTGGGATATGAAATTGAATGCTTCCATTTTGAATTATACCCTTTCACATCGCATGAAGAAAAGTAATAATCATTGCCATGGTTCTTTTGCTCTCGCCATTCCATAGGAATCCCATAACGGAAAGCTTTTTTCTTATCCTTGAACCAATTTCGGAGGTCCTCAACACACCGTTTGCACACTTTATGAAGCGCCCAAGCTTTATCTTGATCTCCAAGCTTTAGTCCGAAATATGTGAAGTATACTTTTTTCACAAAGTCTGTAATATTCAGCTGTTGCTTCAACACTGTATATTCACCACAAATGTAACAGAAACTATCAGGCGAATTAATACACTTCCGCTGAGCCATAATGCTAATTTTGGGAAACACGGTTGAATATAAAGAGCTAACACGAACTGAGATTAAAAATTGTGACCAGGCGAGAAAAAAGATAAAAAAATTGAAACAAGCCCGGGCATGTCAGAGCCGGCTCATTTAGCTTGCAAAATGTTGATGCTGGTTTCATTAGCTCACTCTGAAAGTTCTTTTCTTCGAAAGTTATATTTTTTTGGCATTATATATCTTCAATGCATTGATGTGAATTAATTAATAGTAATTTTGACTTTCAAAACCCTAAAAAAAAAAAAAAAGAAGAAAAATTATGAAAAATTTACTAAATTTGAAGAGAATTTTGCATTTTGTGGCAAATCCTGACGTCCAGGATTTCTTTCAATATTTTTTTCATTTTCAGCACACCAAAATACATGGAAATTAGATGAAAATAATCAAACAGCTTTTTAGTCACAGACCTGTGAATTGAACAAGTAAAATAGGGAAGTCCAGCTCAAATGAATTTTTTTTTTATTTCTTGAGAATTTCAAGTACATGGGGCATCAAAACTATCACAAGGAAACCACTATAATGGCGTATGCATCAACAAATTTTTGGTGTGTTTCCACCCTTAAGCCAGCTTTACACCTTACAATTAGGTGTGCAATCTCGTATGCGATGTGACACGCCCAGGTCGCATATGCGATTTAATGAGATCGCACGTAGGTCGTTTATTTGCTGTCACATGACATGGGCGTCACATGTTAGTAGTCTTTTTTTAATTGATCAATATTGTGTGCGATATTTTAGATCATGTGTTTTCTGACGTATGCATTGTGCACCCTTTTTTTTTTTATTTAAATTACAACCATCAATTGTCGCAATTACGTTTTTTTTTGTTTTATAAAATACACCAGAACTATGTGCGTTGCATTCAAGATTATTAAATGCTTGCAATGCATGTTTAATCTGGCAACCCACTATAAAAATATCGCACGTGCGTTAAAATTGCAAATTCGTTTTTTTTTTTGTTTGTTATTTTTTTTTCCCTTAAATGACATTCTTGTTTTTGTAACTTGCTTGCTAATGGCTTGATATTAAAAATGTTTATGAATCATGGCAGTGTTTCAAGGCATTGCAGGATGCCATGTAAAGAGAGATTAAGCCGTAACGCAAGTGAGATTATTTAAATGTATGGGGATGGGTGTAAAAACTTGACGTTCAACAACACACCCGCACAGCTTCTGACGTATAAAAGTTGGATTTGCAAAACCGTATGATGGTTGTCACACGTTTCAATTGTCTATGTTCGTACAACAAAACGTCCAATGTATGAGGAATAAACGACGTGTATGCGATCACCGTATTTGCGTTCAATCTTGATCACACATAGGTGTCACACGCAAATACGTCACGAACGATGCCGGATGTGCGTCACTTACAACTTGACCCCGACGAGGAATTGAAAGATCTATTGAAGCGTGTAAAGCAGGCTATAATCAATTAGTCAATTATTAAGGGTGGAAACACACCAAAAATGAGTTGTGATGCTGTTGTAAAAACTAATGTAAATACGATACTATCTTGCTGTCTATAAGCAGAGATGATGTTTGCTGCTTTTAAGATTCTATGTAAAATAGAGGAAGGAGGCACAGGAACAAGACACAGAGATAATGTTACAGCTATATCTGATAAGATATATTACAAAGTTGCTTGTTTTCTTTTGTACTATTGATTTATTAACTACATACTTAAACAATGGTTACTCTTTATATAAGTTTTTATTATGACATTCTGATCCCTGGGCCACTGTTGCTGCATCTTCATAATTAAAAATGAGTGAACCCGAGGTTCAATGTTCGGAGTTCGGGTTCGGAAACTAACTTAAAAAACCCCCCAGAGTTTGGGTTTGATGTTCGAGTGAGTTATGAGTGCAAACCACTCAAGCGAGCAGAACTGTGCTTGGATATTGTGAGGGCTGGGAGGACTGGTAGGCCCAGGAGGTGGATCCACTGGACCGAGCACCCCACCTGGAGGGCAGGGTGCACGGTAGCTGGAGCGCTAGCGTGGCAGGAACGGGAATAACCAGGTCACCAGGGTCATGGAGTCCCATAGGACAGTACAGGAACAGGTGCAGGTATCAGGAAGCAAAGACAGGACCAGGTCACTAGGGTCACAGCGTACTTTAAGTCTGTAATACAGGAAACAGGAACAAAATGACCTGAGCACCTAGCTCACAAGACAAAGCAAAAAAACACAGGCAATGATCAGGCCCCACCCACATGGAAAGGCCAGTCTTATATACCCAGCACAGCCCCAGGTCATTTCCTGTTGCAACAGTGTTGGGCCTATAAGACCAGGTGAGTGGGCGCGGCCCGGTCCTATACAAAACATTAATCAGAATCAGACTCCTGAGACCAGGAACAGGACTCTGGGGAGCATGAGCGGGAGCGGCAGGCATGACTGGTGGACGCGTGAACAGGACCAGTGAGGAAGGAGCGGTGGTGCGCTGGCAACGCTGGATCAGTGGGTACAGAGCGGTGGTGTGATGCAGGTGCGACTGGCTCAGTAGGTACGGAGCGGTGGTGCGATGCATGGACCGGCTCAGTAGGTAAGGAGCGCTGCCGGGACACCGGGAGCGTGACAGATATGATTGATGCTCAGCCCTGTGCAAGCCAAATGCAGTGTTTGAACAAGTCGTACTTAAAGTAAAATTAGTGTGGTCAGATGTAGTGTGAATGCACAAAAAAAATGGGAAAACCATGCCCACCCTCCCCCGGGAGTGTTCTGCTTATGGCTGGCAGCATGTGGTTAGAATGATGAACTGCCTATTTACTGACTTGCATTGAAGTTCGGATTAAGTCGGGGTCAAAAACCAACATTTTTTAAAGTTCAAATGTACCTGCTGATCCGACTTTCCAAAGGTTCGCTCATGTCTACTCATAATTACTTCGGTCACTTTGCAAAAATAGTAGTAGGCAAATGGAATACATATGTATTTTGATGTGTTAGAGCTTCATTGTGGAAAAATAAAAAAGCAAAATCCAAAAATGTAATAAAATATATATTGTTAAATAATACATGACAGATACAGAATAAACACAATGGCTCTATTTCATCAAGACTGGCAGTATTCATGCCAATCTTGATGAGGAGACATGTTGGAGTTTCGGATGCTTTTGATTTATCGAAAAACATGTCTCTTGTTAAATCAGAAGCATTCAAAGCAGGTACCTCTTTGCATCTTGACACTAATCTTACTCCAATCAGAGACTAGAATAAGATTTCTGGAATGAAATATGTTACCGTTCATCTTGAGTTAAACAAGCTGTGGTATCCCACCAATGTTGCACCCATGTCCTGCCCAAACTCTGCCCACTTTGGCCGAACTGGGTAAAAATTGGTGTGAAAACTCCATGTTGTGCAAATATTTAGCAACTTTTCAAAGTTATTTAATCCAGAATTTTGATGTAATCACATTAACGAATCAGAAACAATATCTTTAATATATTTCTTCTAGATAATAGACAAGTGGTATGTACTTATACCTCCTGAAATGTTCATTGAAAACACAGCGTAAGGTGTTAATCTTTACGGCGGGCTTTGCACGTTGCGACATCGCAAGCCGATGCTGCGATGTTGCACGCGGTAGTCCCCACCCCCATCGCAGGTACGATATTGTGTGATAGCTGGCGTAGCAAAAATTATCGCTACGCCAGCTTCACATGCACTCACCTGCCCTGCGACCGTCGCTCTGGCCGGCGACCAGCCTCCTTCCTAAGGGGGCGGGTTGTGCGGCGTCATAGCGACGTCACACGGCAGGCAGCCAATAGCGGCGGAGGGGCGGAGATGAGCAGGATGTAAACATCCCGCCCACCTCCGTCTTTCCTCATAGCCGCCGGCGGCAGGCAAGGAGATGTTCCTCGCTCTTGCGACTTCACACACAGCGATGTGTGCTGCCGCAGGAATGAGGAACAACATCGTACCTGTCGCGGCACCGGCATTATGGAAATGTCGGTGAATGCAACGATGATATGATAACGACGATTTTGCGCTCGTTAATCGTATCATCTAGCATTTACACAGTACTGTCACGGCCGGGCGGTCGGGCAGACCCAGGAGGTGGATCCACTGGACCGAACTCTAAGATGGAGGCAGGGAGTCCGGCAGCTGAAGCACTGAAGGGCAGCAGGATAGTCCGTGCAAGTGAAGACAGCGGAGGAGTCCCTGGGACCACGGAGTCACAGAAGGTAGTCTTGGTGACGTAGCTCAGGTTCGGAGGCCGAGATGATATCAGGCGGAGTCCGGAACCTCTGGAGCAAGATGACGGGTCACCGCAGGGATCCGAGATGGCAGGTGCTGTCGGATGGCAGACGGACAGCGTGCGGGGTTCGGGATACGGCAGACTGGATGGCGAGGCAGGTACGGCTCTACAAAGAGAGATAGGTGAGTACAGGCACATAAACACCAGGAGACCTGACTCCTAGCTCAGGGAACACGAAGATCAGGCCCCGCCCCCTTGGACAAGAACCCCCTTTATACCCTGAACCTGACTAACCTCATTTCCTGTTACTGGACGCTGGCCCTTTAAGAAAGGGTCAGTGACCGCGCGCGTGCCCTAATGCGCATGCGCGCGGCTCGGGTGCCAGAAGCCAGGGAAGGAGGCTGCGAGGAGGACGCAGGAGAGCCGGCCAGGGCCTGGGAAGATGTCGGACGCCGGGATCGGCGACCAGAGGACCTATGGAGGACGGGCACCGGAGGCTGGGACGAGGGGAGCGTGGCAGGTGAGCCGGGGAGCGGAGCTGAGGACCCGGGGAGGGGAGCCGAGGACCCGGGGAGCGTGACAAGTACGATGTCAAAAGTGATGCCGGATGTGCGTCACTTTCGATTTGACCCCACCGGCATCGCACGTGCGATGTCGCAACGTACAAAGCCACCCTAAGAATTCATCTTTGATTGTTTTACTTGACATTGAAATATTAAATTTAAGAATAAAGTCTATACAATAAAAACTGTATTAAAAAATATGTCTAGAAATAATAGAATAAAGAGTGTACAAGGTAACATTAGTTTAGAAAATGCAGTGAGGTATATCCAACAATTCTGACTAAGGATTTGTGCCCACTATTAGTTTTGGTGAATTTTTGATGTTGTGTATTTTTGCAGCCCAAAAAGTATAGTGTCTTATATTTTCAGCAGCGTGAATGGGATTTATAGAAATCTCTCCTGCTGTCCTTTTTTAGGCTGCATAAACTGATCTGCGGTGCGTATTTGAGGTCTGCAAAATGTCAATTTCTCTTGTGCGTACGCTGAGATATATGTGGGGATTTTCCCAATAGAATTGATTTAAATACACAAAAACCACAGGTAAAAAACACATTTGTGATAATATTGTGTTTATGCTGTCAAAATGCTCTAAAAATATATGAAATCTGCAAATCAAGTTATAACTATAAACCCACTAGGAAAAGGAAATAAGGCCATAAACTTTGAAATACATATCACAACAGAAAAGAAAGTATTGGGTCTAAATTTATCTTTTAGTGAAATATTAGAATAAAACATAATAAAATTGTATACCATACAATACAGAATCTGCAGTGTGATAGGGGACAGATTTGCTGGTTTATTAACATAGAGTAATATTTATTTTACAAATCAAAAAGAATAATATCTACAATAAATATAATTTGCTAGGTTTGTGGGAAGTAATTTTCCCTTTATGGTGCTAAGTCTGGAGTAACACTTGCTCGTATTTTGCGAGAGTCTCGCATTGCATCACTCGGCACAGCCTGATGCTCTCCGGACAAGAACGTCTCAACTACATAGAAATACATGCAGCTGATCCACTCCTGTCAGGAGAGTGTGCAGCCGTGCCAGGTGATGCGATGCGAGACACTTGCAAAATATACGCAAGTGTGACTCCAGCTTAATAGTGCAGATGTTGAGAGAAAAGTAGCTGCCTGAGACTGTTATAATTCCAGGTATTTCAGTGAACTAGGATGCATAGCAGAAGTCTGGACAGAGCGTCCTGCAAGTACTGTGTTTACATAGGTATATTAAATCAAAAGTGCAAAAGGCAAGCTAAAACACGATACTTACAATTGTTTGGGTCAGCAACAGATATGTACATGGTGCCCAAGCACACATTTCATTAGAACTTCCTCAGGAGGAGAGTGTTTGGGAGGGGGAGAGACAGTATATAAAGGTTGTTTAACCTATCATAGTGACTTGAGTTTAGAGGTGTGTCAGACTGTGAACAGGTGATGGTGACAATCTTCCTGTCATGAGCGGCACATGCATTGTCAATGTAACTCCCAATTATGTAGGAAACACGGTGACATAACCATTGAGGAAGGATTCTCCAGTCCCTCATCTGCCCCACCTCTTCCTCCAGAGAACTCCTCCTACCCACCAATCCCCTTTTTCTGCCCTATACACAACCATTCCTGTTCCTATTAACCCCATCACTTCTTCCCTTCCCTCTAAACATGTTGCCCCTCCACCCTATGGGTTCCATGGCTTTCTTGACCATTGAGGAAGGATTCACCAGTCGTGCTGTGTGTGTGTGTGTTACCCACCAATACCATCTGTAAATAATACACGGACTGCATGTGACTTGGTTTTAAATTGGCCACAGCAGCCTTTATTACCTATTATTTACATTCTAAACACAAGGGGGTGCCGTCCAACGGGTGACCCCAACAAATAACAATAGGTAACACAGTAACCAATACAGTAAATATATAACCCTGATTAAGCCCAGTCCAGGAATAACTTCTCACCCCAATATCCCTGGCCGCAACACACCGACCCAGAGATGACATATTAATCACCGACGGATTAATACCCCTAACTTTGCAGAACCCCGTGCCTGCAACATCCCGGAAACCGGAGCCACCATACCAAGATGGTGTCTCTCTGTACAGGTACCATTGCCTTCAACCACCTCTGGACCAGACCTACCCCCCGCTGCTGTGACAAAGAAAACAACCCAGCCAAATATTCCCCTCAGTAGTGAAACACAAAAACGGGTGGCTCCTTCCCTTCCCTCTAGTCATGTCGCCCCTCCACCCTATGGGTTCCATAACTTTGACCATTGAGGAAGGATTCACCAGTCGTGCTGTGTGTGTGTGTTACCCACCAATACCATCTGTAAATAATACACGGACTGCATGTGACTTGGTTTTAAATTGGCCACAGCAGCCTTTATTACCTATTATTTACATTCTAAACACAAGGGGGTGCCGCCCAACGAGCGACCCCAACAAATAACAATAGGTAACACAGTAACCAATACAGTAAATATATATAACCCTGAGTAGGCCCAGTCCAGGAACAACTTCTCACCCCAATATCCCTGGCTGCAGCACACCGACCCAGAGATGAGGTATTAATCACCGACGGATTAATACCCCCAACTTTGCAGAACCCCGTGCCTGCAACATCCCAGAACCCGGAGCCACCATACCAAGATGGTGTCTCTCTGTCCAGTTACCATTGCCTTCAACCGCCTCTGGACCAGACCTACCCCCCATCACAGGACAGGGCACGTGACTCCTTACGTGGCCTGGACCCGCCACACACCAAAAGTTTGTGCCACACCTCCACGCAATCCCAGCGCCCACAAGCAGCACCAATATTGTTAAGATGCACCCCCATTGCATCTCCGAAACCACCAAATCAGCGACACCATTTTTTGGTGCCGCACCCCAATAAGGCCCGATTGATACTGCCTACCGAATGAGCCCCTCTTCACTCCAACCTGGCCACACTATCAAACCACCCCACAATTAAGATTTTTTTGATAAACATTCTTTATTAACTGTCGAGATGCCCGGGCCACCAAATCGCTGCCTCCCACATACAGGACCAGAACAATCAACCCGTCCAGACCCCGCTGGCGACAATTTGGGCGAGCCTCAGCCCGCCGAGCCCCCGAAAACAAACGACTGCCCAATTATCCAAATGAGGCACACCCTCACCATAAAACTTACAGGTTATAAACCCACAAATACAACACCGACCGGTTACGCTAACCAAGACATGCTCCACTTCCAAAAAGACTCAACCCCCCTCGTTGGCCTTAACACGATAACAACGTAGGCCGAACGTAATGACGAAAATAAAACAAGAGGACTCCCCACCTCCCAATACGTCTCACAACCTCTTTCCCGAGACCACACCGAGGGGCCTCCATGGCAGCCCCATTCCAGAAGGAATGCGACCCGTAGTACTCCGGGTCCGGGCGCCCACCCCCACCCCTTGCAAGCAAATCTGCAGCACTGCCACAAACTGGTACCTTAACAAAAAAGGGGGGCCCATCCACGTGACACCACTAACGCAACTAAGCTGGCGCTCAACTCTCTGCCCCACCGCAGACACATACTCCAACATCAAACCCCCGCCCGTAGCCGTAGATGGGCTGACCAACCCCCTGATCTGCAAAACCCCCACAAAAGGCTAACACAAACCATTTTGGACAAAAGGAAACAAAGACCCGCTCATAATCAGATGAACATATCAACCACAAACCACTCACCAAACGCTTTAACAAAACAAAGGACACCCTTGCGAAAAAACCCTTCAAGGCCTGCCGCACCCGAAAATCCTGCAAAAACATCCCTCTCACCTCTAATCTTCAACTAGAAAGCCACAGCCACCACCCTATGCTCCACAGCTGATGCCGACCGACCAACCTGAAAAATCGTTACTCACCACCGCCGCCATTATCACCACCAAATACTCCCCTGGGCTCTCCTCAAACATGGCCTTAAACAACATTATCCATGCCGCCCACACTTCTGTATATCACCACCAAGTAACCTCAGTCACCGAGCTCCTGAGAAGCTCCCAAAACACAGCCTCACCAGATTCCACAAGCCCTCCAGACAAACCGTTCCAACCTCGTCCGCCCCCGGCCTCAACTCCCGAGACCTGCAGAACTGAAACGAAAGAAAGCAGCCCACTACCACCTTGTTGACCCCCAGTACGGGTTGTGCCATACATGAATTTTTTTTTTTTTTTAATCGCATCCATTTGAGAACCAAATGCTGCAAGTACACCACCCTTGGCCCAGAATTAGCAAACAGACCATTAATCGAATCCACCACCGACTGGTAGTCACATTGACAGCACACCTTCCTCTCGGAAAAAAAATTGCGAACCCCCACAACTCGACCACCACCACAAATTGAAAGCACTTCCCACAATGCCAAACCAAAACCAACCGGTCCAGCTGCATTCGAGTACAGCTGCAACATTCCCTCAGGTACCACCTTACCCAGCCGCAACACACGGACATTGAATCGCCGTAAGAAAACATCCTACACCATCAGATCGTCCTTGAACTCCCTCGTGACCCCACACAAAATGAGCCAATGGCTGCACCATTGGCGTAGCCGTCGCCAGCCATCCAGCAAACACACGCCCATCGCTGTAATTATGCACCCGAAGTTCAACTGCCCTAGAAACGACTGCAGCACCTTAAACAACGTCTTAGCTGATCTAACTGCCTCTATCGCAGCCCATAGGTCCACATCATTACCCACGAATCCTACCCTCCATAGCCATAGAATCAATCTCTATCCCCCACAAAACCACATCACTGATGCTGGACCTTCAGTCTTTACCTGTGCCAACGGGACGCCAAAAGAGTATCCACCACCTTCTGCAATGAAACAACAAACCCACACGAATCATCGGACCCACTGACCCGACGCAAAAGAAAATCATCCAATAATGAATGAGCGATGTAAGCTCGGACACACCACGCACAACCCATTTAACAGAGAAATAACCGACTCAAATAGGAACACAAAATGGAACAACCCGTCAGCAAAAAATGAGCAACGTAATAACTCCCATCCCTACAACAACACCAGAAATGCTGGCTAGCAGGGTGGACCAGTAACAACCAAAATGCTGCCTTCACATCCGCCTTTGCCATCAATGCTCCCTGGCTCACCGCCTTTACCAAATCTCACACGCTTTCAAACGACACATAATAAACCGTCGACAATTCTGGAGCAATGCAGGCATACACCGATGACTCCTCCGGATAAGATAAGTTTTTGAATAAGCCGAAATATGATCGGCTCCTTTCGGCACTACCACCAATGGAGAAACCCAATCATGACAAGGAGGGCCTCGAATGGCCCACCCATCCTGTCTAAAGCCACTTCCTTACCCAAGTTTCCACTGACAACAACCGGGTGTCCCCTAGCAGAGCGCCAATTCCAATAAGGAGGCAAAGATCCACCAACACCGACAGAATGCAAAAAGCGCGGGAATTACCATGTCCCCTTCCACAGCCCGCACACTTGTACTTAAGATGACAGGCTGTGCCAAATTTGCACTGCGCTTCATTATACTGCCCACAAAAAACCCCGTCGTCTGGTTCACCGGGGTTCCAAGTCCCAACCACCCGGCTGCCCCCAAAAGGGCTGACTAGGAGCCGCCATCAACCGCATCCATTAGGATATGCCCGTATTATCCTACCGCATACTTGTACGCAACACCTTCCCCTGCTGAAATTGCTCGGCGTACAGAAGCCAGGCTAAACCGCCATATGACCTACAAGCCTCCCTAAATGCATCCATATACCAAACAATGCCGAACAATTTCCCAATTCCTTCCCCAAATACACTCGCCAAAAACGCAAGCGCCCACAGCCAAGTTGCAAATGTACGAGGGAGGAGCCTATAATGGTGCTTCCCCTCCCCCTTCTTCTCCTTCTTGGAGTCACTTGGCTTTACCTTATCCAGGTGAAACTGTTCCAGGGGCAGCAGAGAAAATATTTCTACATTCTCCCCTTTTAAATCTTATCCCTCACATTCTCCATCAGGTGAGCCCCCAGCGGGCCTTTGAAGCACACATACCTCTCACATTTGGCCTCTGTCATCCAGACGCACCACCTCATCCAACTCTTCTGTCCACATCTCTTTCTCTGTCACAGCCCTTGCCGCCTCTGCCAGAACATTCTCCCCTGCCGCCTCATGCGCCATTCACTCTGCCTGCCATACCTGCGCCTACCACCACCGATCCCGTCCATGCCACCGACGGCGCACGCGCACTCCCCATAATTATATTATACACCATCCCCTGCAAGAAACCCCATACTTGGTTCAAAAACACAGACCCCCCCTGGTGCTGCTGTATCCACAGCCGCCCCCCCAATACTACCCTCTTGCACCCCCAACTGCGCCCCAACCCCGCCAAATCCATGGCTGTCTCACCCGACCACGACCCGGCGTATGCTGGAATAGAAGTCACGCCTTCTTCCGCCATCCGGACATTCGATTCTTCCAACGTCGCCGCTCCCTCCTCCTCGCTGGAGCCGACCGCCTCTGGCTCAGGTAACGCAGATCCCGCCGAAGCGCCGCCACCACCCCAGCCGTCCTCCTGGTATGCCGCGTGGGTACTTTCCTCCAGGCTCCATCTTCTGCTCTGCGGCGACAACCCTGGAAACCGCCCCGTCCCATGGGCTGCCACCGCAGGCCTCATCATCTTCTGGCCCGACCCCCCCTTGACACCTGCAAGGGGGGTACCTGTGGCCCAACCCGCTGCCAGCAGACTCCCATCTAGAGCAGACGCCACATCCTGCCCTCCTGGGCCCATAAAGCATCCGTCTGCCGGGCCCTCCCCCTCCTGAGGGAGACCGCCGCTGCCGGGAGCTGCACGCCCGATCTGAGTGACCGGGCAGGAACTGCAGGGCCCCAGCCATCACCCCTATTTACCGACGCCTCCCGGGCACCCATCGCACCAGGCTCGCCTGCCCTTGTGCCGGACCCCCCCGCTGGCTGCAGCCCCTCGCCCCCCCCTTCCCCTCCGGCTGCGGGGCGGGTAACGCTGGCCTCTGTCCTCCGCCGGGCGCTCTCCCAGCCAGGAGCTACCACATCCAGCCCTCCTGGGCCCATGAGCTCCTCTGTCTTCTGGGCCCTCCCCCTCCTGAGGGAGACTGCCACTGCCGGGAGATGCACGCCCAATCTGAGAGACCGGGCAGGAACCAAAGGGCCCCTGCCGTCACCCGAACTTACCGACGCCTCTTGGGCACCCGTCGCACCAGGCTCGCCTGCCCTGGTGCCGGACCCCTTGCTGGCTGCAGCCCCGTGGCCCCCCCACCGTCCGCGGGGGGTAATGCTGGCCTCCGTCCACCGTTGGGTACTCTCCCATCCAGAAGCCACCGCCTCCAGTAATCCAGGCTGCGGCTCGAAACCAGAAGTAGGCCGCAGACAAGCCATGCCCACCTCCCGGCTGCCACGGCCCTGACGGAGATTCCTCCCGCCAGATGGAGCAGCCGCTGAGTGCCGTCGCTGCCCACGTTGCTGCCGTGGAGGGTCCTCGAAGGGGCTCTCACATCACTTCCTCGCTCCCCCCGCCCACGGTAAGTACCTGCTTGAAGGGAATAGGGGGAAACCGCCACCAGCTGCTGACAGGGGAGCGAGGGGAAAGTGCCAACAGCTTTAACCCCCGGCAGCCCTGATGTGGGACCACACTGCCAAGGGCCAGTGCACTGCTGTTGTCAGATTCCACGCTGGTCCTGGAGAGCAGACATCCCGTCGGACTTCCTGATCGCTCCATATCCGGAAGTCAAGAGAGCGGGGGTAAGACAAATTCCTTACTTACACCCCTCATCTGCCCCACCTTTTCCTCCAGAGAACTCCTCCTACCTACCAATCCCCTTTTTCTGCCCTATACACAACCATTCCTGTTCCTATTAACCCCATCACTCCTTCCCTTCCCTCTAGTCATGTCGGCCCTCCACCCTATGGGTTCCATGGCTTTCTCATTCTGCTGAAACGCAAGTGCACAATCACTGTCTAGTAGACAGGACATGCACAGACATACCATATTACCATGGCCCGTATGATCAATGTGGTACGTATCTGAGCAAGCACACAGCAGGAAGAAAGAATGAGCATATCTAGCATAGTAGATGGCCTGAACTTCTGAGGGAGAGCATGAGAAATGTAAGGTGCAAGGAGGGCAATAAAAGAAGATCTAAATAAGGTGCTAATTTGAAGATCTGGATTGATATCTAAATAAATTACTTGGGAGTTCATTATAAATAAAGTACAGTGAATTAGTAATAATAAAAATAACAAATATTACTGTTTACACAAATGGTCTATCACGGTCATAAGAACCATGAACCAAGTAATTGAATTGCACACAGATGTGCATATATAAATATATAAAAATGTATAAATATACAAGTGCATGGAATGGGAAAAAAGTCTAAAATAGAATGAAGCATAACAAAATAATATATTGCATCAAGGGTAAAATGCAAAATAAAAATCAAAAAGGCTGTTGTATTAAAGTGCATTGCGTGCAACCATATATTATCGAGGGACCTCAAACTGGACTTCTGTAATAGGTATAATATGTACGAGATTTCATACCATCAGGAATAATAGATAATACCAGGTTGTATTCTCAAGTACAACCATAGGTATGTTAAATAGTCAAGGAATATGATAAACACAAATGTTGCATAAAGATACTGTATAAACTGTATCCCTCAACTGTACATTGTTGTTTTTAAAAAAAAAAAAAAATAATAATCAAAAAGGTCGTCTTCATGTTCAGTCCCCATCAGTAAAGTTTCACAGGTTAATCTTCCAAAAGGCTCCATACCGCAACAGTTTCAACAGGAACTAAAAATTATTTTGGAAAAAGATTTGAAAATAGTATTATTTCAGAAAAATCATTTGAGACCATGATCTCAGTAAAACTGCATATGCCAATAATATATTTAACCTTTTAGTGACAGAGCTAATTTTAACCTTAATGACCAGACCAAATTTTGCAATTCTGACCAGTGTCAATTTTTGAGGTTATAACTCTGGAATGCTTCAACGGATCCAAATGATTCTAAGATTGATTTTTCATTACATGTTGGACTTCATGTTAGTACCAAATTTTGGACAATATTTTTTGCGTTTATTTATGAAAAAAATTGAATTTTGGCAACAAATTTGAAAATGTATCATTTTTCAACTTTTGAATTTTTATAACGTTAAGCCAGAACGTTCTGTGACACAAAATAGTTAATAAATAACATTTCACACTTGTCTACTTTACAAAAGCACAATTTTGGAAACAAAATTTTTTTTTGTTAGGAAGTTAGAAGAGTTCAAAGTTTATCAGCAATTTCTCATTTTTACATGAAAATTTACAAAACCCTTTTTTTAGGGAGCACATCACATTTGAAGTGACTTTGAGGGGCCTATGTGACAGAAAATACCCAAAAAGTGACACCATTCTAAAAACTGCACCCCCCAAAGTACTCAAAATCACATTCAAGAAGTTTATTAACCCTTCAGGTGCTTCACAGGAACTAAAGCAATGTGGAATGAAAAAAAACAAAAAATAAAATTTAACCTAAAATGTTGCTCTACCCCAAATGTATTCAATTTTAGAAAGAATAACACAACAAAATGGACCCCAAATCTTGTTGCCCACTTACTTTTGAACGCGCCGATACCCCATATGTGATAAGAAACCTCTGTTTGGACAAATTAGAGGGCTCGGAACAGATGAAGCAATATTTTAATTTTGGAAAGCAAATTTGGCAGAAATAGATTGCGGGCACCATGTTGCATTTACAGGTCCACTAAGGTAAGTAAACAGCGGAAACCCCTCACAAGTGACTACATTTTGGCAACTAGACCTCTCAAGGCTTCTATATAGGGGTATGGTGAGCATTTTGGACCAACAGGTACGTCACAGATTTTGATAACGTTACTTTGTCCTATTGAAAATTTTCATTATTTTCTCAAAAATGTTGCTTTAGCATCAATTTTCTCACTTTTTCAAGTGGTAATTCCAAACATTCAACCACAACGTTTGTTACCCAATTTCTTATGAGCGTGGTGATACCTCACATGTGGACTGAAACCTTTGTTTGGACAAATGGGAGGGCTTTGAACGGAAGGAGCAATATTTGAATTTTGGAAAGGAAATTTTGCTGAAAACGATTGCGGGCGCCATGTTGCATTTGGAGGGCCCCTAAGGTACGTAAACAGCAGAAACCCCCACAAGTGACCCTATTTTGGAAACTAGGCCCCTCAAGGAATTTATCTAGATGTTTGGTGAGTATCCTGGACCTCCAGGTGCTTCACAGAATAACGTTGAGCAAAAGGTGAGGCCCCCGCTGACTAAAATAGGAAAGGACAGGAAAGGGACTGATGGTGACCAGAGAAAAACCCTGCAAAATACCAACTTCCTGATAGTACAAAAAGGCCCTCAGATCGCTCGATCTGAACTCCGTCCTATACCAGGTGCCCTTGTCATACTAATGAACAGAAAACAAGAATTATAACAAATTCAACAAGCCACAAACACATGGACCCAAAGGAGCTATACTCCACACAGAACTGCAGGGAGTTCCTCAACAATCCACTGAGGGGGAAAATCCCTGGAAGGAAATAAACTGAAACCAGCCACAACAAATGACAAACCCAGATAAGCAAAGAACCAGACAATAAATAAAGAGCAAGCACTTATCTGGAGTAGATGTGGTATAAAGCAGGATTAAGCAGGCTGGAGATACAAAGAACAACTGACATCCGGCAACAGCCTGCAATTAGACCAGGACTTAAATAAGCAGACAGTTAGCAAAGGAAACACCCACTGCACAACACACCTGGTCCAAGTCCAAACCATTCCTGGCCACCAGAGGGAGCCTCCCAGCAGCCAAAACATAACTAACATTCACAACAGCTCCCCAAAACATTCCCTCTTTCAAGAATTTATTGAAAAGAAAAAAAAAAATCGGGTCCACTGTAATACATTTTAGAGGTCCCACGACGATTCTGGACCTTCTAGAATATGGGGGGCACGTTAGGGAACGTATCCCCCATTTTCTAGGAGTGTGGACCCTCCATGTGAGGAGAGTGAGTGCAAAGAATCTGCACCTCCCCTCCCCGGGTTATAGCAGCAGAGTGTGAGCAGCCAGCCAGTGTTTCTGAAAGCCGGAAGCTTGCTGACAGCGGCTCTCTGCGCATGTAACCAACATGCATTGTGAAGGAGAAGGGGGCCACGGGGGATCAGCATTGCACAAGGTACGGGGGTTACCGGGGAACACCAAGGGGGTATAGAGGATGACCTGGCAGGGCCTGGGGAGCAGTTTTCTGTTGCATGTGTCATGGCACATGCGACAGAAATCAGAGGAAGAGGGTAAATGCGGCAGGCACGCTAATGTGCGCGTGGCCATCTTGAATTTTCGGAAGGGGGTTGTGGGTCGAGGGGGGGAACATTGGTGACACCGGGGGACCGGAGGAGACTGTGAAGGAGATATATCTCGCATCCAACATGTTTGATCATGCCAGGTGGGAGATAAATCATTTATTACTGGCGCTGACATTTACTATAACGTGGTCATCGGTATACGGTGTATACCGGTGATCAAGTGACTGAAGACCGGAAAAAACGGCCGGAATCATGATTAGAGATGAGCCACCCTCTAGAGGCTGGAGTTTGGTTCGGTTCGTCGAACGGAGGCCGCTTTCGAATTCGGTTCGGCAAGCCGTTCGACGAACCTCTCAAATCCCTTAGAAAACAATGGGGAGCAATCACAAACACATAAAAACACCTAGAAAACACCTTCAAAGGTGTCCAAAAGGTGACAAACAACTCACAAGACAACACAAACACATGGGAAAGTGACAAGGACAAATATTCATGCGAAAACAAAACAGCTGGACAAGGAAAAAGAGGATGAGACACAGATATAGGCATGGCATGCCCTTCTAAGATCATGTAAAACACAGCAATGGGACTCCAAGCGGAGTCTCCCTTTTTTCCAAAACTTTGGCCCCACAGACACCACTTCAGTGGCAGCACTTGTGCCCCAGTTGTACACTTCACAGGTATATTTGCATCAACACATTCAAAAATACGGCAGCCTTTACTCTCCCCAGGATGACACAGGGGTAGTAAAGTCCTTGGGAATCCATGACTTTCTCATCTTGGTGAACTTAAGTCTGTCCACATTGTCACTGGACAGACGCGTGCGCTTATCTGTCAGCACACACCCAGCAGCACTGAAGACACGTTCAGAGACAACGCTGGCTGCAGGACATGACAAGATCTCCAAGGTGTACGTGGTGAGCTCAGGCCATTTTTCAAAATTTGAAGCCCAAAATGAGCAAGGCTCCAGTTGCTAAGTCATGGCATTGATGTTCATTTGGAGATACTCCTGTATCATCCTCTCCAGCCATTGACTATGTGTCAGACGTCTTGTCTCTTGTGGCCTTGCATTGGATGGTCTAAAAAAATTATGAAACGATTCCATAAAATTGCTGTTACCAGCACCAGATACGGTGTTGCTGGTACGGGTTTGTTTGATAATGACGAGACAGTCCTATGCTTGGCAAGTGACAACTGGGAGATTCACTCCGTGCACCACTGGTGTTTGGTGGAAAAGCCGAGCTAAGATGGAGTAACAGCTTCTGCTGATACTCCTGCATACGTGCATCCCTTTCTATGGCTGGAATTATTTCACCAAATTTGGACTTGTACCGGGTATCTAATAGTGTGGCAACCCAGTAGTCATCATCACTTCTAATTTTGACAATCCAAGGGTCATGTTGTAGGTAGTGCAGCAAGAAGGCGCTCATGTTCTTGCGCATCCATGCGGACCAAGTCCTCGCTGTGTTTGTGGCATAGAGGTGATAACCGTGCTTTCTTCCTCTGACATCTTCCCCCAACCTCGTTCTAACTGAAATTTGACCAAGGTCTCCCTCATCTGCTGAGTCTTCCATTTCTATCGAGAGTTCGTCCTCCATTTCTTCATGGTCTCCTGCACCTTCCTCATTATTTTGCCTGCTACCATGCGCCCTTGTTAAGCCCTCTCCCCCACCGTCCCATGCCTGCCGCCTTGGTGATGATGGACGTCTGGACCTTGTAGATGTTGGTATCCCTTGCACATATGAATCCTCCTGTACGTCCTCCCCTTCCTCTTGCCCCACCCCCTGACTGCGAATAGTGTTCAGCATGTGCTCCAGCATGTAAATGACTGGAATTGTCATGATTATAATGGCATTGTCAGTGCTAAACATATTGGTCGCCATGTCGAAACTGTGCTGAAGGGTGCATAGGTCCTTGATCTGAGACCACTCCAGCAGCGTGATCTTCCCCACCTCTGCATCTCGTTGGCCCAGGCTACACGTCATAACGTATTGCACCAGGGCTCGGCGGTGCTGCCACAGTCGCTGTAACATGTGGAGAGTCGAATTCCAGCGTGTTGATACATCGCATTTCAGGCGATGAACCGGCAGACCGAATGACTTCTGGAGCATTGCAGGTCAGTCAGCTGCGGCGGTTGAATGGTGGAAGTGAGCAGAGAATGACCGTGCCCTGTGCAGAACCCCATCTAGGCCGGGATAGTGGGTTAAAAATTGCTGGACAACAAGGTTCAACACGTGAGCCATACAAGGCATGTGTGTCACCTTGCCCCGGCAAAGGGCCGCACCCAGGTTTGCAGCATTTTCGCACACGATCTTCCCTGGCTGCAGGTTGAGTCGAGACAACTATTTACGAAACTCGCTCGCAAGAGCTGACCACAACTCCTCCGCTGTGTGACTCTTATTTCCAAGACATTTTAAGGTAAAAGACTGCCTTATGCCGTTGAGCTCTGCTGCCAGCATAGTAAGGAGGTGTACGGGATTCCTTGTGCGCAGTTGCAACGCGGGTGGCCTGACCAGGCAGGCTTGGGGCAGAGGTGGAGGACCCAGATGAGGTTGAGGAGGCAGAAGCAGTGAAGGAACTTCTACATAAAGAGGATTGACGCACAACTCGTGGGGACGTCAAGACTTGTACATCTCTCACCATAGTTACCCAGTGCCCAGTCAGCAACATGTCCATGCCTACTGGTCCAAGTATCGTTGGTGAAATGCACCCGGTCACACACAGAGATTCTCAAGGAAGCGGTGATGTTGTGTGTGACATGCTGGTGTAGCACAGGAACACCTTTCTTGGAGAAGTAGTGGCGACTGGGCATCTGGTACTGGGGCACTGCGACGGACATAAGGTCTCGAAAATCCTCTGTGTCCACCAAGTGGAAAGGCAGCATTTCGGTAGCCAAGAGCTTACAGAGGGATAAAGTCAACCTCTTAGCTTTGTCATGGCTTGGAGGAAATGGCCTTTTATTTGTTTACATCTGAGAGACAGAGATCTGGCTGCTGTGTGGAGATGGTGGTGGGTAGGGTGTCCCTGGAAAAATCCAGGTCTGTGAGGAAAGTGCAGGCAGAGACATGATGTTGCCTTCATCCAAAGTTGGTGCTCTCAATGTCTGAGAGAGCTGTACACCAGCACTTGTTTCCCCTTCCAAACCAACTGACAACCTACCATGCAAACTGCCTGTTGCGGTTAAAGTGGTGGAAGGTCTGCGTGGAAAACCTGTTGTTACAGCTGTCCCCACAGTCATACAAGATAAATAGCGCGTGGAGGAACTTGAAGGGGCAGACGGTGTTTTGCCCACTCCACTAGGCTGCATTGCAGCACGGTTAGATTCCCACTGGGATTTATCCTTGTTATTCATGTGACGATTCATGGAAGAAGTTATCAAACTGGTGAGTTTTTGGCCTCTATGTTACAGATGAGATCATATGATTTGGGAGATCCTTTGCAAGGTCAAAAAAGGACCAGGCTAGGCAAAGCTTAGAGGCCATGCGACCTGCAGAGCCACCCCGACTTGTGCTCAGAGGCAGAGTTGTGGCTGAGGATGCAGTTCTAGACGTGCTTCCAGTTCTCCGACTCTGTCCAGGAAGGCGCAAGGTAACTTTGTCGTCAGTTGCATCCTCCTCCAACCACCTCCTCGAGTGCCTGACTGTGGGTTGACAGTAAGTGGGATCTAGAACTTCATTTTCAAGCATTGTGTTTGCACTCCCCTCGCCCTCAGACCTAAGCTCATCCTGCCCAGACTGATTAGTTAAGTTGTCATCCCAATCAGATATGTGCGTCTCATTGTCATCAGTATGTTCCTCATTGTCTCCACCAACAGGTGTTACAGTTTGGGAGTGAGGGTCTACATTATGCTCAGAAACTTGGTCATCAGGACCAAAACCTGAGTCACAAAGCTTCTGGGCATCACTGCAGACCATTTTCTGGTCTGTATGCACTGTAGCTTGGGAGCAGACCTCTGATTCACAGGCTATAGTGTGACTGAACAGCTCTGCAGACTTAGCCATCTCTGTTACACCATACTCTGCAGGGCGGGTGGAGACTTGAGAGCTGGGAGAAAGCAAGTGTGATTGCGATGACAACTCAGAGGACTGTTGTTTTTTGGATGTTGAAGTTGAGGTGGAGAGAGGGCACTTGTTTTAGCACTTGAGATCCATTCAAGCATGTTCTTTTTTTGTGCATCATCTACCTTTGTTACAGTTGTTCGGGTCCGTAAAAAAGGGAGCACATCGGATTGTCCACGGAAAGTAGTAGACATCGTACTTTTGCTGGAAGATGGCCTATCTTCAGCAGATGTTAATGTACCTTTCCCACCTTCCCCACGAACATAAATCTTTTTTGCAATAAGAATTTCGTATCAAAAATGGACAGGTGTGTACAATGCAGAGGTGGTCTAGCTTGATAGACAGCTGAAGAACCAACACTGACTATCACAGACAATTTTTGTATGCCCCTAACAGTGGCAGCACAGTTTGCAAATAAAATAGCGTGGCAAAAGTGTGCAGGTGGGTACAGTGCCCGGTTTCTGTGGGTCAGTGGACAGGAAAGGAACACTAACTTAGTATTCCAGACACTTTTAGGATGGCAGAAAAAGTGTCAGCTCTTTGGGCAAATAAAATAGTGTGGCAAAAGTGTGCAGGTGGGTACAGTGCCTGGGTTCTGTGGGTCAGTGGACAGGAAAGGAAGCTTCACTTTCTATCCCTCCTAATGATGAAATGCAGCAAGGAATTCCCTGAGCTGAGGTACACAGGCGTTGTTATCTAAAGCTGTACACAGCGTTTGCACGGATCTGCCTAGCAGCTATGGCTATGAACGCCTGGAAATCAGAAATAACAAGCAGTCCCTAATCCCTACAGCGCTGTGTAGCTTGCACTTTGTCTATAGCACACACAGCAGGATTGGCAGCAGCAGCGTGAGCGGTAACTGTCACCCACACGCAGAAAGGAGATAACTGGCGGCGACAGGGAAAATTGCCCTAATTTATAAGGCAAGGACATGTGATATTCAGAGCCTATGACACATGCCCTTGCTTGTCTGGGAAAAATCAATTTAGCTGTGTGTGTGTCTGTGATTGGCTGACATCCTGGCCCGCCGCACTGCACGGGCGCTTAGGAAAAAAGAAAAAATGGCGATCGGCATTCTCTCAGCAGTGCACCACAGATCTAAACTGCGTCCCCCCCGCACACTATACGCTGAAATTTGATAATAGCGTGAATCACAGTGACTCACACTATTAGGCCCTGTGCGCACTGGAAAACGGAATTTTCTTAAGAAAATTCCGCAGGGTCTGAAAGATTACTGCACCCGTGTTAAAAAACCGCGGCAAACCGTACCCGAAAACCGCATGCGGTTTGCCGCGGTTTGACCGCAGTATTGTTTGCGGTATTGCCGCGGTTTTGCCACATGCGGGTTGGTACATGTGCTTTAATGCATTCAATGCAATAAAGCACATTGAAAAAAAAAAAAAGTCATTTCCTTCTGAGATAGATAGCAGACAGATAAATAGATAAATAGACAGATAGAAGAATAGAAGAATAGATAGAGGGATAAATAGAAGAATAGATAGAGGAATAGATAGATAGATAGATAGATGATAGGTAGATAGATAGATAGAGTCCCTGTGAGCACACGCTGCATTTCTCCTAAGCGGTAATGTGTTGTTTACATTAACGGCCATGGGAAATGCCCTGTGGTTACCTCTGCTGTCTCGTTGCGAGGCTGCATTCAGCTCTGTGTGTCAGTGTCAGTCGCGGCTGGATGCAAGCATCGCAGGACGTGGATTACGTCGGAGCTTTGTTTCGGGGGTGGGGGGTTAATAAACAGGTGAACCAGGGGCTTTTTTTTTTTTTGTGTTTTATATAAAGTAAAGGATTTTTCGGTGTGTGTTTTTTCACTTTACTTTTGGGTTGATCATGTCAGCTGTCTCATAGACGCTGCCATGATCAAGCCTGGACTTAAATGTCATTTAACTCATTATTACCTGGATAGCCACCGCATCACGGCATCTGGAAGAGCCGGGGACACTCCGGTACTGCAGCATAATGCAAGCGACAGTCCCGAGGCAGCTGCGGGCTGATACTCCCGGCTGCGGGAGGGGGGGGCATTAACCCTTCCCCTCGCCCTCCCCAGCCTGAGAATACTGGGCTGCCGCTGTGTGCTTACCTCGGCTGGACAGTAAAAATACAGCGGAGTCCACGTGTTTTTTTTTTATATATTTCCGCTTGCTTCCTATGTGTATTCTATATGTCTGTGTCTGTGTATGAGTGCGATCTGTATGTGTTCTATGTCTGTGTTTGTGATATGTGTGTGTTTACTCCTTGCTCCGCTTCCTCTTCCTGTCATAATGACATCACTTACCTGCAAACCGCAGGGCAGTGATGAACATTACCGCAGGTAAACCGCGAAATACCGGAGGGAATAACGCAGGAAAACGCAATGAACCGCACAGAATTTGCTGCCTGCATTATTCCCTGCGGAATTTCACGATTACATGGCAGTCAATGGAGTGAAATCCCGCAGCTACCTGCGGAAAAGAAGTGACATGCAATTGTTTTTGCTGTGGGAATCCCGCAGCAAAACATGCAGCTGTCAAAATCCGCATAGTACGCACAGCATTTTTTTTCCCCATAGGTTTTGCTGGTGAATCACTGCAGAGATGTTATGAACATAACATGCAGCGAAACATGCAGAAAAACCGCAGGAAATCGCGGCAAAAAACGGCAAGTGCACACAGGGCCTTACAGTGAAAAGCCAACTAGTAACTAGCTAGACTTTTTGCTGATCGAACCCTTATCGAACATAACTCGAGCTATCGAGCTTTTAGCAAAAAGCTCACGTTCGAGTTTGATCTCGAGCACCCCCAAAAATCTCTCGAACATGAAATTAGCAAACCTCGAACCTCGAACATCGCTAAACTCTAATCATGATCTCCAGGATCTCAGCTACCCCCGGTAGCTGAAGCCCCGGAGATTTTGTAACACTGGGGGTGCTATTTACGTTTTTCTGACCGCCGGTTTAAAATGGCAGATCAGAATAAGTACCCTTTTTTGCTGCCGTTTTAATACGTAAGGCGGTTATTTATCAAAATACACAAAAATCCAGTAGATCCACTGGACCGACCAATAGTCTCAGGTAATGAAGGCCTATGTGAGTTGGTTGATAATTGATTGATTTTTACTTGAAGTCACTAGCCCTTCCGTTACCTTCTCACATAAATCACACAAATGCATCTCTAGCTATCCTTGACAATCTATACTTGCAGGAAGACGCGATTATGGTTACGGCTGGCATTGAGAGTCTGTACAGATCAATTAGACATGAGGATGGGCTCAAAGCAATCTCTTTGCACCTAAAGATTATTAATATTCAGCAATTGCTATTTTTACTTCTGGAGTTCATCTTAACCCATAATTGCTTTACCTTTAATAGTCAGATCTACAGTGTAGTGCAAATTAATTGGTGCAAATTAATTGGTGCAAATTGCAGTACCAACAACCTACAACAAGCGGATGACCTGAAGGAGAGTTTTCATGGCAGAGGTTATGCAAGGAGGATTGTTAGACATGCTATGTACCGAGCCGATCGAGAAGATAGAGCCTCACTGCTCACAGTCAGAATGCGAAAGAAGGACAACAATCTGAGGTTGGTAACCACATTTAACAACCAGTGGGGCAGCATCTGTCGATTGTTGCATAAAAACTGGAGTGTTTTAACCTCAGTCAAGGGTGAAGGATATTGTGCCTAGACCTTCATTGACTGCCAGGAGGGCTCGCAACTTGAAGGACTATCCTAGCAATAGCCATTTTATAAGACCTGAAATTAGTACTGGTTCAAGGACTACATTAAAAGGGTCTTATCCCTGCGGGAATTGCTCTATTTGCCAGTTTGTTCCAGTAACACAATTTTTTCTTAACCACATAGATCAACGGGAATTTCCCTTGGAAAAGTACATCAATTGCCGATGAAGCCAGGTCATCTATGCAATCACCTGCCCTTGTAACAAGGTCTATGTTGGTGAGACTGTACAGGAGTTTCAAAAACAAATACAACAGCATTTCTCCAATATTGCACTGGCTGAGAAGCATTGAAAACAAGGGAAGACTTTATCTGCTGTTGCAGTCCACTATCTGCATCATCACAATAGTCAGATCCGGGGTACGGAGATAACAAGCTTGGATCGTGTGACGGACATCAGAGGTGGAAACATTTTGCTACCTCTTCTTCGCCTTGAGTCACTTTGGATCTACAAGTTGGACAGCGTGGCTCCTCGGGGCATGAATGAAAACTTGTTATTCATGGGTTTTACAAACAATAATCCGCTTGCCTTGCCACCCTTTTGCCAATTGTTTTTCTGGCGGGCCCTAAAAACGCATTTCTTTAGACTAGCTTATCACCTCACTGCCCTGATCTAATCTAGTTCCCTTCTGCCCTCATAAAATTTACTTCCAATTCTTGTCCCCTGTACCTGTATAAATTCTGGTTGATGACGGGTTCATGCAGCTGGTTTTGAATACCCTATTAAATCGATGGCTGGATCATATACAGTTAGGTCCAGGAATATTTGGACAGTGACACAATTTTCGCGAGTTGGGCTCTGCATGCCACCACATTGGATTTGAAATTAAACCTCTACAACAGAATTCAAGTGCAGATTGTAACGTTTAATTTGAAGGTTTGAACAAAAATATCTGATAGAAATTGTAGGAATTGTACACATTTCTTTACAAACACTCAACATTTTAGGAGGTCAAAAGTAATTGGACAAATAAACCAAACCCAAACAAAATATTTTTATTTTCAATATTTTGTTGCGAATCCTTTGGAGGCAATCACTGCCTTAAGTCTGGAACCCATGGACATCACCAAACGCTGGGTTTCCTCCTTCTTAATGCTTTGCCAGGCCTTTACAGCCGCAGCCTTCAGGTCTTGCTTGTTTGTGGGTCTTTCCGTCTTAAGTCTGGATTTGAGCAAGTGAAATGCATGCTCAATTGGGTTAAAATCTGGTGATTGACTTGGCCATTGCAGAATGTTCCACTTTTTGGCACTCATGAACTCCTGGGTAGCTTTGGCTGTATGCTTGGGGTCATTGTCCATCTGTACTATGAAGCGCCGTCCGATCAACTTTGCGGCATTTGGCTGAATCTGGGCTGGAAGTATATCCCGGTACACTTCAGAATTCATCCAGCTACTCTTGTCTGCTGTTATGTAATCAATAAACACAAGTGACCCAGTGCCATTGAAAGCCATGCATGCCCATGCCATCACGTTGCCTCCACCATGTTTTACAGAGGATGTGGTGTGCCTTGGATCATGTGCCGTTCCCTTTCTTCTCCAAACTTTTTTCTTCCCATCATTCTGGTACAGGTTGATCTTTGTCTCATCTGTCCATAGAATACTTTTCCAGAACTGAGCTGGCTTCATGAGGTGTTTTTCAGCAAATTTAACTCTGGCCTGTCTATTTTTGGAATTGATGAATGGTTTGCATCTAGATGCGAACCCTTTGTATTTACTTTCATGGAGTCTTCTCTTTACTGTTGACTTAGAGACAGATACACCTACTTCACTGAGAGTGTTCTGGACTTCAGTTGATGTTGTGAACGGGTTCTTCTTTACCAAAGAAAGTATGCGGCGATCATCCACCACTGTTGTCATCCGTGGATGCCCAGGCCTTTTTGAGTTCCCAAGCTCACCAGTCAATTCCTTTTTTCTCAGAATGTACCTGACTGTTGATTTTGCTACTCCAAGCATGTCTGCTATCTCTCTGATGGATTTTTTCTTTTTTTCAGCCTCAGGATGTTCTGCTTCACCTCAATTGAGAGTTCCTTAGATCGCATGTTGTCTGGTCACAGCAACAGCTTCCAAATGCAAAACCACACACCTGTAATCAACTCCAGACCTTTTAACTACTTCATTGATTACAGGTTAACGAGGGAGACGCCTTCAGAGTTAATTGCAGCCCTTAAAGTCCCTTGTCCAATTACTTTTGGTCCCTTGAAAAAGAGGAGGCTATGCATTACAGAGCTATGATTCCTAAACCCTTTCTCCGATTTGGATGTGAAAACTCTCATATTGCAGCTGGGAGTGTGCACTTTCAGCCCATATTATATATATAATCGTATTTCTGAACATGTTTTTGTAAACAGCTAAAATAACAAAACTTGTGTCACTGTCCAAATATTTCTGGCCCTGACTGTATGACAAGCTTTCCCCCCCCCCATTTACCTTTTGTGCCTCCCCTCCTCATAGACTGTAAGCTTACGAGCAGGGCCCTCACTCCTCCTGGTATCTTAATTTTGTCATTTTGTATTGTCTCATATTGTTTGTACATGTCCCCTCTGATTTGTAAAGCTCTGCGGAATATGTTGGCGCTATAGAAATAAAACTTATTATTATTATTATATTTGTTGGTTCCATTAAACTCTAAAATGGCCAGAAAAAGAGAACAAGAGGTGACTCCGGGATGCTGGCCTTCAGGGCAGAGTGGCAAAGAAAAAGCCATATCTGAGACTAGCTAATAAAAAGGAAAAAAATAATATTGGCAAAAAACACAGACATTTGACAGAGGAAGATTGGAAAAAAGTGTTATGGACAGACAAATTGAAGTTTGAGGTGCTTGGATCACACAAAATAACATTTGTGAGATGCAGAACAACTGAAAAGATGCTGGAAGAGTGCCTGACGCCATCTGTCAAGCATGGTGGAGGTGATGTGTTGGTCTGGGGTTGCTTTGGCGCTGGTAAAGTGGGAGATTTGTACAAGGAAAAAGTGATTTTGAATAAGGAAGGCGATCACTCCATTTTGCAACGCCATGCCATACCCTGCGGAAAGCGCTTGATTGGAACCAATTTCGTCCTACAACAGGACAATGACCCAAAGCACACTTCCAAATTATGCATGAACTATTTAGCGAAGAAGCAGGCAGCTGGTATTCTATCTGTAATGGAGTGGCCAGCCCAGTCACCAGATCTCAACCCTAGTGAGCTGTTGTGACAGCAGCTTGACCGTATGGCAAAAAGTGCCCATCAAGCCAAGCCAACTTGTGGGAGGGTTTCTGGAAGCATGGGGTGAAATATCTCCAGATTAACTCATCAAATTAACAGCTAGAAGGCCAAATGTCTGCAAAGCTGGAATTGCTGCAAAGGAGCATTCTATGACAAAAGCAAAGTTGAAGGAGAAAATTATGATTTCAAGTAAAAATCATTGTTTCTAACCTCGTCAATGTCTGGACTATATTTTCTATTCATTATGCAACTCATTTGATAAATAAAAGTATGATTTTCATGGAAAAGACAAAATTGTCTGGGTAACCCCAAACGTTTGAACTGTAGTGTAAATATTTTTTTTTCTTGACCTTGTTTGCTCTAAAGGGGGCATAGGTTTGGGGATTCCCTGTTTATTTTTTTAATCAAAGGTGTACTTGTTGCCAATTTTCTTATACAGTATATACTGTATATCTATAGGTCTAACAATTGCCTTTGGATTCTATATGGTTTAGTGATTTCATTTTACCCCTATAGTTCAGGCATTTATCAACACTAATGGGTTTGATACCTTAAGGCACAGCAGGGGTAGATAGGGTGAAATGACATAAAACAGGGGTGCAATTTCTTGTGTTGCCTACTAGGGTGCCATCCTCTGTGGTCAGGCAGTATCAGTATTATGGACTCTCTCAGTAGTCCCCTCCCCATCATAGAGCCACTTGCAGATCAATAAATATATTCTTTTATATTTTACTTAAGGAAATAATTATCTGAAGTTAGTCTTGCTTACATACGTACAGTATTTCCTTCAAGGAAAATTTTGAATGTTAGCTCAGTTCTCAGTTTAACCAAACTTTGTTTTCGTGCATCAATTTTTAAATACAACAATTTCACCTTTTTTGTAATTTTGGCTGACATTACCCTGATTATGACTTTATCCAACCAAACGTCTTTAAACTTTAAAAGGGAAATAAATTGAAATACATATTTGTTTTACAAAATTGTTTAGAAATGTTTGAGCTGGTGGATTTGGCATTTACAGGAAAATCTGTGTTCCCTAGTCAGTGTAGCATTTGCACAGTGAACGGTTGCCATCTGCTGGCCGAAGATGGTAAAACAATGACAATTGCCAGGAATATTGAGGAACCAATGAGCGATGTACACATTCCTCAGGAGCAGATAAGAGAGATAACGCCGGTTCAGGAGACAGTTGTGTTCTGGTTGCAAAATGCAAAAGGCCTGGCAGGGCCAAAAAGGGGAGTAGTTGTGCCAGAATCCTGTTCCAGGTTATTTTTCATGCCAGTAATCATACAGAAGTTTCTGCTTTATACTTATTCCCCTTGCACTGTCACTGGTGTGCAGCCCTTCTCTTTATATAGTAAAGTTTTTTAGGGTTTTTGCACCCAGTTCAGACTTAGAATGGTGTTCCAGATGTTATTTCTAAATTGATTTGTAGTCTTTCATTTGTGAACCTGGCCCCACCCACACCCATTACCAGTCCACATTATACATATATTGCCTGGGTCTCGCTTCCCAACACGGTAAGTTTTTTAACTGCAAGAGAGGACATACATTAGCTAGGGACCCCAATGTAAGAGAATACCGTGACGAGGTGTTGGGGCTCTGTTGTATTGATCAATTCAATAGCTAACTTTCTCTTTATTCTTATGTTCATGGCAGTACACATTCAAAAATGCAATTCACACATTTCGCTCAGTCCTCACCTCCGCTAAACACGATTACTTCAGAAACCTCATATCCTCTCTAACACACAACCCCAAACAGTTATTCAACACTTTCAACTCCCTCCTTCGCCCACCACTGCCCCCTCCAACCTCCCTCATTTCTGCAGAAGACTTTGCCACCTATTTCCAAGAAAAAATCGACCTAATAAGGCAAGTCTTCTCTGCTCAGCCACCACAACCCCTTCATGTAGCTGACCACTGCCCCTCTCCCATAAACTTCCTCCCCACCATCACCGAAGGAGAGCTTGCACGTCTTCTCTCAAAAGCGCACCTCACCACCTGCGCACTTGACCCCATGCCATCCCACCTCCTTCCCAACCTCACCACCATCCTTACTCCAGCCTTAACCCACCTCTTCAACCTATCTTTAACGACTGGAACCTTCCCCTCTGCCTTTAAACATGCAACAGTCACACCTATCCTAAAGAAACCTTCCCTCGATCCAACCTCTACTACCAGCTATCGCCCCATATCACTACTCCCACTTGCCTCAAAACTCCTGGAACAGCATGTCCATGCTGAACTTTCCTCCCACCTCTCCTCTAACGCTCTCTTTGACAACCTACAGTCCGGCTTCCGTCCACATCACTCTACCGAAACTGCCCTGACTAAAATCACAAATGACTTGCTTACTGCCAAAGCGAACAAACACTTCTCTATACTCCTACTCCTAGACCTGTCCTCAGCCTTCGATACCGTTGACCACTCCCTCCTATTACAGACCCTCTCTTCCCTTGGTGTCAGAGATCTTGCCCTCTCTTGGATCTCTTCATACCTCTCAAATCGCACTTTCAGTGTCTCCCACTCTCACACAACCTCTTCATCCCACCATCTCTCTGTTGGCGTCCCTCAAGGCTCTGTCCTAGGACCCCTACTTTTCTCTATCTACACATTTGGCCTAGGACAACTCATAAAGTCCCATGGCTTCCAATACCACCTATATGCCGACGACACCCAGATCTACCTCTCTGGCCCAGATGCCACATCTCTGCTGTCCAAAATCCCGAAATGTCTATCTGCTATATCCTCCTTCTTCTCCTCTCGCTTCCTAAAGCTCAATGTGGCGAAAACTGAACTAATCATCTTTCCTCCGTCTCACCTACACTCTCCACCTGATCTATCTATTACAATAAATAACACCACGCTCTCGCCAGTACCCAAAGTTCGCTGCCTCGGAGTGACCTTTGACTCTGCCTTATCCTTCATACCACACATCCAGTCCCTCACCACCTCCTGCCGTCTTCAACTCAAAAATATTTCCAGAATCCACCCTTTCCTCAATTTGCAATCTACTAAAATGCTAGTGCATGCCCTCATAATCTCCCGCCTCGACTACTGTAACATCCTCCTCTGTGGCCTCCCTGCCAACACGCTCGCCCCTCTCCAGTCCATCCTTAACTCTGCTGCCCGACTTATCCACCTCTCTCCTCAATACCACCCCGCTTCTCCCCTCTGCATGTCCCTCCACTGGCTTCCAATCTTCCACCGTATCCAATTCAAACTTCTAACACTGACCTACAAAGCTGTGCATAATCTTTCCCCTCCGTACATCTCCGAACTACTCTCCCACTACACTCCAACACGTCACCTCCGGTCCTCCCAAGATCTCCTCCTCTCCTCCTCTCTCATTCGCTCCTCACGCAACCGACTCCAAGACTTCTCCCGAGCATCCCCAGTCTCCTGGAACTCGCTGCCTCAACACGTCAGACTATCCCCTACCCTTGCAAACTTCAAACGGAACCTGAAAACTCATCTGTTCAGAAATGCCTACAATCTACAATGAACTCGCTGCCGCCCGACCACCGTGCGGAGCTGCCGCCCGACCACCGTGCGGAGCTGCCGCCCGACCACCGTGCGGAGCTGCCGCCCGACCACCGTGCGGAGCCGCCGCCTGACCTACACCCCACCTATTGTCTCCTCCCCATAATCCTATAGAATGTAAGCCCGCAAGGGTAGGGCCCTCTTCCCTCTGTACTAGTCTGTCTACTGTAACTTGTATACGTATTTTGTATGTAACCCCCTTCTCATGTACAGCACCATGGAATTAATGGTGCTCTATAAATAAATAATAATAATAATAATAATAATGCAGGTTCCATTGTCCTATTCTCATTCTCACATATAGCTATTGTATTTTACATGCCAGTATTCATACAGCAGTTTTTGCTTTATATTTATTCCCCTTGCACTGTCACTGGTTTGCAGCCCTTCTCTTTATATTGTGAAGTTTTTTTAGGGTCTTTGCACCCAGTTCAGACTTAGAATGGTGTTCCAGATGTTATTTGTTAATAGGACAGTCATGTGGCAGTGAAGTCGGCTTACAACCCCATTGCCATAAAAGGGTTTTAGAGAATTCAGATCCCAGAGAAGTCCTGAGCTGAGAGGAAGATCGGTGACCTAAGCTGAAAGGACCATTGATGACCCAAACTGAGAGGAAGATCCATGACCCAAGCTGAGAGGAAGATCCATGACGTAAGGTAAATAGACTGACCCGTGGCAGTAGAAGGTTGTGATGAACACCATTAGAAGTCTGTGATCAGCACCAGTAGGGACCTATGATGAGCGCCAGTAGAAGGATGTGATCAAAGCCAGTGGAGGCCCGTGAACTTTTTTAAGGAGGACCACATTATGCCAGTCAGGGTCCAGAATCCTGTCTTTGTGGTCAAGCGTAAACTATGATGGTTAAGATTCAAAGCCCCAACTTTGGAGTCAAGCTGCAGACTATGCTGGTCAAGATCCAGAGCTGGGGCATTGCTTAATGTACAGAGATATGGTATTGAGTGGGGACTGAGGCTACACTTCAGAACATGAAGGTGGCAAGCTAGTAAAGTGAGTGCAGAGATCCAAGATCTTGGTCTTGTGGCATAGCGAGTAGCATTATCGACCCCAATAGGGCATGTGATTTTTTTTTAGTGTGGGAGAGATGGTGAGGCATCATGCTCTGTGGGGGAACTGTAGGTATATCATACTCTATTCAGAAATAGGAATTGTAGAGGAATGATCTGAAGGGGCATCATACAATGTGAGGATATAATACAGTGTATTTGAAGGAATTTACTTTAAGGGGCTTTATAATTTGGTTGAATGTACTTTGTAAAACATAAATACTTAAGTGTTGAATAATTGTTTACACAGTGTACTGTGGGGGGCATTATAATGTGTGTGAGGAATGTAGTTTAGGAGTCCTATACTGTGTGCAGAGGAATGTACTGTCAGGTGATATTAGTGGGGTGGAATGTACTTTTAGGGGCATTACACTGTTTGTGGGGCATTACACTGTGGTGATCATTACTATGTGTGGGGCAGTGTACTTCTAAGGAACAATATAATGTGTTTGGAAGGAATATACTAGGGGGATATAATACTGTTTTGGGTAGATGTGCTATAGGGGAATTATGCTCTTGTGGAGAATGTACTGTAGGAGGCTTTATACTATTTGTGTAATAATGGACTGCCGACCATAATTAAATGTTGGCTCTGCACAAAGCCCAGCAGAAGCCAACGTATATTTACCATCAGCGGTCTTGAACTGGATAAGCTGAACAATATAGATCTAATATTAGGAATGGGGTTCTGAATCATAGTCTAGCCAGTCATTTTTTCATACCCATGAACATAATCCTGATTATTTAGATCTAGTAATTGTGGGACTGATACCAGACAATTGTAATAATAGGTTCTAAAATCTGGTGAATAGAGAATTATTTTGGATCTTCAAATTAGCAACTCTTAAGGGCACTTTACAAGCAGCGATATCGCTGTCGATATCGCTAGCGAGCGTACCCGCCCCCGTCAGTTGTGCGTCACGGGCAAATTGCTGCCTGTGGCGCGCAACATCGCTTACACCCGTCACACGGACTTACCTTCCCTGCAATGTTGCTGTGGCTGGTGAACCGCCTCCTTTCTAAGGGGGCAGTTCGTGCGGCGTCACAGCGATGTCACACGGCAGCTGTCCAATAGAAGCGGAGGAGGGGCAGGGATGAGCGAGCGAAATATCCCGCCCACCTCCTTCCTTCCTCAATGCCGGTGGACGCAGGTAAGGAAATGTTCGTTGTTCCTGCGGTGTCACACACAGCGATGTGTGATGCTACAGGAATGCCGAACAACCAGCGGCATGCACCACCAACGATATTATGAAAAGGAGCGACGTGTCAACGATCAATGATTTTTGAAGTTTTTGCGATCGTTGATCGTCGCTCCTAGCTGTCACACGCTGCGATGTTGCTAACGACGCCAGATATGCATCACAAACACCGTGACCCCGACGATATATCGTTAGCGATGTTGCAGCATGTAAAGCACCCTTTACTCCAGAGGGATTAAATGAATGTATTGCTAATACTTGGTAAATAAAAAATAAATATAAATTGGAGTATTTATTAATACATGTGTACAAAGACACGTTATATTGAGAATATATTTACATTAGTTTATTATACTATGTTAAGAGGAATGTCCTTACCATTTAAAGCCTCCCCTCCTCACTGTATCCACGCCTCCTGACAAAGCCGTCAAATGGTGAAACACACATTGAGGTGCATTCTGCTATCCGACACCTACAGGCTGCATTGTTTACCATCATGTCCCAAGGTATTTAGCAGATGATACGGCATTCTCAATGTTATTTATGCCTTATAGCATTTATTACCTTGAATGCTTTTGCCCACAGAGACTTATGTCTGGCTATTCACTGCCTATGGAATGGTATAGCTATCTGTAATCTGGAGACTATTTATGTGTTACTAATATACTATATATGCCATCAACTGATCTGTGTCTCTGCTCCTGGTCTATAGTGTTTGGTTACCAGTGGTAGGCAGATTATTTTATTATCCTTCTGCTAAGGCTAATTAAATAATAAGATACAATAAAACAGGCCTATAAATCACTTGTAAGGCTACATCTAGAACACAGGATCCAGTTTTTGGCTCCACATTTTAGAAAGGACATTCAGAAGTTAGAGTCAGTTCAAAGGTGAGTAACTAGATTACTACAAGGAATGGAAGATCTTCCATATGATGAGAGGTTGAAAACTTAGATTTGTTTAGCTTAGAAAAAAGACGTCTCAGAGGAGATCTCATTTATATGTATAAATACATGTGTGGTCAATATAAAGGACTAGCACATGAATTATTCCTTCCAAAAACAATACTAAGGACCAGGAGGTATACATTACGAGTGGAAGAAAAGCGATTCCGGCAGCTAAATAGGAAAGGGTTCTTTCCAGTTAGAGCAGTCAAATTGTGGAATACCCTACCACAAGAGGTAGTAATGGCAGATACTATAACGGCTTTTAAAAAAGGGCTGGATGATTTCCTCAGTACACACATGAGTTTAATATCAACATTCAATTTGGATCCCATATACCCCAGATAGAGCACAAAAAACTTGCGTGCTGTTATCCTGTGTCCGGGATGACAGGTGTTATCATGGCATTGTGCCAGCCCATGTGATTTCTGGACATCTGGGCCCGTAAACCATTGCTGTAGTGGCCCTGTCCAGCAGGTTTTTGTGCACTATCTGGGGTATATGGGATCCATATTGAATGGTGATATTAAACTCATGGATCAATAAAACCTCCTGATAAACCTCTTGGTTTTATCATACAAGAGGGCAAACGCGTCGAGGTGTAAGGTGTAAACTGTATCTTGGGATTGTGAAGCTATCAATCAAGCACAGTGTGTCTAACCATTACCAAAAGGAACCTTGGACATATCACACCTCTGAAAGCAACTGCCTTTGTGAAGAAGGACATTTATAAAGTACTTCTCTTCAGGATAATCTCCAGTGGATATGTGATAACTAATTCATCTATCAAGAATTCCTATTAAGGAATAAGTTATAGTTATTGGACTCCTTACCTTATATCATTTATGACATATATGTGTTGGATTGTTTTGCTATGGAAATTTTTCTAAAGTAACAGTTCAGATGATGATTTTTGCTGATACTAAGTCACTGTTCTGTAGGGAGTGACCCCTTCTTTGCACTCCATGGTACTGGGGGTGATATCTGGCTATTAGGGGTCATAACTATTGGTCAATACCTGGGTAGGGGTTTGGAACTGGGCATGGAGACGAAATAATTTTTTGTTTCCATGGTCAGCTCTTCTACCATAAATTGGCAGTGAATATAGTAGGGGTTTGGAGGGTTAATACTATGAGTATCAGTATGAGTTATAAACAAACCACTTGATGGATATAATATCTGCATTTTTCCTTCTTATCCTTCTGAGACATTTAATTCATAATTTTTGGAGGAGGATACATTTTTGGTGTGTTTGTTGGACTGACAAAAGGAAAAGCAAATATTGTGCATTGCTATATATTCATCCCCTAATTGATTGAACCCAGTTGAGACATTGAATGTATTTATGTCTGTGAGTCAATTTTTAGCTTTGTTATAATAAAGGTCATGTTTTATAAATTTGGGGTTAAAATACTTTTTTCAAATAATTTTTGACCCCCCTTTACATATCTATTTGTATATGAAAAGGTATAAGAAGGGCATAGTTAAATTTGAATAGGGGCAGAGGAGAGGAACAGAGTGATTAAGGGGATGGGTCAACTGCAATACCAAGACAGATTATTAAACTTGGGGTTTAGAAAACCGAGGCTTAGGGGTCTTACTACAATCTACCAATATATGAGGATCAGTAGAATTATATTTCTAATGATCTTATTACACCTAAGCCAGCAACAGGGACAAGGAGGCATCTACTACATCTAGGGAAAAAAAAGTTTAATAATCACAGATTCAGATTCTTTACTGTAAGAGCAGTGAGACAGTAAAACTTTGTGCCACATGATGTTGTTGTGGTTGATTTACTACCAAAAGTAAAAAAGGGACTGGATGCTTGGTTTCTTCAAATTGAGATTCTGGTTTGGCTTCTATCCTCATGCACATGGCAAGGCTCATTAAATGGTCGATATTTACTTTTAAGATTGCTACTTCCAATAGGTTGCACTAGAGTTCATGTCCTTTTTGTTTCCGAAGAGACAGTTTGCAGGCTACTATTAAGGAATGTTGTAAGGTTAAAATGAACCTGGCACTAGCTTCACGCTCTTTGAACCATGCACATCATGAATTAGAAATTGGCTGTGTTACTGCAGTCATATACGGTATGTTTTACTTTGAAAAACATCTGTGTTTCAGTGAAAACATATATTCACATATCACCAGCTACAATGCAATTTGGATAAGTAGTCTAAAAGGCCAGTCTCCTGACCCTCCCTTTTTGCCCATCTCCACTACTCTTACAGATCCTTGTCTTAACACACAAATAGAAGCCTGTTAAGCTGGGTTCACACTAAGCGACAGCGACAACGACGTCGCTGTTACGTCACCATTTTCGGTGACGTAACAGCGACCTTGTAAGTCGGTGTTATGATCACTGCTTAGCTGTCAAACACAGCAGAAGCAGCGATCATAACGACACTGCTACATGTGCAGAGAGCAGGGAGCCGCGCTTAGCGCTGGCTCCTTGCTCTCCTAGGTACAGTACACATCGGGTTAATTAACCCGATGTGTGCTGCAGCTACATGTCACAGTGCAGAGAGCAAGGAGCCGCGCGCACTGCTTAGCGCTGGCTCCTTGCTCTCCTTGCTACAGTATACATCGGGTTAATTACCCGATGCATACTGCAGCCACATGTCACAGTGCAGGAGCCGGCGCTGGCAGCAAGAGCGGAGGCTGGCAACGAAGGTAAATATCGGGTAACCAGGGAAAGGTCTTCCCTTGGTTACCCGATGTTTACGCTGGTTACAGCTTACCGCAGCTGCCAGACGCCGGCTCCTGCTCCCTCTGATCGCTTCATTTCGGCGCTCTCTCGCTGTCACACACAGCGATGTGTGTGTCACAGCGGGAGAGTGACGACCAAAAAATGAAGCTGGACATTCAGCAACGACCGGCGACCTCACAGCAGGGGCCAGGTCGTTGCTGGATGTCACACACAGCGACAGCGACGGGACGTCGCTGCAACGTCACAGAAAATGGTGACGTAGCAGCGAAGTCGTTGTCGCTGTGTGTGACACCAGCTTTAGACTAGGCGAGACTTATGGACTAATCAGCTGAGACAAATGGTCCCTGACTGGCTTTTAAAAGTATGTTTTGGCAGCATAAATCTGCTATAAACTTTACAATAATGTAGATCTGCTTTAATAGAGCCCTGAAATGTTTACGGTCCAACAATAGAGATAGGGCAGCACTCACCAGCGTCCAGTAAAAAATACTTTATTTATTCATGGTGCAGGTAAAAAAGCAGGAGCAGAGTTGACAGCAGGGCCCCCTCATGGACGACAGCCGTTTCGCGTGTACTCACGCTTCCTCGGGTCCATATGGGACAGGCATAGACCGCCGCCTTATGAGGGGGTTGCGTCCAGTCTACATCACTGCCCAATGAAAAACAGCTGAGGAGTGTAACACATCAAGCAAGTAGAACTTGCAAATAACATCAAGTGGACAATCCAAAAGAACTGTGTATATACATACATATCAGAAAGGACACATGTTAGTCATACAAAACAAACATTTTTTACAGAAAAACTGAAAGATAATTTTTGTCATTTAAACCCAAATTACCTTGGGCTCTGTACTTGATAATAAGTCTCTCCTTGGCTTGCAACAGCATCTTATGCAGGTCGCCCCCTTGTGGAGGTAAACTGGTCCTCTCTAGGCCTGCTCAGGACATTAGGATCTCCATTGTGTGAACTGCGCACATGCTCAATAAGCCGAGGGGAGCCTTTACCAGATTTCACAGAATTATAATGTTCTTTAACCCCTTCACGACCGCGGGCAGTAAAATTACGTCCTATTTTAACGTGACTTAACGACCAGGGACGTAATTTTACTGCCTAAACTTCATTTGATTGCCGTGGCCATAGCAACGGCTTTCAATTGGTGTCCCCTGCTGTTTCTTACAGCAGGGGACCTTTGCTTGACCCCAGGGGGGGTGGCATCGCCACCCCCCATAGGCGATCGATGTGATTGGCTGTTCAAATCTGAACCGCCAACCACATCGTTCGCACTAATTTCGGCAAAAATAATGCCGGAATTAGTGCGATCCTGTGAGATCCAGCTATGAGATGCCGCAGCTGCTGCAGCATATCATAGGTGGACCTCAAACATGTCGCCCCCAGCCCCTGCAGCACTGATTGGAGCGATCGTGCTATGACGCGCAATCGCTCCAATCAGTGTGCAGTGGGGCGGTCTGATCTGGAGGTGGCCGCCCTCCCCAGGCCTGTCCTGGTCTGGGGACCCTCCCCCAACATGTCTGCAGCGTGGTGTGGCTGGTACTTTTGGTACCACGCCACCGCTGCTGCCGCCGCAGACGCCGCCTCTGCTGTCACCGCGCCTGCTCCAATGGTAAGTATTGCGCTTCGGCGATGGCCCCTGCGCGCTCCCGTGAAGGCCCCTGCGCGCTCCCGTGAAGGCCCCTGCCCGTGCCCCCCCCGATCTGCCCCCCTACGCCCCGATCTGCCCCCCCTACGCCCCGATCTGCCCCCCGGCATCCCGATCTGCTCCCCACGCGCTCTGCCTGCCTCCTCTGTCATCTGCTTCCAAGGTTCCTTCCCTCTGCTTTTGCTTCTCCGCCCCCTCTGCTCTCCCTCTACCTCCCCCATCTGCCCTCCCTCTCCCCATCCCCCCCCCATCCCCCTCTGCTCCCCCCTGACGTCCTCTTACCTGCCTTCACGGGTCGTCCGAGGTCTTCACTGGCCCGATCACATCTGCCTCCATCGCTGGGTCCTTCTGCTGATCTGTTCAACGTCCTGCCTGCTGCTCCTGTAAAGCTGTCCATCTCACTGCCTTCTTGTTCCTCTGCAGCTCTTCTGGTCAGTGATCCTCCTGGTACTGTGAGTATAACTTTTTTTTTTTTTTTTTTCTTGTATCCTGTCCATTTTTACACCTCATCCGTCCGTGCGTCCCGCCAAGCGCTGATCAGGGATGCCGATAACGGATCGGCATCCCTGCTCAATTTTTGGCGTGACTTTTTTCCGTATTTGCGACGCTTTTTGTATCGCGTCCGTCCGTGCGTCCCGCCGAGCGCTGATCAGGGATGCAGATAACGGATCGGCATCCCTGCTCAATTTTTGGCGTGACTTTTTTCCGTATTCACGACGCTTTTTGTATCGCGTCCGTCTCTGCGTCCCGCCGAGCGCTGATCAGGGATGCAGATAACGGATCGGCATCCCTGCTCAATTTTTGGCGTGACTTTTTTTCCGTATTCACGACGCTTTTTGTATCGCGTCCGTCTGTGCGTCCCGCCGAGCGCTGATCAGGGATGCAGATAACGGATCGGCATCCCTGCTCAATTTTTGGCGTGACTTTTTCCGTATTTGCGACGCTTTTTGTATCGCGTCCGTCCGTGCGTCCCGCCAAGCGCTGATCAGGGATGCAGATAACGGATCGGCATCCCTGCTCAATTTTTGGCGTGACTTTTTTCCGTATTCACGACGCTTTTTGTATCGCGTCCGTCTGTGCGTCCCGCCGAGCGCTGATCAGGGATGCAGATAACGGATCGGCATCCCTGCTCAATTTTTGGCGTGACTTTTTTCCGTATTTGCGACGCTTTTTGTATCGCGTCCGTCCGTGCGTCCCGTCAAGCTCTGATCAGGGATGCAGATAACGGATCGGCATCCCTGCTCAATTTTTGGCGTGACTTTTTTTCCGTATTCACGACGCTTTTTGTATCGCGTCCGTCTGTGCGTCCCGCCGAGCGCTGATCAGGGATGCAGATAACGGATCGGCATCCCTGCTCAATTTTTGGCGTGACTTTTTCCGTATTTGCGACGCTTTTTGTATCGCGTCCGTCCGTGCGTCCCGCCAAGCGCTGATCAGGGATGCACATAACGGATCTGCATCCCTGCTCAATTTTTGGCGTGACCTTTTTATTTTCCGTATCCCCAACGCTTTTTGTATCTCATCCGACCGTGCATCCTGCAGCGGCCGATCATTGTACCGCGTCTGTGTGTTTGAAAAGTTAAATGGCGTTCCTTCTCTTCTGAGCCCCGCCGTGCGCCCAAACAATTACTTTCCACCACATATGAGGTATCTGCGTACTCAGGAGAAATTGCACAATACGTTTTATGGCGCAGTTTTTCCTGAAACCGTTGTAAAAAAAAAAGCTACCTGGTTGATACAAAAATTTTGTGGTTAAAAAAAAAAAAAAATAATTTTCACGGTTCAACGTTATCAACTTCTGTGGAGCTCCAGAGGGTACAAGGGGCTCACCAAACATCTAGATAAATTCCTTGAGGGGTCTAGTTCCGAAATGGGGTAATTTGTGGGGGAGCTCCACTGTTTAGGCACCATAGGGGGTCTCCAAACGTGACATGGCGTCCGCTAATGATTCCAACCAATTTTGCTGTCAAATGGCGCTCCTTCTCTTCTGAGCCCCGCCATGTGCCCAAACAATTACTTTCCACCACATATGAGGTATCGTCGTACTCAGGAGAAATTGCACAATACGTTTTATGGTGCATTTTTTCCTGATACCCTTGTGAAAAAAAAGCTACCTGGTTCAAGTAACAGTTTTGTAATGAGAAAAAAAAAATTGTATTCATGGCTCAACATTATCAACTTCTGTGGTGCCCCTTGGGGCTCGCTAAACATCTAGATAAACTCCTTGAGGGGTCTAGTTTCCAAAATGGGGTCACATGTGGGGGAGCTCCACTGTTTAGGCACCATAGGGGTATCCAAAACGTGACATGGCGTCCGCTAATGATTCCAACCAATTTTGCTGTCAAATTGCGCTCCTTCTCTTCTGAGCCCCGCCATGCGCCCAAACAATTACTTTCCACCACATATGAGGTATCTGCGTACTCAGGAAAAAATGCACTATAAATTTTATGGTGAATTTTTTGCTGATACCCATGTGAAAAAAAAAGCTACCTAGTTGAAGCAACAGTTTTGTGGTAAAAAAAAAATTTTTTCTTTTCACGGCTCAACGTTATAAACTTCTGTGAAGCCCCCAGGTGTTCAAAGTGCTCACCAAACATCTAGAAAAAATATTTGAGGGCTCTAGTTTCCAAAATGGAGTCACTTGTGGGGGAGCTCCATTGTTTAGGCACCTCAGGGGGTCTTCAAACCCGACATGGCGTCCGCTAATGAGTGCAGCTAATTTTGCACTCAAAAATTCAAATGGCGCTCCTTGCCTTCCGAGCACTGCCGTGTGTCCAAACATTTGATTTCCACCACATATGAGGTATCTGCGTACTCAGGAGAAAATGCACAATACGTTTTATGGTGCATTTTTTCCTGATAGCCTTGTGGAAAAAAAAGCTACCTAGTTGAAGCAACCGTTTTGTGGTAAAAAAAAAAAAATTTCTTATCACGGCTCAACGTTATAAACTTCTGTGAAGCCCCCAGGTGTTGAAAGTGCTCACCAAACATCTAGAAAAAATATTTGAGGGCTCTAGTTTCCAAAATGGGGTCACTTGTGGGGGAGCTCCATTGTTTAGGCACCTCAGGGGGTCTTCAAACCCGACATGGCGTCCGCTAATGAGTGCAGCTAATTTTGCACTCAAAAATTCAAATGGCGCTCCTTGCCTTCCGAGCACTGCCGTGTGTCCAAACATTTGATTTCCACCACATATGAGGTATCTGCGTACTCAGGAGAAAATGCACAATACGTTTTATGGTGCATTTTTTCCTGATAGCCTTGTGGAAAAAAAAGCTACCTAGTTGAAGCAACCGTTTTGTGGTAAAAAAAAAAAATTTTCTTATCACGGCTCAACGTTATAAACTTCTGTGAAGCCCCCAGGTGTTCAAAGTGCTCACCAAACATCTAGAAAAAATATTTGAGGGCTCTAGTTTCCAAAATGGAGTCACTTGTGGGGGAGCTCCATTGTTTAGGCACCTCAGGGGGTCTTCAAACCCGACATGGCGTCCGCTAATGAGTGCAGCTAATTTTGCACTCAAAAATTCAAATGGCGCTCCTTGCCTTCCGAGCACTGCCGTGTGTCCAAACATTTGATTTCCACCACATATGAGGTATCTGCGTACTCAGGAGAAAATGCACAATACGTTTTATGGTGCATTTTTTCCTGATAGCCTTGTGGAAAAAAAAGCTACCTAGTTGAAGCAACCGTTTTGTAGTAAAATAAATTTTTTTTCTTTTCACGGCTCAACGTTATAAACTTCTGTGAAGCCCCCAGGTGTTCAAAGTGCTCACCAAACATCTAGAAAAAATATTTGAGGACTCTAGTTTCCAAAATGGGGTCACTTGTGGGGGAGCTCCATTGTTTAGGCACCTCAGGGGGTCTTCAAACCCGACATGGCGTCCGCTAATGAGTGCAGCTAATTTTGCGTTCAAAAATTCAAATGGCACTCCTTGCCTTCCGAGTCCTGCTGTGTGCCCAAACAATTGATTTTTACCACATATGGGGTATCAGCGTACTCAGGAGAAAATGCACAATAAATTGTAGGGTGCACTTTCTCTTTTCTCCCTTGTGAAAATGAAAATTTTATGGCTAAAGTAACATTTTTGTGTTAAAAAGTAAAATTTTCATTTTTTCCTTCCACATTGCTTTGGCTCCTGTGAAGCACCTAAAGGGTTAATAAACTTTTTGGATGTGGTTTTGAGCAGAGTGAGGGGTGCAGTTTTTAGAATGGGGTCACTTTTGGGTATTTTCTGTCACCTCGGCCTCTCAAAGTCACCTCAAATGTGATGTGGTCCCTAAAAAAAATTATTTTCTAAATTTTGTTGGAAAAATGAGAAATCGCTGATGACCTTTGACCCCTTCTAACTTCCTAACGAAAAAAAATTTTGTTTTGAAAATTGCGCTGATGTAAAGTACACAAGTGGGAAATGTTATTTAGTAACTATTTTGTGTGACATATCTCTCAGATTTATGGGCATAAATTTTCAAAGTTTGAAAATTGCGAAATTTTCAAAATTTTTGCAAAATTTCCTAAATTTTCACAAATAAACGCAAAAATTATCGGTTTAAATTTACCACTGACATGAAGTACAATATGTCACGAAAAAACAGTCTCGGAATCGCCAGGATCCGTTGAAGCGTTCCAGAGTTATAACCTGTCAAAGTGACACTGGTCAGAATTGCAAAAAATGGCCCGGTCATTAGGGTGTTTTAGTGGCCGGGGGTGAAGGGGTTAAACCTGACATACATCGGCCTGATGGTTTTTCCGATGTAAAATCGTCCGCAGCCACAAGAGACCACGTACACAACAAAATTTGTTTTGCATGAAATAAAACGATTGATGTTATGCACAGAGGATCCAACAGTGATTGATTTACCTGTTATGTGTGAACTGCAGAATCTGCAGTTCCCACACCTATAATTGCCAACGGGGCTATTCCTTTCTAACCAAGTAGATGGCTGCGATAGCCTATTTCTGACCAGTACAGCTTTCAGATTACTGCCCCTTCTGTAAGTTACCAGGGGTTTTTTAGCAGTCATTTCGCTGAGATCAGTGTCCTGCTCCAAGATGTGCCAATTTCTTTGTAGGGCATTTTTTCTCACAGACTCGAGTGGACCAAATTGAAAATTAAAAATAAATCTACGTGGCTGCATTCTTCTTGGGGGCCGGTCCGCGGTGACAGAAACATCACGTTCAGCGTGTTTTAATACGCATTTATCAAAAGCAGATCGTATAACATGTTCTGGGTATCCTCTTGCCCCCAATTTTCCCTTTAAGTCCTCCGATTGCTGCAAAAAAAACGCATCGTTGTTATTGATGCGGCGCAGTCTCACAAACTGACTATATGGAAGTGCATTTTTTGTATGGACCGTGTGAGCACTACCAAAATGCAACAGGGCATTGGAAGCAGTCGGCTTATGGTATACTTTGGTTTGTACACGCCCCTTCTCGATAGTAACAGCAACATCCAAGAAATTTAAAGACTGACCCCTGTAATCTGAGGTGAACGACATATTCATTGTATTACTAGTATTGAGGTAACTAACAAATTCAGAAAATTGGTCAGGGGAGCCATCCCACACAACGAATATGTCGTCCACATATCTCAGATAAAATTTGATGAACCGGAGGAAAGGATTAGAAGCGGCAAAGACATACTTACTTTCAAAGACTCCCAAAAAAATGTTTGCGAGGGCACAAGCAACGGACGTACCCATTGCTGTGCCCCCACACTGCAAGAACCACCTGTCCACAAACTTGAACTCATTCTTGCTTAGGATGAAGTCCAAAGCTTCTCCCACAAACTGACAAAAGAGAGAACTCTTCCCACACCTTTTCAAAACACTGTCCACAGCATCTATCCCCATTGCTTGCGGAATACAAGTATACAGACCCTCTACGTCAATTGACGCGAGTGAGAAACTTTCCTGCCAGGTGATACCCTTTACAAAGGAAACAAATTCTCCAGTGCCCTTGATGTAAGACGGTATACTAGTCAAAACCGGGCGCAACAACCAATCAACATAGTGGGACAGAGGCTCCGTTAAGGAGCCTATGTCCGCCACTATGGGATTATGAGTTGAATCAGGTGTTTTGCTGGACGAAGGAGAGATCTAATGTGTATAAACAAAAACCTTACATGAAACGTAGGCGTCCAGGAGGGGTTGGCAGGAGGTACTGGACAACCAACTCCGAGTCCAATGGCTCGGAGGAGGTGGCCGGCCCTGCTCCCAATCCTCCTCACCCACCCCCAGCCCCTTTAGGAGGCGCACAAGAAGGGGAAGTGGGAAGGGGAAAAAGAATGGGAGGACGCAAGAGGAAATTCGTTTCATGGAAACAGTAGATTTGTCTCCCTTGTCCGCCACTAACACCTGCTCTGTTGTTAACCTTTCCAGTCATACACTTACACCTGACATGATTGCCATTTTGTCCAGAGGATTAAAATTTTGTGTACCAGAGAAATTTGATTATGCCACTTTTAAGATAGACCTATATAAAGCCATCCGAAAAATCCATTTATACAAGCACTTTAGGGGCAAATCTGTGGCACCTTGCTCCAGCTTGGAGGGGCTCACACCCGCCGGACTGGATCATGGTGCCTTTGATTGCACCGCAGCTTTTGGGATCGATGCGGTCAGTGATGCCAGATTGCTTCTCAGCTTAGTAGATGAAGTTCCGGATCAGTGAGAGGTTCTGGGTTTGTCCCCTCTTCCCCCTCTCCCCTTTTCCAAAGGGGTAAAATCCAATTTTTATCCTCCTACCTCACCAGGTAACCTGATTGACGTCTTTCAGGACACTGTCCTGAAGGACATTGATGCGTTGCTATACCCCAAGTCCCCTCATAATGTCAGTAAAACTGAGTGGTCTGCGATTCAGACAATGAAACAATGGGGAGACACCATTTTCCGTGAGGTGGACAAAGGGGGCAACGTGGTCCTGCTGAGCCAGGCGTACTATATTGAGGAAGCTAATCGTCAGCTGTCGGATACCAGTACGTACACCCCCCTCCCTGCTGACCCCACACATGGGCTTAAAAAGCAACTTAAGCGGCTTTTGGACAAGTTCTTACAGTTAGAGTTTTTGACTCCCAAACTGGCAGAGAGGCTCTTTCCCATTTTTCCCATGAAACCCCACTGGTAATTTATCCCCAAGGTCTATAAAAACAAGGAGAGACCTCCGGGCCGTCCCATAGTGGCGGGCATAGGCTCCTTAACGGAGCCTCTGTCCCACTATGTTGATTGGTTGTTGCGCCAGGTTTTGACTAGTATACCGTCTTACATCAAGGACACTGGAGAATTTGTTTCGTTTGTAAAGGGTATCACCTGGCAGGAAAGTATCTCACTCGCGTCAATTGACGTAGAGAGTCTGTATACTCGTATTCCGCAAGCCATGGGAATAGATGCTGTGGACAGTGTTTTGAAAAGGTGTGGGAAGAGTTCTCTCTTTTGTCAGTTTGTAGGAGAAGCTTTGGACTTTATCCTAAGCAAGAATGCATTCACGTTTGTGGACAGGTGGTTCTTGCAGTGTGGGGGGCACAGCAATGGGTACGCCCGTTGCTTGTGCCCGCGCAAACATTTTTTTGGGAGTCTTTGAAAGTAAGTATGTCTTTGCCGCTTCTAATCCTTTCCTCTGGTTCATCAAATTTTATCTGAGATATGTGGACGACATATTCGTTGAGGGGGATGGCTCCCCTGACCAATTTTCTGAATTTTTTAGTTACCGCAATACTAGTAACACAATGAATATGTCGTTCACCTCAGATTACAGGGGTCAGTCTTTAAATTTCTTGGATGTTGCTGTTATTATCGAGGAGGGGCGTGTACAAACCAAAGTATACCATAAGCCGACTGCTTCCAATGCCCTGTTGCATTTTGGTAGTGCTCACCCGGTACATACAAAAAATGCACTTCCATATAGTCAGTTTGTGAGACTGCGCCACATCAATAACAACGATGCGTTTTTTTTTGCAGCAATCGGAGGACTTAAAGGGAAGATTGAGGGCAAGAGGGTACCCGGAACCTGTTATACGATCTGCTTTTGATAAATGTGTATTAAAACTCGCTGAACGTGATCTTTCTGGCACCGCGGACCGGCCCCCAAGAAGAGTGCAGCCACGTAGATTTATTTTTAATTTTCAATTTGGTCCACTCGAGTCTGTGAGAAAAAATGCCCTACACAGAAATTGGCACATCTTGGAGCAGGATACTGATCTCAGCGAAATGACTGCTAAAAAACCCCTGGTAACTTACAGAAGGGGCAGTAATCTGAAAGCTGTACTGGTCAGAAATAGGCTATCGCAGCCATCTACTTGGTTAGAAAGGAATAGCCCCGTTGGCAATTATAGGTGTGGGAACTGCAGGTTCTGCAGTTCACACATAACAGGTAAATCAATCACTGTTGGATCCTCTGTGCATAACATCAATCGTTTTATTTCATGCAAAACAAATTTTGTCGTGTACGTGGTCTCTTGTGGCTGCGGACGATTTTACATCGGAAAAACCATCAGGCCGATGTATGTCAGGTTTAAAGAACATTATAATTCTGTGAAATCTGGTAAAGGCTCCCCTCGGCTTATTGAGCATGTGCGCAGTTCACACAATGGAGATCCTAATGTCCTGCGGTTTGCAGGCCTAGAGAGGATCAGTTTACCTCCACAAGGGGGCGACCTGCATAAGATGCTGTTGCAAGCCGAGGCGAGACTTATTATCAAGTACAGAGCCCAAGGTTATTTGGGTTTAAATGACAAAAATGATCTTTCAGTTTTTCTGTAAAAAATGTTTGTTTTGTATGACTAACATGTGTCCTTTCTGATATGTATGTATATACACAGTTCTTTTGGATTGTCCACTTGATGTTATTTGCAAGTTGTACTTGCTTGATGTGTTACACTTCTCAGCTGTTTTTAATTGGGCAGTGATGTAGACTGGACGCAACCCCCTCATAAGGCGGCGGTCTATGCCTGTCCCATATGGACCCGAGGAAGCGTGAGTACACGCGAAAAGGCTGTCATCCATGAGGGGGCCCTGCTGTCAACTCTGCTCCTGCTTTTTTTCCTGCACCATGAATAAATAAAGTCTTTTTTACTAGATGCTGGTGAGTGCTGCCCTATCTCTATTGTTGGACTCTATCCAGGAACTTTTTTTGCTTGGGGGATAAGCACCACCTGGCCAGTGTATGTGGAGGATTACCGTCTGCCATCTACATAAGCAACACAGCTGATGCCCAGGGGTGGGTAGCTGCGGCAATTTCTGTTGATTGATCTGCCTGAAATGTTTACGGGCCCCACCTTCTCTAAACCTTGAGATTTCCCACCTCACTCATCCATATAGAGTGGTGCCACCTAGTAGCTCTTCTCTTTGCTTTGAATGAGCTCCTGACTATTTACTGTTTTTTAAAGCCCCCAGAGCACCCATTCTAGGATACATTTACTTATGCCAATTATACATTTACCCAACCTATTTCTTACTAATGCAAAATTAGGGTGCCAACCTCCGCAGCAAGGTAGGAAAAGAGACAGGGTGTGTGGCCAATTCCTGACTTGTACACTACAGCACTTTATTTATGTCCATACATGTTTTTTGTTTTTGGGAATTTTTCTGGTTTTAAAATTGTTCAATAAAGGTGTTTTTAGGGTTTTTTTATGGTCTTTTCAGTTATGTAATTTATGTAGTAAGTTGTCAAAGTTCATAAAATTGCAAAATATTGGCTTCATCCCTTGAGAGCACAAATATACTTGACATTTTCTGCTTATTCCCAAGTAGATAATCCTATCAGTGTCAGTATGTTTGCCCAGCTTTGGATGAACTAGTTTTTATACAATGGCACTGCTAAAAATATTATTTGACAACTCTGTCAGTAAAGCTGTGTGAAGTGGTTTATTTTAACATTGCAGATACTGTACATCTGAAGCGCGTAAAGCATTCTTCTTCTTGTATATGTTCCCTATGATTCAAATTAATATAGTGACATGAGATATGTCACAAACTAATGTAGATCCATAAAGGTTAAAATCCAATAATAGGTACTTATTTCTTATTTGCCTTTCTGACAGAGAGCTCATTTTCTGACTGACCTTGCTCAAAAGAGGTTTGTGCAGCCACGTTACTATAATACATCACCTGTTCTAGACAGCAAAAGGCAAACAGTTGTCTACATCATGGCATCTTCTTGAAACAGAGGTCATACAAGCTTTCTTTTTCTTCTAAGACGTTTTGAACATGTGGTCCCATTTCGGCTGGCAGAAGTAGTACTTTGACACTGCCCCTGTCCTATGAGAATTACATTTTTGATACTTTCTTGTGTCAATGTGAATGGTTTGGAACAATACAATACACTTTGTGACAGAACAAGTTATATTCTTCAATTTAGTCATTTTGTAGTTCTGTTGCTGTCAGTAAAATGTCATGCCGGCAGTCAAAATGTCTTTATAAGTAGATACAAGTAGAAGCAGTAGTTTTAGAGAGAAACCACTCACGCTTGAATAGTTATTTAACTTTTATTACTTGTTACATTTATTAAATTTGATTGTTCTTAAATTTGTGAATTATAAATGTTTACACAGGAGTTAAAAGGAGAAAAAGGCGTGATGTTCTAGGCACCTCCAAATGAAAGGTAAAGGTTTTTTAAAATACAAGTTTCAAGGCTGATCTGCCTCTTCCCTAGGTATTATTATTATTATTATTTATTATTATAGCGCCATTAATTCCATGGTGCTTTACAAGTGAAAAAGGGTATACATAAAAACTAATACAACAATCATTAACAGTACAAAACAGATTGGTACAGGTCGAGAGAGGACCCTGCCCGCAAGGGCTCACAGTCTACAGGGAATGAGTGATGGTACAATAGGTGAGGAGAGAGCTTGTTGCGCAGTGGTGTACTGGACTGAGGGTTACTGTAGGTTGTAGGCTTGTCGGAAGAGGTGGGTCTTCAGGTTCCTCTTGAAGCTTTTCACGGTAGAAGAGAGTCTGATATGCTGGGGTAGAGCGTTCCAGAGTATGGGGGAGGCATGGGAGAAATCTTGTATGTGATTGTGGGAAGAGGAGATAAGAGAGGAGTAGAAAAGGAGATCTTGTGAGGATCTGAGGTTGCGTGCAGGTAAGTACCGGGAGACTAGGTCAGAGATGTAAGGAAGAGACAGGTTGTGGATGGCTTTGTAGGTTATGGTAAATATTTTGAACTAGAGTCTTTGTGCAATGGGAAGCCAGTGAAGGGATTGGCAGAGTTGTGAGGCTGGGGAATAGCAAGGGGAGAGGTGGGTTAAGCAGGCTGCAGAGTTTAGGATACATTGGAGGGGTGCAAGAGTGTTGGAAGGGAGGCCAGATAGCAGGAAGTTGCAGTAGTCGAGGTGGGAGGTGATGAGGGCATGTACTAATGTTTTTGCTGATTCTTGGTTAAGGAAGGCACGGATCCGGGAGATATTTTTGAGTTGTAGTCGGCATGAGGTGAAGAGGACTTGGATTTGTGGCTTGAAGGATAGAGCAAAGTCGAGGGTTACTCCAAGGCAACGAGCTTGTGAGACTGGGGAGAGGGAGCAGCCTTCAACTTTGATGGATAGGCTTGGTGGAGGAGTTGAATGAGGAGGAGGAAAGACAATGAATTCTGTTTTGTCCATGTTAAGCTTTAGGAATTGCGCAGAGAAGAAGGATAAAATAGCAGAGAGACATTGTGGGATTTTGGTTAGTAAGGAGGTAATGTCAGGTCCAGAGAGGTAGATCTGAGTATCATTGGCATAGAGATGATACTGAAAGCCGTGGGACTCTATGAGCTGTCCCAGGCTGAAGGTGTAGATGGAGAACAGCAGGGGTCCAAGAACTGAAGCTTGGGGGACACCAACGGATAGAAGGTGGGATGAGGAGGTGGTGTGAGAGTGGAAGATGCTGAAGGTTTGGTCGGTTAGGCATGAAGAGATCCAAGATAGGGCCAAGTCTGTGATGCCCAGAGAGGAGAGAATCTGTAATAAGAGGGAGTGGTCTACTTTGTCGAATGCAGAGGACAGGTCCAGGAAGAGGCGGACAGAGTAGTGTCATTTGGCTTTGGCAGTTAGTAGGTCATTGGTGACTTTAGTTAGGGAGTTTCAGTAGAGTGATGCAGTCGGAAGCCAGATTGTAGCTGTTCAAAGAGGGAGCAGGAGGAGAGGTATGAGGACAGTTCAAGATGGATATGCTGTTCCAGTAGTTTTGAGGAATAGGGGGGAAGGGATATGAGGCGGTAGCTAGATACAGAGGATAGGTCAAGGGAGGGATTTTTAAAGATAGGTGTGATTGAAGCATGTTTAAAGCATGAAGTGAATATACCAGTTGATAGTGATAGATTGAAGAGATGGGTTAGGGCTGGGATGAGGACTGCGGTGATGTTGGGGATGAGGTGCGATGGGAGCGGGTCAAGTGCACAGGTGGTTAGATGTGATCTTGAGAGTAGAGGGAAAAGATAATCTTCTGTAATGGGGAGAAGCTGGATTTGGAGGAAGAGGGCTGACTAGCTATGATGAGGGGCTGTGGGGATTGTGGGCCAAAGCTTGTTCTGATGTTGTCAATCTTCTGCTTGAAGAAAGAGGCAAAGTCTTCAGCTGAAATGAGAGGAGAGGGAGGTGGTGTGGGGGGATGGAGGAGAGAATGTAAAGTGTTGAATGGATGTTTAGAGTTGTGAGATAGAGAGGATATGAGGAATGAGAAGTAGGTTTGTTTTGCAGCAGTGAGTGCAGACTTGAAAGTGGTGAGGGACTCTTTGTATGCAACGAAGTGCTCAGAGAAATGAGGTATGAAATCAAATAAATGGTTCACATTCTTATAACCCAGTAGACAGTCCACATCTTATTAACCCTTTCCAAGACAATGATCTGGATACCATACATAATACAAAACACACACACTATTAAAATATATCTATATACAGTAATGTTAGTCCCCACAGCCTACTATATGCAGTAATGGTGCCCCACAACTTGCTGTATACAACATTATTGCCCCCACAGCCTCGAAAGTATTGCATAATGGTACCCATATCTGCTTATATGCAGTATGAGAGGCACAAAAATTCTTATATACAGTATTATGATCATATAAGCTAACAATGTACACTATGAGATCATCACAGTCACATATATGCAGTATGACCCCTATACACAATAAAATGGCCCACCAGCTCCCCTATTTACAGTATAGGAAAAGGAAACCTGCAGCTCATATATATATATATATATATATATATATATATATATATATATATATATACAGGGGCGGACTGGCCCACCAGGAGGTCGGGAGAACCCCCGGTGGGCCCCTGCCATTGATGGCCACACCCCCTGGACCCCTATGGATATTTCACTAATCATATCGGCACATTGCCGATATGATTAGTGACAATCCCATTCCCTCTGCAGCGGCAAGCAGGGAGAGCGATCTCCCTGCTGTCGCTGTCAGTGCCAGCACCCAGCAAACTCGGTCAAATGCCGGGGCCCTGAGCTGCCGGGGGGAGGAGTGGCGCACCGCTACTCAGGGGAGCCAGGTGGCCGCGCTGTCACCAAACCCTCCCCCGCCGAGGATCGCGATTTCAATTATATCGGCATCCCAGGTGCCGATACAATTGAGAGCAATGATGAGAGAGTGAGCGGTGCGCTCCCTTTCTTATCATTCTCCCCGCTGTAACTGGCGGCGCTCTGACAGCTCTTCAGCAGAGCTCGGTGACGTCATCACTGCGCGCCTGCTGAGAGGTCAAAGCGAGTGACAGCAATGGACGCGCCGAGGAGATCGGATCAGCGGGGGAACGAGGAGAAGTGAGTATTAATCACTGTATGCTGCATGAGGGTGCCTACTGCTATCCAGCTCTGCGCTGTGCTGTATACAGGCTGTGCTATATTATATAGCACAGCCTGTATATAGCACAGTGCAGAGCCAGATAGGAATAGGCAGCCTCATGTAGCATACAGCTTGTATATAGCCTATATAGAAGCTGTATGCTACATGAGGGTGCCTATTGCTATCTGGCTCTGCACTGTGCTATATACAGGCTGTGCTATATACAAGCTGTATGCTACATGAGGGTGCCTACTGCTATCTGGCTCTGCAGTGTGCTATATACAGGCTGTGCTATATACAAGCTGTATGCTACATGAGGGTGCCTACTGCTATCTGGCTCTGCAGTGTGCTATATACAGGCTGTGCTATATACAAGCTGTATGCTACATGAGGGTGCCTATTGCTATCTGGCTCTGCAGTGTGCTATATACAGGCTGTGCTATATACAAGCTGTATGCTACATGAGGGTGCCTATTGTTATCTGGCTCTGCACTGTGCTATATACAGGCTGTGCTATATACAAGCTGTATGCTTCATGAGGGTGCCTATTGCTATCTGGCTCTGCACTGTGCTATATACAAGCTGTATACTACATGAGGATACCTAATGCTATTGGTTCTGCACTGTGCTATATACAGGCTGTGCTATATACAAGCTGTATGCTACATGAGGGTGCCTATTGCTATCTGGCTCTGCACTGTGCTATATACAAGCTGTATACTACATGAGTATACCTAATGCTATTGGCTCTGCACTACATGAGGGTGCTTAATGCTATCTAGCTCTGCACTGCGGTATATAGGGGCTATATACTACGTGAGGGTGCCTAATGCTATCTGGCTCTGCACTGTGGTATATAGGGGCTGTATACTACATGAGGGTGCCTAATGCTATCTGGGTCTGTATTGTGCTATATGTGGGCTGTATACTACATGAAGGTGCCTAATGATATATCGGTCTGCATTGTGCTATATGGGGGCTGCTTAATGTTATATGGGGGCTGCGTAGTGCATATGGGGGCTACATAATACTATATGGAGGACAATGGGGGCTTCATAACACAATATGCGGGTTGCATACTACTATACCCCCAGAGCTGTATGTCCCCTCCACCCAGGTGCTGTTTACCCCCCAGAGCTGTATGTCCCTTCCACCCAGGTGCTGTTTACCCCCCAGAGCTGTATGTTCCCTCCACCCAGGTGCTGTATACCCCCTTAGAGCTGTATGTCCCCCCCACCTCAGAGTCACTGCCCTCCTCTAGAGCTGTATGCCCCCCATTGCTGTATACTCCCTTCATCAGTAATATGTATGCCCCCAGTAATGTGTATGTCCCCAGCTTCTCTTGTGATGTATATACAGCAGTGTTAGTGTGCTCTATGTGCGGCCATGTCTGTTAGACAAGCCGGGAGGTGAATGAGGCTGTTGCCGGCTTCCCAATATGAGAAATATATAAACAGGATAAATATATAAAAATAATGTGTGTGTGTGTGTGTGTGTGTGATGTATGATGTGTATCTATGCATGTCAGTGTATATGACTGTGTCTAGATTTATGTCTATTTATGTGTTTTTGTGAATTTCTCTTTAAATAAGTATGTGTACGTATGCCTGTATGTGAATGTATCTGTGCATGTCTATGTGTGGATGGGGCCCACTGAGACTATTTCGCCCAGGGCCCACAAAAACCTGGAGCCGGCCCTGCCTGCACCGACCGCACTGGTATTCAGATGTATGCGTGTCTTTCAGGCGCGCATACATTTGTACAGTGCGGCCGGTGACAGGAGGCAGAGCAGCGCTGCTCAACCCCACACCGCGAAGTACGGTCATCACCGGGGCTGCAGAGGAGTGCGCCTCAGTCCTGCCCCGACTTCATCATCACCGGGCCGCAGCTGCAGGGATGAAGAGGAGGACGCGTAGGCACAGGTAAGCGCTCCAGAGGAGCCGAAGATGTACTTTTATATGAGCGGCTGCAGGTGGGGGAGGAGCATTGTTATTTTACAAGTGGCATTAAGAAGCGGTGGGGGACTTTATGGAGCATATTATGGGTCAGTGGGGGACATAATGGGGCAGTGGGGGACATTATAATGCAGTGGGGAACATAATAGGGCAGTGGGGAACATAATAGGGCGGTGGGGAACATAATAGGGCGGTGGGAAACATAATAGGGCATTGGGGACACTATAGGGCAGTGGGGACACTATAGGGCAGTGGGGGACACTATAGGGCAGTGGGGGACACTATAGGGCAGTGGGGGACATTATGAAGCAAATTGGGGCATTATAGGTCAGTGGGGGACGTTATGAAAGAAATTGGGACATTATAGGGCAATGGGGGACATTATGAGGCATCAAAGATTGTGGAAGGCAGCATAGTATAATGAGGAGGGGGGGAATTTATACAGGGAAGTAGTTGGGGAGATATTATAAAATGCAAATTTTTGGGGGACATTATGGAAAGGGGCACTTTGTGGGACTATTTTGGAGAGGAGCAGTGTGGGGGGATATTTTGTGCAGGAAGCAATTAAGAACCCCTTCTGATTCCACTTGTTTCCCCAGACATTATTATATTAAAGGGGCCAGGATGAGGGACATAATTACTATATGGGGCCAGGATGAGGGACATACATTATTAGTTTATGGTGGCACTTGGGGCATAATTACTGTAGGGGCAAATTAGGGGACATTATTACTGATGAAATATAAGTTAATTTTGAGGATACTGACTCCAATGGGGGAACAAGAGTCTGACGTGGTGTAGAAATTGGGGAAATAGTGAGGAATGTGCTCTGGGAATGATTGGCTATAGGTGACTGTTATTTTCTGCAGAGTCGCGTCATGCAGGAAGAAGTGATGGAGGTCAGCACCGGATGAAGAGGAAAAGCGAAGATGAATAAAGTCAGCTAGAGACGTCACTGGTAAGTCAGTGTGTTACATGAACACACACTATACACTATACTGTACACTGTATACAGAGCTCCAGTGTATAATGTCACTGGTGAGCACTGTATTACCTATACACTATATACAGAGCTCTTGTGTATTATGGCACTGATGGCAATATTAGTGTTATTAGTGTTGTAGTTTTTATTCATGATCATTATTATAGTATTATATGTCCTTGTGTGGTAGAAATATGTCGTCTGGTCATGTTGTACTGATATTTGTCTCGTGTGTGGTATTATTTGGTCATTATGTGGTGTGGTAATAGTGCCACGGTATTTTTCGCTTGTATGTGGTTGTATTCGGTCACTATGTGGTCTGATTATGGTGTGGCGGTATTACTTTCTTGTATGTAGTTATAGTCGGTCATTAATTGTGGTTATAGTGTTGCGGTATTTCTCCCTTGTATGTGGTAATATTCGGTTACTGTGTGGTCTAATTATGATGTGGTGGTATTACTTTCTGGTATGTGGTTGCTTTTGATCACTATGTGTTGGTAGTATGTTATCTGGTCATAGTGTTGCGGTATTTCTTCCTTGTATGTGGCTGTATTTGGTCACTGTTTGGTGGTAATATGTGGTCTGGTCACAGTGTGGTGGTATTTCTCCCTTGTATGTAGCTGTATTTGGTCACTGGTGGTAATATGTTGTCTGATCACTGTGTGGCTGTATTTATCCCTTGTATGGGTTGTATTTGGTCACTATGTGGTGGTCATATGTTGTCTGGTCACGGTGTGGCGGTATTTCCCCCTTGTATATGGTATTATTGATTTTGGTATAGTGGATTGTGTTGTGTATGGAGATCACTTTTTCTCTCTATAAGGGGGAGATTATTTCCAGTAGAAATTAAATACTTAAACATTTAACCCCTCCCTGCCCTGTGACTATTACACTGCAGTAAATATGCACTTACAGAGGTTCTCCAGTGAAAACAAGTAATCACCTTTACTAAGGCCACGTGCACACACTGAGTATTCAGTGCGTTTTTTACCTCAGTATTAGAAGCCTAAACCAGGAGCGGTAAAATCAGAGATAACGTGTAATAGAAACACGGGCACCACTTCTGTATTTATCACCCACTCCTGGATTTGGCTACAAATACTGATGTAAGACACTGACCAAATACTGAACGTGTGAACGTGGCCTAAGGATAAGTGATCATTTATTCATCAGTGGGGTCTGATTGCTGGGACCTGCACCGATCGTGCAACTTTTATCCCCCATTACACTGGAGCTCGTGTCCGACTCAACCCCTGATCCATTCATTCCCTCAGTGGCTGCGAGCGCTGCGCTTGTTATTATCTGGCAGCTCCACAGAGGATGAATGGAGCTGCGGTCACACATCCCACCCCACAGAGGATGAATGGAGCTGCGGTCACACATCCCACCCCACAGAGGATGAATGGAGCTGCGGTCACACATCCCACCCCACAGAGGATGAATGGAGCTGCGGTCACACATCCCACCCCACAGAGGATGAATGGAGCTGCAGTCACAAATCCCACCCCACAGAGGATGAATGGAGCTGCGATCACACATCCCACCTGCCGCTGCAAAAAGTTCCCCAATCTTCCGATCGGTGCGGTTTCCACTGGTCTGGTTCCACTGATCAATAAGTTATCACCAACCTAACCTGTGGATCGGTGATAACTTGTTTTCACCAAAGACCCCATTACTGCAAACTACTATTAATTGTACATCCCAGTTATGGTGCACAATATAGATGTGCAGGAGCCGCCTGTGTATACAGTCAAAGCAGCACAATAATGGGGATAACACTAATGGGTGTTTATATTTATCTGTAGGGTGGGCCCCTGGAGTCAATTCCCCTGGTGGGCCCCAGACACCCCAGTCCGCCCCTGTATATATATATATATATATATATATATATATATATATATATATATATACTGTGCCTTTCCCTCATTTCAGGCTTCAAACATAAAGATAAAATTTTAATGTTATGGTGAAGAATCAACAACAAGTGGGACACAGTTGTGAAGTTGAACGAAATGTATTGCTTATTTTAAACTTTTTTAAAAAATAAATACAGTACGGTTTGAACTCAGGTTAGTACCAGCGTGGGAAACCAGCAAGGGAACCCCTGTTTCATTCTGTTTTTTTCTATTGTATAATGCATATAACAGGGAGTGATGCTCTGTTTTGCTGGATTTTCACTCCAGCTCCTGGCCACTTCATTAGCCTCCATTTTGTTCACCATCTGATCTTGTAGGTTTTTAACCCCTTAACGACCGCGGGCAGTAAAATTACGCCCTAGCGGTCATAACGTTACTGCCCGCAGTCTGCCGGCAGCAGCATGCCGTGATCGTCACACATCTCAGCTGATTTTCACAGCTGAGATGTGTGCCTGCTAGGCACGAGCAGAATCGTTATCTGCTTGTGCCGTTTAACCCCTGAAATGGCGCTGCCAATATGTGACAGCGCCTTTATAAACGCGATTGCGGTAAAGTTTTACTTACCGCCTGATACCGGAAGTCACATGACATGATCATGTGACTTCCGGTGGTTGTCATTTTAGCACAGGGTCATGTGATGACTCCTGTGCTAGACATGAACCACTTTCACTTTCGCTTTGTACGGAGGCCAGGGAAGCAGGAAGTGCACGTATCTGCTGTTTACAGCTGTATAGCTGTGATCAGCAGATAGTGCAGAGCGATCGGATTGCTGATTGCAATAGCCCACTGGGGGGACTAGTAAAATAAAAAAAAAAAGTAAAAAAAAAGTTTTAAGAAATTAAAAGAACCAAAAAAACCTAAAAGTTCAAATCGCTCCCCTTTCGCCCCATTGAAAATTAAAGGGTTAAAAAAATAAAATATATACACACATTTGATATCGCCGCGTTCAGAAACGCCCGATCTATCAAAATATAAAATCAATTAAGCTGATCAGTAAACGGCATCGCAGCAAAAAAATTCCAAACGCCAAAATGACTTTTTTTGTCGCCACTACTTTTACGCAAAATACAATAACAGGCGATCAAAAAGTAGCATCTGCGCAAAAATGGTACCGTTAAAAACGTCAGCTCGAGTCGCAAAAATTAAGCTGTCACTGAGCCATAGATCCCGAAAAATGAGAACGCTACGGGTCACGGAATATGGTGTAAAACGTGCGCCACTTTTTTCAGACAAACTTCCGAATTTTTTTTAACCCCTTATATAAAAGTAAGCCTATACATGTTTGGTGTCTACGAACTCGCACTGACCTGAGGCATCACACCCACACATAAGTTTTACTATACAGTGAACACAGTGAATAAAAGATCTCAAAAACAATAGTGCTATCGCTTTTTTTTTGCAATTTTTCTGCATTTGGAATTTTTTGATCGTTTTCCAGTACACTATATGGTAAAACCTATGGTTTAAATTAAAAGTAAAGCTTATTCCGCAAAAAATGAGCCCTCACATGACCCTATTGACTGAAAAATAAAAAAGTTACGTCTCTCAGAAAAAGAATGGCGGGAAAAAAAAACGGAAAGCGAAAAATCAGCCGGTCGTGAAGGGGTTAAAACCCAGAAAAGATGCAGTGTAGTGTAGGACCCAGCAAAGGAGGATGCCGTGAAGGGGCGCTGGGCTGGCATTACAATGGCCATTATAATATTCCAAATACCTCCATTTATGTTATAAGGTAGAATTTATTTTGTTTTTTTCACAGTGTGCGACTGGTCTTTTTTGTCCCATATATATATATATATATATATATATATATATATATATATATATACCGTGCCTTCCAAAAGTATTCGGCCTCCTTGAATTTTTTAACCTTTTTCCTCATTTCAGGCTTCAAACATAAAGATACAATTTTAATGTTATGGTGAAGAATCAACAACAAGTGGGACACAGTTGTAAAGTTGAAATTTATTGCTTATTTTAAACTTTTTAAAAAATAAATACAGTACGGGCTGGTATTGCAATGGCCATTATAATATTCCAAATACCTCCACTTATGTTATAAGGTAGAATTTTTTTTGTTTTTTTCACAGTGTACGACTGGTCTTTTTTGTCTTATATATATATATATATATATATATATATATATATATATATATATATATATACCGTGCCTTGCAAAGGTATTCAGCCTCCTTGAATTTTTTAACCTTTTTCCTCATTTCAGGCTTCAAACATAAAGATACAATTTTAATGTTATGGTGAAGAATCAACAACAAGTGGGACACAATTGTGAAGTTGAACGAAATGTATTGCTTATTTTAAACTTTATTAAAAAATAAATAACTGAAAATTGGGGCGTTCAATATTATGCGTCCCCTTTACTTTCAGTGCAGCAAACTCACTCCAGAAGTTCATTGAGGATCTCTGAATGATCCAATGTTGTTCTAAATAACTGATGATGATAAACATAAGCCACCTGCGTGTAATCAAGTCTCTGTATAAATGCACCTGCACTGTGATATTCTCAGTGTTCTGTTTAAAGCGCAGAGAGCATCATGAAGACAAAGGAACACAACAGGCAGGTCTGTGATACTGTTGTGGAGAAGTTTAAAGCCAGATTTGGTTGCAAAAAGATTTCCAAAACTTTTAACATCCCAAGGAGCACTGTGCAAGCAATCACATTGAAATGGAAGAAGTATCATACCACTGCAAATCTACCAAGACCCGGACGTCCCTCCAAACTTTCATCTCAAACAAGGAAAAGACTGATCAGAGATGCAGCCAAGAGGGACATGATCCCTCTGGATGAACTGCAGAGATCTACAGCTAAGGTGGGAGAGTCTTTCCATAGGACAACAATCAGTCGTACACTCCACAAATCTGGCCTTTATGGAAGAGTGGCAAGAAGAAAGCCATTTTTCAAAGATATCCATAAAACGTGTCGCTTAATGTGCCGCCCCCGCGGAAGCAGCCGAGCTGCCCAGATCTGGGTTCGCTGTGGCTCGAGGATCTCCGGACACGGGGGTCGTGTGGCCACTCAAATGAAAGGGGGTATTTACAGGGGAGTTGATATGTAGTACGTGCTGCCACCCGTGGTGTACGGTAATTTGGGGAGTACCGCCGCTGCCGCTGGGTGTACCCGGGGTGATGAAGGGGGGAAGCAAGGTGTCATAGCCCTCCACGAGTAGAAGAAATGCCCCAGGACTCGGTGAGGGGTGCCTTGGGGTGCAGGGGTCACTCTCGTACTCACTTAGTTCATAAGCAGACACTGACAACTGGGTAAACCAAGTCTCTGGGTACCGTTGCCGCTGAGGGGATCTCATCTGGGTCCCGTCCCCAATAGGGTTGCCTGGTGATCCGTGACCTGCCTCCTGACACTTAGTTTGACTTCAACTTGGTGGCCTTGTAGTAGGGAACTAGCCGGGCCCCGCTCCCTACTATGGCTAAGTATCGGAGCTTGCTCTCAGGGCTCACGCTTGGGATTTTCTGGATAGTTTTGGATTTGAAAGTCCTATCCCCTTCATTGCGCTAATGCCCCAATTCTAGAGTGGGTGGGAACAGATCATAAAGGTTCCATTCTCCTCAAGTGAATTGTCGGGTTGCCTGAAGCTACTCCCTGACCTAGGATCTGTGTACCCCGTTGGGACTTCGGTCCCTGACTGGTGATAGTGCTAGGCTGCCGGCTGTCCTCCTCGACAGGTCCAGGCACCTCGCCACAATCCCCTGCAACCAGGGATCTGACTCCTCTAGGCTCATACCACCGTCTGCAACCCAGACAATTCCTTCAGGAGTCACCGTTCCCGACTTCCTCTGTGCTCCTCACAGCTCAAGGACTACTTTCCAACCTTCCTCCTTCAACTCTCAAACTCGACTCTCTACACTCCTCCCTTCCCTTCCCTGACCCCCCAGGTGGGCAACTCTATTCCACTCAAGCCGTCTACTGGTGCGTCTGGTGGGTGTGGTGCAGGGTGTATCTAGGATTTGATTTGCTGTTGGAGACATCACTATTTAGATAGGGACCCAGAACCATGAGGGACTTGGAATACTGCATGGAAGGGCAGTTTGTACAGTACCCTGTGACGACGTGATAGTCCAGGGGCCTCACACTCCCCCTTGGTTAAACGTAGCTTGTCCTCGAGCTACAGGACATCCAGAGGTTTATTTTTACAACTAAAAGGAAAAAGGAATAATATTTTATTTACCGTTTACATCCCACATTAGGGAGGCACATTACTTAAACATTACTTTAACTTTTAGAGTTCATCCTTTAACTATGGAACGCTACCGGTTATGCTAGTAGCAGAGGCTCAACCTGCTCTGTTGCAGCCTCTTCCTGCAACAGTTCAGTCCCAATGTCCAGGAACCCATCAACCTGGGACCCAAACAACCTGACCCGTTGCATTCCTATCCGTGTGTCCGTCACTAGGTAAAGGTCCCGGGTGTTGCAAAGACGACTCTGGTAGGCACAGGAGGTGCAACTATGTACAATAACACAAGTCTGTGTTGGCCACAACCAGTCCCGTGATCATGGTCCATGTTTACCACTAATATATATATATATATATATATATATATATATATGTTGATTAAACCGGTATGATTATTCAGCATTTTTTTTTCTTTCTTAAACAGTACTATTTACTATGATGCAAGAAAAATAACAAACTTTGAAACATAATAAAGGAAAACACAGATTTTCTTTTGACTTTTCTAACTTTAAATAAGCGGGTCCCATAGCCATGCTTCCTTGCGGCTACACACCACAGACGCTGGCACAAACTCCTCCTCCACCATCACTTGCTTGGTTACATCCAGGGCATACCAGCCCTGCTCACCACAATGCCGGGTATACATGACCATATCCTCCGGCTCCAGATTCCGCACAGGGTGTACCTGGGGAGGTGTTGCGCCACATCCCGCTGAGACACAAATACCCCAGCTGTGAGACCCACTTCCCGGATGAACCCCCATCCCTGGTCAGGGTCAAAACGCTCCACGAGGCCACGGCACCGCGGACCTTGGATTTGGGAGGCAGCATTTCTCACCTTGTCTTTCTCTTGGTGAGTACGGGTAGCAATTTCCCGTCTTCGCCGGTCTCGTGTTGTCATCTCTTGGTAAATCTTTTGCTGGTGTCATTCCCAGTAGGGGGCATCAGCATCCAGCCTTGCCTCCCTTGCTGGCATGTGTTGTAACTGTACTTCCACGGCCCCAACAGCCGCTGGAATGCCGTGCGGTGGCGGAACCGGTAGCTCCTCAGGCTCGGCCTTCGCCACTTAATGGAGAAAAACCGACTGCTTCGCAGCCGGGGGTGCAGAGTCCGAGTCCTCTTTCTCTAGGTACGGGCCCGGTGATGCGGCTGGGTCTGGTCGGGCCGGTGTTTGGGTGACTGCTGTCGTGACCTGATCGGGTGACGGGGCTGGGAGCTCCGCAGCTGGTTTTATCATAAATTGGGGCTGAAGGTTCCACTGCCGGGGTTGGAATGGGCAGCTCGGCGTCCACCGAGGACAGGGGTGGCGATGGTAAGGTGCTTGACGTGAGCGGGGGCAGACCGGATCCCACAGCCGCATCAGCCGGATTAGTGGAATCAACTGGGACTGAGTATCCGCTTACCCACTCCTCATGTGGGATGTCAATCTCACAGACTCGTACTGCCACTGCCAGGCTCCTCATCTCTTCCCTCCAGTGGTCCAGTATGAAGAGGAACTGCGTCCGCATCCTCTTGCAGAGCTGCTCCGTTTCTTGACCGATCAAGATCGTGGCCCCAGGAGCTGCACGCTCCGGTGACCAGTCTCACACAGCCGCCATCTTTCCTCTGCGGGGTCCAGGAACGTTATGGCAGAGTCCTGGTGTCCCTGCTTCTCTTCCGCTGCTACATGCCGTCACGCCCCCTCGGTTTTCGCCCACCATTCACTGCTGTGCTGTGGCCCTCTGGGAACTTACGGTTCCGGGCTGACTCTCAAGAGAAAGGGCGGGGCTTTGGCTTTGCGCGCTTTTGGTCGAGAAGACGGCGTTTTGGTGCGAAAAGATGGCAGAAGATGGCGGAAATGGCGGGAAACGGGACTCTTGACTTGCGGTTTGGATTTTCAAGGCGCACGTCACCCAGGTAAGTGGGTCCTGCTCGTATCCTGTTTTTTGAGGTGTGCCACCCCTGTGGAAGCAGCCGAGTTGCTCGGATCTGGGTTCGCTGTGGCTCGAGGGTCTCCGGACCCGGGGGTTGTGCGGCCACTCAAATGAAAGGGGGTATTTATAGTAGAGTTGATATGTAGTTCGTGATGCCACCTATGGTGTACAGTAATTTGGGGAGTACCACCGCTACCGCTGGGAGTACCCAGGGTGATGAAGTAGGGCAGCAATGTGTTGTAGGCCTCCACAGGTAGGGGGAATGCCCTGGGACTCGGTGAGGGATGCCTTGGGGTGCAGGGGTCACTCTCGTACTCAGTACTTAGTTCATAAGCAGACACTGACAACCGGGTAAACCAAGTCTCTGGGTACCGCTGCTACTGAGGGGAGCTCGTCCGGGTCCCGTCCCCAATAGTGTTGCCTGGTGATCCGTGAGTGACCTGCCTCCTTGCACTTAGTGTAACTTCAACTTGGTGGCCTGGTAGCATGGAACTAGCAGGGCCCCGCTCCCTACTAAGGCTAAATATCGGAGCTTGCTCTCAGAGAGCTCACGCTTGGGATTTTCTGGACCGTTTTGAATTGGAAAGTCCTATCCCCCTCATTGCGCTAATGCCCCGATTCTGGAGCGGGTGGGAACAGATCATATAGGCTCCGTTCTCCTCAGGTGAATTATTGGGTTCCCTGAAGCTACTCCCCGACCTAGGGTCCGTATACCCCATCGTGCCTTTGGTTAGGGACCAGTGAGAGTGCTAGGCTGTCGGCTGTCCTCCTCGACAGGTCCAGGCACCTCGCCACAATCCCCTGCGACTAGGGGTCTAACTCTTCTAGGCCCAGACCACCGTCTGCAACGTAGACAGTTCCTTCAGGAGCCACCGCTCCTGACTTCCTCTGAGCTCTCACAGCTCGAGGGCTATTTCCCAACCACTCTCCTTCAACTCTCAGACTGACTCACTACACTCCTCACTTCCCCTCCCTGATCCCACAGGTGGTCGACTCTATTCCACTCAAGCTGTTCACTGGTGTGTCTGGTAGGTGTGGTGCAGGGTGTATCTAGTTTTTGATTTGCTGTTGGAGGCAACCCTATTTAGATAGGGACCCAGAACCATGAGGGACTTGGAATACTGCACGGAAGGGCAGTTTGTGCAGTACCCTGTGACTACCTGATAGTCCAAGGGCGTCATATAAAGTTTGCCACAAGCCACCTGGGAGACACACCAAACATATGGAAAAAGGAGCTCTGGCCAGATGAAACCAAAATCGAACTATTTTGGCACAATGCCAAATGATATGTTTGGCGCAAAAGCAACACAGCTCATCAACCTGAACACGCCATCCCCACTGTCAAACATGGTGGTGGCAGCATCATGATTTGGCCCTGCTTTTCTTCAGCAGGGACAGAAAAGATGGTTAAAATTGATGGGAAGATGGATGAAGCCAAATACAGGACCATTCTTGAAGAAAACCTGTTGGAGTCTGCAAAAGACCTGAGACTGGGTCGGAGATTTATCTTCCAACAAGACAATGATCCCAAACATAAAGCAAAATCTACAATGGAATGATTCACAAATAAACGTATCCAGGTGTTAGAATGGCCAAGTCAAAGTCCAGACCTGAATCCAATTGAGAATCTGTGGAAGGAACTGCTGTTCAAAAACGCTCTCCAACCAACCTCAGTGAGCTCGAGCTGTTTGCAAAGGAAGAATGGGCAAGAATTTCAGTCTCTCGATGTGCAAAACTGATAGACACATACCCCAAGCGACTTGCAGCTGTAATCACACCAAAAGGTGGAGCTACAAAGTATTAACTTAAAGGGGATGAATAATATTGCACGTCCCACTTTTCAGTTTATTATTTTTTTTATAAAAGCTTAAAATAAGCAATAAATATCATTCAACTTCATAATTGTGTCCCACTTGTTGTTGATTCTTCACCATAAAATTAAAATTTTTATCTTTATGTTTGACACCTGAAATGTGGTAAAAGGTTGAAAAATCCAAGTAGGCCGAATACTCTCGCAAGGCACTGAATATATATATATATATATAATGCAAAAAATAGGAGCAGCACTTAACCTGTTGGGGTGCAAAGTCCTTCCAATCAGTCTCACCCGATTACAATGAGCAGCAAAATAAGTGAAGGCAGCACACAGCTTCAATCTTGAATGAAAAAGCCTATTTAATGGCCCATATGATACAGCACGACATTTCAGTCACAAGTGACTTTTTTCAAGCAGTACCAAATTCAAGTAGGTCGAATACTTTCGCAAGGCACTGAATACACACATATAATATATATAATATATAAAGCTGAGTGTATGTATGTGTGTATGTCCGCTAAAGGAATCCGCACCGTCGCATTTACAATCACGAAATTTTGCAAAGACCCCCCATGTGACCCAGGGAATGTCATAGACTTTGTTTTGACGGGAAAATGTAACCCCGTGCTTTAAGGCCCCGTCACACACAGAGATAAATCTTTGGCAGATCTGTGGTAGCAGTGAAATCATGGACATATTGTTCCATTTGTAAGCAGCCACAAACCTGGCACTGATTGTCCACAATTTCACTACAACCACAGATCTGCCGCAGATTTATCTCTGTGTGTGACAGGGCCTTTACAGTTACTCTTCAAAATCCTGCCTCCATTAAACTGAATAGAGGTGGGAGCTATAGGCTATTAATAGCAACTGTCAGTGGTTACTATAGGAAAATAAACTGGTAGTGTAAGAAGCTTATGTCTGAGTTAATATGATGTTGGTGGTGAGATGGATAGAGAGAGACAGAAAGAGACAGACAGACAGAGACAGACCTGGAAAGAGACAGACAGAGACAGACCTGGAAAGAGACAGACCTGGAAAGAGACAGATCTGGAAAGAGACCTACCTGCAAAGAGACAGACCTGCAAAGAGACAGACAGGGAAAGAGACATCGAGGCAAAGAGACAGATGCGGAAAGAGTCAGATGGGCAAAGAGACAGACGGGCAAAGAGACAGACGGGCAAAGAGACAGACGGGCAAAGAGACAGACGGGCAAAGAGACATCCCTGGAAAGAGACAGCCCTGGGAAGAGACAGACGAGCAAAGAGACAGCCCTGGAAGGAGACAGCCCTGGAAAGAGACACACGGGCAAAGAGACAGATGGGCAAAGAGACAGACGGACAAAGAGACAGCCCTAGAAATAGTCAGATGGGCAAAGAGACAGCCCTGGAAAGAGACAGCCCTGGAAAGAGACAGACCTAGAAAGAGACAGACTAGGAAAGAGACAGACCGGGAAAGAGACAGCCCTGGAAAGAGACAGCCAGGCAAAGAGACAGATGGGGAAAGAGACAGCTGGGCAAAGAGGCAGCCCTGGAAAGAGACAGATGGGTAAAGAGACAGCCCTGGAAAGAGACAGATGGGCAAAGAGACAGCCCTGGAAAGAGACAGCCCTGGAAAAAGACAGATGGGCAAAGAGACAGATGGGCAAAGAGACAAACTTACAAAGAGACAGTTCTGGAAAGAGACAGACAGGCAAAGAGACAGCCCTGGAAAGAGACAGCTGTGGAAAGAGACAGACCTAGAAAGATACAGCCCTGGAAAGAGACAGGCAGGCAAAGAGACAGCCGGGCAAAGAGACATCCGGGCAAAGAGACAGACCTGGAAAGAGACAGCCCTGGAAAGAGACAGATGGGCAATGAGACAGACGGGGAAAGAGACAGACCTGGAAATAGATAGACCTGGAAAGAGACAGACAAAGACAGATGGGGCAAGAGACAGATGGGGAAAGAGAGAGACAGACAGACACACACGTAGAGACAGACACAGAGATAAAGAGAGACAGACAGACACAGAGATGAAGACAGATAGACTGATACAAATACAGACAGAGAGATAGAAACAGACAGACAGAGACATAGACACAGACAGATAAAGAAAGACACAGACAGAGAGACAGACAGGGACTGACTGGGAGAGAGACAGAGAAACAGTTACTATCATGGGCAACGCCCGGGTACTACAGCTAGTATTATATAAAGCTGAGTGTATGTATGTGTGTGTGTGTGTGTGTGTGTGTGTGTGTGTCCGCTAAAGGAATCCACACCATCGCATTTACAATCACGAAATTTTGCACAGAAACCCCATGTGACTCAGGGAACATCATTGACTATGTTTTGAAGGGAAAATTTAACCCCACACTTTACAGCTACTCCACAAAAAAACTGCCTTCATTAAAGTCAATGGATTTGCAAGCTACAGGTTATTAATAGGAGCTGTGACTGGATGCTATACGAACAAAATAAATTATTAGTAAAAGAAGCTTATGTGTGAAGTAATAAGATGTTGATGGTGAGACGGATAGAATGAGACAGAAAGAGACAGACAGACATAGGCACAGACAGAGTAAGCGGCAGCTAGGGAAAGAGACAGACAGACAGAGACAGACAAAGAGACTGAGAGAGAGAGACAGACAGTCAAAGAGATGAACAGAGACAGACAGAAAGGGAGAGAGACAGAGAGAGAGACAGACAATAAAAGAGACAGAGATCGACAGACAGACAGGGAAAGAGACAGACAGGGAAAGAGACAGGCAGACAGAGAAGGAGACAGACAGAGACAGAGAGAGACAGACAGGGAAAGAGATAGACAGACAGGGAAAGAGACAGACAGGGAAAGAGACATACAGACAGGGAAAGAGTCAGACAAGGGAAGATACAAACACAGGGAAAGAGACCAAAACAGGGAAAGAGACAAAAACAGGGAAAAAGACAGACAAGGAAAGAGACAGAGACAGGGAAAGAGACAGAGACAAGGAAAGACACAGGGAAAGAGACAGAGACAGGGAAAAAGACAGAGACAGACGGGGAAAGAGACAGACGGGAAAAGAGACAGATGGGAAAAGAGACAGACGGGGAAAGACACAGACCCGGAACGAGACAGACCTGGAATGAGACAGACCTAGGACGAGACAGACCGGGAACGAGACAGCCTGTGAAAGAGACAGACAGAGAAAGAGACAGACTGGAAAAGAGACTGACAAACAGACATAGAGATAGAGAAAGACAGAGAGACTGATACACAGACAGACAGAGAGATAGACCCAGATAGACAGAGAGATAGTGACAGACAGACATAGATAGAAACAGAGACACACATGCATAGAGACACGCAGACAGACAGAGACAGACAGACAGAGACAGACAGCGACAAACAGACACAGGTAGACATAAACAGACAAACATACAGACACAAACAGACACAAGCAGAGCCAGATATACAGACACAGACACACAAAACAGACACAGCAGACAGACACTGGGAGAGAGACAGACAGACAGACAGTTACTATCCCGGGCACTGAAGCTAATATATATATATATATATATATATATATATATATATATATATATATATACAGTGCAGACTAAAAGTTTGGACAGAACTCATTAAAAAGTTTTCTTTATTTTCATGACTTACATTGAAGGCATCAAAACTATGAATTAACACATGTGGAATAAAATACTTAACAAAAAAGTGTGAAACAACTGAAAATATGTCTTATATCCTAGGTTCTTCAAAGTAGCCACCTTTTGCTTTGATTACTGCTCTGCACACTCTTGGCATTGTCTTGATGAGCTTCAAGAGGTAGTAACCGGAAATGGTCTTCCAAGAGTTCGCAGAGACGCTTAGCACTTGTTGACACTTTTGCCTTCACTCTGCGGTCCAGCTCACCCCAAACCATCTCGATTGGGCTCAGGTCTGGTGACTGTGGAGGCCAGGTCATCTGGCGTAGCACACCATCACTCTCCTTCTTAGTCAAATAGCCCTTACACAGCCTCATTGTTTGGGGTCATTGTCCTGTTGAAAAATAAATGATGGTCCAACTAAACGCAAACCGGATGGAATAGCATGCCGCTGCAAGATGCTGTGGTAGCCATGCTGGCACAGTATGTCTTCAATTTTGAATAAATCCCCAACAGTGTTACCTGCAAAACACCCCCACACCATCACAACTCCTTCTCCATGCTTCACGGTGGAAACCAGGCATGTAGAGTCCATCCGTTCACCTTTTTGGCATCGCACAAAGACACAGTAGTTGGATCCAAAGATCTCAAATTTGGACTCATCAGACCAAAGCACAGATTTCCACTGGTCTAATGTCCATTCCTTGTGTTCTTTAGCCCAAACAAGTCTCTTCTGCTTGTTGCCTGTCCTTAGCAGTGGTTTCCTAGCAGCAATTTTACCATGAAAGCCTGCTACACAAAGTCTCCCCTTTACTGTTGTTCTAGAGATGTGTCTGCTGCTAGAACTTTTTGTGGCATTGACCTGGTCTCTAATCTGAGCTGCTGTTAACCTGTGATTTCTGAGGCTGGTGACTTGGATAAACTTAATCCTCCACAGCAGAAGTGACTCATGGTCTTGGGGCAGTCCTGATGTGAGCCAGTTTTTTTGTAGAATTTGATGGTTTTTGTCACTGCACTTGTGGACACTTTCAAGCTTTCCCAATTTTTGGGACTGACTGACCTTCATTTCTTAAAGTAATGATGGCCACTCATTTTTCTTTACTTAGCTGTTTTTGTCTTGCCATAATACAAATTCTTACAGTCTATTTAGTAGGACTATTAGGCTACTTTCACACATCCGGTTTGAGCACTGCGGCTCAATCCGGCTGTGAAAACTATGCAACGGATGCGGCGAAAACACCGCATCCGTTGCATAAGTTTTTACATGCGGCCCGTCCGTTTTTTTCCGGTTGCGGCATGCTACTGAGCATGCGCAGTGGAAAAAACCGCATGCGGCGACCGGATGCGGTTTTTTCCGTATCGCGCCGCATCCGGCCTCCATAGGTATGCATTGAAAAATGCGCCACAGCGGCTGGATGCGGCGCGATGCGGTGTTTTTTGCCGGAGCAAAAAACGTTGCAGGGAACGTTCGATCCGGCCGCGGCATCGGCTAAATCTGCCGCATGCGGCAAAAACCGGACCGAACACAAGCCCCTGCGGCACAATACGGCACTAATGTAAGTCTATGCAAAAAAAAAACGCAACCGGCGTTACAAAAGCCGGTTGCGTTTTTTCTGCAGAACTCCGTATTGTGCCGCAGAGCAAAAATCCGGATGTGTGAAAGTAGCCTTAGCTGTGTATCCACCAGACTTCTGCACAACACAACTGATGGTCCCAACCCCATTTATAAGTCAAGAAATCCCACTTATTAAACCTGACAGGGCACACCTGTGAAGTGAAAAACATTTCCGGTGACTACCTCTTGAAGCTCATCAAGAGAATGCCAAGAGTGTGCAAAGCAGTAATCAAAGCAAAAGGTGGCTACTTTGAAGAACCTAGAATATAAGACATATTTTCAGTTGTTTCACACTTTTTTGTTAAGTATTTCATTTCACATGTGTTAATTTATAGTTTTGATACCTTCAATATGAATCTATATATATATAAAATCTGCTATTATGGTATTATGGACACCCCTTAAGGGAAGACCAGGGACCACCAAAGGATTTACTGTTATTCAGTGGACTCATCCAATCAGTTGGCGGACATACTGTAGCTCTTTAGTGTAGCAGTAGAGAAGGTAATTGCTGCTCTCACAGCTACAATAGCCAACATAAATGATCACTTGAAGGAATAATTTATTTATTTGTATAATTTGATAGAATTACAGATACATCCAATTCTGTAGCCAGTTATTTTGAAACATAGGTTTGGCAGCACTTGAATGCTGAAAATATAGTAGAACTGAATATGTTCTTTTAAAACTTTCTTTTTTGGTCTAATTCAGAATCTAGGTACCTGAAAGTAGCTCATCCAATGTGCAGATGTGTAGGACAAGAACAGGCTCCGCATATTTCAAACAAAATCCACAATGTTTAATGTTTGTATTTTTCTATTTTGACACTGACTTATGTAGTTAATTCACAAAATAAGATATAAAGTTTAAAAATGATGAATTGGGATGTGTAAGCATCTTATTGCTCTGAAAACATTTTTCAGATGAAAAAATCCCTTTGAGTTCACACTTGGGATATTGACGAGCATAATGAGGAACAACAGCCACCTTCAAAATATTCCAAAGTGACTGATATCTAACCAAGGATGAAAAGGTGCTGGAGAGAAAGTATCTCTACATCCATAAATAAAAACATGCTTCAATAACATCTTTTCTGTTTGCAAACTAATTAGTAAAAAGACGATCTTAAATAGCAAAGTTTCCTTCTCAGACATTTCCTTTCAGAAATATGACAAGAAACTTTCCTCTTAGAAACTGAAAAAGTAAGTGATCATTCTCTAATTCACTGCAATATAAAATAGTGGTGTTTGATACTCAGACTGCTTAAACATGCAAAGTTTTCTTTTGGCAAAGGACCTAAAACAGTATTTATACATTATGGCTGCCGTACGTTTTTTCTCAAATATAACTGAAAGAATTGTGGTTTTATAGCAAATACTGCAAACAAAATACACAGTGGCCGCAAAGTGTTACCACAGCTAAGGCGGGCTTTACACTCTGCGACATCGCTAGCAATTGCTAGCGATGTCAAGCGCGATAGCACCCACCGCCCATCATACATGCGATATCTGGTGCTTGCTGCCGTAGCGAACATTATCGCTATGGCAGCTTCACACACACATACTTGGTTGGCGACGTCGATGTGATGGCCGAATAATCCCCCCTTCAATTCGCATTCGGCGTCATAGCGACGTCACCGCAACGTCACTAAGCGGGTGACCAATAGAAGTGGAGGGGCGGAGATTAGCGGGACATAACATCCCGCCCACCTCCTTCTTTCCTCATTGCAGGCGGGACGCAGGTAAGGAGATGTTTGTCATTCCAGCGGCTTCACACACAGCGATGTGTGGTGCTGCAGGAACGACAAACAACATCGTACCAGCAGCAGCAGCAATATTATGAAAAGGAGCAACGTGTCACCGATCAAGTCCCACTCCTTATGCTTATTGCATACTCTATCCTCCGTTACCAGTCTGCCTTGTATTGTTTATGATTATTGTACTTGTCCCTATTATGTATACCTAATATTTGCCGGTGGGCGGGGAAAGCAGGGAATACCAGATTGTTTAATGAGCGGCCGGCTTTTTCAAAATAATAAAAGCCGCCAGAGCAGTGTGAATGCCGTGCAGCGACAGGCTGGTGATCGGGGATCGGTGAGTATGAGAGAGGGCTGCTCACTTCCGTCACTCGGGGAATTAGTGGTCACCGGTGAATCCTTCACAGGTGACCAATAATCATTACGCGGCACACAGACAGAGCCGCAGCATGACAATGAATTCGGGTGAAGTTCACCTGAGTTTATTCTCATCGCGCAACTCTGTCTGCTGTCAGCTGACATGTAGTAACGACATTTTGCATCACACACGCAACATTTCTCACGGAAAACACAAACACATGTCAGTTAAGTTTCACACGCACACACGGACATTTCACACGCACATACGGCTAGCATATGGGATACACAAGCAGGCCACACATACCATACCAGGAACTCTGAAGCCCCAGTGACTGTTCTACCCGTCCCCTGTGGGACGCAGTCCCTGCCACGCTAGTGCTCCGGCTACCGTGCACCCAGGCCAGATCCACCACCCGGACCTAACAATACGGAACGGAAAAGGATGCCGTATGGATGCACCCATGAAAAAAACAGACCGTTTTTTGCGGACCGCAAAAACGGATCGGTCGTGTGAATGTAGCCTTATTCTAATCTGCCGTTTATAAACAGCAGGCAGAAATAAGTGAATAGCGCTCCCCAGCGTCAGAAAATCTCCGGGGTTTTAGGGGTAGCTGAGACCCTGGAGATCATGATTCAGGTTGGTTTTTCCGGTCCCCTCTCACGTGATCACCAGTATACACCGAATACCAGTGATCATGCTACAGTAAATGACAGCGTCGGTAAAAAGTTATTTATCTCCCATCTGGCAGGAACAAACATGTCAGATGCGAGATAAATCTCCTCCCTGGTCCCCTCTGGTCCTCCGGTGTCACCAAATTGCCCCCCTAACCCCCTCCCGAAAATCCAAGATGGGCACGCGCACAGCAGCATACCGGCCGCATTCACCCTACTCCTCTGATTTCTGTTGCATGTGCCATGACACATGTGACAGAAAACTCCTCCCCAGGCCCTGCCAGGCACCCCCTATAACCCCACCGGTGTTCCCCGGTGTCCCACAGTACCTGTGCAGCATTGGTCCCCCGTGGCCCCCTCCTTCACAATAGACGCTGCCGGATGCACAGAGCGGCTGTCAGCTCAGCTTCCTGTGTTCAGACACAGTGAGTCGTGGTAACCATCCATCTGTAAGCTACTGCAATGCCCTGCTCATGAGGTAAGGAACATAGTTGATCAGGAGAGCTATACTACATTTACAAATGGAGGGATTTGCTATTTCTGTTGCTCTGCTGAATGACTACCAAACATGAGAGTTTGTTATACGCCACAAGAAAACATGTCTAAATAGCGAACTCTGTTTAGTATTCATTCAGCTGGATAACTGGACTTAAAGGGGTATTCCATCTCCATAATCCTATCCCCAATATATAGTAGGTGGAATAGCAATAATATCAGCAAATACCAATATTTGGAAATGTAGAATAGTTCTCCTGATTAGGCATGCCCTTACCTCATGAGCAGGACATTGCAGCTTTGGTAGCAACAGTTACCACATGGACTCTGCTGCTGTGGACCCGGGGAGAGTGGGTGCAGATTAATTGCATCCACACTCCTCACATGGAGGGTCTGCACTCCTAGAAAATGGGGGATACGTTCCCTAAGCGTGTCCTCCCATATTCTAGATGGTCCAGAGTCATCGTGGGACCCCTTTATTTTTTTTCCTTACAATAAATTGGTGAAAGAGGGAATGTTTTGGGGAGTGTTTTTTCAAATCTGATAGACGCCATGACATCACAAACTGCTGGGCTTGATGTCAGGTGACTTTACAGCTAGTATCAACCCCATTTATTACCCTGTTTGCCACCGCACCAGGGCACGGGATGAGCTGGGGTGAAGCGTCAGGATTGGCGCATCTAGTGGATGCGCCACTTCTAGGCCACCTGCGGCCTGCTATGTTAAGGCTGTGAAGGACCAATAACTATGGACCTTCCCACCCTGAGAATACCAGACCACAGCTGTCCGCTTTACCTTGGCTTGTGATCCAATTTGGGGGGGAACCTACTTTTTTTTGTAATTATTAATATTTATAAAATAATTATAAAAAAAGAGCCTAGGGTGACCTCCACATTGGATCCCCAACCACGGTAAAGCTGCCAGCTGTGGTTTTCTGGCTACAGCCATCTGCTTTACCCTAGCTGGCTATCAAAAATGGGGAGACCCAACGTCATTTTTTTTAACTATTTTTTTAAAGAAAAAAAATTAATGGGCTTCCCTGTATTTTGATTGCTAGCCAAGGTAACGCCAGGCAGATGGGGGTGGCAACCCGTAGCTGTCTGCTTTATTTGCGCTGAGAATCAAAAATACCGTGGAGCACTATGTCATTTTTTTTAAAGAATAATTTTTACAGCACTGTTATGTCCAGCAAACAAAATACAGGAAAGCCCCTTTTTGTTTTTAGTTATTTAAATAAATATTTTAAAAAATATATATGGGCTCCCACTGCATTTTTTTGTATTGCTAGCTAAGGGTAATCCAAGCAGCTACTGGCTGCTAACCCCCACTGCTTGGTGTTACCTTCACTGGCAATGGAAAATCCAGGGAAGCATTTTTTATTTTTTTTGCCAAAAAACTACAAAAAAAATGACGTGAGCTTCGCCATATTTTTGTATGCTAGCCAGGTACAGCAGGCAGCTACGGGCTGCCCCCAACCCCGGCTGCCTATTTGTACCCGGCTGGAAACTACAAATATAGGGAAGCCCTTTGTTTTAATTAATTCATGAATTTTATGAAATAATTTAAAAAAACAAAACGACGTGAGCTTCGCCCCATTTTTGTGTCCAGGTACAACTAGGCAGCTGGGGATTGGATCTGCAGCACAGGTTAGCCCGCAGCCTCCCCAGAAAATGGTGCTTTCATAGAAGCGCCATCATCTGGCACTGTATCCAACTCTTCCAGCAGCCTTGAAGCCGGGTGGCTTGCTGGGTAATAATGAGTTAATACCAGCTATGTTTTACTAGCTAGTATTAAGTCAGAGATTCTTAATGTCAGGCATGTTTGACCCGGCCCTTAAGAATCTCCAATAAAGGGTTAAAAAAAAACACCACACAGAGAAAAAATACTTTAATAGAAATAAATACACAGATACATTAGAGACTTCATCTTTATTACCCCCTGTCACCCCTCCATGATCCTGCTCTTCTGTCTTCTTTCTCCTTCAACACATGCAGCTCTGCTACATCAGACAGCACAGCTGCTTGGGAGAAAGGACGCTGTGCTCCATGCAGAAATCACTCTGTGAGAGTGACCACAGGCTCCCGGCTGAAAGCGGTGGCACGGGTTGCCATAGCAACGCTGCTCCGATCACATGATTCCGATGCCGCTGCGTGCTGCTAGCGGGACGTCACCGTCACCGCTACCAAGCGCGTTGCTATGGCAACGGTGATCTCCATAATTGACCGGCTGTGTCAGCTGGTCAGGAGCCGGCTTCTGTGGACGCTGGTAACTACGGTAAACATCGGGTAACCAAGAAGCCCTTTCCTTGGTTACCCAATATGTACCTTCGTTACCAGCATCCGCCGCTCTCACGCTGCCAGTGCCGGCTCCCTGCACACATAGCCAGACTACACATCGGGTAATTAACCCAATGTGTACTGTGGCTAGGAGTGCAGGGAGCCAGCGCTAAGCAGTGTGCACTGGTAACCATGGTAAATATCGGTTTGGTTACCCAATATTTACCTTAGTTACCAGGCGCAGCATCGCTTCCACGCGTGCTGCTGGCTGGGGTCTGGTCACTGGTTGCTGGTGAGATCTGCCTGTGAGACAGCTCACCAGCAACCCGTGTAGCGACGCTCCAGCGATTCCTGCCAGGTCAGTTTGCTGGTGGGATCACTGGAGCGTCGCTTAGTGTGATGGTACCTTAAGGGAACGGGGAAGAGCGGGGAGTCGACCGTGTGCTAGAGCATGTCGCCGGTACACGGCAATACACAAACGTGCACCGTGTAACAGAGAGATGCAATGACAGGTCCTAGCATGATGCGTCATAGTCATGTGACCAGTCTGTAGCCAATGAGATAATAGACACGTGACTGGTCACATGGCTATTTTGACATCACGATAGGATCTGCATCACTGCTGGTGTTCCCGGAGGACGCAGCAATTATCGGGAGGAATAGCGGCAGGAGACAGAGTGCAGGACGCATCCCGGGGACAAGTAAGTGTTATGGCAATGTTTATTAACTGTATGTATACATTCATAATGCATTTTTGTGTGTTTGTGATTGCCTCCCATTGTTTCCTATAGGTTCGAGTGGTTCGCCGAACCGGTTCACTGTACCGAACTAGAACCAGACCTCGGTTCAGCGAACCGAGCTCAAGCCGAACCGTGATCGGTTCGCTCATCTCTAATCAGGAGTAAACCAGAAAAACTCATAAAAAATAAAAGTTATTTATTAGAAAACTGGAAAGCATTTAACAGCACTACGTGTTACAGTGGCAGTCCGCCTCCTTTCTCAGGAACATAGATTAGAATAATACATTAGAAACGTTTGTAAGAAAGTCAGAATGTTGTAGCTGTTCTGTTTTGTCACAAGTCAGCTTATGGGATCACCAGTGAGGTCCTCTGAATTAGGCCTCTTCAGACCTAATCAAGAGCGAGCGCTCGAAGAAAAAGACCTGCATCATTCATGTGAGCATGATCAATTCTCCTGTTTATTTAACGTACAGTTTATTTATACCATTTACAGATCAATGTGATATTGCAAATAAAGCTTCTAGCTGGAAATTTACAAGTTGCTCATATGACCTTTAAGTTTCAGCAAAACAGAAATGTAGAGTCATGCATATGAGATAAGAAGAAGATAAGAAGAACATTTAGAAACAATAATAATCCTTGATCTTGTCTCTTATTCCGAAGGCTCTGACTATGAACTACTTACTAATGAAATAAAATATCTTTAATAAAGAAATAGAGAAACCATTTAACCCTTCTATATCAATTTCCTCCTTTTGTAAATGGTATAACCTTCACTACAGGGTCAGTAGGCGTCCAAATAGGAGCTGCTGGCTCATGGGCCTAGTACCCATGAGGGGTCTTCCTAAGACTTCACCCATCCACCCTCAGTGTGGACACCTACTCCCGGTCAGCAGAGGCCATTTGGGGTCCGTAGTAAACTACAGAGGGTTCAATACTGAAACTCTTAGAACATACATTATTCAATAGTTTAGCTAACGCATATATCAATGCTTTTACAGCTATATAAAGCAATAGATAGACAGAATAACAATATTTGCATACAGGATTGTATAATGCCAGAAACCCAACCTGCTAGGCCCTTAAACCAATTAGCTGGATTCATAAAAGAAAATGTCCAAGAAAAATGTCCAAAAAAAAATATAAAAGAAAATGTATTTCCCCACCAGGAGTCTTTGCTGGAATCATCCATATATATACATATATACATATAATAGGAGAACAGACAAAAACTGGTGACTATGTATGTAGATACACATATAGGCACAAACACACGGAAACAATCATTGTCCTTTCCACAGATAGCAACATCATTATATTGAAGACTGAACCATAATCCATCGTAGGTAATGGGGCCTGAATTTTTCACGTGAAACTTTGCAACCATTCTCTGCCAGAAAACACAGCAAAGAAATTGTGGCTTCCTTGCAGGACGTCTGGTCTGGACAGCAGAGCAAAAGGTCATCCACGTACTGCAATAGCGTAACCTGTGGATGAGGCGGTTGCCAGTGCTCCAGAATTCCTGCCATAGCTGTAGAATAAATGGTAGGTGAATTCATTCCTCCTTGCGGGAGGACTGTCCACATGTACTGTTTCCCCTCATGTGTGAAGGCAAAAAGATACTGACAGTCAGGGTGTAGAGGCACAGAGAAAAATGCATTTGCCAAATCAATTACTGTAAAACATTTGGAGGTCCCTGGGATTTGTGACAGTAAGGTATGTGGGTTTGGAACAATTGGTGTTACACTCTCAGTGACAGCATTGACAGCTCTCAAATCATGCACCATTCTGTACGTGTCAGGGGAACCTTTGGGCCCTTTTTTTCTTGATTGGATACAAGGGAGTGTTACAGGGGGAGGACCTTTGTACTAGAGTCCCTGCTTGCACATATTCTCTGGTCAGGGCCATTGATTTGGCTGGGCTTAAGGGATACTGTTTTATCAAGGGAATTTCAAACACCAATCCCTCCAGTCCCTTCATGGTCACCAGTTTCCTAGGCCAGAGGCAAAGGAGGAGGGAAGGAAGGAGGAGAGTCAGTCTGCTCCCTCTCCTATTTGGGGTTTTTGCACTGTCTGGCGTAATGTCCATTCTGTCCACAATTCCAGCACTGTACGGTCGCTCGGTCACCTGGTGCCCTCCCTCTCTGCTTCCACTGTTTTCCTTGTGCTCTAGCATACATAACTGGTCGCTTGCATTTTGTCAGTTCAACCCCCTTAGCTACTTGCAGAAGGTCTGTTGGGTCCATGTTTCTCCACTCAGGTCTGGCTGTCTGTACTGCTTTTCGTAAAACCTTATTCATACCGTTAACGAATATACTCATCAGTATTTTGTCATTAAGGGAGGTTCTGACTTTGAACCCCACGTCTGCCCACTTCAGCTGTAACCTCCAAAAGTACGTCTCTATACTCTCCCCTTCCTGCTGTATTACGTCAGTCAGGGAAAGAGGGAAAGGTTGGTCTTCAGGGTCAGATAACTGTTTTCTTTCCTCACAGTCAGAGTAATGTCCAGCTTCCTCCCCAAAACTCAATTCCTTCACTACCTCTGTCTCAGTGTCAGCGTCCTCTGTCATCACATGTGATCTGGTTCGAACAGGATTTAGTGCAATCTGCTTAGGGCGAGTAACATTACACGTAGCACAAGTACCTCTCCAGTCTGGGTTTTTCTGACTACAATGTTTACAAGTCCATTCATCTGGTCTGGGTTTCTGCTTATGTGAAGGGGGGGCGGTAGCAGTCACAGTTTTTGCTCTTGGTGCATTAAAACATTTATAATACACTTTACATAACAATAATATAATAATACATCACACTGTTATTTCTTTACATCCACAATGCTGCACCTCTTCCTTCAATCTGTGCCATTTCTCAACATCCAAACACCCACACTCTGGCATGTCTGCCTTTCTGAGTATTGGTCTGACATTTTTCACTGCTTCCTTGACTTTCCTTTCTTGCACTATCTGTTTGGCTGTTTTGGATCCTGCTGGAGCCCCACACTGCACACTGAACAAGTTGCCCATGGCTTCAACTTATTCCCACACAGCCCACCTTTCTGCAAATGCCCTCTCAGTGTCCCTGAACCTTGTTAACAGGCCACACGTCTCCTGGCAAGTCAGAATGGGCTCTCAAGTGGTAGCAAGAAGGCTCAATCAGCATTCACTCTCACCTGCTACACTTGTAGGGCGTATTGGGAAGGGTTAAAAAACACCTCTCACCCAATAGACCAGATGACTAAAGCAGGAAGGACCAGGTGTGATAGTCCTCTCACCTGCTAGACCACCTCCATGTAAGTGGGAAGGCCACACGGCTCTCTAACCCACTTAGACCTGATGTGCAGTTGGGTACCCCATGCTGGTCCTTTACAAAGTATTCCAGCAACGAACGTAAACTAGAGTTAAACCAATACAATCCTTAGAGCTGACTTCTCACAGAAGACAGAAAATCGCGCAGCTGTTCACTTGACCCCTCCCAACAGAATGTCAGCGCACAGTTTGTTTAGCAAGAGTGTTATCTCGTCCAGATTCAGATTTCCAAAACACAATCCTAATACCCACTGGTATAATACACAATCCCAGCAGAAAATTGAGACTACTTATATACCTTCTCAGTACTAATATTCTACTTTGCTATAAAACCTTCATCCCCATTTTGAGGGGAAGAAACACACAATATCTCACTATAAGGACAGATCCCAGGACCACTTGTCTTACTCATTCATTGATTCCAGAAGCATATGTAACAATACACCTTCCAAGGATCAGTTAACCTCACATGCAAATAAAATTATCTAAACCGCTCTTGACACTGATGGGAAAAAAATACATATGTCAGGTATCCACTCAAATACTCTATATGGCTATGCCCTGTGACATTTCACAACCGGAACATCTTTTCACAGTCCACAGTATGACCTATAACCATTAGACTTATACATACATATTATTTCACCAAGTCTCTTATCTCAATTTCTCATCACTTTGTTATTCAGAGGCTTCTCATCAATATACAACAACCTATTGCCTGCCTACTTTATCTAGGCATTAATATGGAACCACTTATGAACACATATCCCTAGACCAGTGTATTGCCCATCAAAGATGCAAAGATGGCCAAAGCAAAACACAGCAACACAGCAAATGCAATTATACAGAGACTGTCCCAAATTCCGTGCTATGCAATCTATGCAATCAGTTAATGGACGGACAACAGATTATCTTATTACTCTATATTTCAACTTTCATTCCGACATGCATGAAAAAACAATACTCACTGGTGATGCCAGAGTTCTTGAACCGTGTGTACAGCCTTACCCAGAATATTCGGGAAATCAGAGAGAGTGAAATGAAGTGTAAGAATAAAGCTTCTCACCTTGCTGCAGCTGAAATTTCACTGTCTCAAGAGTCCCCAAAACTTCTTCCGAATAGGCTGGTTGGCCACGGCCCCACGTTGGGCGCCAAAAACTGTTGTAGCTGTTCTGTTTTGTCACAAGTCAGCTTATGGGATCACCAGTGAGGTCCTCTGAATTAGGCCTCTTCAGACCTAATCAAGAGCGAGCGCTCGGAGAAAAAGACCTGCATCATTCATGTGAGCATGATCAATTCTCCTGTTTATTTAACGTACAGTTTATTTATACCATTTACAGATCAATGTGATATTGCAAATAAAGCTTCTAGCTGGAAATTTACAAGTTGCTCATATGACCTTTAAGTTTCAGCAAAACAGAAATGTAGAGTCATGCATATGAGATAAGAAGAAGATAAGAAGAACATTTAGAAACAATAATAATCCTTGATCTTGTCTCTTATTCCGAAGGCTCTGACTATGAACTACTTACTAATGAAATAAAATATCTTTAATAAAGAAATAGAGAAACCATTTAACCCTTCTATATCAGAATTAACCAATTAAAAAAATGAATGAATGAATGAATGAAAACACATTATGCCAATTAAAATACCCATACAATTAACACATAGAAGACAATATATATATATATATATATATATATATATATATATATATATATATATAGATAAGCTTCAATGGAAGAAAATCATCTACCTCCATATTATATATCATCTCAACCCTATTTTCAAACATACCTCTCCAGACCCATCTGTGCCAAACTTTGCTTCATTAACCCATACATACATATAGTTTTTTATACCAATTTCTATATATTATAATTGATCTAATACTTCCTTTATTAATGTCTGTATCTATTTATCTTTTTAATAAATTAGTTTGGTTAATTTTATTAATTTTTATATTTAAAAAAAAATCATTTAGAGGTCTATTCTATAGATAAATTCAGACTCTCTAGTGCTAATGTAGCCAACATAAAAATTTAGAAAAATTCCGTATTGATCTGAAGACGATTGGATGCACCAAAAGGGATCTGTGCAATCTGTGTAAGTTTTACATTTTTTTGATCCCTTGAGTGTTCCAAAGCAAAATGATTATATAGGCTATGATTCATAATCCCATTGTGGATATTGTATTTATGCTTATTGATTCTGTTATGAATTTCCTGTACCATACGACCTACATACTGGAGTTTGCAATTGCACTCCAATAAATAAACAAACGTTGACATACAGTTTAGAGGCTGATCAATAGGGAACTCCTCACCCGTAATGTTTGAACAAAATGTATTACATCCCACCAGGATCATAGCACAGCACATATTTCTGGGTGTTCCACATCGAAATGTGCCCCCCAAAGTTCCATCCATGCTAGTATTTTTCCTGCTCTCTTTTTTTGCTATTCTGATTCTTGTCCTTTTCACAACTTAGCTCTAGTTTTTTAATTTTACTTGGTGCAATATATTTCTCTAAATTTCTGCTTTTTCTGAAAATTATGCTGGGATTTTTTTGAACCAACCCAGATAGAATCAGGTCATTCTTCAACAAAAAACAATATGTTTTTAAAAAATGTTTTGCTAATTTGTGGGATCGTGTAATGTGGTTAGAAAACTGGATGTATATTTAGCCCCTTTTTGTACACCTTTCTCACCTTTTTGTCTTCTATTTGTTTCTTTTTTTCCAATCACACTCTTATAATTTACTTATTCTCTTTTAAACGTCATTTCAAAGCGTCATTTAAAATGATGCTTATAAGAGAATAAGTGAATTACAACAGATTCTCTCTGTGTTGGTTCCAAATATATTTACAGATGCAGACATTAATAAAGGAAGTATGAGATGAATTATAATATATATAAACTGTTATAAAAAACTATATATCTGGCTAACAGAGGGTTAGTGAAGCAAAGCTTGAGACAGATGGGTCTGGGATGATATATATGATGGAGGTAGATTATTTTTTCCATTGAAGCTTCCCCTTTTATATAAAAATGAGTGTCATTTTTTATAAATATGTTACTGTGTTATTCTCTAAATATGTTATTTTGTAAATATGTTAGGTCTTCTAGTATTATAACATTATAGCACTATAATTTTATGTGGTAATTTTATGTGTATTTTAATTGACATCATGTGTTTTCATTCATTTTTTTTTTTTTAATCAGTTAATTTTGACTTATAAAAGTTTCTATTGGGTTATTCCAATCTATGCACCTGAGGAAGAAGGCGAACTACCCCCGTAACGCGTACTTCTGTTATATGTGTTCTAGATATTTACAGCTTCTGAAAGATAAGGACATGTCTATTGGAGGGTAGTGGATTGCACCCGCCCCGTCATTTGTGCGTCATGGGCAAATCGCTGCCCATGGCGAACAATATCGCAGGTACGCGTCACACTAACTTACCTTCCTAACGACCTTACAATTGCCGGCGAACAGCCTCTTTTTTAAGGGGGCGGGTCGTGCGGTGTCACACAGCAGGCCACCAATAGAAGCGGAGGGGCAGAGAGCAGCCGCATGAACGTCACTCCCATCTCGTTGCCAGAGGACGCAGGAACGCTGTTGTTCGTCGTTCCCGGGGTGTCACACGTAGCGATGTGTGCTGCCTCAGGAATGACAAACAACCTGCGTCCCAAATGAGTAACGATATTTTGAAAATGAACGACGTGTCAACTCAAATCAACGATTTTGTGAATATTTGGGATTGTTAGCGGTCGCTCGTAGGTGTCATACGCATCGACGCCGCTAACGAGGCCGGATGTGCATCACGAATTCCGTGACCCCCAGCGACATCTCGTTAGCAATGTTGTTGCGTGTAACGGGGCCTTAAGACCCAGTGGGAAAAGAGTGAGCATGCTTACTGTTAAAGCAGTGTTTGTTCTCTCAGTCTCAATGAGAGCAGAGTGAGCATGCTCAGTATTTAAACTGTGTTTGTGGTCTAAGTCCCAATACTTGTTTAATCTAAAAATAAAAGCTAAGTTTTAGTTAGTCTTTTGTTTGGCAGTCAGTTTTGTTTGTTACTTAGTCTTTTGCCATTTGGCAATTTGGTATTGTGGGAACTGGTACAGAGCTCAGGTGAAGGACCAAGTAGACCCAAGTGTGCCAATGCTACGATTCCAATATGTGTAAGGTCTGCCCCCAAAATTACCCTTTTGGGCTACAACATCCACATATACAACCAGAGAGATTTACAATTTCTCAAAAGAAAGAACATGTCTCTTGGAGGGTATTGTACAGTGAACAAATCAGAGGATATATCACCAAATGAGAGAAGAGATCTGTGCAGTGTATTATGCAAGTAACAAGAACTGGTACAGAACTTATGTCAAGGCCCGAGTTTACCAATGCTGCTGTTCCAATATGTGTAAGGGTTGCCCCCAAAATTACCACCGGGGGTTATGACTTCCACATTTACAACCAGAGAGATTTCCAGCTTCTGAGAAGAAAGAATGTGTCCCTGGCAGAGTATTGTATAGTCAACAAATCAGAGGATATCTCCCACCAATACACAAGATCTGGGGAGCATATTATGCAAGTGATAGGAACTTGTACAGATTTCAAGTGAGGAAGAAAGCAGGCCCAAGTGTGCCAATGTTGCTGTTCCACTACGTATAAGGGCGGACATTCATGGTTTGATTTCTTTGCCAGTGTGGAATGGTTGAGTTGTTTCCGACATCTGGTGAGAAATTCATGTCAATAGCACCATTAGAAAAATATTGACTTAGAAAATTGGTGCTGTGTTCAATACTTATTTTACCTGCTGTAAATATTTTTTTATTTAAAACATTTTACACAAAAAAAGAAAACTATGCATTATTATTGAATGTATAGTTACTAAAATCGACTAGCAAAACAGCTATGCAAAAAAGTTAGAATGTAAAGTATGTACATTAAAAAAAACTTTCCTAAAAAGAAAACGCTAGGTAAGTTCAGATCCTAAAGGTAAGAAACTGCAACAGGACATTGTATTTAGATTGGAAGTGCAGTGTAATATTGGACTATTGATACAAGTGTGCAAAAAAATAAAATATTCACACTATTTGAGGTGTAAATTTGCATTACTGCAATGTTTCTAACTGGTGATGTGTCCAATACTTATTTTATCTTGTGTTGATGTATATACAAATGAATGCAGAGAACATTCAACACCCTCTTACCCCATTCACAAAGAAGCCGGTATTTAAAGTTTTTTTTATTACACTAGTTCTGCCCTCTGTAACCTGCCAAATTAAGCACCGAACCTTCAGTTCCTGGTGACAAATACAGACCTGGATTTAATATCTGTTTTTGTTCTTCAGCTACAACATCTTATGTCTGTAATTTAGGTTCTTCATTTAGCAGTGTCATTTGTTGTCATTAAGTCACATGGATGAAAAGGGTGATCACTCAAAAAATAAACCAATAGTATATGTATATATATAGGTCGCTTTACAGACTTAATGGTACTGTTCACAACATGCGGTTTGATCCGATAGTGTTAATCTGATAGTTCACCATGGATGTGTGCAGTCGATTTTCCACACACTGAGCACAATAAAAGCAATAATTATATCACAGATAACAGTTTAATATGAATAGCTATAATTTAAAACATAGTCTTAACAACCTTTGCTTAATACTAATTGTACCTCGTACTACATCTGTGTTGACACAGCCAAAAAATCATCAAAAAAAATCATCAAATAAATCGTTAAAAACTATGAGAATTGGTATCCTTTCTCTTAATACAAATTTATTATCATAGATGAGCTATAAAAAATGGGCAGATTCATACTCAGAAATATATTCAAAAAAGTATGATTATTAACTGCACATAGATATAGGACATCACCTAATTCTAAAAATTTCCGTTTTTGAATTAAATTTCATTTAAGGTGGTGTCACTATTAAATAGGAAAAAAGGGGGAAAAAACCCACATATCTTTATGTGCAGATCTATAGGTGTGATTGTAATTGTGCATGTCTATGTATACATATGTACTCATGTGTGCGTGTAATTTCATATATGCATACTTGCACTGTATATTGGCGCACCATAATCAGTATGCTGCAATATATATCCAAATTTAGTCCAGAAATTTTAAAGAATTAAAAAAAAAATAAAAAAAATATATATATTTTTTTTTGCATTATACTATAATCATTATGGAAGCCTCATTTTAAATGTGTGTGGTGCTCAAGTGATTTAAACACCTGTTTTGCCAATTGGTAATTGTATATAAACCCTGTAGTGCCGCCTTTCCAGCATCATGATTAAGGGTGAGTGTTTCACCTGAAACGCGTAGTGCTGGTCATGTCATTCGTTGTATCTGCATGATGAATTAAAGACCTTGGTTTCTCTGCCTGAAGAGCTGGACATCTCTTTCTTTCTTTATCAAAAAATAAAACCATGAATCTAGTGGTCTGGACACCATGTACTCCCGGAAAGTACCATTATGTGTTATAGGACTCATAGACATAGTTTTTTGACACAAGAATGTATGGCCGCAAACAAGTACAGAAGCAAGAGAGAATCATTTATTAAATGCATTGTCAATCAAATTTGGCATAAACCACAAACACAAGCTGGGGAACTCTGAGTTGAACCACAGGAAATTTTAGTTATTGTCTTGCACTTACAGGCAATAATACAATGGTGTGCTTAAACACAAAAGACAAATGGGGATAGTTTTTCAACAGCCTTTCAACTGGTCACCAAAAGTTTACCCAAATCCATAAATGTTGAAGTCACCTGCACATTGTTAAGGCTGTAATTGTGTCAAAGAGCTCTAAGGGAGCTTAGCTCAGGCCTAGGAGACTTCAGAATGTTAGAAGTATTTTCTGAGAATTTAGATCTTTTGCAGTTTTGTGATGTCAGGAAAATTGATTTTTTGCAAATCAATTTTTTTCATCTTAAATTTGACATACCTGGGGAATTCGAATTTGATCATATTTACAAGGCAGCAGACATTTCAGCAACAAATTTGCTGCTTACAAATATACCCCTCCAGCTTACCTATTGTCACGGTCTTTTCTCTCTTGCAGAGTTTTGTGAAAGGTTCTGGGTCAAAGCTTCACTTTATCTTGTGAAACTCTGCTGATTAAATGGATTCCATTACCTTTGGGAAGGAGAAGGTTAATGTTAGTTTACCCACCAGCAGCTCCTGACTCCTGGTCAGGTGTTTCCGGTTGGGACCATGCCAGGCTCTATAAATATCCTCTAATTCCACCAGAGGGTGTCGGTTATTTGCATCATTTGGTAGCTTGGCCAGGAGGAGAGAGTAGCTCCCTCTCGCTGAAAATTGCCTTGTGGGCTGCAGCATTGGTGCTTGCTGCAGCAGTTCTAGGTGTGCTGGTTGTATGGTATAGATGTTACACAGTACTCTGTTGTCCTCCCCCTTTTATGTTGTTTCCTCTTGTGCTCTTTAAGTGGCTTCTTTGTATGTGATGTTCCGATTGTACAAATTGCTGTTGTAGTTACCCCTGTATTGTCTTTATTCGTCAGTGGGGTTGTAGACTTCTGTTCTTGCCCCTTCTTCCCAGGTGGTGGGTTGTAGAGGGGGGTCTTATCATCAGGGAAAAGGACAGGAGATAGGGCCTAGGTTGGAGGCCTGGACCTCCCTACTTTCAAGGGTACCTCCAGGTATTAGGGTAAGCACAGGGCCCCCAGCCTTAGGGCCAGCATAGGTTTTCCTGTGTTCCATATGCACTTCCTGACACCCACTCAGTCTTTCCAGTATATTAACCAACTGTATATTGTTATTATTAAACAATAAATCATATTTTAATTACGCTTACTGTTCCATCACAAATACCACCACAATTGAAAGAAAAATCCCTACAGCGGATATGAGCTATTATTTAAAATATAGGGTTTTTTGGCATATTATACAGAATTATCTTATCATTAAAAAAAATAGCAATATACTATTTTAATAGCAAGTAAAGGTTTCAGGTCTGATATTTGTCTGTTTTGTCTGTGATTCTTGTTTTGTCACTAACTTATGAACTACTTAAAAGGTGAGAATGGCTTAGAGAGATTTTTTCAGTAGGCGCACTTCAAAGCTTTTGTGTGGATAGTATCCTTCAGGAAAAGAAAGTTTTCAAGCTTCTCAACTTGCTTTTGATGCATCTAGTTAATGAGAGCAAGTCACAAGAGATGCAAAATGTACAAAGTGGCAAATATGCCTTATTAACGTCAAGAGCTGAATGCAGAAATATATGTTATTTCCTCTGTCAAATATTTCTCAGCTTTAAGGGATCACATGTAGTTAACACAGGATTTCTGAAAACTAAATTACGTGCTTAGCAGCTGATAACACTTCATATTCTTTACTTATGATCAGTTTCTCATGCTTGGACACATATCTTGGATTCTTCATGACACTGTAATACAGAAGAAACATGTCCTAGATCTTATAGAAAAGACTATTTAAATTTACTTGCTTAGAAATTCTAAATTAACTGTTAATATAATAATTTTTATAACAGTATATATCTGCACACTATTTTTACTCACAATTTAAAACTTCCATGTGTCAGTCAATTACTTTGTTACAGTGATATTTATCCAATATTAAATATTACTTGCTAAGAAGCTTTCGAAAAGACAACCCTTTCCTAAGGCCATTTTGTGTTGTAATGTTCCAGTTTTTACTGCAGGCAATGAAATGTCAATTTAACCATAGCGATTAGAGAAGAACAAAATTAACAAAATTTAAATTTGCCAAATTGCATGGATTTTAATGGGAAATTCTTCTCTGAGACGTGAATTGAAATAGATTATGCTGGCTAGAGTAAAGGTGCTATTGTAGCAAATACTGGAATGCCTGCGCCCAGTGTGTCCGGTGACTGAAGGAACTTGTCGCACCGTCAGTGTCTCCGGGTATCGCAAATACGCTGATTAAGTTCTGGCTGGTGCGGTCATGTGAGTTAGTGACCATTATGATGATATGTTGGAGGAGGAGGAGGGTAAAGCCCACCGCCACAATGGGAACATTTTAAACTGTTATGGAATATGTATTCCACTATCCGAGTCTCAATGAATGAGGGACCAACCAAATGTATAAATAAGAGCAGTCTCTCTCTTGCCCAGCTGAAAACACGCTCTGATATCACACTAGCAGCTGGGCAGGCTAGCACCTCCAAGCCATATAAGGAGAGGTGCGTTTAGTGCATCAGGATGCTATTAGTACTGCTTTATATTTGGCAAGCCCCCTATCAACATAGTAATGTGGCTGATGTGGACAGCACAAACCAGGCTATGACCCCCAAAATATTGTGCAAACAGCAACAGTGCATATATTGTTTCAGGCAGCACAAAATGGTAGAGTTTTGCTTTGTATTTGCAAAGGCCACTAGAAACGTATTAATGTGGCTGATGTGGATGGACGGCACAAGTCAGGCTGTGAACCCATAAATATTGTGGAAACAGAATCAGTGTGTTTAGTGTATCAAGCAGCAGTAAATGTTACAGTACTGCTTTGTAACTATTTGAAAAGGCAACTAGCAAAGTATTAATGTGGCTGATGTGGATGCCATAAACCAGGCTGTGAACCCCTAAATAGTGTGGAAACATGTCTCAATTCTCTACCTAATTCACAATCTCTCCCTCCCTGCTGTGACCTTGTTCAGTGGTTTCAGCTCTTAAAAGAGCCATTGTTTTCTGGATGGTACTATGGAGGTAGGGATGCGCTGCTTTAAACTCTGCCCCTGCTAAAAGATCTGTTCTTTCATATGCTACACTGACCTATACACTGCAGGTAGTGCTGAAAAGGGCTTTTTGTTTAATTAATAGGCCTACACTCTCCCCAGCAGCTGGCTCTGGTTGCAATGTCTGCAAAATGGTGGCAGAAGGGCTTTTATAGACCCTATGACGCTGTATGGCCGCCAATCACAGTAATCCCACAACCAAGATGGCTGCGGCATTATTGTGATTGGTTAAGAAGCCCAGCATGTTTAATGGCTGCAAATCAGGTGCCAAAACGGCTGGGCAGGACATCCAAATATAGAGACGCAAAAACACAAAAACTAGCAATATAACTAATACCATACTATTCATGAGAGTATCAGAAAGTAATGATTACACTTGCTCATCACTAGTCATGACTCCCCAAACCATCACTGATTATGGAAACTTCATAATAGACCTCAAGTAGCTTGGATTGTGGCCTCTCCACTCCAAACTCTGAGACTTTTATTTTCAAATGAAATGCAAAATTTACTTTAATCTGAAAACAACGCCTTGGAGCACTGAGCAATAGTCCAGTTATTTTTCTCTTTGGCCCAGGTAAGACGCTTCTGGAGTTGTCTATTGGTCATGAATGTTTTGACACAAGCAATGTGACAGCTGTAGCCCATGTCCTGGATAAGTCTGTGTGTGGTGGCTCTTCAAGCACTGACTTTAGAAGCAGTTCTCTCCATGTGAATCACCCCCAAATTTTTGAATGACCTCTTCTTAACAATCCTATCAAGGCTGTGGTTATCCTGGTTGCTTGTGCACGTTTTTCTAACACAGTTTTTCCTTACACTCAACTCTCCTTTATTATGCTTGGACACAGCACTCTGTGAACAGTCAGCTTCTTTAGCAATGATGTTTTGTGGATTATCCTCCTTGTGGAGTGTGACAATGAATGCCTTCTGGACAGCTGTCAAGTCGGCAGTTTTCCCATGATTGTGTAGCCTACTGAACCAGACAAAAGAGAACATTTTAAATGCTTAGGAAGCCTTTGCAGGTGTTTTGTGGTAATTATCCTAAATTTCTGAGATAATGACTTTTGGGTTTTCATTGGCTGTAAGCCATAATCATCAACATTAACAGAAATAAACACTTGAAATAGATCACTCTGTGTGTAATGACTCTATACAGTGTGCCCACCCATATTTTGTCCACCGCCATTAACTTGAGAATGGCGGCAGCTATAGGAATAGAAGTGGTGTCTAGGTATAGTAAAGTAACCATGCACTACGCAATGAAACCACCTATAGCGCCACCGGGTGGAAAACAACAGAGTTAGCATATTTATCTCAAAAATGGAAAGAGATAGAGAAAAAAGTGAATTACAAAATTGTAGGGCATCATCAATTCAATGTGAATCGATACCTTGCATACAGAAATGCTATGATATGAAACCCATGACCCCCCCAAAAAACATTAAATGGTAGTCACGCATATAGTGCTCAATTAAATTTGATGCTCAAAGTGGCCACCGTCAGCTGCAATGCACATCTGGACTCTGGACAGCATACTGTATCTTGCTGCACGTTGTGCAATATGGTAGGTGACACGTTTGCACAAGCATCTGTGACACGTCGTCATAGGTCCTGCAATATTGGTGGAGGGGTCGCATACACCTGCTGTTTGATGTGACCTCACAGAAAGAAGTCCAATGGGGTCAGGTCAGGTGAGCATGGAGGCCACTCCATGCAGCCATTATACCCAATGACTTGTAGGAAGGTCTCCAGCCTTGTGAGTTTTACATGTTCTAATCATAGCATTTTTGTGTGCAAGGTGTTGATTTGTATTGAATTGCTGATGCCCTACAACTTTGTAATTCACTTTTTTCTATCTCATTCCGCTTTCGAGATAAAAATGCTAACTCCGTTGTTTTCCGCCAGGTGGCGGTATAGGTGGTTTCATTGCGTAGTGCATGGCTACTTTACTATACCTAGATACCACTTCTATTCCTATATCTGCCGCCGTTCTCAAGTTAATGGCGGTGGACAGGATATGGGTGGACACACTGTATAATATATGCGTTTCCCTTTTTGTACTGAATTACTGGAATAAATTAACTTTTTGATAGCATTCTAATTTATTGAGATGCAATTGTATGTCTTTTTGTCATCGTATTTAACTATGTAATTCATAGTTTCATTTAAAATATTAAAGCTTTCCTGCAATTGTCAGTGACATAAAAAGCAGTCATTTTTTTCACTGTATGTTACAATGCATTAAAAAAATGAACCTTTTTTTAGTTTGTGATACTTTACCCTGCAGCCATTGTTATTATTTCTATTGGTTTTAACAAAAATATTCAAAATATATAAAATATATAATACCATTTTACTATCCCTTATTTCCACCCATTTTTACCATTTTTCATTAGATATTTTTTTTTGTATGTCTTTTTCTAGTGAAATATTTTCCATTGATTATTTGGTAACAGCTGTTATCCCTCAGTCAATCTTTTTATGTCTCTTAATTTCCTGTGATGATAAACAAGCACCTGCCGTATATTAGAAATTATCTAAGCTTCGTAAGATACGTCCATCTGTTTCCATCATTCAGCTTTAACTTCCTGGCATTATGTACTTCTTGGAAAAAAATAATAATGCAGAGGACAAAAAAACAAAGATAATTGCTTCAAAGTTTGATATCTCAGGACTGATATGAACAACCTGGAAAATATAAAATATAAACAGTAGAGCTTTTTTTCCTATTCTTCTATTTTCCAGAATGACATCTTAATAAAATTGTGACAATGCCAGTAGGTAGGAATCCACGTTGATCTCCAGATGCAGGAAGGTATATCTCTGGATATTTTCTGGGGCTATTTTTACCACCTGGATGATGAAATTGCTGATGAAATACAGGCTATGACATGGATAAAAAAATCAGCCCAATGTTATGGTCAAAACATCCAACAAGAGGGGTAAGATAGTCCTGATTAGACTTGAGCGTGGTTCGTGGTTCTCCAGTTCGCGGCTCGAGTGATTTTGGGGGCTGTTCTAGATCGAACTAGAACTCGAGCTTTTTTGCAAAAGCTCGATAGTTCTAGATACGTTCGAGAACGGTTCTAGCAGCAAAAAAACCAGCTAATTCCTAGCTGGCTTTCCGCTGTAATAGTGTAAGTCACTCTGTGACACACACTATTATGACATTTCAGTGTATAGTGTGCGGGAACAGCGCATTCAGATCACTGCTGTATGTATAATGGAACTACTGTTAGCCTTCCACGGCCTGGACAGCCTTTGAAAGTTTCCACCCGTGCCGAAGCCAGGCTTGTCCGAAGAGTCAAGGCTAACCCAAGGACAACAAGGAAGGAGCTCTCGGAAGATCTCATGGCAGTGGGGACATTGGTTTCAGTCAATACCATAAGTAACGTACTCCACCGCAATGGTCTCCGTTCCAGACGAGCCCGTAAGGTACCTTTACTTTCAAAGCGTCATGTCAAGGCTCGTCTACAGTTTGCGCATGATCACTTGGAGGACTCTGAGACAGACTGGTTCAAGGTTCTCTGGTCTGATGAGACCAAGATCGAGATCTTTGGTGCCAACCACACACGTGACGTTTGGAGACTGGATGGTACTGCATACGACCCCAAGAATACCATCCCTACAGTCAAGCATGGTGGTGGCAGCATCATGCTGTGGGGCTGTTTCTCAGCCAAGGGGCCTGGCCATCTGGTCCGCATCCATGGGAAGATGGATAGCACGGCCTACCTGGAGATTTTGGCCAAGAACCTCCGCTCCTCCATCAAGGATCTTAAGATGGGTCGTCATTTCATCTTCCAACAAGACAACGACCCAAAGCACACAGCCAAGAAAACCAAGGCCTGGTTCAAGAGGGAAAAAATCAAGGTGTTGCAGTGGCCTAGTCATTCTCCTGACCTTAACCCAATTGAAAACTTGTGGAAGGAGCTCAAGAGTAAAGTCCACATGAGACACCCAAAGAACCTAGATAACTTGGAGAAGATCTGCATGGAGGAGTGGGCCAAGGTAACTCCAGAGACCTGTGCCGGCCTGATCAGGTCTTATAAAAGACGATTATTAGCTGTAATTGCAAACAAGGGTTATTCCACAAAATATTAAACCTAGGGGTTGAATAATAATTGACCCACACTTTTATGTTGAAAATTTATTAAAATTTAACTGAGCAACATAACTTGTTGGTTTGTAAGATTTATCAATCTGTTAATAAATCCTGCTCTTGTTTGAAGTTTGCAGGCTCTAACTTATTTGCATCTTATCAAACCTGCTAAATCTGCAGGGGGTTGAATACTACTTGTAGGCACTGTATATATATATATATATATATATATATATATATATATATCTGCAATTTAATAATACTTTATTAATGTGAATAACAATTCAACAAACATTAATACAAAAAATGCTAGAAAAGGGATAAAGTGCAGTGCCGGTGGTGAAAAGTACTTTTGTAATATCCATACATGTAAGTTAAAATACAGACCACTATGGGCCAAACAAAGTGAACTGGGGACTAAAGTGAAAATGCTATATTTTTCTATAATAAAGATAAGTATCAATTTTAAGCACCAAATTAAACCATTATTCTACCTAGGATAGATGTATTGTCCAACAGAGCTGTTAGGAAAGGTGACCCCGCCCCGACAATCCTTTCATGGGTCATCAGCCCGCTTTTTCTTAGAGGGAAAAAGTAATTCCCCTTGTGACTAGAGTTGAGCGCGGTTCGCGGTTCGAGGTTCTCCAGTTCTAGGCTCGAGTGATTTTGGGGCCTGTTCTAGTTCGAACTAGAACTCGACCTTTTTGCAAAAGCTCGATAGTTCTAGAAACATTCGAGAACGGTTCTAGCAGAAAAAAAACAGCTAATTCCTAGCTGGCTTTCCGCTGTAATAGTGTAAGTCACTCTGTGACTCACACTATTATGAAATTTCAGTGTATAGTGTGCGGGAACAGCGCCTTCAGATCACTGCTGTTTGATCGCCATTTTTTTTTTTTCCTTGTCTTCCTTCCCTAAGCGCGCGCGTGTAGTGGGGAGGGCCAGCATGTCAGCCAATCCCAGACACACACACAGCTAAGTGGACTTTTAGCCAGAGAAGCAACGGCATGTGTGATAGGATGTCCATGTCACATATCCCTGCATTATAAAAACGAGTATCTGCCCGTCCGGACGCCATTATCTCTTCTGCGTCCTTGGTGTCAGACATCACTGGCGCAGCTCCATCCTTTGTCCTATCGCAGATACTGCTGTATGCGCTCCATACACAGCGCTGGACAGCTTAGGGATAGCACTTTCTATCAGTCCTTTTAAGGGCTCATACCGGCAGGGTCAGAGCCATAGGTGACAGGTCCTGAAAACAGAGTTTAACAGCTACACAAGATGACAGCGTCTGTGTAGCTAAGGTCAGGGATTTCCGCGCTGCATTTCCCCATTAGGAGGGATAGAAAGGCAGGCTTCATTTCCTCTACCCAGAGACCCACAACCCTGGCACTGTACCCTCCTGCCCTTTGCACACTCCAACTCATTGTTACTAAGCCATTATACTAGCAAACACTGATTGAACTTATTGGCATCCTAAACGTGGCTATTGGACTTCTGTATAGTCCCAGTAGTGCACAGATATTTGCAGCACGTCTGCCTGCATTGCACACACAAACTCATTGTTACTAAGCCATTATACTAGCAAACACTGAGTGAACTTAGTGGCATCCTAAACGTGGCTATTGGACTTCTGTATAGTCCCACTAGTGCAAAGATATTTGCAGCACGTCTGCCTGCATTGCACACTCAAGCTCATTGTTACTAAGCCATTATACTAGCAAACACTGAGTGAACTTAGTGGCATCCTAAACGTGGCTATTGGACTTCTGTATAGTCCCACTAGTGCAAAGATATTTGCAGCACGTCTGCCTGCATTGCACACTCAAGCTCATTGTTACTAAGCCATTATACTAGCAAACACTGAGTGAACTTAGTGGCATCCTAAACGTGGCTATTGGACTTCTGTATAGTCCCACTAGTGCAAAGATATTTCCAGCACGTCTGCCTGCATTGCACACTCAAACTCATTATAACTAAGCCATTATACTAGCAAACACTGAGTAAACTTAGTGGCATCCTAAACGTGGCTATTGGACTTCTGTATAGTCCCACTAGTGCAAAGATATTTGCAGCACGTCTGCCTGCATTGCACACTCAAACTCATTGTTACTTACTAAGACATTACAATACCAAAAATTGAGTAAACTTAGTGGCATACAAGAAGTGGCTGTTGTACTCCATTAGTGCCCCACTGGTGCAAATCTATGTGCAGCACCTGTGCAGGACACCCTCCTGCTCTGTTTTTAATAAGCTATAATGATAGCAAAAAATACTGCCATTTAGTGGCATCATAGAACTGGATGCTGTATTCCATTAGTGTCCCACTGGTGCCAAGCTATTTCTAGCACCTGTGCAGGACACCCTCCTGCTCTGTTTTTAATAAGCTATATTGATAGCAAAAAATATTGCCATTTAGTGGCATCATAGAACTGGCTGTTGTATTTCATTATTGTCCCACTGGTGCCAAGCTATTTCTAGCACCTGTGCAGGACACCCTCATGCACATTTTGCTATGCTAATGTTATAGCAAACTCAGGGAATTCATTGCTGCATTTGATAATTCGGAGGGATAGAAAGTGAGGCTTTCTATAGCTTTTCCTTCTGTTCATAGACAGCATCTCCAAGTCCACACCCGAAGAGCAATTTCTACTCCACGTGTAAGTGTGGAGAAGCAGCTAGTGTGCATGCGTGTGCCGATTTACCCCAGCTGCAGCCTAACTACAGTGTTTCGCCTAGTGAGTATGCTCAGCCTGACTGTGCCATTCCTGACGCTAAGTCTTCATTTCGGGATACAGCGCATGCTCCCACACTTAGTGTGAAAAGCCTCTTTGCACAGGTACTTGCATTCCGTGCCGGGTCTAAGTCCTGTTTTGTGCCAAGACACCATGCTAAAGCTGATAGTCTTTTTTCAGAGACTCTATTTCATGCAACTGACCATGCTCAGGCACTTACTGCATCAGAAACTAGGTCCGGTAATGAACTCTTTGGCCCTGCCCCTGATGTGGGGGGGACCATATAGACCACAGGGCATCAGGTGTCCTGACGATGTGGCCAGGCCACTCCCAAATGGCTTGCAGAGGCCCACCCCTATGACTTGTCACCTCATTATTGATGGTCAGACGATGACTGGTGAGGTGTTTGTGTCGTGGCAGCCATGAGGTCATTATTTAAGTTGCGGTTCCAAATAGGACGCTAGTTATGCCACTCATGACGTGTCACTCTGCTTTTGTCTCCAGGAGGTGCATTGTGGTCCACCCTGGTTTGGGGCGGACCCAGGTTATAAAACGGGCTGGAGCCAACAAGGAGGTGCGCAGTCTTCTATTATGCTCCGAAAGAGCACCCCTCCATGTGTTGAACCCATTGCGGCTTTAGGCCAGAGGTAGGCAGGGATAGGACGTCGATGCAGGCCGCCACCACAGTTGGTAACGCACAACGGTTAAGACCAGCTCCTGTCCTACAAGTCCTGCTTGTGCAGCCCAGTGGCATTAACAGGCCTGCTGCTGCTGATACGCCTGCTGTCCACAGGTGTGGCCCCAATGCACACGGTCAGCATACTGAATGGCCCCTGTGATGTTAACAGGGATTTCCTGGGCTGGGTGGGTGTGTGGACCCTGTGACGCTAACAGGGCTCCCAGTCTCCAGATCCAAGTGGCGTCTAACTCGGTTCAGGCAACTATTAGTTTCATAGCCACACAGATCTGTATCCTCCATCTAACCTTCCAGTTGCCAACCTCTCCTTTTCCATCTGGGAGCACGGTGGACATTGACTGCTGATGGGGATATATACCTTTCTCTTTCTTTTCTTATTAATTTTCGTTATATAGCGGTAACATAGTATATACCACCTTATCCAAATCTGCCAGTCCCACCGTAACAGATGGTATTTCTTCATCAAATGTTACTTTTGCTTAACCACCAAACCCACGGCCAAAAATTTTTTTCCCCTTTCCAACACACCTGTTCCCCTTTCCACCAGCATCTGTCCTTTTTGAACTCATTTGGTATATGACCAAAAGTGCAACTCTGCAGGGACACCGTACTCAATGCCATCTCAGCACAGCAGCCAGCCCTCGGTCCTTCAGATGTGGACAAGTAAAAGACCATTTCCTCCTATCCATGACAAAGCGTTGAGATTCATTCTGTGCAGCACTAGTGTTTACTGGAAAAGCAGATCTAAGAATCCGTACCACCTTCTGCAGATACTCCTGTATACGTGCGTCCCTTTCTATGGCTGGAATTATTTCGCCAAATTTTTTCTTGTACCGGGGATCTAACAGTGTGGCAACCCAGTAGTTAGCATTACTTCGAATTCGTACAATCCGAGGGTCATGTTGTAGGTAGTGCAGCAAGAAGGCGCTCATGTGTCTTGTGCATCCAGGAGGACCAAGTCCTTGGTGTGTTGGTGGCAGAGAGGTGAGAATCGTGCCTCCTTCCTCTGCCCTCTCCCCCCAACCTCGCACAACCGAAATGTGAGCAAACTCTCACTCATCAGCTGAGTCTTCCATGCCCATCGCCAGTTTGTCCTCCATTCCTTCATGGGCTCCTGCACCTTCCTCGACAATTTTTGCAGATACTATGCACCCTTGTTAATCCCTCTCCCCCACCGTCCCTTGACTTCCGCCTAGGTGCCACTCACGGTATGGACCTTGTAGATCTTATTATCCCTTCTGCATATGACTCCTCCTGTACTTCCTCCCCTTCCTCTTGGACCGACACCTGACTCCGAATAATGCATACAGTGTGCTCCATCTTGTAGATGACCAGAATTGTCACGCTGAGAATGGCATCGCCAGTGCTAAAGATCTTCTTCGATATTTGTAAACTGTGTAGAAGGGTGCATAGGTCCTTGATCTGACACCACTCCAGCAGCGTGATCTGCACCACCTCTGGATCAAGTTAGCCCAGGGTATACATCATACCGTATTTCAGCAGGGCTCTGCGGTGCTGCCACAGACGCTGAAACATGTGCAGATTCAAATTCCTGCGTGTCGGAACATCGCATTTCAGGCGTTTAACCGCCAGACCCTAAGACTTCAGGAGCGATGAAAGTTGCTCAGCTGCTGGGTGCGAGGGATGAAAGTGAGCACATAGCAGCGTGCCCACTGCACAAGGCCATGTAGGCCGGGATGGTATTTTAAAAATTGCTGGAGAATCAGATTCAACACGTGAGCCATACAAGGCACGTGTGTCACATTGCCCTGACGAAGGGCCGCAGACAGGTTTGCATCATTGCCGCACACGGCTGTTAAGTCACCAACGTAGTCCACTCAATCAATTTGTACTCCGGTCGCCAGGTGACAATGTGTTCCTTTCGTGCACAGTGCTGATGATGGGAAAGGAGTTGATGCCAGCGGCGCAGGTGGATGCAGATTATGCTCACCCACAGGGCTGCGTTACCTTCACAGATGCAGAACCACAGGCTGAATGTAGGTGGTGGGTATCTCACAGATGAAGTACCATCATTCAGCTACAACCAATGGGAATACACCGCACCCTTTTTTAGGCCCCTCCTGTCTGCAGACCACTGCCAGACAAAGCTATGAACCTCTTGTTACTGTTACCCTTAGTTCAGTTTTATGATTTTGTGTGCTTGTTACCTGTGACTACTTTTCCTGCTTGCTGTTTATGTACCTCGTTGGCCGATCCGCATTTCACCTCTGCTTGTTTTCTGATTAAGTCCTGGCCATCCCATTCTGTTCTTCTTCCTCAATTAATGTTTTGACCCTGCATGACTACTATTCTCTGGAACTGCAGCCTTCCACAGGTATTGATCAACTTGGGCCCTGTGTAATTCCAAATCACTGTATAGGGGGTTAAAGGGTTTCAGGGTTCTGGGTGTCCAGCTTGGTGAGTGGCTTCCCTCTAGCCTATCCTTTACAGCCCATCTGAGTGTGTCGATCCAGGCAGGCGTTACACCGTGCCCTGGTCAGAAGGCCATGTAGGCCGGGATAGTGTTTTAAAAATTGCTGGACAACCAGGTTCAACACGTGAGCCATACAAGGCACGTGTGTCACATAGCCCTGAAGAAGGGTCGCAAACTGGTTTGCATCATTGTCGCACCCGACCTTCCCTGGCTGCTGGTTGAGTGGAGACAACCATTGATGAAACTCGGTCTCACTTTCCAGAGCTAACCGTTGACAATTCCTCAGCGGTGTCTCACATTTCCCCTACATTTCAAAGTAAACATTTGACCGCCTGAAGGCCTTGAGCTCTGCTGCCAGCATAGTAAGGAGGTGTGTGGGATTCCTTGGACGCAGTTACAAGGAAGGGTGGACTGACCACACAGGGTTTGGGCCGAGGTGAAGGACCCACACGAGGTTGAGGAGGCAGAAGCAGTGGAGGAACTTGTACATACAGAGGAAGGATTGACACACAAGTCGTGGGGACGGCAAGACTTGTACAGCAAACCCTTCTCCATCTCTCATCATAGTTACCCAGTGCCCAGTCAGCAACAAGTAACTCCCCTGTCCATGCTTACTGGTCCAAGCATCTGTGGTGAAATGCACCCTGTCACACACAGAGTTTCTCAAGGAAACGGTGAGGTTGTGTGCGACCTACTGTGGTAGCGCGGGCACGCCTTTCTTGGAGAAGGAGTGACGACTGGCCATCGGCTTTTGGGGCACTGCAACGGTCATAAGGTCTCGAAAATCCTCGGTCTCAAAAGGGTGTAAAGGCAGCCTTTCTGTTGCCAACAAGTTGCAGATGATGAAACTCAACCTCTTAGGCATGTCATGCCCTTCGAAAATCATGTAAAACACAGCAAGGGGACTCCAACCACAGTCTCCCTCGTTTCCACTAATTGGGCCATACACACCCCACTTGACTGGCATCAGTTGACCCCCCTTTTGAAAAAGAAAAAGATGCTTTGCATGAAGCACTCTCAAAAATACGCGTGCCTTTCCCGTCCCCTGGCTGACCCAGGGGAAGAAAAGTCCTCTGAGAGCCATGACTTGTTCATCTTGGTTCTTTTAGAAACACAGCGAGGGGACTCCAACCACAGTCTCCCTCGTTGCCACTAATTGGTCCACACACACCCCACTTGACTGGCATCAGTTGACCCCCCTTTTGAAAAAGAAAAAGATGCTTTGCATTAAGCACTCTCAAAAATACGCATGCCTTTCCCGTCCCCTGGCTGACCCAGGGGAAGAAAAGTCCTCTGAGAGCCATGACTTGTTCATCTTGGTTCTTTTAGAAACACAGCGAGGGGACTCCAACCACAGTCTCCCTCGTTGCCACTAATTGGGCCACACACCCCACTTGACTGGCATCAGTTGACCCCCCTTTTGATAAAGAAAAAGATGCTTTGCATGATGCACCCTCAAAAATATTCGTGCCTTTCCCGTCCCCTGGATGACCCAGGGGAAGAAAAGTCCTCTGAGAGCCATGACTTGTTCATCTTGGTTCTTTTAGAAACACAGCGAGGGGACTCCAACCACAGTCTCCCTCATTGCCACTAATTGGGCCACACACACCCCACTTGACTGGCATCAGTTGACCCCCCTTTTGAAAAAGAAAAAGATGCTTTTCATGAAGCACTCTCAAAAATACGCGTGCCCTTCCCGTCCCCTGGATGACCCAGGGGAAGAAAAGTCCTCTGAGAGCCATGACTTGTTCATCTTGGTTCTTTTAGAAACACAGCGAGGGGACTCCAACCACAGTCTCCCTCGTTGCCACTAATTGGGCCTCTCAAACCCCACTTGACTGGCATCAGTTGACCCCCCTTTTGAAAAAGAAAAAGATGCTTTGCATGAAGCACTCTCAAAGATACGCGTGCCTTTCCCGTCCCCTGGATGACCCAGGGGAAGAAAAGTCCTCTGAGAGCAATGACTTGTTCATCTTGGTTCTTTTAGAAACACAGCGAAGGGACTCCAACCACAGTCTCCCTCGTTTCCACTAATTGGGCCACACACACCCCACTTGACTGGCATCAGTTGACCCCCCTTTTGAAAAAGAAAAAGATGCTTTGCATGAAGCACTCTCAAAAATACGCGTGTCTTTCCCGTCCCCTGGCTGACCCAGGGGAAGAAAAGTCCTCTGAGAGCCATGACTTGTTCATCTTGGTTCTTTTAGAAACACAGCGAGGGGACTCCAACCACAGTCTCCCTCGTTGCCACTAATTGGGCCACACACACCCCACTTGACTGGCATCAGTTGACCCCCCTTTTGAAAAAGAAAAAGATGCTTTGCATGAAGCACTCTCAAAAATACGCGTGCCTTTCCCGTCCCCTGGATGACCCAGGGGAAGAAACGTCCTCTGAGAGCCATGACTTGTTCATCTTTGTTCTTTTAGAAACACAGCGAGGGGACTCCAACCACAGTCTCCCTCGTTGCCACTAATTGGGCCACACACACCCCACTTGACTGGCATCAGTTGACCCCCCTTTTGAAAATGAAAAAGATGCTTTGCATGAAGCACTCTCAAAAATACGTGTGCCTTTCCCGTCCCCTGGCTGACCCAGGGGAAGAAAAGTCCTCTGAGAGCCATGACTTGTTCATCTTGGTTCTTTTAGAAACACAGCGAGGGGACTCAAACCACAGTCTCCCTCGTTGCCACTAATTGGGCCACACAAACCCCACTTGACTGGCATCAGTTGACCCCCCTTTTTAAAAAGAAAAAGATGCTTTGCATGAAGCACTCTCAAAAATACGCGTGCCTTTCCTGTCCCCTGGCTGACCCAGGGGAAGAAAAGCCCTCTGAGAGCCATGACTTGTTCATCTTGGTTCTTTTAGAAACACAGCGAGGGGACTCCAACCACAGTCTCCCTCGTTGCCACTAATTGGGCCACACACACCCCACTTGACTGGCATCAGTTGACCCCCCTTTTGAAAAAGAAAAAGATGCTTTGCATGAAACACTCTCAAAAATACGCGTGCCTTTCCCGTCCCCTGGATGACCCAGGGGAAGAAAAGTCCTCTGAGAGCCATGACTTGTTCATCTTGGTTCTTTTAGAAACACAGCGAGGGGACTCCAACCACAGTCTCCCTCGTTGCCACTAATTGGGCCACACACACCCCACTTGACTGGCATCAGTTGACCCCCCTTTTGAAAAAGAAAAAGATGCTTTGCATGAAACACTCTCAAAAATACGCGTGCCTTTCCCGTCCCCTGGATGACCCAGGGGAAGAAAAGTCCTCTGAGAGCCATGTCCACATTGTCAGTGGACAGACACGTGTGCTTATCTGCCAGCAGACCCCCACCAGCACTGAAGACAGGTTCCGAGAGAACGCTGGCTGCAGGACACGACAAGATCCCCAAGGCGTACGTGGCAAGCTCAGGCAATTTATCCAGATTGGAAGCCTAAAATGAGCAGGGCTCAAGTTGCACAGTAATGTCATCGATGTTTCCTTGCATATACTCATATATCTGTTTCTCCTCTCTTCCAGCTGTTTTGTTTTCGCATGAGTATATGTCCTTGTCACTTTCCCATGTGTTTGTGTTGTGTTGTGAGTTGTTTGTCACCTTTTGGACACGTTTGAGGGTGTTTTCTAGGTGTTTTTATGTGTTTGTGAATGCCTGCCATTGTTTCCTATGCAGTTCGAGTTTGGTTCGTCGAACGTTCGACGAACCGAACTCGAACGGGAGCTCCGTTCGGCGAACCGACCTCGAGCCGAACTGCGACCGGTTCGCTCATCTCTAGTCCTGATGTCTAATAAATATTATGTGTGAGAAGCGATTGTGTGGAGCCCAGCCCAGGTGTAGCGGTGCATTACCTTCAGGGACTCCACGTGGGATGGTCTGGTCACAGGTAGGTTGCTTCTTTAGGAGTTTCGTGATGCCACTCTCAGTATTGCAGTCAGGGGACCGCCACTGCAGGTTAGGGGACGGCTTGGGCTGATGTTGGATGCAGCTAGATGTAGTGGCCTCCTGAGAGTGAGGCGGGCCCCAGGGCCCTGTGTAGGTGTGTAGAACCACAGGTCACAGAATGACTCAGGTGCAGTCCAGATAGTCTTTCAGAGTTTTTACTCAAAATAGATGGTAGGGTGAGTACCCAGGCATAGCTGGGATTAACCAGAGGAAACCAGGCACTCCGTCAGGCTGACTTTTGAGGGTGACTACCGACTCGCTTTCTCTAGTCCTGATGTTTTTGGAGTGACCCCGACTTGAAGTCCCTACGGGGGTCACCCAGGGAAGTTGCTGCTGCCTGTTCTCCCCTCTTTTCGGCCTGTTTGCTTGTAGCCTGGACCAGGTCACTGCGGCTGCTTGCCTCTTGTGAGCTATGGGTCCTCTTGTTGCTACGTGGCTGCGAACTCTGTGGTGTTGTCTTGAGGGTCTGAAGTGCCCCCTCAGGCAGGTTTGGCAGGAAAAATTGAATGAATCTCTGCACTGGAACCTGTAACCCTTATGGGCCTGGTACCTCCCTGGCAGTTCCCGTACTCAGCCACCCCTTTGCTCTTTCTAGCCTTGCGTGGATTTCTGGTGGCACTACCAGGTGACCGATCTCCCCCGTCGATAGTCACTGCATGTACGTTGTCTGAATAGTGGCAGTCTCAGGTCCCCTCTTTGCGTCTGCTCTCCCTCAGCTCCACTTCAGACCGGCTCACTACTTCCTCCCCTCTGTGCCTGCCTACGCAACCTCTACCACACTCCTTTAGTGGAGATGGAGGCCACGCCCCCTCCTGGATTCCCCAGGGGTCCCTATCAAAGGTAGATGTAGGAGACCTGATTACTATGCTCCTGTGTAATCACACCTCGGTCAGCCTTCTGGATTACCTGTATGGTACTGCCCCCAGCATGGGTGCAGTACTCAGTGGTGCCTGACCAGGTCAGGGGCGCCACAACTGGACAGGTCAAAACATGAAAACTAATTTGGGACTAGAGATGAGCAAACTTGTTTGATAAAGGTTCACCAATCTCAAATTTAATACGAGCCTTTGCCGATTTGGCTTGGAAAACTGCAACATCAGCACCATTTTCTGATCGCTAAAGCTTAGGGTTGGTGCTGCTGCTACAGCTTCTGGACAGTTAGGTTAGCTATGGGTTTATTTATAGGTAGTCGAGACAGGTAATAGAGCAATAGTGTAAAATAGGGTATGTTGTGTGCCACAAATTGGCATTTCATCATCTACTGATACCTAATTGTGTGTTCCAGCTAAAACTTGCTATTTCTATACCTAAATGGGGCCATATCGGTGCTCCAACTAAAACTTGCTATTTCTCCATCTAAATAGGGCCGCATCTGTGTTGCAGTTCAAAATACTATTTATGCATCTAAATAGGTCCACATCTGTGTTGCAGCTCCAAATTGCTATTTCTGCATCTAAATAGGCTTAAATTTGTGTTACAGTTCCATTTGCTATTTTTGCATTTAAATGGGGTCACATCTGTGTTGCAGTTCCAAACTGCTATTTATGCATCTAAGGCGGGCTTTGCACGTTGCAACATCGGTAACAATGTGTTACCGATGCTGCAGCGATAGTCCCGCCCCCGTCGCACGTTCGATATATAGTGAAAGCTGCCGTAGCGATTATTATCGCTACGGCAGCTTTACACGCACATACCTGCCGTGCGACGTCCCTCTGGCCGGCGACCCGCCTCCTTCCTTAGGGGGCGGGTCGTGCGGCATCACAGTGACGTCACACGGCAGGCGGCCAATTGAAGTGGAGGGGCGGAGATGAGCAGGATGTAAACATCCTGCCCACCTCCGTCCTTCTCATTGCAGCCGGGAGGCAGGTAAGGTGAAGTTCCTCGCTCCTGCGGCTTCACACACAGCGATGTGTGCTGCCGCAGGAGCGAGGAACTACATCGTACCTGTCGCTCCCCCGGCATTATGGAAATGTCGGAGGCTGCAGCGATGATACGATGACGACGATTTTGCGCTCGTTCATCGTATCATCTAGGATTTACACACTACGACATCGCAAGTGACGCCGGATGTGCGTCACTTTCGATTTGACCCCACCGACATCGCACCTGCGATGTCGTAGTGTGCAAAGCCCGCCTTAGTAGGGCCACATATATGTTGCAGCTCCAAATTGCTTTCTCTGCATCTAAGTAGGGCCACATATGTGTTACAGCTTCAAATTCCTATTTCTGCATCTAAATAGGACTACATCAGTGTTGTAGCTCCAAAATACTTTTTCCAACTCTAAATAGAGCCTTATCTGTGTTATATCTTCAAATTGCTATTTTTGCATGTAAATAGGTCCACATCTGTGTTCCAGCTCCAAATTGCTATTTCTGCATCTCAGTAGGGCCACATCTGTTTCTCAGCTCTAAATTGGTATATGTGCATTTAAATGTGACTGACAGGTGTGACACTAGGGTTGTAAAACAGCTGCTTAAAGGACGATAAGGGTATA